>NW_020940355.1:27701098-28398139 GCF_900497805.2 Vombatus ursinus
TCTCTCTCTCTCTCTCTCTCTCTCTCTCTCTCTCTCTCTCTCTCTCTCTCTCTCTCTCTCCCCCATTTAGCATCTGTGCATACAAATAAGATCCTAGATTGAGAGGGACCTTAGAGACCATTCAATCCAAACCTTTCTTTTACAGATGAGGTAACTGAGGCCCAGAGAAGTGATCTGTTAATGTCATGCAAGTATCTGATGCAGAAATATAATCCAGGTCTTCTAAATCCAGGGTGACATTTCTTTCCACTCTACTCTTGTGTTTTTCTCTAAATTCCTCATATTTGACATTTTTCACCACATAATTACATTAACATAGTTTTATCAGCTATTCCACCAATTGATGGGCAGCTACTTTGTTTTCAATTCATTGCTAATGCCAGAAATGCAACTCTGAGTATTTGGGTCCATCTTGGACCTTCATTTCTGTCTTTGACTTCCTTGCAGTGAGATTGCTGTATCAAAGGATTTAATCTATCCTTCCAGATTTGCCTTCTACTCTTCCTCTTCATGTGCTGGATGTTCCAGCCAAACTCAATTAATCTCCATGATTTTTACACCTTTTCTCACATTGTCTCACGTACCTGGAATGGACTGTGCGATCTTGAGCCTAGTGAGACTACAATTCATGGGAGTGGGAGGAAGAACAGAGGTTTTATTAGGTTAAGTTTAATAAATCTTTGTCGAATTGAAGCGATATGAATCAATACATCAACATGACATGACAACTAAAAAAGCTAAAGTGAGACTATGTAAAAAGGTATGGTTTGATCCTGCCATATGTCTAGTTTGGGGTGCCATATTTTAAGAATTCTAATGAGCTAGAAAGTGTCTGGAATGGGGCAAGTAGGAAGGTAAAAGACTTTGAAATCATAATATATGAGGTTCTATTGAAAGACCTGATGCCTTAGACTCTATTATAGAAGCTATGAGAAGGACATGATAGCTGCTTTTAAATTCTATGTGGAAGACAATTTGGGCTTGTTCTTGGCACCAGAGTGTAGAACTAGGAGTGGTAGGTTGAAGTCATCTAGGAGAAGATTTAGGCTTGATGTCAAGAATTTTCTAACAGTTAGAGAGATAATATTTGTAAAGCACTAAGCACAGTGTCTAACTCATAGTAGGCACCATATAAACACATATCCAAAATTGGAATGGATTTACCTCTCAGTAAGAGATGAGTTCCCCATTACTGAAGGTCATCAGTTGGAGTATGAATGGCTATCTACCAGAGATAATATAGATTGATTTCTATTAAGTATGGGGTTGGATTAAATGATCTCTAAGTTCCCTATATATTCTGAGATTCCTTGATTCTGTGATCCTGTGTCTTCCTGTCCTTACCTCTATTATATGAAGGGCTGCATTAGTTGAGCCTTATCCTTCTCTTGAAGGATATAGCAATTTGAGTTAGACCTTGAAGGAAAAAAGGACATATTTAAGTAGAGAAGTGGTAAGAAGACATTTAAGGGGAGAGGTAGGGAATAATCTTGGCCCTTCTTCCTTGAAGGCCCAACTCAAGGATAACCCATTCCATGAAGCTATCTCTAAACCCTGACCTCCTACAGCTGAAAATGGCTCCTTCCTTCTTAGATTTCTTCTAGCATTTTGTCTGGACTCATTTACATTTATTACACTCTCCTATGTGTTGTACTTATTTGTATATATGCTTTTGTCCCTACAATGTTGTAAACTTCTTGAGAACAGGGTCTGAAAAATCTCCTTGTATCACTAATGCTTAGCATAGAACTTTGCACACAAAAAATGACTAATAAATACTTGTTTAATTGTTGTTGAATTGTGCAGGCACAATTTTACTATTAAATCAATGTGAAATCAACATATTTAATAAAACAATAGTGGAGCCGTTTAAAATGTACTTACTCAGGTATTTATTTAATAATCTTGTATTTTGTGCATAGAATAATAACAGATATCATCTGGATTTTTAAAAAAAATTGGAAGATTTTATTCCTGCCTTCAAGAGTCTTGCAATTCATGTGTGGATGTAAAATTCATAGATGTATACAGACACAACTAGAAAACAAGAGTAAATGCATTATAGAGGCAATATTCCCATTATATTCTATTCTGGTCAGACCAAATCTAGAATATTGTGCAAATTTCTGGACACTCCTTTTTAGAAGAGATGTTGACAAACTGGAGCAGATTAAAGGATATTTGTCCAAATCCACATCTGCATTACCTTTAACTGAGTATATATCTGTGCATTCATGTGTGTGTGTGCATGCACACATGTATATGTATATTTGTAGGGGGGACAGTGCAGTTGAGTATGGCAAGCATACCATCATAAAATGACACTACCTTGGGTCAATATAAAACACTATTCAAGTTTGCTCCTTTTCTGACTCTAGAGTATATGAACTTCCTTGGCTTTTGACCTCAGACCATGTTTTCCTACCTCACCCTTGCATTGGGTATTTTTCTGAAGGTCAAATTCCTGACTTTGAACTTTGTTTTTTGTTACTAATTGCTCTGTGGGCTCCCTGGCTTTTGATGTGCCCAGACTATTCTCTACCTTTATCCTCTGAGTTCGTTGACTCTCCTTAGACCCTAGATTGCAACTTGAATACCTTCCCACCAATCCCCTACCAGGCTTGCTCTCTCTCCACTGCTGTTGAACACAATATAGATCAACAGAATGGTAAAGGGACTCAAAATATTGTCACAGGGATTGAAGGAATTAGTAATTTTTAGACTAGAGGAAAAAAATCTTGGAGAAATATAATTATCAACTTCCAAAAAAAATGACTTGTTAAGAGGAGGATGGATTAAACATGCTCTTTTGGATTCCAGAAGCCAGCATTAAAACCAATGGACAGATTTACAGAGAGGTAGATTTTGGTTCACTATAAGGAAGCACTTTCTAACAATTACAACTGCCCCAAAGCAGAATGGGTGGGCTAGTAACTTTCTTATCAATAGAGGTATTCAAGTGAAAGCTGAGAGACCACTTCTTGCATGTGTTCTAAAAGGGATCATAGAATTATAGATTTAGAGCTAGAAGTCTGTTAAGTTTAACCTTTACATTTTATAGAGAGGAAACTAAAGACCACAACGATTAAGTGATAGCTAGCCAGTTTCCAAGCCAGGATTTGAAACCAGTTCTTTCTGACTAGAGATTCAATACATTTTCCAGAACACCATGTTGCCTCATTCTGGTTCAGGTATGGGTAGGGCCAGATGGCCTCTAATGTTTCCTACAATCCCGAGATTCTGTGATTAATTCTTTAATGTGAATATAAAGTATTTACATATGGAGAAGGTAGATGGAAGCCAGATTATAGGAGCAATGAATGGGAAAGGAATGCAGGCTAAGGTCTACCTTTTGATGATTTTTAAGCCAAGGAATTAGGTAGAATATGAAGCCATAGTTTAAAGGGACAGCAGGGTCAGATGTAACATTTGCTTGTTTGATTAATAACAGAGGAGGCCTCAGAGTATTTAAGAAAAATGGAAAGTGTTCTTGTTGGGAATAGAAAGATTGAAAACATCGGAGAAAGAAGGGCTAAGTGCCAGAGCAAGGCCCCTCAAGAGATGAGAAGGGATAGGGTCCAGACCACAGGTAGATGGGCTAGTTTGAAAGAGGAATGGGAGGGTTCATCCTTTGAGAAATCAGGGAAGGATCTACATACAGGAATATGTGGGATGATCATGAACTATTCCCTTCTATAATATTTTTCTCAATGTTTCCCCTTAACCTGTCAATGGAAAATAATTATTTTAATTTTTCATTATGTTTTTTGGAATGGGTAAATGGGAATTTCCATAAAGGCTCAATCTTAGAGGCATTTGGATGGTCTTTGGAATTCAGAAGAGGTGTTTTTATCTGATTATCCTCTGTGGGAGTTTTCCCAGCCTGACACTGACACAAGAAGTCTGATTTGTTAGTCTCCTAAAATAATTGAAACAAGCCTGAGGGTTAAAAGAAAAACACTGACAGTAAGAAACATAAAAATAATGGCAGTAAGGTTTAAATTAAACCTATGATCTGTGGTCCCTAACAGTACTACATGCTTGCCAAACCTCATAGAAAGCCTTTTGCAAAAACTCAATTTATTAGGCTTTTTTTAAAAAAAATTAAAAGCAAAGATGTGGAGTTTTTTAGCTCTGAGTTTATGAATAAATTCAAGTATCATTTTTAATGCACTGTATGTTAACCTTGGGTAATATAGGAAACCAGGAATACAAATGTGGAATCCATCTCTCTCTCATTCTGTATGTGTGTGTGTGTATGTATGTGTGTGTGTGTATGTGTATGTGTGTGTGTGTTTGGTTGGCTTTCTCTTTCACTTTTTATTTGGCAAACCTAACACAGCCTACTCTTGGGAAATCCCCTTCAGCCTGGCGCAAGATATGACCCAGGTGTTTATGCTGGTACTTATGCTAAGTACCAGATTTCAACTCAGAGACTGGACTCTGCCATCAACAATCTGTGTTACCTTGGACAAATCACTTCACCTCTCTAGAATTCTATTTCCTCCTCTGTAAAGAGAAGGTATTAAATTAGATAACCTCTAACTTTTCTTTGAGAATTAATTCTACGATCTTACCTCCTTCCTTCCTGGGCCAGAGTTTCTACATATCTCTCAAGGTTGTAAAAGCACTGTACAAACGTGAGTTATTTCTTTGTAGATCTTTGTAAGACTTTGCAGAGAGTAAGAGATCCCCAATGTGCTTATTATCTCTTGACTACAAAAAGGCATTCACTTAGGTAAACAAAATACTACCTTAAAGACTCTCTTCCAAGCAGATATCTTCCATGCATAAATCAAAATCAAACAAGATTCCTTGAAAGATAACAAAAGAGATAATTTGCTTGATGACCCTCTGATTATTAATATCAATATTTTTTTTAAAAAAGGAGACATACATTTGCCAAAGTTGGCTGCTGATGTTAAGGAGAATGTCTGATGTAGAGTCTAAATCAGAGAGGAATTCCTTATGATAATAAGGTCTTTCAGATTCTCCTGTTTACAGAAGACATTATATTGATTGCATCAAATTTTGTTATGTTACAGAGTTTCCTAAATGTTATCCGCACAGAAAAAACAAGTGGATGAAGAATGCCTATTGTCCAATACACTATTGAATAGACAGGTTGCAGAACTTATCCACTAGTACACATGTATTAGCCACATTGCAAATGGACAATAATCTAGGACCAGAACTATGCAGCGCTTTAGCCAGTATTTTTAATAGCAATTTTCCTTTGGAGTTGTTATATGGCTATGAAGCATAGAGTACTACCACTTGAAAAAAATCAGATTTGATGACCATCAATATGGCAATGGAGAGATTGCTTGTATGACGGGGGATTAGTAGGCTACAACATATTATAAACTAGGGATTTGGGGGAAAAAGAGATATAAAGAGATATTAATTAGAGAAATGCATGACTGAAGAGAAAAGAAAAAGATGGGCCAGTCATATAGTAAGAATAACTGATCACGTGTAGACAGCCTGCATGCTCCACTTGTCTCCATTCTATATCAGGACAAATTGAAAAAGAAATGTTGGGTGGATTCCTAGGATGAATTTATGGATGGATGTGGTTAAGAGTCTCAGGCAGGGGTGTGCTGGAGCCAGCTCAATCTGGCTCATGAGAGCCAATTGTTCAATTTTCAATATGAGCATTTATACCACAGAAATAAAAAAGTCTACAAATCAGGGCTTGATTTATTGCTTTGTTGATTGCCTAAACTTGAGGAAATGGTGTAGAAAATCTTAATATTTCATATCTAACTTAAAAGAATGTCATGAGAACATTTTTCCCCTCCCAGGCCAGTTGTTAAACATTTACTTGCACATCACTGGTCTCAGGTTTTGATTGTTTCATTTAAGCCTTGTATTCATGATAGTCTAGGCCAGGCCAGTTGATTTGCTGCAGTCCCTTTGATCAGATCAATGATAGTGTGCCTTTGTCATCCCTGCTCATTATAGGAAATTGCCAGGGGAATATTCCTGTGTGAGCCAACCAGTGGTTGTCCCAACAGACCAGCAACTTGCAATAGAAAGACTTCAGACCAAGTTTTCCAACCCTCATGCCTAGCTCTTCCCATACCATTGCTTCCCAGAAGCAATCTCTGCAGCTGTCTTCACAAGCAATACTGAAGCAACACTCAGAAGATGTAGGCACTCATGAGTGGAGCTCACAGAATGCTTCCATGTCAAAATCTCTGTCCATCCTCACATCCCTTAATGATGCACCTTTGGCTCAAATGAGGAGTGAAGCACAGCTACTAACTCAGAAGGCTTTCATGGAATTACAGAATGGGGATCCACTTCCCCATCCTTTGGCACAGTTTGTGTCCCTGGATGGAAGATCCAATGCTCATGTTAGACAGTCATACATTGATCTCCAAAATGCTGAAAGGAATGTTACCAGTTTAGATTCCAGCACTGATATGAACAAACCAAAATCTGCCCAAAAGGGAAAAGGAGACCACTAATCCCTTCAACAAGGTCACTCATCTGTGCATCAACAAAAAGAGCAGAGTCTTGGACAGCATGACTTATGCACAACTAGTGTATCTGGATGATATGGACCAAAGGAGCAATAAGTATGGAACCACTGTGTGTATCCTAGAGGACAGTGCCCTGAGTTGTCTGTTGGATGGGTCTGGTCAGAGACCCAGCTGCCCAGTCCACAAGAGGAATGATACAGCGAACTGTGGAAGCCCTACCCGAGCCATTAGCCAGTCCTAAACAGGGAAACTGTGCCCATGAGGAAGACAAAGATGATGATAATGATGAAGATGACCAAGAAGAAGACAAGAAATGCCCATGGCAAAAATGAAAAGAAAGACCACTGATGGCTTTTAACATAAAGTGAGCTATTACAGATCCACCTTTCTATGGAGTATAAATTGCCAAATATTCTTTCTATGAAAGTGCTTGTTTGCAGAAAAGAACAAAACACATACACACACACACGCACACACACACACACACACACATACACAATGGCAAATGTGGACAGTGGACTTGGGTTGCATTACAGTTTGCTATGTAAATGTAAAAGGAATTAAAGTTATTACTCAGAGAAAAAACAGATTTTAATAGTTGTCTCCAGTGGCATGGCTGAAAGTAGGTTTTGAATGTTATCTCACTTACTTGATACTGAGTGTTCATCACCCAGGACATTGGGGGGAGAAACAAACATGTTAATAGGTATAATAATCTCACTTCTCTCTGAAAATGGGACTAGATGGGGATTTTTTTGCATTTCTTGAATAGATTTTATCATATTAATATTATCATAAAGCATTTATTAAATTTTGGGGGAAAATAAAACCATGACATTGGTACACATAGCATTGTTTAATCTCTCCTCATTCCTTCTTAATGCTTTCACCACTTTCTGAAATTACTTTATATTTACTTTGAATATATTTTGTGTTTCCTTATCTGTACATTTGTTATTTCCTTCCAGTAGCATACAAACCATTTGAGGGCACGGACTTTTATTTTTGCCCTTCTATCCCCAATGTCTAGCACAGGGCCTGGCACATACTAGGGTCTCGATGAATGCTTTGGGAATAGAATTGAATGATGGTTCTTAGGTTTGTAAACACTGATTTAAGTGCATAACTGTAGTTACTTCTCAAAGCAGGCCACATGTGGGAAATGGTTAGCTTGGTTTAAGCCACTTCTATAATTCCCAGTTTTAGTGCAGCCTATCTCTGGCCATGTTGTGATTCATTGCCTCCAAAGTTTTCATATTTTAACCCTCCATGGAGAGATTAACAAACCTGCTGATGATAAGTGAATGTCCTCTTTGCGTCTCCTTGCTTGGCCAGCTGCACATCCGCCGAATGATCGCCAAATAACGTGGCCAGATACTCCTAAGAAAGTCAGTCTCAGTACCTGTTGTCCTCTGTTGCTGTAATGTCTTTGTAAAGTTTGCTTATCTTTAAAAATCCATTTTAGCTATTAGTCAGGTGCCTTTTCTTTGACCTCTCACAACCTACTTACCTCTCCATATTTAGCAATATTTAAGGGACATGATTATGGGAAAACCTTTTGCTTTCCTAATGATTTGTGATGACAAGACACAGGTGTTGTGTGGGAAGACAGTCTCACTTGTGCTATCTTCCTCTTACTCCTTCAGAGTTTGCTCATGACTTGTATTCAAGACTCTTGGCTCAATCTCCACCCTTGAAAGTGTCTACCATTTGACTGCAGTCACTAAAAACCACAGCTTTCATATCATTCATTGTTGTAAAATTATTTTTCAGTCATGTCTGACTCTTCACAACCCCATTTGGGGTTTTCTTGGCAAGGATACTAGAGTGGTTTGCCATTTCCTTCTCCAGCTCATTTTACAGATGAGGAAACTGAGGCAAACAGGGTTAAATCACTTTTCCAGGGTCACATAGCTACCAAGTGTCTCAAGCCAGATTTTAACTCACAAAGATGAGTCTTCCTCACTCCATACCTGGTAGTCTATCCACTGTGCCACCTAGCTTCCCCTACATATCATAGCAAGTGTTGTGTTATCAAGAATGCATCAAAAGACAAATAGCACAAAATTCAGCCAACCAAATTGTTCTTTCCATGCGCCATATTGACATATACCAGATCTTCAATCCTAGGTAGCTAGGACTAGTAGACTGCTTTTAACCCCCCCCCCCCACCAAGCATGGTTTAATCACACAGAACTAGGGGCAAGAAAAGAAATAGGGCTAATGTGTAATACTTGCCACAGATGAACACAGGTAAGGTATGTCAAGATAACTTGGTCATTGCACTATTCCCTTTAGAGAATACTGAGAGAGATCACAAATCATCCTGGGTCACCTTGTGGCTCACTAAAAAAGTCTGTCATCAATCACATCCTTTGTCCTAGATAGGTCCATTCTTATACCAAGGCCTTGGATAAGCTTTACTGAGGGAAATCAAACTCCCCTACGCATCAACAGGTCATGGCGGGATCAGGCAGGCCACCAGGGGAGCGTCCTCTTGTAGCCGATTCGTCCACATCAGTCACATCCTCACCATTGTTTGGTGTTTTGTTTGTTTAAATCCTATCACTATGGTCTCATTCACTTAGAGCCCACGTGGAAGCCACATCATCAGGCACTATGTCCCTTACAGCAGTAAAGATGGTGGCTGGTTAAGAATATTTTACGTTTGCACCCACCCACCCACCCATCTTCTTTGCAGACATTACCCATCTTAATACCTGGGAGATCTGAAGGCTAACAGAATATAAACAGAATTATGTCTTTCATGTCCCAGATGAAGAAACTGAAGAATGAGCAGATAAATGTTTTTTTACAAAATCATCTGTTGGATCACACTGCGTCAAGTAAATGGGACCTAAAGAATTCTATAAAGCAGGTTTCCTCTCTGAATAACAGCTGACTTTACATAATTAGCATTGATTTAGCACTTTAAGGTTTGCTACAAACATTATCTTGTTCTATCCTTGCAATAATCCTAAGAGGTAGGTACTACTATTATCTTCATTTTCCAGATGAGGAAACTGAAGCATTATTGGAGGTTAAGTGACCTGCCCAGAGTCACAGAGGTAGTGGTGAGCCAGCATTTGAAATCAGATTTTCCTGACTCTGAGTCCAGTACCATCCACTTTGCTGCCTTTGCAGGGACAATATAGTTAATTCAAATTAAACCAGAGCATTTTAGAGCTAATGGATTATAGAGACCATCTCATATAAGATAAAAATAAACTGAATTCATTGCTGCCAAGCATACCAAACCAGATGTTCTACTTAATTACTTGAATTTTGCTTCTGCAAAATTTGTAAATGTAATGGTAATAGGTATAGGAGACATTAATTCCTGAGGTGCTGGTACAGAGCCATTTCATCTAAGTGGCTAAAAGATATGCCAGAAGAGGAATTGAAGGGGCATCTATTGCCAATATCTCACAAATTCAATATCCCTACAAAAAGATATCACTAAAGCCACTAAAGATAAATATGATTGCTTTATAATTTTAAGAAAGGCTTCTTCTGGTTAAGCACATGCACATAGAACAAAGTGTTCATGGAATTTCTTCCCATCCACAAAACAGACTCTAGCTTTTGCATTACGTGTTATTTTCAGAAAGCACATTTTTATAACATCCTCTTCAGCTAACAAGTACAACAAGCCTTGAAGCATGTTAATGTCAGGGGGCAATCTCTCGGTGCTCTGAAGCAGGAAGGAACTTAGGCCATCAGAACCTTGAAGGTACAGGCAGTTTTCAGAAGAAGAAATCAAAACTGTCAGTAATCACATGAAAAAAATGTTCTAAATGACAAATAATTAGAGATACAAATAAAAACCAACTCTGGGGAACCACCTTACACCTATCAGATTGGCTAACATAAGACAAAAAGAAAATGACAAATGTTGGAGATTGTGGAAAAATAGGCACATTAATGCACTGTTGGTGGAGTTGGGGACTGGTCCAACCATTCTGAAGAGAAATTTGGAACTATGTCCAAAGGTCTCTAAGACTGTGTCTACACTTTAACTCACCAATATCACTACTAGGTGTGTATCCCAAAGAGATCAAAGAAAAAGGAAAGGAACCCATGTGTACAAAAATATTTATAGCAGATCTTTTTTATGGGGGCAAAGAAATGGAAATTGAGAGAATGCCCATCAATAGAGGAATGGGTGGCTTTAGAAAAACCTAGGAAGATTGATACAAACTGATACAAAGTGAAGTGAGTGAAACCAGAAGAATTTTATACACAGTGGTGCAATATTGTAATGATAATCAACTGTGAAAGACTTAGCTACAATGATCTATGACAATTCCAAATGACTCATAATGAGATATGCTATCAATCTCCAGGGAGAATTGATGACTCAGACTGAAGATTGAAGAATTTTTTTTCACTTTATTTTGCTTTTTGGGGGGCAACATGGCTAATATGGAAATATGTTTGCATAGCTTCATATGTAAAATGGATATCAAAATGCTTGCATTTTCAATGGGTGGAGGGAGAGAGAGAATTTTGGAATGGGAAAAATTTTTTAATGAATATAAATAAATAAATGGTGAGTTGTAATGAGTCAAGTTGGCATATTTTGATTGCATGTCATATTTTTTCAATTTAGTCTTTGAATCCTTATCATTTAACACAGTACCTGGCACAGAAAAAGCACTTAATACATGGTTGTTGACTAATTTTCTAGTTTTTAATATTTCTTCAAGTTTTTTATTAATTTCAACCTTTGCTCTAACAAGTTAATCATTGGTCATTCAATAAGGATCTCACCTTTAGATCTTATAGCAAAGTTAATGTTTACAGGCAACCTAAAAACTTTGACTATTAATACCATCTTTGAACTTTTGGTCACTCAATTAAAGGTCTAAATTTTGGACCTCAGGAGCAGATGTCCCATTTTTTTCTTCTGGAAAAAAAATTATTTATCTTAACTATTTTTAAAATTTAGAGTTCCAAATTCTCTCCTTCCCTCCCACACTTCCCTTGCCCACAGAGAAGGCAAGTAAAATAATATCAATTAATAATACATGTGAAATAATGCAAAATATATTTCTTTAATAGCCGTATTACCAAAAAGAAAAAAAGAAAAAAAGGAAAAGAAAAAGAAAGTGAGAAAATTTTACTTCAAGTCCCATCTTTTTAAACACCAAAAGTCTTCTGGTTTTGTTCAGCTATAACTCACTAACCGATAGTGTCATCAAAATGACAGTGGAGAGGTACCTGAGTAGGCTGCAACATAATGTATGCTAGAGATGCAGTACAAATGTGATCAAAGATACATATGAAGGGGAAAGATGATGGATGGGCTAGTCATATGGATAATTAAGTTAATGGATAATTAAGAGGGAATGTCATTTATTGCAGTCTGGAGCAGTATACAGCCCCTTTGGCCATTAGTATCCTTGCAATGTCAAGAGAGCATAAGGAAGGCCCTTAGTAAATTCGGTGAGATCCTCCCACCCCCCACCAATGTCAAAATTTGTGGGTATACATGAACAAAAATTGTAAAGGATGGCATGGCTCCAGGCAGACCTGGATGGGCTGAGATTGCATTTTTGAAGGGGATACCCTTATCGATGAAATCATAGACTCATGTGAGTATATTTGGTTACAACTTGAGTGAAAGAAATTCTTGTTTTTAAGCAATAAAATGTGTTTTTTCTTTTCTCACTCAAGACCCAATTAATAAGACTATCTCTTCTGGATGGACACTGATAAACTTCTGTATAGTCAAATGAAGAGATGATAATCACACACAAAAAAGCAGCCATTTAAAAATATCTAGATGGTATAAAATAGAGCACTGAACTCTGAGTTAGGAGACAAGTTCTGGTCCTAGGTATTGCCATCAATTAGTCAGTTGATACTGGACAAATTACTTCTCTTCTCATGCACTCAGTTTCCGTATCTGCAAAATAATAGTAAATACTGACATTTGTAGAATATTTTATACTCATGTCATTTAAGTTTCACAAGTATAAGTATTATAATTCCCAATTTACAGAGGAGGAAACTGAGGTCCATAGAGGATAGGTGACTAGCCCATGGTCACACAGTCACCTGACTGTAGGTCTGGCATTCTTAGATTTGAACAGTGGTTTTCAATGTTTTGTTCCATGAACCCCTTTCAACAACAACAACAACAACAACAACAACAAATGTTGCAAACCTCCAGGGAAATTTAATATACTACTTATAATATTCTTTACAATTACGTACTGCTTAAGATGCTATGCAAGAATTTTTAGTGTGAACCCCTTAGGCTACTGTAGCAAATACCCAAGGGATTAAAGAACCTGTAAGTGGGAATGTCTGGGCTAGAATAATCTCAAAGGACCCTTCTACTCTGCCATTCTATGACTTCAGGGAAGGAGAAAATTTTGATGACTTTTTAATAGGTGTTTGACTAGAAATGAGGGTGGGGGAAGGCAAAAACCTCAATTTATTATGATGCAGGAAGACAGAATTAATCCCCTTAGTTTTGACAATGGTACACCTTGAGCTTATTTTAGGAGCAAGTAGTCCTTCCAAAGGGCATTACTAATCCAGAGGGCAGGGCTATTTTTAAGACCATTATGGTATGCTGAACTTTGGATAATTTGAACATCCAGAATGTGGGTGGACACTTTATAACCTTCAGACATTTCTAAATGTACACGACATCCTGAGGAAGCAAGTCTGAAAAGGGACTTTCTCATGCCATGTTCCAATTCTTAACATCATTGTGTACTTTTGACTATTCATGCAGTAGAAATGCAGCTGATAGTGGTCAACAAAAGCAGTTTCACTTTTTAAGGGAAGGTGCCATTTGCTATAGCCTAGAGCAGTATACCCTATTGCCAAGATAGCTCCCACGCACACTCTCCCACCCTTGGATTTTATAAAAGTCACCAGTTCCATTTACAGATAAGAAATATTTTCTGCATAAGGAGAATAGTAATGTTAGTTCTGGATAGAGTGCTGGGTTGTCAAGTGTAAAATGGGGTTTCTTCGGATATAAATGTATGACTAATTTGGGATGTGACTGAATAAAAGCTCTTAGAAGCAGGAAGGTGTCACAATGGGTAGAGTACTGGCTTGTACTCAGGAATACCTGAGTTCTTATCCAGGCTCAAACACTTAATTGCAGTGTTTCTTTGGACAAGTCACAACCTCAGTTTCCTGATTGATAAAATGGGCATAATAACAGTACCTACCTCCTAGTGTTATTGTGAGGATCAAATGAGATAATTTTATAAAGTACCTGGCACATAGTAGGCACTATATAAATGCTAGTTATTATTATTATGTTACTCTATACCTCTTTTTTCTCATTTATAATCAATATCCCAAGTCTTGGTCTCTCAGCCATATTGAGAGGATTTTTGAGTTGATTATTTTATCTAATTCAGTTAGAGGCAAGCCACACAATCCAGTGTGTAGGGCCACTTTCCCTAGTCTGCCTTACACTGGTCGATTGTATTTTATATACATGACATCTCTTCATGTCCCATGGCTCTGCATTCTTTTGAACTTCTTAGGAGTTCTCCTTCATGCCATCACTTCTCCTTTCCCCACTTTTCAGCTTGGTTTTGTGTTTTGTCTTCTCTCATTAAAGTGTAAGCTCCTTGAGAGCAAAGGCAGTCTTTCTTTTTAGTATTTGTATCTTTGGTACTTAGTAGCCATTTAATAAATATTTATTGACTGACTGTCCAACATCTAACTTGGTAACCAAAATGACTAGTTGTCTATTCAACTTCTCTTAGTTGATATCAGTTTAGTTGATATCAGAAAGATGTTAAGTAATAATGAAATATGTGAATGATTTTCACAGTTGACAGGTCTTATGTGAGAAGTCTAAAATGTCACTGGTGGGTTCCCATCACAAGCTGGCCCTGGATGACTTTTGCTATCATGAAGGTCCATTGAGATATTCTAAAGACACAGTGACCAGAAAATAACCAGAAAACCTCAGTAATCCAATTTATGGGGGAAGATTCATCTGAAACAATAAATTTTTAAAATATATATTTTTTAAAATAACGAAGTTATTATTTTCAAGTATATATAGCAATTCAAAGTAGGTGAAAGGAATTGATGGAGGGGGGTCTAATCAACTTGATATGGTTATAGGGTGGTGAGTCTTTTGGACTTTGAATGTATCTACTTGAACTTGCCTTCAGACACATTCAATAACACTGAAAAGATTGAAAAGCATTGATTGAGGACATCTCCTGAGTCTAGATACTTTTAGACCCATCCATGCCTTATGGAGGATAAGTAACAAAGGTGTCTATTTCTTATCCAGCAAAAGCACTACTAGGCTTATATCCCCAAAACACCAAGTTAAAAAAATAAAAGGACCCATATGTACAAAAATATTTGTATCAGCCTTATTTGTGGTGGCAAAGAACTAGAAGCTAAAAGGATTCTAGTTTTTAGTTCTAGTTGAACATAGTATGATATATGAGTATAATAGAAGACTATTGGATCCATGAAAGAGATGATTTCAGAAAAACCTGGGAAAACCTGTACAAATGGATACAAAATGAAGTGACCCAAACCAGGACAGTTTATACAGTAGCGACAATATTGTAAAGAGAACCAACTTTGAAAGACTAAAGAACTCTGATCAATGCAGTGACTAATCATGATTCCAAAGGACCATTGATGAAGAATGTTACCCACACTCTTGACAGAGAGGTGATAGATTCAAGAAGAGAATGGTGGACATATTTCTGAGTATGACCAATATAGGAACTTGTTGTTATAAGAGATTTCTTTTTTTTCCCCAAAGAGGGGAAATGGGAGGGAGAAAAAAAAAAATAAATGCTTATTTATTGGAAAAATATTTTAAGATCCCTTTTCTAATTTGGAAGTTTTTTAATTTAAAGGGCAGAAGTCCACTACTAGACATATGTCCCAAAAAGGTCATTAACCAAAATAAAAATTCCTATATTTGCCAAAATATTTATGGCACTATTTTTCATGGAACAAATAATTGGAAATAAAATAAATTCCCATCAATTAGAAAATTGAAACAAATAGTGGTACATGAATGTAATGGAATTTTGTTGTGCTCTGAGAAATTATGAACATGACAAATATAGAGAAACATGAAAAGACGTACACAAATTGATGCAAAGTGAAGTAAGCAGAGACAGGAAAACAATAGAATGCCTGTGACAATGAAAATATAAATAATGACAATCATAAAACAATTTAAGCTGAATACTGAAAAGGTATAAAGACCAACCTTGACCTCAAAGAATGACATGAAAAAATACTTTCTGGTATTACTTTTCAGAGATTAGGGCACAGAAGTATGGTATATTGCATATGACATTAGATTTTTTTCAATATGTAAATCAAAGCTTTTTTTATAAATTTTTTGTTATAAGGGAAGGCTCTCTGGAAGGAAGAAGCATACAAGGGAAATCTAGGCTGTGTAAAAACAAAAAGTAACATTAAAAATCGATTTAAATATTCAAAAGAAAATAAAAAGTTCAAAAGGGGGCACAAATAGGGAAATTTGTCCACTACCTTGTTAAATTTAGTATATATCTTATAAGAATTATATTTAACTAAAGTTCCCTGTTCATATACAATGATTTTTCCTGTTCTAATTTTGTGTACTGAAATATATGGTTGTTAAGTTCATAATAATAATAAAAAATTTAAAAGAAAGGGACAGGAAAAATACATTTATATGTGGACTCTTATCTCATGATTATTCTTGCTTTAGCTTTCTAATTTAGTAAATGTTTCATAGTATCATCTTGGCTGATTTGGATGTATGTGTGTGTGGTTTTTTTTAATATCCACAAGAGAAAGCATTTTATTTTATTTGTTTTATTTTATTTTAATTCATGGAGTAAAACAAGCATTTCCATACCATAGTACAATAAAAAGATGATTGCACATGAAACTGCAAGTCTGCTATGTACAACTTGCTATTCCTTTCAAATACACAACAAAATTATCATGCAAATTTATTTTTTTCTCCTTTTTTTCCTTCTACCTCCCCACCCTAGAGATGATTACTATTAGACACAAATAGGTATATATGTATATTTATATATACAATATATATGTGAACACACACATATATACATATACATATATATGTAAAATTATTCTATACATTCTTCTATTTATCAGTTCTTTCTCTAAATGCAGATAGCATTTGGACATTTATAATAGTCAAAATGACTTATTCACTTAAAGTCGTCCTTAAAACAGTATTGCTGTTACTGTATACAGTGTTCTCTAGGTTCTGCCCACTTCACTTTTCATTATTTTGTGCAAGTTTTTCCATGTTTTTCTAAAATCATTGAGCTCATCAAATGGGGGAAGACACTAGTGGGGGCTCAGGAGCTATAGTTGTGAATAGCAGATACATAGTTTTTCCCACCAAGATTATCCCTAAGACCCAAATAGTAGGTTGTATCAGTGTGGCTGCCCCTTCTGGAAATCCCTGATCAGCCAGTGTGCTATTCCAGGGAGAGAAGTTAGGGGTGGTAGACACACCCTTGTTACAAATGACTTAGTTTAGAGAGGTATCCTCAACCTTATCAGTGGAGATATTAATGCACATAAATAGTTCTTCCTTTAACTCCAAGAACACATGTTTGATCCTCTTCTTTCCAAGAGTCTGGTACTAGCCAAGAACTCCCCCTTATTTCTCTGGAAGACTGGGTCCAGGAATTCTCTAAGAAATTAACATTATTCAGGAAATTATCCTTCTACCTAGGAATCTGGCTTGTATGATTCTATCTTCTCCCGGGACCATAATAGTTGAAAAGCTCTGCCACTGGCTTTCAATGCCACTTCACTTCTGCCTCTGCCTCTCCAAGACTGCTATTAATATCTCTCAGGAGAAAATCTGTATATATGCAATTCAGTTTAATACAACAAATATTTACTTGGAATATACTATGTGCCAGGCAGTATGCTAAGAGCTAGGGATACAAGGATAAAAACTCAAATCCTTAAGGAGTTTATCATATACTGAGGAGTGACAACATCTATACAGATAAAAATACTCAAAAGAAATACGAAGAAATGTTAAGGCATTTTCTAATGGGCTGTTCTAAATGGGCAAGGTCTTCCACGTTCCCCTTTCCAAGCACACGAGTCCGCTTTTAGCTCTGCTGTGCCATCTCTCCATCAAAGACAGGAAAACATAAGTTTAAATACAACCTCAGATTCTCCTATCACTTTTATAGGCTCAGTACAAAGGTCTGTAAAAGTGGCCCTGAACCAGAAAGTTTTTAGCCAATCAAATAATCCCCAGATGTTGAGACTTATTCATTTATCCTCAATGAAATCTGTCCATACCCTCCACAGGGACTTGGAATCAAACTCTGAAAGATTCACCTTCTTGTAATAACTCAAGTTGACCCCTTATACAGTTTAACCATGTTAGTAAGGTGAAGTCACTGGGGACTGGAATGAGTATTCAGAGACAGAGCCTAATCTGACCCAAGGGGAAATTCCCTTAAACTTCTAGGAAGGCAAGCTGAAAATCAGGGTCATGTTGAGTCTTTCTTTTTCTTCCCCACTAGAGTCAGTCCTGAAGAGTTCCAAAGAGTGCTCCTCACATAAGCATGTAGTGCTGTATTCATCTCCTCTCTACCAATAAACAAAGTTTCATGAAAAATATTCCTGGATTAGCTGGAAACTCAGGTTTCATGTTCTAGGCACTGAGGAAAATCAAAAGATAATTAAAACATGGTTCTTCCTCTCAAGGAACTTATCATCTATTTAGTATGGGAGAAGATGTATGCAAAAATAACTATAAAACAAAATAGAAGAGATATATGCATTAGAGAAATATAAAGAGTTGTGTGAGTTCTGAAGAGAGTAAGATCATTTCTGATGTAGGGGATCAAGGAAGGCTTCATGGAGGAGGTAGCATTTTGACTGTGTCTTGAATAAGATAGGATTTCAGTAGGCAAGGAGAGGCTATGAAAAGGAGGAGCATTTCCAGGCATAGTGAAAAGAGAGAATGAAACGTGGAGACTAAAAAGAAAGGATACATTATTAGTGATCATTAAAACAGCATTTTAAGGTTTGCAAAGCACTTTAGATAATTAATCTCATTTGAACCTCACCACAACCCTGAACGGTAGTTGCTATCATTATCCCCATTTTATGAACGAGAAAACTGAAGCTAAAAGAGGTTAAGTGACTTTCTCAGGGTGACAAGTTAGCAAACGTCTGAGGTTGTATTTAAATTTATGTTTTCCCGATTCTAAATCCATCACTATCCACTGTGCCAATATAGCTTCCTTTAATCGATATTATCTAGGTGTCGACAGAGAATTAACTTCTCTGTTCATAAGGGCATGAGTTTCAAAAGTCAATCAATCAATAAACATTTGTTAAGCACCTACTATGTGACAGACACTATGTTAAGTGCTGAAGTCCCCTCCAGCTCAGCAAGAGAGTCTGTTCCGCATTTGGAGAAGAGACAAGGGGGGCAATCTATTAATTCCTTGGGGCATGGGAGACTTGGAATTCTAGATCTCATCTATGTGAACAAATCCCTGGACTCAATCTGCATGAGTCCCAGTGGCCAATGTTGAAACCATTATAATAATATTTAATGGTATGAAAATACACTGTTGTATTAATATATCATAATTTATTCAGTCAGTGACCACTTATTGGACATATAGATTGTTTTCAAATTTCTGCTGTTAACAAAAAGAACAGTGATGAATGATTTTGTATAAAAAGGTATTTTTTTTATTTATATGATGTTTTGGAAATAAAGTTCTAGCAATGAAATGCCTGGATCAAAAGGTAAGACCATTTTTTGTGATTCACTGTACATTTGCTTATGACTGCCCAAAATTTTTGCCCTGACCTGCACCTGAATCAATAATGTGTTGACGAGACTTTCCTCCACAGCCACGCCAATGTTGGTCTATCATTTTCCCATACTTCTGTATGAGCTGAGCCTGGAAGGGAGCTGTTGGAGAAATCCTGAGCCTTTAATTTCCCAGGTAGTTGAGCAGAAAGTTACTTAAAGAAGTCAGATTGGGAACTGGGTAGGGAATTCGGGAAACAGGGATTGCCTGTTCTGACACATGGAATTGTTTCAATAGATTAAAAAATCCAATTAGTCTATGAATTATTTGTAAATGGTTGCTCCTACATTTCTTCAAGCAATCAACAAGTATTTATTGAATGCCTACTATGTGCCAGGTTACATTTTATATGCTATGTGTTGGGCACTGAAGACACAAAGACAAAGAAATGCATTAAAAAGATTATACTCTCTCCCCCCCCCCAAAAAAAACCCTGCTTGCACTATTATTTCCTTCCTTAACAAACCAATTTTTTTATAGAGAAAGCAAAGATCAAAAACATCCAGCATCCAAAACCACGTGATTATCTCAGTAGATGCAGAAAAATCCTTTGACAATATATAACCCTCATTTTATGAGAAAGCAAAAATAAATTTGATTCCAGCCCCCAAACCATTACAATTTTGTGAATGCACATTCTTTTCCTTTCCTACATATGAAGAATTTTTATTTAATAGGGCATGCAAAATGACCGCACATCCATTAGAAGGACAGAAGTATGGGAAAATGATAGACCAACATTGGCATGGCTGTGGAGGAAAGTCTCATCAACACTATATTGATTCAGGTGCAGGTCGGGGCAAAAATTTTGGACAGTCATAAGCAAATGTACAGTGAATCACAAAAAATGGTCTTACCTTTTGATCCAGGCATTTCATTGCTAGAACTTTATTTCCAAAACACCATATAAATAAAAAAAAAATACCCTTTTATACAAAATCATTCATCACTGTTCTTTTTGTTAACAGCAGAAATTTGAAAACAATCTATATATCCAATAAGTGGTCATCGACTGAATAAATTATGGTATATTAATACAATAGCATATTTTAGTACCATTAAATATTATTATAATGGTTTCAACATTGGCCACTGGGACTCAAGCAGATTGAGTCCAGGTATTTGTTCACATAGATGAGATCTAGAATTCCAAGTCTCCAAGAGACCCTCATTCCCACCTTTGGTAGAGTAAGAAAAGAGCTGTGGCTGGGCCTTTTCGCCTCCACTTTCCTATCTCTGAGAAGGGTATTGGGTTAGAATTATGCCTATCAGATAAGAGTATGATACTTTTTGAGGGGTTTAGGGTAAAAGCCGTGCTCTCTACTCTACATAGAAAATCATCCAAAGTTACCTATGATTTCTTAGTTGCCAAAACTACTGGCCTTCTCTCACTCCTCATTCTTTTTGGCCTTTCTGCAGCCTATGGCACCTCGGATCACCCTCTTCTCCTTGATACTGTCTTCTCTCTAGGGTTTTGTGACACGCTTGTTATCACTAGCTGCTGGGTCTTTCCACCTTCTCCTCTGACCTGTCTGACCATTCCTTCTTAATCATCTCTTTCCTGGATCTTCATCCAGGCTGCATGTGGTAACCGTAGGTGTCCCAAGGCTCTTTCCTAGGCCTTCTCTTCACCCTCTACACTTGTTTGGTGATTCCATCAGCTCCCATGAATTCAATTATTATTTCTATGCAACTGATTCTCAGATCTATTTATCCAGCCAACCCCTCTCCTTATCTCCAGTCTTAGATCTTCAGCTACCTATACATCTCAAACTACATGTCTTATAGACATCTAAAACTCAATATTTTAAAAACTGAATACATTATCTTCTCCTTAGAGGCAGCTAGATGGCACAATGGATAGAGTACTAGACCTGGAGTCAGGAAAATCTGAGTTGACAACTAGCCTCAGACACTTACTATCTGTGTGATTTTGGAAAAATCACTTAGCCTCTGTCTGCCTCAGTTTCTTCAACTGTAAAATGGGGATATTAAGAGCAGTTACCTCCCAATCAAAGCAGATATTTGTGAAGTGCTTAGCAGAGTGCTTGGTATATAGTGTTAATAAATGTTTATTCCTTCCCCCACCCCCCAACAAGCCTTCTCTTCTTCCTAAATGTCCTGTTACTGTTAAGACCACCATCTTCCCAACCACTCAGGCTCACAACCTAGGGGTCATCTCCATTCCTCACTCTCTCACCGCCCATATCCAATCTGTCTATTCTACCTGCATAATATCTCAGATATATGTCCCTTGCTACTGCTCCCATCTTGGTTCAGTCCCTCTTCACCTCACACCTAGACTATTGAAATATCCTTCTGCTTGGTTTCCTTGCCACAAGCCCAGCCTCTACTTAGCTATCAAACTGACCTTCCTAAAATTCAGGTCATCATGTCATTCCCCCACCTATTCAGTAAAGTCTCATAGCTCCTTATTCACACCAGGATCAAAAATAAACTCCTTTGGCTTTTTAAAGCTTTTCACAGTTTGTCCTCTTCCTTCCTTTCTAGTCTTCTTATATCATAGTCCCTGCACATACTCTGATTCAGAGACGCTGGCTTCCTAGCTGTTCCTCACACACAGTGCTCTGCCTCTGGACTGTATATTTTCACTGGCTGTCTCTCATGCTTGGAATTCTCTTCCTCTTCACCTCTGCCTAATAGCTTTACTGACTTCCTTCAAGTCTCAACTAAAATCATTACCTTCTGTTTTTGTGAATGTTTTTTAAGTTTACTCTAATGTGTTTAAGAAGACATGCAAAGATGGTCTTGAATATAGCAAGAAAGTACTCACAGACACTAAGGTATAAAATTCACCTTAGGAAGGTAAAAGGTTTATATATGGGCTGTGGGAATCGAATTTAAATAGGCCAAGGTTTTTACCCTAAAAGTATGGTTATTCAAGTTGTAGAAATCATTTCCATCTGAGGTTGACTCTGTCCTTCAGTTAAAACAGTTGATAAATTTAGTTAATGAATTGGTGTCAAAACAAAACAAACAAACAAACAAAACAAACAAACAAAAAGACCCAACTCTTTCGTGTTTACCCTAAGTCAGTGGTCACCACCCAGGCCATAAATTACTTAGGCACAAAAAGAGAATTGTCTCCTCTATCCCAAGAGGATTGGTTGTTTAAGTTCCAAGAATTTCCTTCCACTTAGCAAAGACAGACTGGCATGGCTCTCTCTGACCTGTAGGAAGGATAAGCACAGAATTTGGAGACCAGAGCCATTAACCCAGAATACTTAGACCATCAAATGCTACTTAATGAATTTTGTCAGAATCCCATCCTTTCCTTCCTGATTTCATCCTGTCTCCTTTATCTGTGTATTTGTCTGATTCTGCCTTTATATATTATAAACTCAAGGAGTGCAGGAATAGCAAATTATTCTTTTTTATCCCTCATGAAGGAGATACTCAAGAAATACTTGTTGAATTAAGACCATAAACAGAGAAATACACACACACACACACACACACACACACACACACACACACACACACACAGCCACTTAGTCTGTGACCCAAAGAAAGAACCCAATGATGTCGCCCAATAAAGCTGGAATTCTACTTTGGCCATTCACTTTCCTTTGTTTTTTGTTTATTTCACAAGGACCTTCATAGGGAATTAATAAGTTTGGCCACAAAAATTTGGCAGTAGATACTAAAGGCTAAGCAGACCCCACTTGAGAGTTCAGTGTATCCTGAGGATTTCTGGGAAGTTCACGAGTTGCAGGGTGGTGTTGATTTCATCTGAGAAATTAGTTCAAATCGTGCAAATAAATAAAAGAAATGAAGAATCAGCATGGAGCTTATTGCTCTAGCTTCCAGCCTAAGCTCACGTCACAGTTTCCAGAGCTTTTATTGGCTACATTTCAAAATTACTTCTTTCTGGATTTCAGGGGGTAGGAAAAGGTACCTTTTTGTGGTGATAGAATGTTTTTTAATTGGAGTGAGGGGTAACAAAGTTCCCATCTATTCCTAAGCTTGTCTCTCTGATTTATTCTCACTGGAATGAGTGTTATCAAATTGGGCTTGGGTAGCAACCCAACCCAGAGAGATGGGTAACAGGAAAGATTCAAAACCCTACTTTACAGATATAGAATGACTCAGGAAAGGATAGACCTGAGTCATCGGAAAAATTGGTGATAGAGCCATGGAACTCCCACAGCCGGACATGATTCACTGGGCCATGTATCTCAAATGAATCTAAGATATAATTGTAATGAAGGGAGGAAGAGCCTAATTTTCTCTCAAAATCTGGTCCAGGGAAGGAATATGGGAAGATGTCAGAAGACATCATTTCTGATTCCTTCCCCTCTGGTGGAATATGACCATCAAGTCTGTTTGTGGGGTGTTTGTGAACCCAAAATAATCAAATCAGAGACTTTTTCTTAAGAAAGGCAAAAAGGCTTTCTCATGAGAAAGGACACACCCAGCATTGGCTCAAGATGGCTCCAGCCAGGGTATGCGTCTGAGTGTCTTGTAAAGCAGAATATATAGACCCTATCTGCAATGTCCCTGCCCTAACCCCCTTCCCCTCAACCCATTGGCTGGGTATATTAGGGGCACAATCTATTCTCGGAATTCTAACTTCTACAGAAGGAAATTCGAAACAAGTTAGAGGGGAGCGGTCTCTTTGCACAACCAGAACATTCGGTTTAGCCTCATGGAACATCCGGTTTAGCCAGAATGTGCTGCAGGGCATCTGGGTGCAGTCTCAACAGTCATAATAAGTATGAAAAGCAACTGAGGTCGGGGTTAGTTCATTCCCCTGAGGGGGCTTCACCCTAAATTATCCCATTTACTCCCTTATCTTGTTTACACATTTGTGTAAACCAATAAACCAAGAAATCAATTAATCAATAACCTAATCTCCCCCTGTCCTCTTTTCTTATCAATTCTGTGGGAACCAAACTGTTAGCATTCCTCACATCTGCCATCCCCCTGCCATACACCCGCTTACCAGCCAGGACTCAAAGTCTCTACCCTGTGGCACTAGACTTTGATTGATGAGAATTTTACCTTACGTGCTTGGTCTCAGGACCCCTACTCTATTTTCCAACATCTCCATGATGCTCATTGTACCCCTCGCCCTACTTTTCAACTCTTAGCCTTGAAAGCAGTAACAACAACAATAAATAAGCAAATAAATAAATTTAAAAAATAAGTAAATATAACATTTATGTAGTGAGCGTTTATTATATTCCAGGCACTATGCTAAGTGTTTTACAACTATTATTGTGTTTGATCCTCACAATAACCCTGGGAGGTAGGTGCTATTATTATCCCCATGTTAAAGTTGCGGAAATCTAAGCAAACTAAGGTCAAGAGACTTGCTTAGGGTCACATAGCTAGTAAATGTCTGAAGCCAGATTTTTTTTTTTTTTGGTGAGGCAATGGGGTTAAGTGACTTGCCCAGGGTCACACGGCTAGTGAGTATCATGCGTCTGAGGTCAGATTTCAACTCAGGTCCTCCTGACTCCAGGCCTGGCACTGTAACCCTGCCACCACTTTGCTGGTCCCATTCAAATCACTCAAATCATTCCTGGTAAGGACATGTTAATCAATTGCCCAAGTACTTCCAGGCTGCCCAGTCCAATCCCTTTATTGTATAGATGAGGAAACAGAGTCAAGAGAAATTAAGTGACTTGTACAAGGTTCCACAAGTAACAAGAATCAGAGCCGGATTCTAAATCCTGGTCCTCTGACTCCAAATACAGTGTATTTTCCACTATTCACTGTTGCTCCTTATTGTTATTATTCAGTCGTGTCTGACTCTTCATGAACCCATTTGGGATTTTCTTGGCAAAAACAGTGGAGTGGTTTCCTGTTTCCTTCTCCAGCTCATTTTACAAATGAGGAAACTGAGGCAAGCAGATTTAAGTGACTTGCCCAGGGTCACATAGCTAGTAAGTGTCAGAGGCTGAATTTGAACTCAGGAAGGTGAGTCTTCTTGACTCCGGGTCTAACTCTCTATCCACTTAGCTGCCCTGTTGCTACTAATTAAAGTACAATATGGTGACAGAACTGACAGAAATGGGGAAATTAGAAAGAGCAGGTTTATGAGAGAAGGTGATGAGTGCAGTTTTAACATACTGAGATGGAAATGTAGAGATGTCCAGCAGGCAGTGAAATGTTCTAGGATTTTGTACTGAATGGGCTTTCTTGTTTTAGCCATTATACTTTCCACCGCAAATGAATATGATAGCCCAATTTTAAATTTAAACTTTTAAATTATTTCTCCCCTGCCCCATCAGCATAGTGTAGCATAGTGGTGTCAAAATGACATAGAAGCCACTAATCCATATATGAGGATCTCCATGGGCTACATATTGACTTAGTTTTAAAATGTGATCCATATTTTATTGTATCTTTATTTATTTTGTTAAATATTTTCCAATTACATTTTAATCTGGTTCAGGCCACACTTGGGAGTAAGTGTTTGCAGGCTGCATGGCCACTGGTCTCACATTTGATACCTCTGGTGTATAGTAAATAGTACATAGAAAGCAGGGCTTGGAATCAGAAGACCTGAGTTCAAGTCTTCTCTGCCACTCACCCAGTGTATGACCTTCAGTAAATTATTTAAACACTCTGAGCCTCAATTTTTATGTATGTACAAGAGATACAATTATACTTGGACTACCTATCTCATAATGTTATAATAGAGGATAAAAGTATATATGTGTATATATATATATATACACACACACACACACATATGTATATATATATGTATGTATATATACACATATAAGTGTATATATGTATATGTATGTGTATATATACATAAATAAATGTGTGTATACACATATAAATGCGTATCTATGTATATGTATATATATACATATACATATACATATATATTTATACACATATACACATATATGTATAGTGTTTTGTAACCATAAAGCATGATAGTAATATGATTCATTATTTATTATTACAGTGTGTGCTTTCCTTAGGATTTTTCCCCCTTCTATATAAATGAATGAGTGAAAAAGTATTTAAATGTCTATAAAACGCCAGCTATTGGGCTAGGCTAGCAATTAATTTAAACCAGTTCAGCCATGCTCTACTCACCGGTGTTTATTGCGACAACAGCTAACTTAGATTGGGTGTGTGTCCATAAAGTAAAATGAATGTAACACAATCAGGTAGAGACTGAATTGGAGGTACGGGTCTTAGTAGTAGCATCCTAGACCTACTAGTAAGTTGACTGACTCAGGTTGGAGTTCTTACCACTATCCCATACTATTTACAAAAAGGAAGAAAGTGTGCTGAAGGGAAGACTGATAAACCAGTACATGGGCATTTGTACAAATGTTCTCTTTCTTCAAAGGTGGCACAGTGGACATAGCACTGGGCTTGGCATAGGGAAGATTTGAGTTCAAATATGGCCTTAGACACTTACTAGCTGTGTGACTCCTGGCAAATCACTTAATCAATATTTGCCTTAGTTTCCTCACCTGTAAAATAGGTATAACAACAACATCCACCTCTCAGGGATATTGTGAGGGTCAAATGAGATAATATTTGTAAAGTGCTTAGCACAGTGGCTGGCACATAGTAGGTGCTATATAAATACTTATTTTTTCTTTATACTTATCTATGTAAAAGTTATAAATCCTAGTAGAATATAAGATCCCTGAGGTCATGGACTGTTTTTTGTTTTTAATTTCCAGCTTTGTTTCTCCAACATCTAGCATAGTGATAATACATATTTACTCAATAAATGTTTGCTGAATTAAATGGAATAATTTAGTTCTTGAGAAAGCCAGATTTGCCACACATCACCTTGGAGGCCTAGCCTACTCAGACTATTCTTTTCCTATTTCCTGAAGTAGTAGAGTGGTGCTCCATTGATTCTGCTGGACAGCAGGTTTTCAGAGAAGGCTATAAAACTGGTGCCTCTCTGCGGCAAGGTGATCACTATGTGATGACTTTTGTGAAGAATAGAAAGGTCTCCTTGGGGCAGAAAGGAAATTATTCCTGGTCAATGGGTCAAAGTCCAGATGGTGAACTACCATAAAGGGCACACTTGCCTGTTGGCCTATGGGACAATTTCATTTTTCCATAGTGGTAGTGCTCATAGTAGGCAATTTATAGGAATAATAATGGCTTCCTTACCCAAAAAACTCAGTGTAGTGACTGGGCATTGAACCAGTTTTTTCTAGAATACTTTGTGAAATGTTGCTACCGTTCAAATGCTTATGGGAAAGGTTACAGATTCTGGGAGTTAGCCCATTTAGTCTAAGTTATACCTGACTAAATCCTTTTTATATTGCTGCCAACAGGTGGCCATGTGATAACTCATTAGTTTTCATGATGCCAAAAAAATAGAACTAACCTTACCTATTTCTGTAAGCTGCTTAAAAAACAGGAAGAGCAACATGGAATCCTGGATAGATGACTGGCCTGAGAGAAAGGCTTGGTTACTGGCTGTGTAACCATGGGCAAGTCACTACCTCTCAGAGGCTTAGCCAACTAAGACAAAAATTACACAGGAATTGTCGATTTTCATGGCTAAAGGGAAGAGGTTCTCTAAAATGATGAAATCATAGGTCTTGATCAATTTAAAGAGGAAAATAATCTGAAAGTTCCTATACATATGATTTCCATTAATAATTAGTTTTGTTTGGAGAAGAAGAAGAAGAGAAATTAACAAGAATTTATTAATTGCCTACTATATTCTAGGCCTTGGGATATAAAGCCAAAAACAAAACATAACCTACAGAAAAAAAACAATGCATCATATGAAAGTAAATATTAAATATATAAATATAAAATATATAATCTTTTTATAAGATGAATATAAAATCTTTATACATATATATAGTATAATATATAATATAAATATAAAATCTTTTTTTTTTGGAGTGGGGGGCGTGGTTAGAGGCTGGAAGCACTAACACCTGGGGCAGCATTATACTAGAACCAGCTCTTATCAGCTCCCAGAGCCAATTGTTAAATTTTGAGTGTGAGCATTTGTACCTCAGAAATAGTCAAATGCTACAAATCAGGGTTCAATTTAGTATTTTATTGATTTCTAGACTTAATAAAGTCATGGAGAAAATAATAATGCAGGCCAATTTTCAAAGTGCATTTTGCTTTTTCTTTTTTTCCAGAAAGCCAGGTGTCAAAAATTTAGCAGTATGCCACTGAGCTGGGGGCTATAATGAAATGCCTCCAGTGGAAGGTAGTACTTGTTTTGAGCTTTAAAGGAAGCCAGGGATTCTAAGAGGCAGAGGTGAATAAAGAGATTTCTAAGTCTGGAGGACAAGAGAAAGGATGGGAAGTGGGATGTCAGAAGTGCAAGTAGGCCAGTTTGGCTGAACCACAGAGATTTTAGAGGGGAGTAGAGTACAAAAAGACTGGAAATGTAAGCTGAATTCAAATTATAAAGGACTTTAAGTATTTTGTATTTTATCTTAGATCTTAGCTCTACAGGTTGCTACTGGAGTTTTGAGGCAGGGGAGTGAAATGGGCAAACCTGTGTTTTAGAAATGTCACTTTGGCAGCTGTATGGGGAGAAGGGAGACATGAGAGTGGGGTCAATTGGCAAACTATTGCAATAGTCCAGGATGTAGGCAAGAGAAGCATTCCAGACTTGACCAATACATTTTTACTCTGTTCTTTTCAACTGGAAAGTTTACACTCAACATACAGCACAAGAAGACACCTCTTCAATTGGTTGATTTTTTCTAATTTTATCGTGGTCTTATTACTGCCTGATATGTCTTTGTTGCATTATATGGCTCTAATTGTGATTTCCCCCCCTTTCCCATTAGGTTTGTGTTCCTTTTGAAGTGAGGAAATGTCAGTGGTTTCTTTCAAGTGTTTCTTGTCCAGGCTTCTTTAAAAAAAAAAAAAAAGGAAAAAAAAAAAGGCAGGAAAGGGCCATTCAGCTTATCTTGTTCACTTCCTGAAATCCAAACAAACTTTCAAAAACCAAATCACACCCTATCCATTCAACTTGTTTCTGCGTTCTATGGGCAGGAGAGCTCCACAGCATTTAGATTTTATATAACCTTTGGACTGGGCTAGAAAAGGCTCCAGTGAGTTTGTGAAATAACATTGAAATTTCAAAACTTAAAATTGGTGTGGTTATTTTTCCCCTGAAGAAATGGTTTTTAAACTATCTAAAAAATGCCTCAGAGTAATGCCTTCACAGTTGACCAAGTTAAGCTCCCAAGGGGTTTATGCTTGGCCAGTATTTTCTGTGCCCTTGTTTCTCAACCAATTACTCTCATTGATTTCAGGGTGTTCTTTTCTCTTCATTTTTCCATACCCCGCCCCCCCTACCCACACACACAGAGATGCTGCTTTTAGCTATGCAAGTGGTAGAAAAAATATTTTTTAAAAATAGTATCTGGCATTTTTACAGCACTTTAGGGCCACTAGTGACCCTAAATGGAACAGTGGATAGAGCACCACCAAGCCTGGAGTCAGAAAGATATGTGTTCAAAGCCAGACTCAGGCACCTACTATGTGACCCTGGGAAAGTCATTTAACCCTGCTTGCCTCAGTTTCCCCCTCTGTAAAATGAGCTGGAGAAGGAAATGGCAAACCGCACCAGTATCTCTGCCAAGAAAACCCCAAATGAAGTCACAAAGAATCAGACACGACTGAAATGGCTGAACAACAGATAGAACTTTAAGGTTAGCAAAGTGATTGCCACACATTTCCTTTGATACGATACAATAGAATAAACATTTGTTAAGTGCCTACTATGTGCCAGGTACTGTAGTAAGTGGTGGGGATACAAAAAGAGGAAAAAGACAGTTCCTGCCTTCAAGGAGCTTACAGTCTAATGCAAGAGACAACAAGCAAGTATATACAAACAAGCTATATACAGGATAAAAGAGAAATAATTCTAAAAAGGGAAATCACTGGAATTAAGAAGGGTTAGGGAAGGTTTCCTGTAGAGGGTTGGATTTTATTGTTGTTTGTCCTTCGTTCTAGATGAAGACCATGACATCAGGAAACTGATGCCATGACTTGTAAATGAATTGGATTTAAGTGAGGGAGGGCTGTGCAAAGTCACCAGCCTCACCTTCTTCTCTAGAACCATCTGCATCCAGTGGCAAGATATAGATCAGGACTACTGGAGATGGCCCTCAGGTGGAATTTTAGTTAGGACTTAAAGGAAGCCAAGGAGGTCAGTGGTCAGAACAAAGGAAGGCGAATGTTCCATGCATGGGGGAGAAAATGCCTTAAAGTGAGAGAGATAGAATGTCTTGTTTGTGAAACAGCCCAGTCTCATCACAATAAAGAATATGTGTTGGGGAATAGTGTGTAAGAAGATCAGAAAGGTAGGAAGAGGCTAGGTTATAAAGGTCTTTGAATGCCAAAGAAAGGATTTTTGTATTTGATCCTGGAGGGGATAGGGAACCACTGGATTTTTTTTTTTAGTGGGGAGGGGTGGGATGGGGGGTGTGGATGACAAGATCCGACTTTTGTTTTAGGAAAATCACTTTAGTGTCTGAATGGAGAATGGATTGGTATGGGGAGAGCCTTGAGGCAGGTAGACCCACCAGCAGGGTCTACATAGATAAAGAGACAGACATTCAGAGAACATTTATTATGTAACAAGCACTGTACTAAGTATTGGGGTTATAAGCAAGACAGTCCCTGTCCTCAAGGAGCTTATGTTTTAATGAGGGAACATAAAACATTAAGGACAATCTGGAAAAGAATAGCAAAGTACATGGCATGGAATGGAAGGAAGTGGCATGGAGGTCTGGACCCTAACAGTAAGTCAAAATCTAAACCTATCAAAATGGAAAAGCCCAGGCAAAGTCAAGGTTACTGATGAGAAGATGATGTTCTATATAGAAGTGACATGACTGGAGTAGGGTAATATATTATCTGCTATGTATGTATTACAAATTATATTAATTATTAATTGTATGAATTAATAATAACAATAGCTAACATTTATATAGTGCATTAACATTTACAAAGTTCTTTTCATAGATCATCAGATTTGGTCCTTACACCAACCTTGTGAAGTGGATGCTACTTATATGCAAATTTTATAACAAAATTTATATATTCATATAAGTAATATAAATTTTATAAGCCAGGGATAACCCTGGCTTAGGAAGTGATTTATCCAGGGTTACATAACTAATCTAATAAAAAGTATCTGAGGAGGAATTCACTCAGATCTTAATTGTACTATTCTACCTTCCAAAATACATTTACTCTCAACATACAATATATCTGAAAAACCACTATATGCATGTTTACTGAGGTTGGCACCATGCAAACTCCCCATCCATTTTCCCAAATTGATTCAGAACTCTGAAATAAAGATACAGTGGAGGGGGCAGCTAGACGATGAAGTGGATAGAGCACCAGCCCTGGATTCAGGAGGACCTGAGTTCAAATCTGGCCTCAGACACATGATACTAGCTGTGTGACCCTGGGCAAGTCACTTAAACCCCATTGCCTAGCCCAAGATATGGTGGGAGAGAGGGGGAAAAGCAAAAATTTATTTTTTTGTTTGTTTTGAGGCAATTGGAGTTAAGTGACTTGCCCAATGTCACAGAGCTAGTAAGTGTCGAGTGTTTGATCTGAGGCTGGATTTGAACTCAGGTCTCCTGACTCCAGGGCTGGTGCTGTATCCACTGCACCACCTAGCTGCCCCTAAACATTCTTTAAATACCTGTTAATTGTCCAGCACTGTGTTAAGCTCTTTACAAATATTATTTCATTTGACAAAGCATTTTGGGAACTGTAGCTTTTCTTTCGTTCTTAGGGATTTGGAATTGAGGTATAGAATCTTGCAGCACCTTGAACTTGGAGACTGGAAGGTTGGGTGTGGCTGGGAATGCAATACTCTGGTCTCAGCATTTTCTTCATTGTGTCATTCACCTTCATTGTGTCATGAATCCTTTTGACAGGCTAGTGAAGCCTATGGACCACTTCTCAGAATACCATTTTTAAATGCATAGAATAAAACACATAGGATTAAAAAGAAAACCAATTATATTTAAATATAATTACTAAACTATTTTTAATTTCACAAGCCCCAGGCTAAGAACCCCAGGTTTAGATGAAGCTAAAAAAAACAAACAAAAAAACTATCATTACCTGTTCTCCTGTTTCATACTTCTTCACTCCCTCCATGGGAGTTTGTAATCCTGGTTCTCCTTTTTTGAAATAGTTTTGTTCCAATTGTCTGTGAGCTTCTCATTTCTTGTGATTAAAATGAACATAGAAGGATAACTTTAGAAGTTTCTTCTATCTCATAGGATACACAAGCTAAAACCCTTCAGTTCTGGTTTTGGCATTGAAAGACACTACCTCTACCCTGTATTGAGCTGCAGTTTAGTTTTATGAATAATCTGATAATTCCTAATAAGTAGAACCTTAAATTTTAACCCAAGGCTCACTTGGATATTCCCTAAAAAAATTAGTTTGTTAGTGCCAAGATGCTTCTGAGGGTGTGAGAGTTCACATCAGAGGCTACACTATGCCTCTTTTACCAGAAGGGCTAGGGAACTAGGAGAGAGTAGAATGTTCAACCTCTAAGTTGTCCAGGAGGTAGGGTTGGGCATGGTTTTTGAGTACTTTGCTCCACCCCTTATAGTTGGAGATGGGAGTGGGAAGTGTCCTGACAATCATGTTACATGGGAACACATAGAGGTTATGGAAGTAATAAATAAACTTAAAGGGGAAATTTATTTACACAGTCTTAGCCATATTACTGGTCAAAGAAGAAAGCCCAAATTCCAGAATTTCAAGTTTAACGCTGAGAATAAATAAGAACAAGAGGTATATTGTAAGAATAAACCTAAAGTTTCAATTTGACTGAATTTAACAAACATCTATTAAGTGCCGACTGTGTGCAAAGCATTATAGATGATGGGGATGCAAAAAAAGAGTCCCTGACCTCAAGAAGTTTATATTCTTTCAGGGGAACAAGATATGAAAAAAGATATAAAGTCAAGGTAATTTGAGAAGGAAGAAAATGCTAACCACTTGGGAAACAGGGAAAGATTTCTTTACAACATAGCACTGGAGTGAGTCATAGAGGAAGATAAAGATTCTGAAAGACAAGATGAGGAGGGGGTGAATTCCAGACGTTCGGTACCTCTTGTGTGAATAGAGAGAAATAGAAAAATGGAATGCCAGGTTGGGGAATTGTCAGTGTGCCTGTTTGTCTGGAACATAATGTGATTGAAGGGAAGTAATATAAAATATTAGGGGGCAGCTAGGTTACTCAGTGGATAGAGCACTGGGCCTGAAGTCATTAAGAATTGATCAGGTTCAAATCTAGCTTCAGACACTTACTAGCTGTATGACCCTGGGCACAACCTCTGATTGTCTTAATCCATTAGAGAAGGAAATGGCATACCACTCCAACAACCTGGCCAAGAAAAACCCAGGGTTTGCTGTGGTCCGCAGGGTCTTAAAGAGTTGGACGTGACTAAATGACTCAACAATAACAACAACAACATAAAGTAAGTCTAGAAAGTATAATTGGAATGAAGTTGCAGAAGACCTTAACCCCTGGGCTAAGGAGTTTGTATTTTATCCTACATGGGGAGCCATTGGACATTTTTGAACAGACCATACCTGTGTTTTAGGAGGATTATTTTGGTAATTACATGGAGGATGAAATGGAAATATGATGTATAGGAAGCAGGGAGAGCAATTAAGTCAATTGCAACACTCCAGATTAAAGGTGATGAGGACCTGAAGTAGAGAGGTGACAAAACTGGGTAGAAAGGAACAAATGTGAGAAATGCCACGATACAAGATTGATACAAGATTGACATGACTTGGTAACTGGTTGGCTATGAAAGGTGAAAGACAGGTAAGAGGATGGGATTATACATTTAAGCGACCAGGAGGGTGGTGGTACCCTCAGCAGAGACAGGAAATTTTGGAGGAGAGTTTAGGTGAGGAGAGTGATGAATTTTCTGTACCATAGAATGGTAAGCAGTCATTTGTACACTAAGCAAAGATAGTATTTCAAGAATATAAAATATTAAGTGATCTGGGGAAGAAGAGGTAATGTGCTAATATAGTACTCAAATACTCAGATACCCAAATAGATCTGCCTTCTCATCAATTTGGGAACTGCCTTTAATGATGTAAATTGAAATCCATCCAATGCCTGCCTGTTTAAATATCTCATCCATGTTTTATCCAACATAATAATAAAAGATAATCATTTAATTCCTTGTCATCCTCAAGTAATCTTACGTAGCAGATTATGTAATATTGAGATATTTTTTAAAAATTATGCCACAGTACTCTGAATGTCTAGGACTATAATTCAAAGAGTAAAAGTAAAGCTCTGACTTTATACTCCAAAATGTTTACAATTTACATGTTCATTCCATGTCAAAATGCATTGTAGTTCTCATATCCTATTCATTTGACTCACCTAGAAAAACCTCAATCTTGGTATTGACCAATATGTATCTATATTTAGTTTTTTCATTATTTGGTACAACTATCCAAGTCAAGTATAATAAAATATGCGATGAAGTAAAATTGGAGTTTGAAGTTCTTGATTTCAACTTTCATGATTCCAGCTACTTATATTCTTATAGGACACATTTGTTTCTGGTGGCCTAGAGTTTGGTCTTGTCAAAATGGACAGATTTATTGTTATGAGGAACAAATGAATGAAAAAGCACTTATTACATGCAAACTTTGTGCTAAATACTGGGCACACAAGCAAAATGGTTCCCATTCTCAAGGAGCTTACATTCCAGTGGGAAAGATAAACACACAAAGGAAAGTTTAAGAGGGAGGAAGGGTGCAAGTCAGTGAATGCCTTAGAAATGGCTGAGAAGTAAGAGAGGACTGTCTCCAGGAAAGATAAGTTCACCTTCTCAGAGCCCAGAATCTAAGGGGTAGAATCTAGAATCCACTGGGAGATATATAAGGAGAATGACCCTGTTTTGGAAATAATCAGAAGTGATTTGAAAATACTTTGTGGTCAACAAAGGCCAACACAAATATTGTTTCTCTACAATAAGCATATTTTAAACAACTCTTAAACTTTCAAGGAAAACTTTGAATTGACTTCCTCACTTACAACTTTCTCTCTCCCCTCCTCCTCTGCCCCTCCCCACAATTCCTCTCTCTCTCTATCTCTTTCCTCCTCTCTCCTTCACCCTCTCTCCCCCAAATATACTCATTTACCAACTTAAGTTTTCCCAAGTCTTTGAAACCAAAACAAATTATAGGAAATATGGAAAAGATACTAGGTACATGACAAAAAATAAAAATTTATTATATTTTCAAATCTATTTCATTGAATTCATAGGGAAGGGTATTTGTTTCAGTTCCTTCAGTAGAATCTAAGCTATTTGAGGGCAGGTACAGTTTTTTTTTTTTATATGTTAACTCTAGCACCTAGCACAGTACCTTGTACATCATAAGTCATATTTGTATTTCTTCTGTCTTCGGGACTAGTTATTTGAACTAGGCTTATGAGTGTTTTGGTTTTTTTTTTCAAACGCAGTGAGGTGGTACAGTGGATAGAGTACTAGGCCTGAAGTCAAGAAGACCCAAATTCAGTTCTGGCTCAGACACTTACTAGCCGTGTGACCCTAAGCTAGTCAGTTAACCTCTGTTTGCCTAAATTTCCTCATCCATAAGATGGAGATAATAACAGCACCCACCTCTCAGGGTTGTTGTGAGTATCAAATGAGATAATATTTGCAAAGTACTTAGCACTGTGCCAGACACATAGTAGGTGTTACATAAATGTTAACTATTGGTATTATCATCATCATCATCATTGTCAAAGGCTTGGTTATTAACTATGGCTCTCTCGTCTCTTCATCGTTTTCAGTTTTACTCAAGCATCCGTAATGGGGATTGGTACAAAAATGTTTAGAGAAAAAGACCCCAAGAATATAAGTAGACACAGATTATTTTACGTGCAGAACAACAATCAACCTATATAATTCATTATTGAACACAATCCAGTAACAATTCTAGATGAAAAAGAATCCACTTTTTCTAACCAAATCACATGTTTCTCCACAATAGCAGGATGCATACATTGTGAGTGATTCACACAGACACCAAAGCAGGCGGGTTTTTGTTACGTGGGCTTTCGTCATTTGTTGTTGTTTGATCAGTTCAGTCACGTCCGACTTTTCATGACCCCATTTGGGGTTTTCTTGTTAAAGATACTGGAGCAGTTTGCTATTTCCTTCTCCAGCTCATTTTGCAGATGAGGAAACTGAGGCAAACAGGGTAAAGTGACTTGGCCAGGGTCACACAGCAAGTAAGTGTCTGATGCCAAATTTGAACTCATGAAGATTAGTCTTCCTGATTCTAAGCCCCGTGCTTTATCCACTGTGCCACCTAGCTGCTGTCCTTGCCATTACAAACATATGTATATATAGATCCACATATATGTATATATGTGTATATGCATATTATACATATAGCATACATGTACACACATACTTTTCCTAGGATTCCGGGAAATTGTGCTCCACCAGAGCACAGTTTGGGAAATGTTGCCTTAGATTGTGGTCAGTTCATTGTTGTCCATCCATACTAGAAATCAATCTCCATGCACATAGTCTTGGAACTTATCAATGATCATGTAAAAGACAATCAGTGTTACCTGGTTAAATGGGACTATGGTGCTAATGGCTGGTAGTCCACATGGAGGGGGCAGGAGAAGATCACACTGGAAAGGGGGTTCAAGCTGATAGAAGAACACTCCTGACAGAAGGAACTCCTTCCACCCCAACTCCCTCAGAGATATTCTTAGAACCCTAAGGGAGTAAGGGGTGGCGGAAGCAGCCTTTGTTGCTCTAGAAGGGGAAGATCCAGAGTCATTACAACTTCCCAAGTTCTCAGTTATAGACTGAATGATTGTTTGAGTTGTTGGTTCAATAGCTTATGAATTTGTGAATTATGCATTGTATATCATTGCTTGAAGCCGTCTCTGAATTCATAAAGTGAAATGATAGCTGCTCAGGGTGGTCTAGTCTTCATCATGAAAGCAACATTAAAAATTAAGGCAATTTTCCATATAATTCAGGGAAAAAAAAGTTATTTGCAAGTAATTACTGTTTTCTGTCATAAAACACAGAGGTCAGATCCCTATTTCATTCAGTATTGACTCTTGTATGTTGAATTCCAGATGCTGAATCTGCAGTTTTTGTTTAAGAGAATATTGATATTAGGATACATGTGGAATGTCAAACTTTAAACAAGAGAACAAGATATTATACCTGTTGTGTTTTCAAGATGCCTTGGACATCTTGGCAAAAATGCTGGGTAGTCAGTGATTCTCAATGATGGGCCTGCACAGTGGGTACTATAAGACCCTTTGGCAGAGGAAGATAAGGAGGAAAATGTCCTTCAACTATCTTGCCTCTAGGTTCAAGACTCTATCCTCTGCACCACCTAGCTGATTTTTTATTATTAAAAAAGACAGGTCTTTGTTTCTGGAAAAAGCTTGGGGTCATTAAAGGATATGTGCAATTTCCTGAAGGCAATCCAGCCCACTTTCTTCCTCCCATTTAATTTTGAGACCCACTTGGTATCCATTTGTACTTGCTGTTCCAGATATACATAAACTATTGAACTCATTGTATTAGTTGTTCATCCAACTGCTTGTCATAATCTTCAATCACTTGATTTTTCCAAGTGGACAGCCAGATTAAACTCTTTTGAGTAATTATAGATCTCATCTAGGACATTGCAATGTTCTGGGACACAAACAGAAGCATCTGGAGGATCTTACTATCCACAGGGAATCTCTCTTCAACTTGGACTCTACATTGGATCTCCTCTATCAGAGCAATGAAATACCCTGAGTAGGCACACTTTTCCCTGTTTGATCAGAAGTTCATTTAGCAAGGTTATTTTAACCTTGCTCAATGAGTGGTATTCTTTCAAAGAATATTGATATTAATATATGGATAGGGGATAACTTATTGGAAGAGAGACTTTAAGGTGGCCTTTTTCTCTAAGAAATAAATGTTCTTTTTAAATCATCAACAAACAATAAACATAATGGGAATTTGAGTTCTCTACCTCTTTTGGTCAAATATATGATGGTAAAGTTGTATTATACTGAGAAATCTCACTACTGAAATTCTGGCTGTTCCCAAATAATGCCCATATCAAAGATGCCCTCCACATATATAGATGATTCTCATAAAAATTAAATATGAATAGGAATATAGACATATAAGTCAGCAATTATTGATATTATCTTGGTTACCTTTTTTTCTGTTAACATCTGAGATTTTCCCCACACCTTTCGTATCTTCCCCTCCTTCAAATACTTTGTGAATCAAGCCTCTACAGTAAAGATCTATTCTGTATACTTTGTCCAATTTGGCAGATGTGAGTGCTAAACATATTGATATTTAATAGATCATGGAAGACAGGAGAGCTACTAATGTACTGGAGATGGGCAAATGCTAAACTATTTTTTTTTTGTTTTATTTTTTAAAGGAAGAGAACAGAATATACAAACTATAAACCAGAGAATTTGGATTAAATTCCCAGGAAAATTCTAGAATGGTCATAAAAGAGGTGGTTATTGAACATCTAGCAAAGGAAACAAGAATTACAAAGAGCCAACATTGCTTCACTGAAGAAAGATCATGCTAGACTAGTTCTGCTTCAGATTATTAAACTGGTAGATCAATAAATGTTGTAGAAAGAGTTTCCTAGATTTTAACAAAGCATTTGATAGAAAGATCTAGGAAAATCTGGTTTCAAGTCCTCCCTTTGATGTATACTAGTTGTACAATCCTAATAAAGTTACTTATTCAGTCAGTGCTCTAATTCTCTAAGACAATTAAGTTTCCTAAAACCTAGAAAACTGGTATGGTAACCAGAGTTTCATCTGAGAGTTCCCTATATCAATAACTTCACAGGTCCAGTCCTCTGTCCTCTATTTGATAAATTATTTCATATTATTCTTCTGAAAAAGATGGAGATGGTAATATAATTAGATTAATTTCCAACTTGTTGAATGGCTGAACACAAGAGTAGTTGTTCATGATTCGATGTCAATTCCGAAAGGTCTGGAGAGGAATGCCCTGGGGATTTCTGTTTGAATTGGTACTACTTAATTTTTATTGATAACTTGAATAAAGGCACAGGTAGCATAATAATTTGCATATGACACAAATCTGGGAGGGTTAGCTAGCACAGTAAATGACCAGCATGATCCAAAAAGGTCTTCACAAGCTAAAGTATTTGACTGAATCAAATGAGATGAAATTCACTGGTGATTAATGCTATGTCTAACACAGGTTCAAAGAATCTACTTTATAGGTACATGGTGGAGGAGACATGGTTTTATATAGTAGCTTGTCAGCAATGTGATATGGTAACCCAAAAAGCAATGTGATCATGGGCTGCATTTAAAAATGGCAAAGCCTCAAAAGGCTATATGCAAAAAAAAAGCCTCAAAAGGCTACCATGCATACCCTTTGATCAAGCAATACCACTACTAGGCCTGTGTCCCAAAGAGATAAAAAAACAAAAAGGAAAAGGAGCTATATGTACTAAAATATTTATAGCAGCTCTTTTAGTGGTGGCAAAGTTGGAAATTGAGGGGATGTCCATTAATTGGGGAATGGTTGAACAAGTTGTAGTATATGCTTGTGATGGAATACTATTGTACTGTAAGAAATGATGAGCAGGATGCTCTCAGAAAAACCTGGAAAGACTTACCCAAACTGATGCAAAGTGAAGTGAGCAGAATCAGGAGGACATTTGATACATAGTAACAGCAACATTATACAATGATGAATTGTAAATGACAACTATTTTCAATGATTTGAGACAATTTCAAAGGGATTCTGATGAAAAATGCTATCTCTCCAGAGAAAGAACTGATATTATCTGAATGCAGATTGAAGTGTACTTTTAAAAACTTTATTTTTCTTGTTTGTTTGGGGTTACTAATTTAACATGACCAATATGGAAATATGTTTTGCATGACTGCACATGTATAACCTATATCAAATTGCTTGCCTTCTTAATGTTGGGGGAGGAGAGGAAGAGAGAGAATTTAGAATTCAAAATTAAAAAAAACAAATATTAAAAATTGTTTTTATATGTAATGGGGGAAAATAAAATATTACATAAATAAAAAAGAAAGTTATCTTTTTTGTGAGATGATTGAGGTTAAATGACTTGCCCAGAGTCACACAGCTAGTGAGTGTTATGTGTCTGAGGTCAGATTTGAACTCAGGTCCTCCTGACTCCAGGGCCGGTGCATTATCCACTGCACCACCTAGCTGCCCCTAGAAAGTTATTTTTAAAAAGTGGTATAACTCCCAGAAAAAAAGAAATAATAGTCCCTTTCTACTCTGCCCTTGTTAACTCAATGTAATAAACATTTATTAAGTGCCCACTATTTGCTAGGCACTGTACTAAATGCTGTAGATACAAAAAGAAGTAAACAATAGTCCTTACCCTCAATGAGCTTACAATTTAATGGGAGAGACCACACGCAAACAAATATACACAAAACAAGCTATATACAGGATAAATAGGAAATAACAAAGGGAAGGCACTGGAATCAAGAGGGGTTGGGAAAGGCTTTCAAAGGAGAATTATATTCAGTTGTGGGAACCACAATTAAAGCAGGACATTGGTAAGCTTGAGATGATCCCGAGAAGAACCTACTGGAATTGGTTCAAAGAACTAGGGATGTTTAGCCTAAAGAATAGAAGACTTGGGGGTGGGAGGAAAGGTGAGGAATAGGACATGATAGCTGTCTTCGAGTGTGTGAAGACCTGTCATGAAGGAAAAGGATTAAACTTGTTCTATTTGTCCCCAGAGGGCAGAACTAGAAATGGTGAGTGGAGGTTGCAAAGAAGAATATTTAGGTTTTCTGTCGTGGGGTGGGGTGGGGGGACCAAAAACAACTTTCTAACAATTAGAGCTGTCCAAAAGTGGAATGGGCTGCCTCTGGATCACTTTGCTTAGTTGGGCTTCTTGCCAAGCTTTAAACTGGTTTTATTGTGCATTGCTTCCCCTGCTTTATATAATCTTCCACCACCCTTTTCCATGAGATTTTCACATTATGTTTAGTTTACACATAATTTACATTTTAAACTGGTGTCAGTCTTGGCTGTCATTTCTTTCTACTGGGCATCTCACTCTTCAAGTGCTTCCTGTTAAGGGAATTTTTAGAATCTTTTGGCCTCCTTGTTATGGAAATTGATTTATTACTGTTAGACTTTATATGAAATTGTTATAATGAGTATGAGTTTTTTTTCTATCCATTATCCTTTTTTTTAAATCAACACCTTGTTTGAATAGGTTAGGAATGAATTGTTTCAATTATATGCCATATCTTTTTTCTCATTTTTGTTCCTTCTTTTAGCTTTATGCTATTTTTTATCTTTGTTCTAACAAGTTGGTGGTCTGACTATGTGCAGAGCAGTTGATTCAAAAATGACACCAACATCAGAAACAAGTCATTTCTTGTCCTTTAAAATATAACAATCTCATTTTTCATGATATTATTTTCTGCTCTAGATTTTTTTCCTGAAGAACATATTCATGATGTAGAGTCATGAGGCTTCCGTGTAGTCAACGTGTCTCTCATTTCTTATTCCTGAGCATGCTTTCCAATAATTTCCAATATCTGACCTATTCCCATATTTTTGTACTGAAGTCACTGGTTTCAAAGTGTATGATGATTTAAGTTCAAGAGTCTTATTGAGTTCTGCACAGAATTCTACATTTTCTTTTTCTGAAACACATTGGTGCATGAGCTGTAATTATTTTCGTGGCAGCTAGAGAGCAACTAGGTGGCACAGTGGATAGAGTGTAGGACTTAAAATCAAGAACACCTGAGTTCAAATCCAACCTCAGACCCTTATTAGCTGGGCAATTCGCTTAACCTCTGTTTGCCCCACTTTCCTCAACTATAAAATGGGGATAATAATAGCATCTATCTCCCAGGTTTATTGTGAGGATAAAATGAGATAATAATTGTAAGAACATTTAGCACAGTGCCTGGCACCTACTAAATGCTATATAAAAGTTAGTAGTGAGTTATTAGTAGTAGTAGTAGTAATTGTAGTGTAGTGGAGGTGGTCTTTTCTAAGATTTATAAGATGACCAAATGACCCAAGGTTTGAGGTCATGCTAAAACCAACCTCACTAACCTTTCTTTGCCTATCCAAAGAATATTTGTGAAGCAGTCTTCTATTTAGCTGTAACTTCATTCTTTTTTCCGGCATAAAAAGCTTAGGAAGGAAAGTAAAGTGCCTCATTCTTCATCCAAGATGCCAGGCATCCCCTAGGACTGAACCTAATCTGTACATGCATAGTTTTAGAACTGAAAGAAATTCTATAGATGAGAAGGAAAAGATGAGTGCCTCAGCAATCCCACCCTAAACCCAGCAGAGGGATTTTTTGCTTATTGTTACACAAGGATTGTTCTCCCTGGCAGAACAGAAAAAAAGCAAAAGAAGAGTGCCTAGATCTTCCATCTGAGAGGTTCTCAATCTTTTTGTGCTATGGTTCCCTTTGGCAGTCTCCTGAAGCCTATGGAATACTGTTTTTAAATGCATAAAATACATAGGATTACAATGTGTATGTGTATATATATATATATATATACATATGTATATAAATATATGACATTGAAATAGTTATATATACATACATACATATATGCATATACATATATATATATAAAATAAGTTCATGAACCCCAGTTTAAAAAACCCCTGTCTGTTGAAGGATGAAATTATCATCATAGTAAGTCAAGAAAGTATTATCTACTCTGCTTTTAACAGAAAGAGAGCTACAGAAAATATACCAATAATTTATGCCCTACCCTCCAACACTACTATGTGGTTCCTCTGAGCTAGACTTGAAATATGTTTCCTGTATTCCTCATCTATCGCTTTTTCCTCTACAACTATTTTCTAGCATGTTCTGATACTAATATTGCCTTTAATCTTCAACTACACAGTTTCCGTCAAGCTTTCCTCCTTCTAATTCCTGGATTTTTCCACCCAAGTAAAGCTTCCTAATATACATTGATACTAGCACCACCCCTGCCTCTCACTTATCTGGTTTCTCTTGATTAAAACATACTTTTCTAGTGTCATGTTCCTTAGCATAGTGCTTGGCACATAGAAGGCACTTAACAAATCTTTATTGAATCTGAATGCTATTGAATATTCTAGTCATGGTTTTTATCCGATCAAGACTCAGTGCTGTATACCAAGTCAAATAACAACCTTATTATATTAAGATCTCTAGTTCATCTTGATTGTTAGTCATACTTTGCATGTGTCTATATACATGTACTTGAGGCCATGGAAAACCATTACTGGCTCTACCAGTGTCTATCATTAGAAATAAATTTGTTTCACTGAAGAATCATGGAGCAATCAATGTTAGAAACAATAAGCCCTTTTATTTGGTTCACTTAAGGGGAGTTTAAGAGCAAAGAGAGTGAGGCAGGACAAAAAAAGAAAGGTACAAGCATAGCCCAGAAATTTCACTCAGACTGAGGCCAGGACTGATAAAGTAAGGCTGAGAAAGGGCAGGGAAGGAATTTAACCAGCAAGGAGCCTTGGGCACAACAATCTTCAGTTCAAGTAGAGAAGGGCATCCACAATACTCTTGGATGCCTCTTTACTCCATGTTTCAGGACAGCTCAAGAAAGTTCCAACGTTAGGGTAGTGCATGTTTTTATGAGGGGAAGGTCCTGCTCAGATGGATCTGATCAGTTTCCCATCTCTGAAGTCAGAGGTAAGAAGATACCTCTTGTCTAGCAAACTGAAAGTTCCTAGTCTTAATGAGAAGATTCTAGATATAGGGTAGGAGATGTGGAAGAAAGAGAGTGTGGCCAGAAAAAAGTAGAAGGAAGGGGTGTCAAATAGGTAATTGGTGTACTATTTGGATTAAGCCAGGTTTAGTTCCACTTTGCTGTGCCTGTGAAGTATTATTTGTCACATGTATTTCTAAGATGCATAAAATACATATTATTTCTCATATCCGATTTCAGTTTGTTAGAACCCATGAGGACAGGGAATGTATCAGTTTGACAAGTATTTATTAAGCACTTACCAAGTTCCTAGCACTCTGCTAAGTGCTGGAAATACAAACAAATACAAGCAGAAAAAAAAAAAAAAAGACAAGCTCTGCCCTCAAGGAGTTTACATTCTATTGGTGAAAGAAAACCTATAGGGGCAACTAGGTGGTGCAGTGGATAGAACACTGGCTCTGGAGTCATGGAGGACCAGAGTTCAAATCTGGCCTCAGACACTCGACACTAGCTGTATGACTGTGGGCAAGTCACTTAACCCTGATTGCCTCGCCAAAAAAAAAATGAGGAACTGAGGCTGATTTGGGGGGCAGCTAGGTAGCACAGTGGATAGAGCACGGCCCTGAAGTCAGGAGGACCTGAGTTCAAATCCAGTCTCAGATCAAACACTTGACACTTACTAGCTGTGTGACCCTGGGCAAGTCACTTAACCCCAATTGCCTTTAAAAAAGAAAAAAAGAAAAAAAAAGAAAACCTGTAAAATGAAGTTGAAGAGGGGGAGAGGTACTCACTTGGGAGCATGATGGTAGAGAAAGTCCAGAACATCAAGAGTACAGCCTGGAGAGGAGTGAAAACATGGCTGGTCTGAGAGTTTTCTTTAAAATAGAGGGTCTGAGAGAAACTAGCTAATTAGAGGAACATGAAATAAAATGTAAATTTGTATCTTTTCCAGGACTGAATACAATATTCCATATGCAAAGGTTGCTCAAGAAATGACTTGAATTGACTTGAATTCTAGCTCAGAAGCAATCTGAGTGTCTACTTATCTCACAGAGTAGTCCACTTTTCTGAGGGTGAATGAGTCAAGTGGAAGCAGCTGGTTGCTGAGTCCCACCTCCATCAGGCAGCAAGCCTTATTCCTTGGTAATATGGAATAAAATGCTTTTTACCACTGAGGCTCTGCTGATATGGGAATTTAGCTGATTTGCATTTGAAAGAACTCCTATAATCCTGCTTAGGGTCCATGGAGGCAGTAGCAGGTTTTTTAGTACTAAAGAGGGGAACAGAAATCATTAAATCTGGTTAAGTAAACTACTTTTGTGGAGTAGTTTCACCCATGGGAACTGAATGCCACTTCCATAGCTCAGTTGAGGACTAATCCCACAGTAATAATAATTGTAATAATAACAATAGTTGATATTTCTATAGAATGAAGCAGAGTGGTAGGTCAGATTTGAAAACAGGAAGACCTAGGTTCAAGTTTTGTCCCTGACCAACACTGGTTGTGTGACCCTGAGCAAGTCACTTGACTTCTCAGTGATCTAGGCAATTCTCTAAGACTTTAAGACTAGTCGCTTCTTTGCATTGGTGGAGTAAATTTCCACACTACATCAGTGTTGTTCTAGACCATTTTTATAGTGCTTTAATGTTTGCAAAGCACCTTGCATTCATTATCTCTTTTGATCCTCACAATAACCCTGGGAGATAAATGTGACTACTCCTGCATTTGAGGAAATTGAGACTCAAAGGGGTTAATTGACTTTCCAATATCCACATAGTGGACTATCCAGGTAGGATTCTTTCTGGTCTCTTCTGAATATTCTTTCTACTATATCACATTGCTTTCCAAGATGAACCTGAAGAAAAAAAAAACTTGCTTTTAAAAAAATGTTTCTTTGCTATTTAAGTGCTTGTTATTTAATGATCTAGATAGTCATAACTGCATGACAGTTTGATAGATATGCCATGTAGCATGAATGGAGTAGAGATAGATTTAGGGAGGTGAGGATTCTGAGGTTACTTGAGGTGAACTATATAAAATAAATATTATTTTTTTGAAAATGAATGAAGAGTTTCATTTTTCATTAAAGAGGTTGAATGAATTAGAGACTGAAGATCCCATCTGAACCATAGTCTATCTTACGGATAAGCTGAGCAGTGGAAATTTTCTCTCCCCACAAAGTCTAATGCCTCTGAAACACCAGAGACTGAGAAACACCTGTTTAAGTGGAGGGTAAGACATTTCGAGGGCATTCAGCCTTCGGCTGTTTTCACTTGTATAGGCTGTCAGAGCCAGCCTGAGGGTCATGTCACAAAGTGAGCACTTGGACCAATGGCAGCTGTATTTGGCCCTACCAGAGCCCAGACCAGAGAGCAGCCAGGTGGCAGCGCATTTCTCTCAGATCAAACTATCTTTTCATTCTGGCTTTTGATAGTGGCCAACTAGATTACACAAATGTGTGAGGCAAAAATAGCCACAGATACCCTTGACTGCTAGGCTGTAGGATTGTTTAGGAATAACATGTAAGGAGGACCATTATACAAGCCCCCAAATGGAACTTGGTAATGGAAACACTGGCACTGTCTGCAGAGAAGGTCTCACTGTAAGTTGGGTCATCATTTCATTTTTCATTTTCTCCTCCTCTTCCACTTCCCTTCCCCCCTCCTTAATTCTGGAGCCCGACCCATAGCAATTCATCTATTTCTATTAGTTGACATGTTAGACTGAGACAAATCCCCATGGCTAGCTCGCTGTCTTTTCCATTTTCAGTTTAAATTTCCCATGTGGACTGGTAATACACTCTCAGATCATTAATACCTTTCACTTGCAAATCCCTCACAACTTTCTTAGTACCAATGCTTGCAGCCTACCTATCATCTTTCATCCACTTTGCCTAATGAGGAATGCAACCTGACTGCTGAGGTCTTAAGCTCATCTATCCTCCCTCCTTTGTCCTTCCAGAGTCTCCAGTTATTGTTAATCCCACATAGTCCATTTAACCAATGCTTTTACATATGATCTATGAAATGATGCAAACTAGGAGATAGTCCTTTGTCCTCTGAGGCTGCCTTCAATTCTGATGCAACAGTGGCAGAGTTAAAATGGAGGGGGGAGTAGAGAGGGAATGCATATGGGGCTCAGAATCATATGGTTTTTAGATCCCCTATTAATTTTTGGTAATCTAAATGAGGGATTCTTGTCCAGTGACCAATGAATGCATATACTACCAGAGAAATTAAATCATATCAGTCATGACATTCTCATTATAAATTTTAAGTGAAATCAGAACACAGAAGGCAATTGCAACTAAATGAAAGGATGGCTTATAGTTTCTTCTCTGACAGATGCAAAGAAATTGGTAGAATTGTTTTAATTTTGTATCCAAAGGTTACAAGAAACACCATTTCATGGAATGCTTGGTGATATATTTGAGGTGCTTTGCAAACATGAAAGCACTATAAAAATAGTTCGGTCTAAAATAGTACTGATGTAGTGAACTCCTGGTGTGGAAACTTCTTTCACCAACTTAAAGAATCAAGTGTGTCTCATTGCTCATGATAAACACTTGTAAAAATAAAAGATTGACATGCTGACAATTGCAACCTGGGCACACCATCTGTTGCAGAAGATGTGGAGAATTCTACAAAGAATTGGTTAAGACCCTCTAAATAAAGTTAACATATGCTTTAATATTCAATAACTTCAATACAAAAGGGGACATAAGGGAGGCCAAAAAAAAAACCAAGTTGCAAAATATGATTGATGAATAAAAATAAGAGAAGCAAAACTCTTTCTGATCCTATAAAAACCTCTTATCTATATGCTGTGGATATTTTGTGGAAGAAGAGAGTCAGTAGATAGCTGAAATAGCAAATATCAAATCTCATGAAAATGAATGAATGAATGAAAACACATTAATAAGGCACTTATTATAGGCATGTGCTAAGCATGAGGAGACACAAACATGAAAAACAAGACAATCCTCCTCATCCATAAAATAAAGTTACTGGACTCAGTAGCCCCATCCCTTTCTATTCTAAACCTATGATCATATGATCCCTGCCCTCAAGGAACTCATATTCTAATAGGGGAAGATTATGCATACACACACACACACACACACACACATATATATATATATATATATATATATATTTATGTATATGGCAGTGATGACCAAGGAGGGGTATTTTAGACTTGAGAAGTTACAAGGATGGTGAACAAAGCCAAAGGGCAGTTTTGTTCCAGGAATGCTTGTATATTTGATTTGATTATGATTCCCAGAGTTAGAGGTAGAATTGGGGGTGGAGGTGGGCATGGGGGTTGAGGGGGTGGGCGTACTGCATCATACTATAAAGAAGAATGGAGAGCATTAGGCAGCTTGGTGGAGCTACATATATATGGTTAATTATGGGGAACCTTCACTTTTCAGGAGCAAGCAGAACCCAGGACAAGGAATGGGGAGCCAAGTCTCAGGCATGGTGTGAAGATGACTGAAGAAGAGCAAGTTGTGTGCTAGGTCTCCATGCAATTGATCAAAATCTACGAGATAAGAAATGGCTGGTTAGCCAAATGGAAGACATTTCCAAATCTGGCTCACTAGGCATAGTCAGATAACTGATTTATTAAAGAAAAAAAAATCAAAATCAATACCAACTTAGAAGAAAAAATAAAAATGAGAAGATGACATGGATACAGCTTGGACAGTTCCAAACTGTAGATACCCCTGAGTGGGAAATAGATGAAAACAATTATTTACACTGACACCATTTTCTAAAGAGTTTAAGTATAAATCAATCACCTCAACAAGGAGATCAAAAGATCTTAGGAATCACCTTAGTCATTAGATGTAATATCTCTGCTAAGTGGAGAGTTATAGGTGACATAAACACCAGTTCACATTATAAACTTGTAATATCTTACAAAGAAAGATGGTATGAGAAGTATTGCCTCAAAAAGAAGTGTACAAAAAGCTTTTTAGGAGACACAGATATACCAGATAATTCCAAGAACACTGAAGTCTAGGCTTGGAAGGAGACACGAAAAATGGAAGAGATCTATCAGGCTTAATGGGATGATGTTCTGTGTTTCTACTCTCAGTGCATCTGCCATGGCTTCTGGAGAAACCTGTCAAATATGAAGACATCAAGAAAGTAGCGATGAAAGAGTCCCTTGAAAAGCTTCCTGGGCTACATAGAAGACCAGATTGTGTCCTGTCATTTTAATAGCAATACCCTCTCCTACCTTTGATGCTGACACTGGTTTGTCCTTAATGACCAATTTGTCATTTCCTGGTATGACAATAGTACAGTGGTGTCAAAATCAAATAGAAACATCACTGAGGGACATATGTTGACTTAGGAAAGCACAAGTCAATATTACCCATGTTTTATTGAATTTTAAATTTATTTTGTTAAACGTGTCTCAATTACATTTTAATCTGGTGTCCTCAGCTGAGAATTTGACATCTCTGGTGTAGTGGACTTCAATGGTCTATACAGCATCCAAGGAATTAAATAGAAAGCCATGGATCTTTATCCCCAACCAAAAGACAAATACCATCACTAGAGAGAATACATACCAAGTCTGTTGCTCTATACTGTGCATCTCATATACTGCATACAGTTCCTGCCCACAAGACACCCTGTCATTTTTAGAGGGGATGGAAGAAGCATAGAATCCTATGCTATGCACAATCAATAACAGTCGCATTGGGGGAGGGGACACCACTATGTTATAGATACTCAAATTACATACAAGAACATTAAGACTAGAAATAAACTCTTTTAGAGATGGTTTGCATGACTACAAGTCTAGCTCTCTGCACGATACTGTGGCTTTGCCAACTCCATTTTTTCATATTCTCCCTTTGACACCAAAGGTTGTGTAATTTTCTAACCAAGGCTTTTAAAAAAACAACACACTCCCCTCTGATTTACCCCCTACTAATGATTTACCCCTTTTTAAATGACCCGGGACAATATATTTATAATTCCTTTCAGCTGTCGTTAAAAGAAATCTGTTAGGAGCCTCCACCCTGCTCAGAATGATCTTGCTAGGCTCAGCAGTTCCAACCCCCCCACCCCATCTCCCCATCCTCCAGGCCCTGCACTGTGGGCTCATTTGCATTGATTCCTTAAACAATGAGGACCACGGTCTGCTCCCTTTAGACCGTACACAATGTTTCCAAAGTCGGTCACAGTTTGGACTCAGAACAAGGGCCCCAGCAGGACTCAGGCTGGAATGTTTTGATTGTTAATGTCCAAAGTTGGTCTTCCCTCTATCTTTTATGGGAACAAATTCAGACATTATACCCAACTGCAGTGAAAGAGAGAGAGATGTTTTCCTCCTGCTTATGGCTGACATGTGCTACCCTGCTGTTAACCTCTTCCCAGACCGCCTCAGGCCTCTGCCCATGTAGCCCCTTTTCCTGAGTAGGCTTTCCTCAGGGACATCCACCTGCATGCCTTTCCCGGGGCCTGAAATAATATTTCAGACCACCATAAGTTTTGCGGGGGTTGCTATTTTTTGCATGTTCATGCTTTTGCGTGCTTTTTCCTGTAAAGCAGCTTGGGGAAAAAAAAAAACAACCTGCAGAGGAATGGTACTTTATAAATCAAAAAATAATACTAGACTCTACTGTGAAAATCAGAGGCTGTAAATAGTCTGGCACACCCATGGGGTTGGAGGAGCATCTGAGATGGGATCTTAGTTCTAGGAAATGGCAACACTGTCCTCTAGTGGCCAATGAAGCCAGTCCTCAGAATGGACAAGTCACCTTAAGTTTAGCATCCTCCCGACCTTATACCTTCCCTAAGGCACTGAATCATGGCCACCAAAAGTTTTCTGTGCAAGTGGAGCAGAGGACACAATGCTCGAAGACAATTATATCCAGTAGGAAGACCACTACAAGAGATCAGAATATTTCCATATCCCAAAATAAATGTTTCCAAAAGTACTAAATCCTGTCTATTGTTTGCTTTTAACAAAAACCCCTATCATTTCTTGGATTTTGTTACACAATTTCTTCTTCTGAGTGTCTTTCTAAAATATATATAGCAGTGAGCTAGAGTGGAAGAAATACTAGATTTAGAGTTAGAAGACTAGGTTCAGGACCAGGTTCTTACTACTTATTTACCTTTTTATAAACAGGGAACTTTTTTCTTTTCTTTTACCTTTCCTTTACCTCCTTTTCATTCTCTTTTTTCTTTCTCTTCATTTTCCTTTCCTTTCTTTTCCTTTCCCTTCCCCTTCCCTTCCTTCCCCTTCACCTTTCTTTACTTCCTTTCCCTTTCCTCTTTTCCTTTCCTTTCCTCTTCTTTTCCTTTCAGAGACTGCATCCCCCTATCTAGTCCAGTCTGGAGGTGTAGCAGTCACTCATCCTATCCCACTCTGATCAGCATGGAAGATTTAACCTGCTCCATTTTCTGATTTGATCTGGCAGCCTGGTTGCCTTATTCTCTTGGAGGCCATATTGGTATGGGGCTTAGTGAAGACATCAGGCTTTAGCCTACTATGGCTCAAAACTCCAAAACTCAAGAAATTGACTAGCCTCAGCCTCCCAGCAGCATGGACTACATAGATGTGTCATCACAGCCAGGTAATTTCTTGTAGACAGGCAAATGACTTTATCTCTCTAAGTTTCACTTCTTTAATATACTAGGTGATCTCTAAGAATCCTGTCTATTCTAAGTTCTGTGATCTAACTTATTTTGGAGTAGGCAGACTGAGATTAACTATTTGGGGGACTAGGTAATCTAGGACTGTATTTTCTTGAATTAGTTCTCAGTATAATGGTGGAGGCCATGAGATGGTGTAGAGGTTACAGGACTGATGTTTCTCAGTGCCCCAGGTAACTTTCTAAGATTATAAATTATGAATGAATTTTCAATCTGCATTGATAGAGGGAGTTTTCATACCGGCAATCCACTACCCAGAGGAAATCACAGATCTGGACCAAAATAATAATAATGCTGCCTAGTACAGTGTCATGCTTATAATAAACATTCAATATAATTTTGATGATAAATTCCATCTCTAAAATTTTAACAAAACATTTAATTAAATATTTTTACTATCTCTAGCATGGATGATAAAAATATGGAAATTTTAGTGAAATGTTGTGTGGTCTATAATATCCCTTTAAAGGTTCTAAGATTTTACACATTGTGTCATGTAGTATCATTAACTCTCTGTAATCTTGCATGAATTGCAGCTTCCCTCCATTCCCTCTTAAAAAAAAGTGAATTACCATACCTAGTACTTTCTTGCCTCATGAGCATATGATAAATATTAAGAAAATAATATTCACAAGGTTCTTTAAGAAAGTAGTTGTTTTACAGGAAATTAATGTTCTATGACTAAAAAAAATTATTAAGCATTTGTGCCAGGCACTGTGCTAAGCACTTCGCAAACAGTATTTCATTTGATCCCCACAACATCCCTGGGAGATAAGTACTATTATTATCCCTATTTTACGGTTGAGGAAAATGAGACAGACAGAGGTCGAGTGACTTGTCCAGGATTACAAAGCTAGTGTCTGAGGCCAGATTTGAACTGAGGTCTCTGATTCCAAGCCCTGCACTCTAGCTACTGCACCACCTATAATCTGAGATACGTGTCTGACCAGGGGGAAATATTGCATCTGGACGTAATCCTTCAATGATAGGAATTTCTTTACATATTATCATAAAGTATTAAAAATATCACTGAACCAGAAAACATAGAAATAAAACTCTCATATGTTTTATATCATAAAACTTAAATTTAGTACAAGGCGATAGCAACCTGAGGAAGAGTGTTTTAAGTTTGTATTTATCCCAGCTAAGAGAAGGAAACCAAAAAAGTCAGAGAGCTTAGGTTCATAGACACAGAACTGGAGGGGAATTTAGAGATCATCTAGCCCAACAGCTTCATTTTACCGATGAGAAAACAAAGACCCAGAGAGATCAGAGACCTTGGCTTGTCCAAGGTCACACAGGTAATACAGAGCATCACTGGGATTTGAACCCAGGTGTTCTTACTCCAAATTCAGCACTCTTTCTATTCTACCACACAAACCCACAAAAATTATGGGATGAAATAGCCCTTGCAGAACCACATTCCCTGAAAAACCTCATTCAGCAGTTGTTGAAACCCTGGATTTGGGATCTTCATAGAGGTGTGCTAGTAAATGTTTAACAACCCTCTGCCCAGAAAAAAAAATGTGTACAGACACACTTTTGAGATTAAACCTGTATTATTAACATTTCATCAGTACTTTCTTAAGTCTATACAATAAACAAAAATAAACAAATCAAGCCCTGATTTGCAGTTTGCCAATTCTAAATGTTCTCATTGAAAATTTATCAATTAACTCTCAAGTTGTTTTCAGCAGGTGCCAGCACACACCTGGTTCTGCAGAAAATGACTTCTTTTTGGATTATCAGGCCTAGAGGTGTCCCAATTGTTTGTAGGCTGCCTACTACAGCTGGCCACTCAGATATATGCTTTGTCAGTGTTTTGCTGGTTAATCCTAAAAGCCAGGATTTAGTTAGTCAGTACCTAGAGTGAATAATGTTGTTATCCTCAATCCTCTTCAATTCCTATCCAGGAAGGTGCATTGGGAAATAAAGATTCCTCAAACTAAGCTCATGAACATTTATGAATACTGCAGTTTGGTTACTGTGGGAACCCACAAGAGAACTACACAAGGAAGAGGGCCCACCCATCTTTACCAGCAAAAGTAATTAAAAAGAGAGGACTTGAATTGGTAAAGATAGCTATAGTCAATATTGGAGGGGCTCTAGTACAGCTATGAATTGATCCATACATTCTGAAAAAGTAATTTGGAAATATACTAAAAAAAACAAAACAAAAACAAAAAAATCTAGCCCTACAAAGTCTTTTACATTTGATCTAGGACCAGGAATATCACTGGTAGACCTATAAAGATACCATTTACTCCAAAAATATTAATTGTTGTCCTCTTTGTAGTAGCAAAGACCTAGAAACAAAGTAGGTGCCTATTGTTTGGGGAATGGCTAAACAAATTATGGTACACACGTGTATTAAATTTACTTTGCTGTAAGAAACAGGAAATAAGAATGAAGAGAAACATGGGAAGACATACCAATTGATGCAAAGTGAATCGAGCAGAGTCAAGAAAACAATATATACAATGATCAAAACAATGGAAAGAACAATTTTTTAAAATGCGTAATTATTACGATCAACCTGGGCTCTAGAAAAGATCTAAGAAAATGCATCTCTCTCCCTTTATTTAGGAAGTGGGAGACTATGGGTACGGAATAATAATAACTAGTATTTGCATAGTGCTTTAAGGTCTACAATTGCTTCACAATTTCATTTCATCCTTATGTCAACCTTGGGAGGTAGATGTTATTATTATCACCACTTTACGAATGAGCAAAGTGAGTTAAGGTCTGAGGTAAAATTTGAACTCAGTTCTCCCTGGTTCTAAGTCAATCCATGAGACAACTACCTGATTCAGTGGATAGACAGTGGATTTTTAATTAGAAAACCCTGAGTTCAAATCCAGTCTTAGACACTAGCTGTATAACCCTGGTAAAGTCAGTTAACATTTCTGTGCCTCATTTTCCTCAGCAGTAAAATGGGAATAATAATAACACCTATCTCCCAGAGTTGTTTTGAGGATAAAATGAAATTATATTTGTAAAGCACTTTGTAAATTTTAAAGCACTATATAAATGCTAGCTGTTATTATATTTTGTACCACTTAGATGCCTCACATATAATGAATATTACATATATTGTATGATATGGTCAAAATGTCGGTTAATTTTGATGAATTGTTTCTCCTCTCCTCTAAATGTTTTTATTTTAAGGGAAGGTTAGTAAATAGGGAAGATAGGAAAGATGAAAAGAAAGAGCAAGCATTTATTAAGTGCCTACTATATACCAGGTAGTGTACTAAGTACAGCTAAGAAGAAAGATATTTGGAAATGATTGTAATAAATAGGGATCAATTTTAATAAAATAGCAAAGTACTAGAGGCTTGGTCATCATATGACAGGGAACTTGGACTAAGACGAATATGGCCTCTTTTACTCACTGAAATACAATCTGCTTCTTCATTTTTCCCTGGCTCCTCTCTTCCCTGGGTTTTATTTCTAGCTCTGCCCCTTAATGTCTGTGTCAGATTACCTCAGCTTTATTGTTTGTAAAATGAGGGACTTGGACCAGACAATCATTACAGTGTCTCCCAGTTCTAAACCTTGTGATTCTGTGATGAAGGCAAATATCATCCCACTGAGCCCTCTTGTGTGCGTGGTACTGTTCTAGGTTCTTGGTATACAAAGAAAAAAAAATTTCAAACCAAATGAAACAGCCCCTGCCTTCAAGGAGTTTAATGCCACTGAATTAAGAAAGACGATCCTTCTCATAAATGGAATTTGTTGGGTAAATAATAGCAGAGTTAACTTTGGCTCCACCCGAGCCCCAAACAGGGCTATGCCTCTGTTGCCCACCCTCCCTGTGTTGTCTATCACTCCCCGGGAACATGCAAGCACCCTTGGTATCTGTAGCTGGAGGTAGCCACCCCAGAAGCCTGGAGCAGAGGCTGCTCGTGTCTGAGTGCAGTTCACTTGATGAGCAGGGCAGAAGCTAGACCCCACAGTCAGGATTCTCACAGCTCTAATCCAAACAACCACGGGGACAATTGGTGGTACCGGTGACCAAGAACTCTTTCCATGGCATGGTGGTTTGGCATGTCCCGAGGCTGCTCAGGCAGGCCCTCCATTATGCTGGTGAGCAATCACAAAATGTTTTTCAGAGGAGCCTGGGAAAAGGGAGGGACCCTGAATTACAAGGAAAAAACATTCAGAGAAGCAGATCCTCAAGGGCAAACAAGGCCCCACAAGTAAGTCAGGAAGTGGCTGGGGCAGGGTGAAACAGGGCTGGGAACCTGGTGGGCTGGGAAGCCATCTCTGTTCGCTTTTATCCACTAAACTGACAGTCATCATGGGCTAGGTTTGTATCAAAGTGGGTGTACTAGGAGGTCACCCCTCTCCCACAACCCAGCTGAATGATGGCTGCAACCTCTTTAGTTGTAGGGAACTCTTGAGTCAAAAAGGTAAATTGCTGTCAGGGTTGGTACATCTCCTGTGAGGGTTTTGTTTAAAAAAAAAAAAGCACTGAAACTTGGAGCTGGAAGTGGAGAGAGGCAGTCTGGTGCCTGTATCTGGGGTAAGAGCACCTAGGGTGGAATCCCAGCTCTGACACCATCTACTTATCTGTGTGACCTTGGGCAACTCACTGAACCTTTATGGTAACTGAGTTTCCTCTGCTATAAAGTGAAGTGGTTGAACTTGAACATGTCTGGGGTCCCTGCCAGCTCTAAATATATGATCCTGTAATATAAAGTCTGGCTCTTTCATAGTAATCAATCCATCAACATTTATTAAGCATCAGGTACCATGCTAAAAGCTGAGAATACAAAGAGGTATAAGACAGCCCCTATTCTCAATGAGCTCATTTTCTAATGGGGGACACAACAGGTAACAAATACATACAAAGGAATCTACTTTATGACCTTGGACAGTCATGTAATCTTTCTGAACCTCTGTTTCATGGTATAGAAAGTGGAGCTAATGATCCTTACACTGCCAACCTTGTAGAGTTGTTTTGAGAACCAAATGAAATAATGTAGGTAAAATATGTTTATGAACTTGAAAACTATTCTCATTATTATTGAGTTTGAATCCTTGCCCTTAAAATGGAATAAAAATGATTCCTTATGGTTATTTTTAACTTTCTATATCTCTGTTTTTATCTGATTTATTCAGTCACTTAGGATCATGGAGCTGGAGCTGGAAGGCCCCTCAAAAACTACGTATTTCACCCCCTTGTTTTGTAGACAAGGGTACTGAGGACAAGAGAGATTAAGAGATTTACCAAGATCAAAAAAGGTAGTAATCATCAGAGCTGGGATTGAACATAGGTCCTCAGATTCTAGAAATAGTGGTTTTTTCCCTGTCTTGTGAGGTATCTCAATAGGTACCACATCCTTGGCCATTGATAGTGAAAGGAATTGTGAGCATGACTTTATTCTCAGGTATGTGACCGTTGCTAAAAGACGGTTTCAGGTTGGGTCACATTTAGCCTGAGCAATCTGAAATAATGAGGAAGTGTCATGTTCATAGGAGATAGGAATTGCTGATGTCCACACCCTAAAACCTGAGTGGCCTCCCTGAAAAGCTAAACCTAGAGCCAAGCAAACCAGAAACAGTTCAAAGGGATGCCTTTATGAAAACAAGCCAGCACAGATAGTCCTGTCTGTTTTGACACAGGCAGAATTCAATCCAAACAAACACGCTCAAATACTTTGGAAAGGTTTACAGAAACCTAGAGGGGGGAGTGGGTAATGAACCCACATTGTCACTTTTCCCGGCCTGCCTAGTTTTTCCCCCAGGCTTGTTGCCCTGAAATTCACCCCAACATCACCGTCTTTTACCTTTTCAAAGGTGGAGTCAGGGACTTTGAGAATGATTCAATTATGTAGGCTGTAATTAGAGGAATTGGACATTTTAAAAGGTGTTGATTGATGGATACAAATTTTTTTTTCAACTTCTCATGGTTAGTCAGAGCAAGGAAATTAAGAAAATGGTAAAAGTAGGACCAATGCCAACCTTGTAATTGTAATGTTGTCAGCCTCAACAGCTTTCCCAGTTGCAGAACCTCTCCTCCTCCGTCCCACGTCTTCTTCCTAAGGCACCCAGGATCATAATGTGCTCTCACACCACCTGGTGTTCCTCCTTGCAGTTTTCTTTCATTTTTAAGAGCTAATTCCCTCGTTCTATATCTGAAGAAATGGTAGAGTCAGAGAAGTTAAGTGATTTCCCTCATGATAACTAGTTGTAGAGTCATGACTAGAACCCATGACTGAGGGTTCTGGGCTGAAGATTCAAGTTTTTACGTATTTGTCTTGGCTCTCTTTTTGATGCGAATTCTTATTCAACTTCTAGAAAGGATTTGCTGGCTGGGAAATTGGGAGAAATAATTTATGTGACCCATACACCATGACCTTAGGAAACCTACGAATGAAATGAAATACTCTAAGGCTATGAGCAGAAAAACCTTAGAAAATGAAAAATTATTTTTTTAGGATAAAGCTTAGTAAAAAATTAGCAAGTCCCTTTATATGAACTTTATATGAACTATTTTAATTTTTATGGTATCACTATTGATATGCTTGAAGTTGATCAATAAAATAAGTAGTAGCCACCCCTCCCTATTGGCCCATTTCTATCAGGGTCTGCTGTAAGAGTTCTTTTGAAAACCTCTGATTGGTCTTACCATCCTAACATGGCCAGAGTCTAAGGGAAATCTATGATAAAGTAGCTGAATAATTGAAACCATGAAAGTTGATGATTTATATCTAAAAGAGACTTTGCAAGATATTTTATAAGTGAGGAAACTAGCTTACCTAAGGCTATTCAAAGGCAAAACCAGGATTCAAACCCTTGTCCTCTGACTTCAAGTCTAAGGTACCCTGTCATCAGTGTAGAAGATGTCATTCTCTCCAATGACTGAGAAATAAGCTAACTTTTAAATCATAACATGTCATCATCTTCATCCTTATCAATAAGCATTTATTAAGCACTGACTATGCACTGGGCACTCCATATGTTCATGTAATGAAGAATTATGGTACCATAAAATTATTATGTAATCCAGCAATAGCACTTCTATGACTATATCCCAGAGAGATCATACAAATGGGAAAAGGACCCACATGTACAAAAATGTTTATAGCAGCTCTTTTTGTGGTGGTGAAGAATTGGAAATTGAGAGGATGCCCATCAATTGGGGAATGGCTGAACAAGTTGTGGTATATGAATGTAATGGAATACTATTGTGCTATAAGAAATGATGAACAGGTTGACTTCAGAAAAACCTGGAAAGGCTTGTATGGTCTGATGCTGAGCTAAGTGAACAGAACCAGGAGAACGTTGTATACAATAACAGCCACATTGTGCGATGACTAATATTGATAGACTTAACCCTTCCCAGCAATACAAGGATCTAAGACATGTCCAAATGCCTCATGATGGAAAATGCTATCCACATCCAGAGAAAGAACTATGGAGTTTGAGTGCAGATCGAAGCATGCTATTTGCTATTTTCTTTTTCTTTTATTGTATTTTGTTTCCTCTTTCTGGTGGTTCCTCCTATTGGTTCTAATTCTTACTTACAACATCACTAATGTGAAAATATGTTTAATAGGAATGTATATGTATAGCCTATATCAGATAGCACTCTGTCTTGGGGAGGGAGGTGTGGAGGAGGGGGAGAAAAATTTAAAACTCAAAAACTTATGGAAATGATTAATGATAATTCAAAATAAATTAATTTTTAAAAATTGTTATATAAATGGGAAGAATATAAAGAAATATTATCTGACCTATACAAAATGTTGCAGGGTGAAGAAAGCATATTCAAAGAAACAACCTTCTCTCAGAATAAATGAATTCTTCCTTGTGTATTTATTTCTGTTGAGATAACGACTAGGATCATAAAGGTAGAGTTAAAAACGATGGTAGAAGCCAGGTTCTAGTCCAACTCCCTCATTTCACAGATGAGGAAACTGAGGCCCAGAGAGGTTAAGTGATTAGTCCAAAGTCACAAAGGTAGTCAATGGCAAAGTCACTAAATTTACAATTTTAAAATCTCCTTTCCCCCACCCCCTCCTGCTACCCCTAGAAGAATGAACTATTACTCTGAATTTTCCTATTTGCCTCTGAATAACACTCCCCTAGAGCAGACTTTTGCTATATTTGGTTTCATTAAGTGTTGTCAATTGTATACAAAAATTATAAGCCCGAACCACTGTCTGTGGAGCATTTGCTGTTTTCCAGTACTTGTGGTGGATTTATGTTGAGCTATGTATGTCCTCTTAACTGGTCTCTAGTGTGTTTAAGTTTCAATTCCTCTCTGTTAATTGAGACTAAAACAAATCTCAGCAGAGAGGTATCCTCCACTTTGGTGACTGCCTGACCAGTAATTACATCTTTGCTAGTGCCCCTGCGACCAATAGGTAAATGCTTGTGAGACAGCTGGCCAGGGTTAAGGGTTTAGACCTGTTAAGGGCTCCATCACTTGCCGCATTAGAAGGTGTTGCCTGTCCCCCTCTCTGAACGATGGAGACCCAGCAATTTCAAAATCTTCTATTTCCTCTAAGACAGTTGAACAGCTGCAGTAATGAAACAGTCCTTTGAAGTGGTTAGGGCATCAGGAGAACAGGCAGACAGGAAGCTAGAAGAGGGGGCTTCAAACAAGCCCTGGAAGAATTCGGGGGGCACAGACAGTGAAATGGAGAGGGTTGCAGCTTTTCACAGATTATCCAGGGGAGTCTCTCCTGGGAGATGGCAGAGTCTGGATAAAAGGGGAGGTCCTGAGGAAGAACATCTGTTGCATTGGAAATAAGTGAAGGGGTTTCACATCTAACGTGGGAAAGTGCAATAAAGAAGCACCCTTAACGGAAAACAGCTTTTATGGTCTGTGGTCCCAAGACTGGTTGTGGTTTAACATTTTGACTGGAATTAGCAAGAGATTTGGTAAAAACAACAACAATAATCAATGACTTATGGATTTTTCCCCCATTGCTCATTCATTATGGGTGGCAGCATGGTCCATGGGATCTGAATATGAAACCAGAATCACAGATGTAGGTTCAAATCCCATCTTTGCTGCTTACTATCTATATAACCTTGGGAAGTCACTTGGCTATCTTGGGTCTCAGTTTCTTCATGTGGAAAATGAGGGAGCTGAGTTAGATGGCCCTCTGAGGTCCCTTCTAGGACTATGATCCTATGATTAGTTGAAATGACCAAAACAACTAGTTGTTTTGGCTTTGTATGTAGACAGTTATGTAACAATTGGAATAGAGTCAAAATCCAGATGGAATTGGGCTTCTAATAGTCAAAGGGATTTTGAAAGATCTTTTGAATGAGAGAAGACCAAGAAACAACATTTCCACAGTCTAAAATTAAAAGGTAGCACTTACCTTTTAATTGAAATAACATCTTATATTGGAGAGAGTTCTGGGCTGGGAATCAGGAGATATGGGTGTTGAGTCCTATGCTGCCTGGTTCTGTGACCTTAAGGAAGTCACTTAACCTTTCTAAGCCTCAGTTTCCTCATTTGTATTATGAAGAGGACTAGATGCTTTCTAGGGTCACTTTCAACTCTAAAATTCTATCAATCATCATTCTGGGATGACTTGAGGGCAGCAATGTGCTGAGGCAAGAGGATGATCTTGAAGATCAATAAAATCTCTTCCTGTCCTCCGATTTTATGATCCCAGAACATCCATCCATCCATTCATTCAGTTGGTCATTAGTTCATTCAGTGCTGTCAGTCAATAAACATTTATTAATCACTTACTAAGTGCTGGGGATACAAAAAGAAGCAAAAAACAATCCCTGCCCTCAAGGATTTCACCATCTAATGAGGGAGACAACAAGTAAACAAATCTGTAACATCCTCCCTTCCTTCCTCCCTCTCCTCTTCTCTTTCTTTCTTATGCTCTTCCTCCCTCCCTCCCTCTCTCCCTCCTTCCCTTCCTTTCCTCCTTCCTTCCTCCCACTTTCTCTCATGCCTTCCTTCCCTCCTCTCCCTTTGTCCCCACTTCTTCATCCTTCTTTCCCTTCCTTCCTTCTTATCACAAATTATGTATAATCATGTATGGCAGATGACAGGCTTCTTTTTTTTTCCTTTTAAAATATCTGCCTCATCTGGAAAATAAGGGGCTTGAATTAGATCAAGATTTTGACTTTGTGAAATTTAAATTTCTCAACCTGGATTTTGTGAAATTAAAAAAAGATAATTTTTCCCAATATAATTGGCTTCCTTTGTAATCTTATATTTTACTTTATGTGTTTCAAATATTGATCAAAGAAGGGGTCCATGACAGAAATAAAGATAAGAATCCCTTCATTGGATAATTTCTAAGGTACTTTCTAGCTCTATATTCTATAATCCTGTGCTCCTACCCCTTGAAAGCAAGTCAAAAACATACTGTCCTGTTTTGCTATTTGTCTCTGCTAATAAAAAGTACAAAATATTAGTGAAAGCTTAAGATAATGTAAGTTGTTAGCCTTTCTCCTACTGTGGATATATGCCCATGATATGTAATTCTAAGTATCAGCCAGGTTGAACTCTCTCAGTGGATAGGGATACCTATACCTTTTATATTTTGAAGGGGAGGGTAATAGCAAACAGTGAAAAAGGGGATGTGACCTGTATAAACTGCTGAGGAGCCTGGAATCACCAAAATGTGCCTGTTTTCCCTGTCCTTCTTTCGTGGGAGGTCACCAAACCCAGACATTCTTTTAACTAATCTTTAAATTCCTTTGTAGGGTGGGGGTGGGGGTTGGGGGAGTGGGGAGATGATGCTAAGCTACTTCTCCCAAGGATGAAAGCCAATCCCTCAGTATTTTATAGAAGAGGGAGCTGAGGGTAAGAGGATGGTTTTCTATAAACCCTTAATAACAAAGACCTTTTATAAGAGATGATGTTTTCCCAAGTGTCCTCCACCAAATTTCCAGCCATTGACTGAAAACTTTGGGTAACCAAGAGGCCAGCTGATCCTAGAGTATATTTGACACCCCATAAAAGCTGTGCTAAATTAAACAATTCCAGCATGACTGTCCAGTGAACAAAACTACAGGCAGATTGGCCATGCAGTGCCTCAGGTTGAACTGAGCTCATTGGATTTTTTAAAATTATGAATGATTTTGAACTAAAGAAACCGTAATCATAGAAGTGTGAGGACAAACATGGATGGCCTAACTGTGGAAGGTTGCAGGTTTCCTAAAAATACACTCTGCTTAAAGGTACATTACCTTTTTTTAGAAGTCCAAACCTATGATTTCGCTGGTGTAAGAATGCCTGGTGTAGAAACTTCCTACCCCAAAGCAAATTGGAAACTCCTCTGCGACTTAGAGTGTCAGAGATTTGTTTGGGGGGCTTTGAAAAGTTAAGTGACTTGCCCAGTGTCACATAGCTAGTATGTGCCAGGATGAACCCAGTTCTTCCTCTCAGTGAGATCAGCCCTTGATATACTCTTCAGTCTGAAGGCCTCTCATATGACTTATACTGTGCCAATAATCTAAGTGGCTACATTGCCATTTCTTTTAAATTTTGTTCAAGATACCATTGAGGATAAAAGAAAAGGTGGTATGGGGCAGGGTATGGAAGCATATGGGGAAATTGGAATAGTGAATACAGACTTTAAAAGATCCAACAGAACTGTTCTAAGTACCACCTAGGTATTGGTGGCCTTTATCTATACAGAGGCTGCTGACAGTATGTCAGAGATATAGGAGCCATAACAAATACTTGTCGATGACACTGCTGGGGAAAATGCAGAGGAAATATCTTTCTATTCCACATGGACCAGGAGGTCAGCTTTTCTTAGTCTGCTTCCTCAGTCTCTAACAGTTTGGCATGGATAGGCTTTCCAGGAGAGCTGTCAGGATGGGCTCAGCAAAATTGTGTGATTGTGCATTTGGGTCACTCTCCTGTCTTCTAGAGGGGTATCAGGCTAGAATGATATCTGTAAGTTTCACCTCGAATATCTTCAAGCTAAGAGTGCAATAGATTCAGAATAAAAGGCACTTTCTCTGATTACTCTCGAGGGGAGCATAACACTTAGCTCACCAGCATCCGATTAATCTCCTCTCACCAAATGCTCAATCCACAGAGAATATCACAGATATTCTCACTTCTCCATTTCTTTCTAAGCTCTGCTCTTAGCTCTCCAAACTTGTTTCTCCATAATTGTCCAGCAGCCTTCTCACCCTGGAAGATCCTTCTGCCCCTGAGGCTCCTTCATCTGATTGGTCAGTTCTTCCCAGAACCTCCATCTTAAGGAAAGGGCCGACTCTTCAGATTTCTTTCTCTGTCATGCCCCTGTGTTGGTATTACACACGCGCACACACACACACACACACACACACACACACACACACACTTTTCACTTTCCTTATATGTGTGTTTTCCCCCATTAGAATGCAAGCTCCTTGAGGGCAGGGACTGTCTTTTTTGTATTTGTACTCTTAGCTCTTAACACATTGTCTGTCACATAATAAATACTTCAAAAACACTAGTTGACTTGACTTCATCTTTACCTCCCTCACTGCTCTGTTTTTATACAGGTGTTCTCAGTACAGCTCTTGGAAGGAAGAGAGAAATTCTTTCTTCCTGCCCAGTCTCTGTCCCCCAACCATTTACCATGGTATTGAGAAACTGGATCAGGAAGAGATAACCCATCCAGCCAGGAATAGAAGGAGACTTATCAAAGACAAATAGAAGGTCTCTGATAAAAAGAGAAACTACGCCTCTGTTCTTCCATGATGAGAACACTTTGTTCCAATGGCCATGAAGATGTCTGAAGCAGGCACTGTGGAGTGTGTAGAGCTTAGTCAGACATCAAAGACACCAAGGTCATCCACTGCATCCTGGGCCATTGCCAGTCATCCTGACTTTTGTGTTGCCACTGGGCTTTATCAAAGTAAACAAGAAACAGACATTGGAAAGGTTATATGGATTAGAATATATAAATAAATATGTAAGAGCAAATGGGTTCTTCAAGTGGTAGCAAGACGAGATCAATTTCTCCTAAAGAAAGATAGTACAATTGATCTCAATGAGAGGAGTCAGCTCTTAGCAGTCTCTAAGGGTTGCAGGAGCTGTAAATCAAAGTGAGAACAGCTTTTCCACACATCTGAGGAGATCTCTAGTCAATCATTCAAAAGTTCATACTTGCTTCTCTTGACCACCTCTAGCCAATTCCTTCCCTAAAGCGTTTGCCCAAAATACAGATACTTTCTCAGCCAATTAGTAATTACTTTTCCTTCTATATACACTTCGCACAGTGTGGTCCATCATGGACATTGCCCCAGGCTTGACAGAAGTGAGTTTATATCCATCCTTCCATCTAGCTAGCTAACTATCTCTCAAATTGGTCCTGGACCAATTTCATTGGTAGAAGGAACTCCTACGGGAAGGAAAACCCCTTCTTCCCATGTAAGTTGGAAATGTCTCTGCTGTTTATCATCTTAGAGACTTGCCTAGAGCACTGAGAAGTTGGACTCACTTACTTAGGGTCACAAAGCCAGTTTGTGTTGGAGGTGATGTTTGGACCTAAGTCTTTTCTCTTCCAGAGGCTCTTAAAAATGCTAAAGACTCACCAAATTAATCAAGGACATCCATCAAGCTGCCAACAACTCTGACCCACCCCCTTGTAACCCCACCCCTCATCCTCAAGGGATTTACTTTTTGGCCAAGTTCAAATTGGTCCCAAGATGTAGCTTAAAAAAGTCTGATGCTCTTTTCCAAACTGTGATTATTTGCCAGAACAAGGGAGTCCTTTCCCCCAAACTTCTTGCCAATGACTCCCTTCTCTTTTTCCCCTTCTGCTATACTATGGCCATGTGGCCGGGGACTCAGAGCCTTTGTTCCATTTTTACCCTCTGGCCTCCAATTGACATGGCTGCTAATACTGATTGAATGAGTAGAGAGTCATCCACTACAATCCTTCAAGTAATATGGAGGACTACTCTATCTGACCATATACCTTGCCACTTAATCCTAAGAAAGACGAGCTCTTTCCATTCATCCTGCAGTTAAACCATCTTATATGTGTTGTCTGCTTTAATAAGAATGTGAGTTCTTTGAAAATAGGAATTATCTCATTTTTCTATTTTTATCCCCAGTGTTTAGCAGAATGCTTGGCACATAATACTTAATAAATGCTTTTTAATTGATTTGTTTATTCATCCATTTATCCATTCCTCATCTACAGATCATTGTTTTGTATGTGATACCTGTGGGCAGCATGGGTACTTGGTGGGTATCCCAATGACACCTTGGAGCACTCAGTAGTACAAGCAGCCCAAATCAATTTGAGATCAATCAGCCCATAGCAAATCAAGTATATCACTGATTTAATTATCCAACAAAGAAGTATAATATCTGAATTGTCTGCCAGAGAGACCCTCAAACTAACAGTAAAGTGGTCTCATCAGACTCTCTCTAGACTACATTAGCAGGCTTTCCATACAAGAATTCCACTCTCAGTATCTAGATAAGTTAAAACCCATGCTGGACAGGTTCTGAATTTAATCTAGAGTAGTTACGTGAAATGTTCAGATTTGTCTTGTAAAAATAGGAAATCTAGGGTTTGCCCTACCCACCTCTTCACATCTGGACTTTCCTCCCACTGTCAAAAAATACCACCTATCCCCACATTCATACACACAGACAAGTAACATACTATAACTTATTTTTAAAATAGTATTTAATTTTTTCCCAATTAGGTGTACCATTCTTTTTTAATATTTTGAGCTCCAAATTCTCTCTCTCCCTCCTTTCTTCCACTGCCCCCTCCCTGAGACAGTAAGCAATTTGATATAGGTTATAGCAAATTGATATCATGCAAAACATTTCCATATTAGTCATGTTGTGAAAGAAGATACAGAACAAAAAAAAAAAACACCAAAAAAAAGTGAAAAATAGTATGCTTCAATCTGCTTTCAGATTCCATCAGTTTTTTCTCTGGATGTGGATAACATTTTTCAGCATGTATCCTTTGGAATTGTCTTGGATCATTGCATTGCTGAGAATAAGTAGTTGATCATCATACAATATTGTTGTTACTATGTACAATGTTCTCCTGGTTCTGCTCACTTCACTTTGCATCAGTTCATGTAAGTCTTTCCAGGTTTTTTTCTGAAATCTGCTTGCCCATCATTTCTTATATCACAAAGTATTTCATTACAATCATATACCACAACTTGTTCAGTCATTCCTGAGTTGATGGGCATCCCCTCAATTTTCAATTCTTTGCCACCACAAAAAGAGCTGCTATAAATATTTTTGTACAAATAGGTCTTACCCCCCGCCACAAACATTTTATAGCCCCTTTGGGATACAGACTTAGTAGTGCTTTTTCAGGATCAAGGGTATACACAGTTTTATAGTCCTTTGGGCATAGTTCCAAATTATCCTCCAGAATAGTTGAATCAGTTCATAACTCCGCCAGCAGTGTATTGGTGTACCAATTTTCCTACATCCCCTCCAACATTTATCATTTTCTTTTTCTCTCATATTAACCAATCTGATAGATGTGAGATTGTACCTCAGAGTTGTTTTAATTTGCATTTCTCTAATCAATAGTGATTTAGAACATTTTTTTCATTTGACTGTAGAGAGTTTTCATTTCTTTGTCTGCAAACTGCCTGTTCATATCCATTGACCATTTATCAATTGGGGGATGACTTGTATTCTCATAAATTTGACTCAGTTCTCTAAATATTTGAGAAATGAGGCCCTTATCAGAGACACTAGCTGTAAAAATTGTTTCCCAGCTTTCTGCTCTACTTCTAATTTTGGTTGCATTAGTTTCATTGTTTTTGTTTTGTTTTGTTTTTTGCTGAGGCAATAGGGGTTAAGTGACTTGCCCAGGGTCACACAGTAGTAAGTGTCAAGTGTCTGAGGTCAGATTTGAACTCAGGTCCTCCTGACTCCAAGTCTGGAGTTCTATCCACTGCTCCACCTAGCTGCCCCCATTGGTATTTTTTTTTTATCTTTTGATTTTCCATCTTTGTATCCTTCTGTTATTTCTAATGTTATAGAGATCATGCTCACATACTTTGCAGAAACAGGCTCACCTCATTCTTCTGTGTTCCTAGGACTGGGCCTTCATTGCTCTGTCCACCATTACACTAAGGAAGGCTTCTTATCATGGAAGTTTTTGAATCAATAAAGAATAGCTGTGCAGAAACCTACTAATTCTTTGCTACTTACTGGTAAATTCAACAATCAGACTGAAAAATAAGCTAACAGAAGATCTAAAGAAGCTTGCCAATGTGTAAGCAATAGCCTTCAAAGTTAACGGAGAACAAAGTCTGATAAGAGATCAAGATAAAGTAGAAATAATGCTTGATCTGAGTTAGATGACCCAGGTTCAAATCTTGGCCCAGCCAAGTAAGTAAAATTCAAGTAAGTCATTTCATTTCTCCAACCCTCAGTTTTCTCATCTGTAAAATGAAGACAATGTCTGCCTTCCCTAACTTATAGGGCTGTTGTAGGGCTAACATGAGATAACTGATATAAAGCACTATGGAAGCCGTAGAATATTGTATTAAATCATAGGATTTAGAGCTAGACGGAACCTTAGAGGTTGTCTAATCCAAAATCCAATGATTTTGTAAAAGAGGAAATCTTAGCTCTGAGTAGTTAAATGACTAGCCAAAGTTACATGTAATAGACCATAAAGCTGGGATTGCAACCCTGGCAGAAAGACTTCAAATGTAGTGTTTTTACCCATACTTCAGCAATGTCAGCCATAATAATAACTATCATTATAATTATTAAGAATAAGAAATGTCTAGAGAGGAGGTAAAACTATTTTAAAAAAAAACAGATCACCAAGGCAAAGAGCAATCAAAAAAAAATTGAGGAAAGAAGCTGGGTGCATTGTAGCAGAATACTCTACCTGGCTTGGGAAATAATAGCATGTAAAGGGGACTGATTATATAGCAAACAAGTTGTCAATATCTAGTTCAGGTTTGAGAATTTATATTTAGGAGACTCAAACCTGTAAGGAGAGTAAAAGTTGACAAGGCAAGCATTTCATGAAATTGTTTGGGGGTAAATTCAAGAATTTCAGCAAATGAATTCCAAACTTTTCCAAAGACATACATAAAAGACCATAAAGTTGTCCTTAGAAACTTTGGGAGAGCTTCAGAAAATTTTTTTAATTTAAAGTTCACTTTTATTGAGTATATGACCAGGTTTAAAAATATTTCTAATATTGAAATTAATTTAAAGATAATTAAAAGTCAGAAAAGTCTTAAGAGTGCTTCCAAGGTCTGCTTAATATTAGAGTAATATAAAAATTGCAGAGGAAATTTTACAGTGAGCAGGTGTTGGAGATAATTAAGGGAAGAAAGGGTTCAAACATTAATTAATAAGGATTATGAAAACCCTTGTTAGATTATTTTCTCCCCAGCTGATGTATTTCTAAACATATGTACATGGGGAGCACATTATAAAAATCTATTTATTTTATGGAAACAAATAAAAAATGGATTTTTATTTCTGAATATTCTGTACCTTACCCTGCAAAATAGAAACATGGAAGGAGACTGTGAAAGAAGAGTCAAAAAAAGAGGAAGAAAAAGACAGAATCATAAAATAGATAAGATGATGGACTTGGAATCAGGAAGACCTAGATTTGAATTGTCCTTCAGATATTTACTAATTGTATGACCCTGAGCAAGTCATTCAACCTCTCTAAGCTTCAGTTTTCTCATCCGTAAAATGGGGGCAATAATAGCACCTACTTTTCAGGATTGCTGTAACAATTAGCCATAGTGTAAAATAAAATTATTTGCAAACCCCAAATTGCTATTTAAATGATTTGGTTTTTTGTCAATTAGTCATGTCTGACTCTCTATGACCCCATTTAGGGTTTTCTTGGAAAAGATATGAGTGGTTTGCCTTTTCTTTCTCCATGCTTATTTTACAGATGAGGAAATTATGGTTATCATGATTATGATGATGGTGAAAGAGACAATAAATTCAAAATATCATTTGAAATTTTTTTTTAGATTTTGCCAAGTGTTTAAAGTGCTAAGAATTGAGAAATTCAACAGAACAGGGCTATCATTAATTAAAAACAAAATAGATATTTTTCTTGGGAGAAATTCTACATATTTAAATATATAATTATTTTTGTGTTTATTTTTTACCAGGCTTGTGATTTCATCTGTGTAGGGAGTTCCCAATGAGTCATTTCCTCTATCAATACAGATTAGTTCTTGTTTTGAAACCTCTGGTCTTAGAGAGTCCTTGTTTTGAAACCTCCATCAATGTGACATTGCCTCTCTAAGACCAGAGGCTTCAAAACAAGCTTAAAAGCTTGTCTAAAAGGTCTCCCACTGCATCCTGGGCCATCTCTAGTTGTCCTGATCTATATCTGGCCACTGGACCCAGATGGCTCTGGAGGAGAAAGTGAGGCTGGTGACCTTGCACAGCTCTCCCTCACTCAAATCCCATTTACTTGCAAGTCATGACAACATCTTCCTGATGTCATAGTCCTCTTCGAGAACAAAGGACAAACCACCAACCAGTCTTAGAGAGGCAATGTGAGATAGTGAGTGGTAGAGCTAAGCTTTGAGTCAGGTAGATTCTGGGTTCAACTCTTACCTCTTACACCTGGTGCCTGTATGACCTTAGGCAAGTTATTTAACCTCCCAGGACCCCCAAGGTGACTAAAATAATTGGGTGACATAAAATGAGCATGGAGGTTTTAGTCAATCCCAAATCAAAGTGGAAGAACTTAATAATCATAGGATTTTAATGATGGAAGGGATCTTAGAAGTCATGGAATCCAGTCCCTGAGTTTTACAAATGAGGAAGCTGATGGCCTGAGAAAAGAATTGGCCTAAGGTTTTACAGGTACTAAGTAGGAGAAGTAGGATTTAAATCTAAGACTCTTATATTCCGATTTCAGTGCTCTTTTCATTAGAATATATTCTTATTGTAAAGGTTAAACTTTTAAAACGAGATAAATTCTCATTTTATCTGGGATGACGTAGTCATTACAATGACCTGTCTACTTTTGGTTAGCAGGGTGTGGAAATGAGAATATGATGTCTATAGGCTGAGATAGGGATCCAAAGCTTGGAGAGAGGACTAGGGGTGGGACAGGAGTGAAAAAAAAATTAACATGAAAAAGAAGAAAAATCGAAAAAAATCTATTTCAGCTGAAAAAATCCAATTAAGAGAATGAACCTCAAGGTATTGGCACGTGTGGTAGTGGAGAGGATGGGGGAGAGAGAGAGAGAGAGAGAAAGAGAGAGAGAGAGAGAGAGAGGGAGGGAGAGAGAGAAGACAGACAGAAACAGAAGAAAATGTGAATATGAGTAACAATAATGTCCAAATCTTCCTTATTTATTGGCTCCTTTGCTAATGCCTGCAAATGTGCCAGGGTCTCCCCCATCCTTAAAAAACAAACAAACAAACAAAAACTTCTCATGACTTAGAAATATCCTTAAGCCATCATTCAACTTTTCTGTTTCACAGCCAACCACCTAGAAAGAGCTGCTGACACTTGTTAACTCTATTTGTTGGCTCCTTTATTACCACTCCCCAAACCTTCACTCATATTTGTGGTTTGGGGTCCCAGAGAGAAAGAGAGGATTATCGCTACTTTCTTCAGAGATCTAAGACAACCTTGTGGAGCTGGCTCTCTAGTAATATCACTCATGAGACCCCACCACTGTGCTTCCCACTGATTTTCAGCCAGTAGCCTCAATTAACTTCTGGCAAAGGTATTTACTGTTGTTTGTCCTTCATTTTTGAAGAGAATCAATGACATCACGGGGTGATGTCTTAACTTGCATGTGAATTGGATTTAAGTGAGCCAAATGTTCACAAAATCACCAGCTCACTCTCTCTTCCAGAGTCACCAAAGCCTAGTGGCAAGACAAAAGTCAAGACGACTGGTAATGGCGCAGGATGCAGTAGATGACCTTGGTGTCTTTGATGTCTAACTAAGCTTTAAATACTCCACAGTGTCTGCTTCAGCCATCTTCATGACCATTGGAACAAACTGTTCTTAACATGAAAGAACAGAGGCATAGCTTCTATTTTTATCAGAGACCTATTTGTCTTTGATTAAGTCTCTTTCTGTTTCTGGCTGGATGGGTTACCTCTTCCTGATCCAATTTCTCCAGTACCATGGTAAATTGGTGGGGGAAAGGGATGGGGTAGCAAGAAAGAACTTCTCTTCCCAAAAGCTGTACTGAGAAGACCTGTATAAAACCAGAGCACTGACTAAGGTAAAGATGAAGTGAATTGTAGTCTATCAGATCATGGATATTTGACCATCTTGATAGTTTTGAAAGATATAGATGATAAATTATAAATCAAATAACTATTTGGGAACTATAGGATAATTATGCTGTTGTGGTTTTTACTGAAAGAAAGGTAAAAAAATTTTTTTTCCAATTTCACATCATGAGGAAGCATTGGTGATTTGAAGCATTGGGGCTTCTAGGACAGTGGTGTCAACCTGAAGTAGAAATGGATCCCTTCTGGCAGGATACTGACTTAGAAAACCACAAATCAACATTATTGATATTGCATTGTATTTTTATTTGTCTTGTTAAGCATTTTCCAATTACATTCTAGCCTAGTTCTGGTCACTTGGGAGTTTTGTGGGCAGCCTGTTACCCATGGGCAACACCTCTGACATTACTTCTCTAAGAGGTGACAAAGTGAAGACAAAAGGTAGGAAAGGAGGAGGAACTAAGGGCAGAAGACACGGAAGGCCAGGAGAGAAGACAGAATATAAAAATTAATAAGCAAGATCTATAAATGTTTTGCTGGACCTTTGCTAACTGGGAGGCTTTATTTTGTTTGGACCAGAGGGAATTAATCAACTCAGCTTTAGAACATCTTCTCTGGTCCAAAATGTCTTGCCTGGTGAGTGGGGGAGTGCAAAATCAACTAGTCTGCTATATCTAGTAAAACTCCAACCACCAGACCAAGCCATGCTTCACATCCCAAATGGCTGGCCGTCTGCCAACCATACTACCACCTCACAGGTACTTCCCTACTCCTCGTTTTAGGTTCAATAATCAAATCACTAGTAGGATACTACTATTTCTCCTGTAACGGTTTTGTCAACTGACCATCATCCCTGGAACAACTCAGACTTTCCTTTCTTCAACCACCATTACCATATATATGCTGTCTCCTTCTAGTAGAATGTAATCTCGTTGAGGGAAAAAAGTGTCTTACTTTTGTGACACTGAGCTTAGCATAGTACCTGACATAAGAAATACTTAATAAATGCTTTATCATTCTTTTATCAGGTGGCTCTTCTTTTCCATTTGGGAAAGTTCTTTAAATCACATTTCTGCAAAGTTCACTCACAACTTTCTTGATTTCTCTTTTTGAGAAGGGGTCATTTACATTTGCCTTTCTGATTTCCTTATCTTCCCCCATAACTTGTGATCTGGGTGCTTTATATTTTTGTGAATATGTATTCATTTCATTAAAGTTTTAATATTGGTTAGCATATGGACACCATAATTTGTCTTCATTTTCTCTTTATTTGTTGGGAATTTCTACTCACTTTTTATCTTTAAAGTTGCTTATACTGTCTTTTTTAAAAATGGTTTATCTTTTACTGATTTTTGCAATACACTGGTTCTTAGGGATTTTTTTTTGTCAACTCAAGAGCCTTTTTTGTTTTCAACTTTCCTTATATCTTTTTTGATTTTCAATTTTTTTATCTTTGTGAGGTTATTAATTTGTCAGTTTTCTAGGTTTTCATGTTTTTAATTGCATGCCTTATTTATAGGATCACGGATTTAGAGATGAAAGTATCCTCAGGGGTCATTAAGTCCAGACCCCTTATTTTACAGAAAAAAGATGAGGCCCAGAGAATTTAAGTGGCTTGTTCACAGCTAATAGGTAATTCAAGGCAAGATTTGAACTTGTGTTCCTGATTTAAATTCAATTGTTCTATCCACTACACTACTCTACCTCTAATAATTCTTTGGTTTTCTTGGTCTCATTCTCCCTTTAATTAGTTTAAGTTCTCAGAAATTCAGTCAAAGGGCCATACTTGAGGACCTAGAGAGCCACATGTGGCTTTAAGTTTGCAAGTTCCCCACCCCTGCTCTAGAACCAAGAGTTTTAGCTAGATTCAGAGTCAGAGAACCTAGGTTAAAATCCTATCCTTGCTCACATATTACTTGTGTGTCCTTGGGCAAGTGACTTACCCTTCTCTGGGGCTCAGTTCCTCACCCACAGAATGGGGGGGCTGGGCTAGATAGCTGCTGTGATCCCTTCCAGCTCTAAATCCATTATTGGCATTCTTGTATGGCTCTCCAGCTATGACGAGTATCTGCAAGGTGCCTGGAAAAGGAACCCTGGGGGATATGCTGCTGGGATGTTGCCCCATCTACAGGAACCCAGGCTACAGACAGAGATCTAGAGGCAGATAGGAAACAAAATTACACAAGCCCTGGGGTCTGTTCCCATCAATTTTCTGTCCTTTGATAGGATTTGGAGCACAAAGGACCTTGGAGATGATATATTTACACATGAAGAATCTGATACTCAAGGAGATAAAGTGATTTGTCTAAAGCCAGTAAATTGTCAGAGCTGAGACTGAGTCCTCTGACTCAGCTGAGTATTCTTTCTAATATACCAGCCAAACAAGGGTCCACTGAGGTGCTTTTTAGCCCAAGGACCAGTAAGGAGTTTTCCTTTGAGGAAAGGACATCCAAACTTATTGTAAGAAAACTGGAGGGCTCTCCACCTAGTTGGCAGGCACTCAAGTATAGAGTCTATGACAATGACTTCTGAAGCTGTACAGATGTTTCTTTGAGAACAAATGAACCCCACTCAAGGAGACTCTGAGCTTAGGTTACAGCCAACACATTCAGAAGCATCATGTCACTCACCACCCCCAACTAGGTGGATTCCTATTTCTGAAGCTGTGTGTGAAGAAAAGGACTTTGCTGAAACAGTTAACCAATGTTTTACTCAGGAGAAATTCTCAAGCCTTCTTCTAAGGCAAGGGCTCTTAACCTAGAATTTTTGAATTTTTTGTTAATATTTTTATATAATTGGTTTCACTTATAATCCTGTGTATTTTACTTTATGGATTTAAAGACATTATTTTGAGAAGGGGCTCACCCTGATCTAAGGTACAAATGGACCTAGGTGTCATTCTACAAGAAGATGAACCTGTAGAATCCAGAATGGACCCATCACTTGGGGCAGTGACAATGGGAGTTGGAGGAAGGATAGCTTAGTCTGGAGTAAGTAGCGCTATAACCTTTCACAGAACAATTATGCTGACATAAGTAAAACTCTGTTAGACACAAATCTTTTCTAGAAAATGAGACATTGAAGGTTGCTCATTAAAGGGACATTATGAGACTTTGAATTACTGTCCTTTGCCTTTTGAATAATATCTAATTCTGATGGTTTCCCTTTCTACTTCTGTTACAGGTTTTTGCAAAAGGAGCTGGTGACAGGTTATTTGGTCCTTCCAAGGTTTTTGAATAGGGATCTACAAAACAAGAAAAACATCATGCCGCTAATGGGTTACCTGAACGTTTTTTGCCATGGGCATCTCTGACCTTACATTATTTGTAATTAATTAAGACATGTCCTGCTTATTAGAATCCCTCAAATGAATAGAGTCAGTCCATCAGCCACAAAGTAAATAAAATTTCTTTATTCTGTAGTGTAACATATAATGATCATTTGTGTATTTTTATAAGTCAACACAAAAAAACCATTGATCTGACAAAATCTGTTTTAAAAAACTAGAAGTACATGCAACACAAGCAATCTCTACATTGCATAGCCTTTTTTGTATGTCAGTTCTGAAAAAAAACACCACCAGTTGACATGAAAGCCCTGATGTCATCACTGTGGGGACCTTTGTCAGCTGTGGCTACACAAATGTGACTAAACAACCGATTTGCACCCAGGTGGTTTGACATCATTTTTTATTCCTTCATTTGGTAATAATTGAGCTATCAGCCTTCATGGAAGGTGAAACCAGCCATCAAAAGACCATGTACACAAAGCAAACCTCATTAGTCTGAACTCATACTAGAAGGGGCAAGTAGAAGCTATAGAGAAATACAGCATTCCTTACTTTGGGAAGCAAGCTACAAAATTATATGCAAAGATATAATCCTTAACATAGAGGCATACCACCTTTATCAGCCTGGCTGTGGAGTTTCTAATGGGTGAGAAAATAATTCAGTTGTAAAGGAATAATTTCCCATCAAGTCTTGATTTTTTTTATAATACACCTGGACACTTTGGTTAAAAAAAATAAATTTCAAGGAGGGATTAAAATTTAGAAGTGGATGAGGCTTGGCAGGGAGGTAGAATATAACTGTAATGTGAAGAAAAACGAGCATGAAGGATAGGATGGATCAAGATACTAAAAGGTAGAGGTCTGCGTAATGAGAACTGGGATGCAGTGGGCCCAAAATTTCCATGGTAGCTTGTAACAGTTAGAGAAGACAGAATTGAGTAAGAACCCACATTTTGGGAACGAAGCAAGAAAAACATGGTATAACTATCTCTGTAAGATAAACAAGATGTAAATAACCACAGGTACACTCATTCTCCTCTCCAAATTACATTCACATCAATGTGCTGGATTATATATACATACATAGATGCAGAATTCTCTTTTGTTGGTGTTGAGGGAAAAAAATGAAGTCAACAGCAAGCTAGATAATGAATCATTAACAATAAATGCAAAAATATGTACAGTGACACAGCAGGCCAGGATTACAAAGTCAGCTCAGGTGGGAAGCTAATGGAGTGGTATAGCAACCACAGGACTATGAATCATCTTCCTGTGAACAGATTCTGAATAAGCTTTAGGGTCTTGTAACCTACAAGTGTGCACTTTTCCCTAACTTTATCACAAGGTCTATCTTACCTATGTTCTGGGGACGTAGCATCAAGGTTCAACTTTAACCATTTGCCAAAGTTATTAGATAGAGATGTCCAATAGGAAAGCAAAATGAAATAACATATGTGTAAAGTGCTCTGCAAACCTTAAAACACTATGTAAATGCTATTTATTATGATCAAGAGAGTGAGGGAAACTTAGGAAGAGGAATAAGGGTTAGATCTTTTATTAAGAGAGTCATTTTAATCCCCTTGGAAAGTTGATCACAATGACTCTGCTCATACATAATCTGCTCTGTGACTTAGGTCCTTGCTTACATTTGTCCTGGCTCATCTGTTTTGCAACCCCACACCTCTACACATGTCCCTGACCTGCCAGAATGGTAGAACGTTGGGCAACAAGGACATAGAGCTGGATCAGCCCCACAGAAGTACAGAGTCATACAACATAGTTCCAACCAACCATGTTGCACTCCTTCACAGCCCTAGACTGAAATAATTAACTCTGCAAAACTAACACTTCCAAACTTTCTTATTAAAAGCACTCAGCTGGGGTTGGGGCACTTTCCCACCCAACTGTGGATCTTAAAACACAAATCTAAACAGAATACATTTCATTTCTAAACACCTAAGTACTTCACACCCAGGAACCATTTGGGGTCGTCACTGATGAATTTCACAAGGCTAGAACTCCTCAGTTTGACTTGGGGCATCTCAAATTCATGCTAGAATCTAGAGAAATGGAGATGATAAAATGGATCAAAATTCGAGTTACAACCAGCCAGGCAAGAGAATAATATCTGGGTAGACTTTCCTTGCTCCATAGTAGAACACACTGTTCCATAAAGGGCTTAAAATCAGACCCTTGTGTCCTATTTAGCATTTGAATGAATGCCAGGACCCTGTGGTATAAGTGATTATTCATGCATGTACTGGCTTATAACTTTCCAAATACACTGCATATCATCAGCTAAAGATAGCCCAGTAATATAAGACCTCAGACATACAAGTTTCTTACTCTTTTTTCCCCATAAGGAAACCAAATTAAACATTGTAAGCATAGTCATGTAAAAATAGGAGGGGAAATCAAGACTGGAACAAAAATGAATAGGCCAGAGGAAAAAAAGGAGAAAAGTATGATGACAAGAACTTTGGAGAAGGAAGGCAGTTTCATGCCTGGCTTTCCCAATACCTTTTCGTGGGACTGTGGCCAAATTCCATAATCTCTATTGCCTACAGTTCCCTCAAACCTGTAAAATGGGAATAAGCATTTTATTCATATGTCTTTATTGAAGACATATCGGAAGGATTCGCCAGATGGACATTGGAAATATGAGGGATGTCGAGAAAATTTAATCAGCCTTCAATGCTAGTTACCAAATTCTTTATAAAGCAATCCCCTTCAGTGTCAGAGAAAGAGCAGTGACCCAAAACAAAGACATTACTGTAACTGACCCCAGCACAACAGCTATTTGGAAAAAGACATGTGGAGAAAGTAGCTGAACTTAACATTTGATATTGAATTTGGAAAGGGATATAGAATTTGGAAAGCATTTTTTTATTTTAAAAATATCTTATGTTTTTCTTTTTTAAGACTGTGGCAAGAGTTCTGCTTTTTTCCAAAAGTACAGTTTGTGTGCAATATAGCTCATTAGTCACAGATACTTTCTTTATTTATTCAATCTCTAATGAAATGGCTTAATAGCTCAGGGAATAGGTGGAAGCTTCTAACTGGGAATCTGTTTTCCTTGTACACAGAAGAACTTAACAAATGCTTAATCCTCATCAGCCAACAAGTGAATGTACTGATTTTCCTTACTTTTAAGTTATAAATTCAGTTTCATGTGTGACTTGTCATAGTGAAGTTTATTCAGACATTTGGGCTCAGTGCCCCAAATCACTCCAGGACTAAAAGCAATGCCTTCCTTTCCCAGTGAGACCTTGCCTGCTTGCTGTTGAATTTGGATATAGTCATTCATTGACAATTTTATCAGTCTTAACAAAATTAGATCAAAGTTTGGAAAATCTAAGGGGATAACAGATCCACTCTTTGACAGTTTTCCCCAATGCTTTCATCCTGAATGAACTTTCCATGATAATAATTCAGGTGTAACATAAGCCAAAGTAATAAGTTTCCTGTACATACTAGATTCAAAAGAACTTTTGCCACAAAAAAAATCTCCATTATGTAATACTCATAGTTTAAAACTTATTAGTATTCTTTCTCCCCTACTTCAAACACAATTTCAGGTTTGAAAATCTCAGATCAATTTCAGCTCTAGCCCACCTGCCTAACTGAGAAACAGCTGACATTATGGCAAGCTCCACGGATGGAGAAAGCAAAAGACAGCAGAGAAAATTGTCTTCCCGATGTAAACTAATGCAACCATCTCAGAGGTGAGGTAAAGGCTGTGGGGCTCTGGTATTTACACCTCCTTGGGAACAGCAGCTGTTGGTTTCCTCTTCTGGAAGCTGCCTGACTTAATTTTTTTTTTCTAAAGCAGCTCAGTAATACAGTTAAAGAGGCGGAGTTACACCATTTGGTAATTGCCTCCAGTCATTGCTGGGGTCAAAGCATCAGAACTGCTGATTTTTCCAAAATGTCCTCGAAAGGGCAGCAACCACAGCAGTTTTCCTGCAAAGGAAACAAAATAAGGATCTTGTTGATTCAGCAGTACTTTTAAAAAATAATAATTACCTGGTTATGCCTCTTCCTACCCAGGAAAACACACATACCCACACTCACACCCACATATATGTATGTATATGTATAGATGTGTATTATATATACATAAATATATATTACATAATGCATATACATGTTGTTCAGTCATTTTAGTTATGTCTGACTCTTTGTAACCCCATTTGGGGCTTTCTTGGCAAAGATACTGAAGTAATTTGCCATTTCCTTCTCCACCTCATTCTACAGATGAGGAAACTGAGACAAACAGGATTAAGTGACTTGCCTAGGGTCACACAGCTGGTAAGTATCTGAGGCCAGATTTGAACTCAGAAAGATATCTTCCTAATTCCAAGCCAGTGCTCTATCCGCTGCACCTCATAGCTGTCGTGTGTGTGTGTGTTTGTGTGTGTGTGTGTATGAAAATGAAACCCCTTGCCAAATCCTGCTGCTTACCAAAAGTTAAAATTTTTCATGCAAGACATTTTAATCCTTCTTATAACAATGAAGGCTAGATAAGGACTCTTCGTTTAATGTGAATTGGGGGACAGGACAAACTTTTGTAGGACTAGACACTCATTTCATTTTTTGTTATCCATACCCTGGGGGTCAAAGTACAGGATGACCATCATGCATGGGGGTGTGTCCACTGATTTGTACAATCACATCAAACACTGAGCAATCCAGGTCTCAACCAATTCTTACCATAAAATGGCTATTATGGCTCTGAAGCAACATCCTCATAAATGGGTCAAGGATATAATAGCAACAAGAACTGAAATGTTGGTAAGGTTGATTTCCATGGTATTTCCTCCTCCATATCAAACTGCCTCTAACAAATTGTAAGAAACTTATATATTCTAACATACAATGTGGATTTTAAGCCATATTAATATGATTTTAAGGATCAATATTATCTTAAGGTTGTAACACACCTTGCCAAGAAAACAATCTAAACACTGGCAGCTAGGTGGTGCAGTGGATAGAGCACCAGCCCTGCACTCAGGAGGACCTGAGTTCAAATCTGGCCTCAGACCAAACACTTGTCACTTACTACTAGCTGTGTGACCCTGGGCAAGTCACCTAATCCCAATTGACAGATGAAAAGAACACTAAATCAAAACCAAACATTGAATAATTGGAATGAGCAATCTTGGCTTTGGAAAAGAGGTGATGAATATTTTTTCCTCCTTTCAGGAGAGTTGTGAGCATTTCAGGGATTGTGAGAATGGAAATTTGCATACACTGTAAAAGAGGGTCCCCGTGTTAGTTGGTTTTACTTACCTATGTCTTTTGGTTGGGAGAGAGAGCTTATTGGGTGACTGAGTATGTGTGGAGGGTAGGTCTGGAAGTAGTTGAACATCACATAGATAATTAAGAACAATACAATTATTGACCCAAATTTCTAAGAACCCCAAGACTTTTAGCCAGTTTTCCTCTCTTCTGTAAGAATACATCGTGCCTAGATATTTATACTGTTTCAGAAACATACAAGGATTAAAGAGAAGTGGTTAATTGTTGCTATAGGATTCCCTTAATTCAGACCATTTTTTGTTGCTTAAATCCAACTCAAATAGTTTGCATTGTCATTTAGCTATTCAGTGGGCTCAAATCCCACCTGTGATGTTGACTAGCTTTGTGACCTTGAGCAAGTCACTTAACTGCCATGTTCCTCAGTTTCTTCATCTGTAAAATGAGAACTTGGATTCTAGGTTTCTTGTAGCTCCAAATCTGTGATCCTTTCCTAGGATACCACCTCATTCTCTTAAGATGGAACTCAGTATATCTCAATCTCCCTTCTTCTATTTCCTGCCTATTGAAATTCCCCAGACTATAGAAAAGAGTAGTATAGTATAGATACTAGTAGTATAGTATAGATAGTAGTATAAAGTATTTCCTTTTATCTGGACTAAAGTTGCTTCAAGCACTAGTAGCTTGGATTTGTATTTATTTCACACAAATACACAGCCCACAAACAATTTTTAAAAACCCAACAGATTAAATCTTGAGCCATAGACCTCCCTGGTCCTTCATGGTCAACCAAATGGCTCTGAGAAGGTGCTGTATATTTCCATTTAGTGCTAACAGTAGCAATAAAGCTAACAACCACAATACACCAGAAAGGTACAAAATGTCTCTTCCTAGGATTGTGGTGGGGGCTTAGTTGATTTTTTGTGGTGCAATGTGATTTTTGGGAACCCAGGAAAAGTGGGTGGCTAGTACAAATGACCAGGGCAAAAGAAGAATGTATTAAAAGCTAAAATAATATCTTTTTCCAAAAACAAATTGAAAATAAATATAACCATAGAACTCAAATACTACAACTGAAATCAGCCCAAATGCTTAACCCTGCCCCATACTAGGAGTTCCATTGGTGTTGAACTTGATTTCAAGAAAGTTGGTTTTCACATTCTTTTTCCCCACCTCTCCCCATTCCTTACATAACCAGCCCTTGGAAACTGGCTCTCCTTAGACTCTGACCTCACTTTCTCCCACTGATCTAGTTCCCACAGTGTTTCAAAGGTAGCACCCTTCCTTATGGTGGGAAGATGGTTTGCGGTGAACCCTTAGGGTTTGTGGCAACTAGGAATGGACGGTTTTTAAGTGGCTGAGCAAATGCTTCTGCAATAGAAGGTGAGAGAAGAAGAGGGCAGGGAAACATGTCCAAAGTCACACAGCCCCAGACCACTCAGCATGAGGATGAGAGTATACAAAACTTGAAGACAGCATAAGTTCAAGGAAAGGGGAAAGAAAAGAGAATTCAGCCTCTTTGTCCTGTTCTATATAAAAGAAAAATAAGGCCCCCTCCCTCCCTAATTTCCTAAATTTTAATTTCTTCAAATGTCTGACAATCCAATTCAGCAATTCCAAATCTTCTTTTACTTTCCTTTAGGCCCATGAGCCAGCGATTACTAAATAAAAGGCCAATACATATATAGCAAAATTTTCCTAGCAGTACTTTTTGTGGTAGCCAAAAAAAAAACCAAACCCAAAACCTAGAAACAGAGTAAGTGCCCACAGATTGGGGACTGGCTGAATAAATGGTTGCATGAATGCCATTAGCTATTTCTATGCTTTAAGAATCAAGGAGGAATTCAGATAAACATATAAATTGATACAGAGTGAAGAAGGAGAACCAGGAGAACAGTATGTATATGACTACAGTAAGATAGTCTTTTGGTTGGGAGAGAGGGCTTATTGGGTGACTGAGTAGTGTGGAGGGTAGGTCTGGAAATGTCTGATGTAAATGTAAAAGTCATCAATCAAATTTATTATTTCAAAAAGTCAAAAATAAAAGGAGAGAGGAGAAAACCCACAGTTGAACATCAATTTTACTCAATAGATATAAAGACCTTGGTGTCCAACTTGTGGTATTCAAAAAAAAAAAAAAGACACAAAACAAAATACAAAGGCTCCTTTCTTAATTCTTTTCTAAGCCTTCTCTTTCCTAAGATAAATTAAGCTAGCTCTTTAGTATGTAAGCTTCTAGGGGACAAGACTATTTTCTATTTTCATTTTTCAAATATCAAGAATATTTTCATTTAGTCTTTGCATTCTCAGTGCTGAATATAGTACCTTGCACGGAGCAAAAGCCAAATAAATGCTTGGTGATTGGATTGGTTCAATCCAATCTAAGTTCAAGGATATTTTTCAATGAATACAGGGAGGCTGTCACTTTAGGGCAACAAAGTAAAAGCAAGGCCTAGAGCTGGGTCTGTTGGTACAGAGATGCTACTCTATGTGGTGCAAGAAGGCAGGCTGATGACTTGTGGGACCATCCTTATCATCACCATTGTATAGACACCCTTCCTGGACATGAAAGGAGAAAAATGGAGGAACACAGACAGACCTTCCAAGTTGGAACACTCTTCAGTAGGGTCCTGAGTCATCAGTTACTGAGCTTTAGAACCTTGGTTCTTCTTCTTCTAGGAAAGTCACAAGATATTTTGGAAGAGATTAGAGCTCTTGTTTAACTTCTCACTTGTGATATAAGCACATTTTCAAGTCATTTGCTGTGGGGTCTGGGTGGGGTAACTCTCCCTTCTTGAAACCCAAAGGGCTTTATTCCATCTCCTCCATGAAGCCTTCCCTGATTTCCTCAATCAAAAATGACTTTGTACTTTAGCACATAGCATTTTGTTCCACAATTCTCTAATGTACTTATTGTATGGTATTATATTGCCTATGTCATATCCACTTACTAGAATATAAAGCCCCATGAGTTTATGAACCATGTTTTCTCCACATTACTTGGCACAGTACTCCGCACACAGTAGGCATTTAATGTTTATTGAAGGTACTATCATTGTGTTTGCAGTTAGTAGCACACAAACACAATTGTTTTCTAGTTGTTGAATGTATGTTAGTTTTGTTTATCAAACTAGGCTGAAAACTCTGAGAGAGGAGGGTGCATGCTATAGAATCATTTTATGTGCCTCTACTGGACCGAGCACAATACTAGACACATAGTAGGTACTCAAGAGGTGTAACTGACTGGCTTAGTTGGTAAATGGTAAATTAGGGCTAACTCTTAATTAGATCGAAATACAGCACATAGTATTAAACATATAAGAGGCAAAGAACTTTAAAGAAACCAGTTTCCAAGGATAACTCCTTTTGAATTTAGCCATAGTTTATACATTCAGGATTTCAAACATAAGTGTTAAGAAGAACCTAGCAGGGTACCTTGTACATAGTAGGCTTTTAGTAAATGTTTGTTGGATTGTTTGTTGAGGGCATAGCATGTTTAAAGCTTTACATTCATTTGGCCCTATAGTTTGAATTGATTACGAGTAAAACTAAAATCATTTAACACTAAGATTTTAGATTTAGACGTGACTTTAAAGAGAATCCAAAGTCATATCAAGAATGAATCTTTGGGGTGATAATGAGGGAATTAAATTGGCAAATGAGAATTTTATTGAAAAACAATATTCTATTTCATTTGAATATTGGTTAGAGATTTTTAAAACACACACAATCCAATAGTTTTCTTCATTTTTCTTAGAAATGAATTTAAAGGACAAAACTACTGAAGGATTAACAAAAAGCGTTTGTACAGGGCAAATCTTATAATTCAAATCTTTGTCTTTATAAGCCATTCATTTTATAAAAGAGGATTTTACTCTACTTAGATTATTGATTCCACTCTGTTGTTAGTAACTGGACAAAGTAGTAGTCTGCTCACATGATTTTTTTTCCTATACTGCATCTTTTTTTTTCATTATAGCTCCAGTTACCACCTCCTGTGATTTCTGTATTTTATGCCATTGAGTCTAGGGACATTCAGATTCTGAAGAGTACCAATAGTAAGAAAAAAAAAACCAACTTAGCTTGATATTCTGATAAATCTGTGAACCAATAAGTGATATAAATACTTCTTTCTCCAGAGCAGATCACACTTCCATGTCATTTTATCCTAAGCAATTCTAGTCTATCACTTTCAATATAGAGCTCCATAGAGAATCTACCCATTGCATGAAAGAGTTTCTTTTGTCTTGTTTTTTAAATTACAGAGCATCTCAAAAATCTTAATGCAGTTTTAAGATGTTAATGCTTTTTAAGCTTAAAACTGCAGTAAGACTTTTGGGAGAGGCTGATACCAATGTATCACTTGGGCTACCAGTATATCAGATACTAGTGTGTCACTTGGGATACTAGAATATCACTAGTGTATCACTTGGGTTGTTCATTCTACATCCCCTTGGTTTTTTCTCTGTAGATTGCTAAACCAATCTTCTCTGAATGATTGAAGATCTCAACTTGAGTTTGACCCTATTGTGTTCTGGGACTCAAAGCAATCAGTACATTGCCACCCATAAAACATCTAGAAGTAATTCCTCATCTATTTGGATTTTGACAAGATTATAGACTGGCACAAATACCTTTGGTAAGCATATTTCTCTCTGTTTTGTGCATTATAGAGGCAACTGAGTTCAAATCCAACCTCAGACACTCACTAGTTGTGTGACCCTGGACAAATCACTTTATCTCTATCTACCTCAGTTTCCTCATCTGTAAAATGGGAATAACAATAGTAACCACTCCCAGGGTTGTTGTAAGGATAAGGGGATAGTAACTGTAAAGCACTTTGTAAATCTTAAAGGACTATATAAAGGACTATTATTGTTATTGCTGACTTTTGATACTTAGGTGATTGTTGAAAAAAATTGTCGAAAAAAATTGTTGTGTCTATCAAAGAACCTTGTAAGTTTTTAATATATCCATAAAAGACTTTTTTTAAAAGAAACCCTTTAAGATTTGATTTCACCGTACTGGACAGAGGCATTCTACTAGCTAACAGAGAACTGGGCCTAGAGTAAGGAAGACCTGAGTTGAAATATGGCCTCAGACACTTACTAGCTATGTTAGCCTGGGCAACTGGACCCTGTCTGCCTTAGTTTCCTCAACTATAAAATGGGGATAATAATGGCACCTACTTCTCAACGTTGTTGTGAGGATAAAATAATATTTATGAAGCATTAAGCATAGTGCCTGGTGCATAATAGGTTCTGAATAAATGCTTATTTCCCTCCTTTCTACCAAATCAAATGGTATATTAAAATTTTTTTAAAGCAATAAGCATAGGGTGACCTTGTATACTCTAAACCCTTCAGTTAATTGTGTGACTATGAAGCTGTAGTATGCTATAAAAATTCTCTGCAAAAGTTTACCTAATCCCTCCTCATCTTTATCAAAAATAACCTAAATATATGCAGAAATCATTATCAGAGATTTTCCAGAGATGTATTTTTTGGTAATAATGCCACATGTGATCATTTCCATCCTTTTGGTATTTGACTTTTAAGGCCCCCTCCAGCTCTTAATCTTTTTCTTTCAGATATCTTAAAAACCAGTCACTCACATGTAATTGGGGAAAAAATAAAATATTATATTAAAAAACCAATCATTTAGTGGCTTTAAAAATATGCCACCTTCAGGACAAAATTTTAAACATATTTGGTCATCTAGTCTTCCCAACTTCATTTGTCTACTTCCTCACATGGCACATTGGATCGACTGAAGTGGTTGATGTCAAATGTGATGGTTCCACTATTATCCATCCAAACTGGCCTCCCTACTGATTTCCAAACTTGAGTGGCCATCTCTCCCAAATGTGGCTTTCTGCAGGCTTCCCCGCATGCCTTTAATATACTCTCTCTCCTTACCCCCTCCCCTTAAAACCCTCCCACCTTCTGGGGGAAGAAAGCCTTCCCCAGATCCCCGTCCCCCAGATGCTACTGCCTTCCGCACTTGGATTGCTTTCCATCTACTCCATGCATATCCTGTAGGTACCTAGTTATTTAAATGCTGTCTCCCTCATTAGAATGTATGATCTGTAAAGGTTGAGACTTTTTTGGCTTTCTTGGTATCCTCAGAACTTAGCATAGTGCCTTGCACATCATTGGTATTCACTGACTGGCTGATTAAAGGTTCCCCTCCATCAAGTTCTCCTCCAGTGATATCTCTTACAAAAAGCCTTCACTGATATTCCCAATCATCATGGTTCTCTCCCTCTTTAAACTGAACTTACTAATTATTATAAGCAACTTGAAGCAAGAATGGAGTTTTGCTTCACTTTTGTGTGTTACTTGCCAATACTTAGCATGATCTCCTAGACAGAGTTGGGCTTCAAAAATGTTTACTGTAAGAAGTAGAAAAACCCTTGTTCTAGTCCTGGGTCCACCATTTACTAGCTGTTTGACTTGGACAATTCATGTTGTATCACTGGGTCTCAGTATCCTCTTGTATAAAATGAAGCAGATGAACCAGATGAAATCTAAGATTCAGTCTACCTCTAAAGTTCCATGAATCTGAAACTGTCATGTGCTCAAGAACTCATAGTTTAAAAAACAAACAAGTTTTAAACCATTTGCATTCAACTTAAAATCTGGTGGCTAATATGACACAAAGCAATGGAAAAACTTCAAAACAGATGCATGTGCTTCCTACATCTGGTCATCACAGTAAAGAGGAAGGTTTTTAAAACTGCAAGAAAAATAAAAGTTGGCAACCTGTGAGCCGAGTCTGTGATGGAGACTGTGATCTGACAACCAGGGATGCTTCAAGGCTTCACTTGCACTTATTCTCCAGCTAAAGGGGAAAAGAAGAGTTTTGTTAAGTGAGTCAGCCTTGGAATTCTAGGTTCCTGATGGAGGGGAGACATTCTCCATCTGAGCACTCCCTGGAAAATAATAACAAGTAACAGAAATATCGTGAATTTATATTGTCCCTTCACCCCCATAAGAGCAAATGATTCCTCCTACTGACTGAATTTTTATGAATGCTGAAGCAAGGGACGAGGCAAAGAATCTCGATGTCTGGAGGTCTTGTTATGATGTTTTGGGTTTTTTTGCTTTTTTTTTGTTTTTTGGTCTTCTTACGATGAAATAAAAGTTATGTACCCTGAATAGTTTAAATGTAGAGCTCCCTGATTTTCCTTTTACTTTCTCATTTGTATGTATGCTAAATATCCAATTTCTACCCCCCCATTAGAATATAAGGCTGAATCATTTGCTTCCTTATATTCCCAGTGCTAATCCAGGGGAAATCAAACTCCCTAGCACCTCTATGCCTCTAAAATTCAACTCCTTATAATTCAGCTTCACTCTTTTTTGTTCCTCTGAATTATGAACTAATGATGATTTAATAGAATAACAAATAGAAAGGGTATCACTTAAGTACTTGGCTAAATTATTTCTTGGCAAACATAGGACTGGAGCAAATGCTGCCAGTAATATTCTATCTATAAAGCTGCACCAAACTTGTAAATAGTGCTAAAATCATTTGGTGATTATTAGGCTGAGAGTTCCTAAGAATATTCCTCGGTGTATTGGCCACCAATGCACTTTAAAGTTATGGAGTTAGTTGGGATTACCTCTTCTCCTTAATCAGAAGTTTAGAGATGAATTCCTTGCCCTCTTCAGAGATGTCTCGGAATTCTTCTTCTTCTAAATCCCACCTACAAGCCAAGATGTTGTTTAGTGTCTCAGCATCATTATCACCCAGGAAAGGAGACAATCCACTGAGCCTGAAAAACAAAAGCAGAGAAATTTTAGAATATTTATAGATATATTTTTCCCCTTGACAATCCTAGTATAGTGGATGGAGCCCTGGACTTCAAGTCAGGATGAACTTTGTTCAAATTCTGCCTCAGATGCACTAGATACTTGACCCCAGACAAGCCACTTATCTCTCTGGGCCTCAGTTCCTCTATCTGTAAAATGGGGGAGTTGGATTAAATGGTTTCTAAGGTCCCTTCCAGTACTAAATCTATGATCTTGTGAATTCAATTCAATTCAACGTTTATTAAACATCTCTTTCAAGACCTGGGGAAAAAAAGATTAAAATAAAACATTCCACCATGATAGGCTGTGCAGTAGAAAGAGCCCTGGGTCTGGAATCGGGAAAAGCTGAGTTAAAAAATGGTCTTAGACACTTGCTAACTGTGCGACCCTGAACAAGTCACTTAACCTCATTCTGCCTCAGTATCCTCAGCTATAAAATAATAACAGCACTTACTTCCCAGGGCTGTAGTGAGATTCAAATGAGATATCTGTAAAGTGTTTAGTGTTTATGTGCCTGGCACATAGTAGGTGCTTAATAAATACATGTTTCTTTCTTTCCCTTCACCCTTAAAGAGCTTACATTCTACTAGGGAGACTCAACTTGGACACGGATAAGCAGATACAAAGTGATACTGGAAGGATAATGTAGGAAATGGCACCTAGACTGTATATTGCAGACATGGATCACTTGAGCAAAGGCACAAAGTTATAAAGTGAATTTGCTGTAAACAAGAGAATTGACTGGTTTAGATGGAATGGAGAGTGTGTAAAGGGGAGTAATGAGAAATCAGAATGTTAAGGAAAATGGGAGTCGCACTGCAGAGTGCAATGAATGCTAGCTGAGATTTTGTATGTTAAAGGATATGTTTGTATGGCATATATTTTGTAGGTATATATTTGTATGTTAGAGGTAACAGGGAGGCCCTGAAGATTTTTTAAGGACACTAACATGATCAGAGCTAGCATTAAGGAACACAGAAAAAGGACTGAAGTGGGGACTGGAACTGAACCTGTTATTGATATGAGGAACTGCCTGACGAGTACCTACTATGTGCCAGGCACTATGCCAAGTGCTGGGGATAAAAAGAAAGGCAGAAGATAGTCAGTCCCTGCCCTCAGGGAGCTCATCATCTAATGGGGGAGACAACTTGCCAGCAAACATGTACAAACAAGCTATGTACAAGATACACAAGAACTAATCAACAAAATTAAAAGGAACTGGGAAAGATGTCTTGTAGAAAGTTAGATTTTAGCTAGGACTTGAAGTCAGGAGGTGGAAAGGAGGAGGGAAAGCAGCCCAGGCATGAGGGACAGGCAGAGAAAATGCCCAGAACCAAGAGATGGAGTGTCTTGTTTGTGGAACAGCCATGAGGCCAGTGTCACTGGATTAAGGGGACATGTTGTAAGAAGACTGGAAGAATGAGGGAAAGTTAGGTTATGAAGGGCTGTAGAGAGCATTTTGTCTGATATTTCCTTTGTTTCTTTCTCTCTTCAATGTAATTAAAGTTATCTCTGTGCATATTGTATTATCCAAGGAACCGTGATCTCTTTGAGGCTGAGGACTCTTACGTTTTTCTCTTTTATACCCAGTGCTTAGTGTAATGTCTTGTACAAAGCAAACAAATATTTAATAAACATTTTTTAACTGGGTTGAACGCTACACTTGGAGTAGAGACCTGGTTTTATGTCCCATTTCTGACACATACTCCCCTATTAGAATGTAAGCTCCTTGAGGGCAAAGATTTATTTTTGCTCTTTCTTTTTATCTCCAGCACCACGCACAGGGCCTGGCACATAATAAATAATTGTTGAGTGCTGATTGATGGATTTGGATTGGTGTGACCTTGAACAAGTCAATCGCCTTCTTTGAGTTTGGCCTTCTCATTTTTTTTTAAATAGGGATAATCATGCTTAGACTCCTAACTTTAGAGAACTTGTAGGAGGAAAAGGCTTCATAAACCTTAAAGTGACAAATAAATGATTGTTGAATTGAATATACAGGTGAATTATATCAACTGACTGTAGCTTTTCAAAAATAACAGTTTCTATTACCTAAGATGTAAATCCTAAATAGAAAATATCTGGTGATTACTATGGCACAAAGTGAGGCGGGGAAACCTCCTATGAAAACACCGTTCGGTGACTTCAGAATTTTCAGTTCCCCTGAAACATCTAACCTTGTGACTGGAACATGCAATCAGACAGACAATGACCTGCTAACTTGTTTTGCAAATGAGACTTTGGGGTATATTCCAGTGTTCGTCAATGGTGCTCCTGCCTATCACATGCACTTTTCGACATCCTGTTGTTAAAGTCACCTTTATTTCCATTTTTTCTTGTTCCAGTAGATCTTCCCTTACAAATGAAACTTACTGCTCTTAAAATCTTTCTTTTTTTTTTAATTTTAGGGCCCACCAGGCAGTCACAGACAGAGGATTAGATAACATTTGAATCTGCCAATGCTATCTAGAGCTGTATAACCATACAGCTCAGAATGATAAGAAAAGGCCAAAAAAAAAAAGTTAGAAAGAATAAACATGAAATGACTATTAAAAACAAACAAAGAAAGAAAGCAGCCAACCAGCAAGGAATAACTAACTGATAGATTGCAGGTTATACCTCCGGGTTGAAATCCTCTTATCATGCTGTTATATAAACTTAGCTTAAAAATTTATATGACAAAAATACAAACTTTGGGATGAAATAACAATGACAGAAAACTAAATGAGGGATTTCATTAAAAGAGTGGCCAGAAAGGTGTCAAGAAATGTCTAGATCTTGAAAACTAAGTTCAGAGCAGGTATGCAGTAGAAAAGGTCAGTCAATAGTAGTAAAACTAGCTTTGTTCGTGTTTCCCTGGGGGAAATTACTTTGAATAGTCATTTAATTAGTATTTATTAAGTACCAACTATGTGCCAGGCACTGTGCTAAGCACTAAGGATGCAAAGAAAGGGAAAAACTCAAGCCCTACCTTCAAGGAGCCCGCGGTCTAATGAGGGAGACACCATGCAAACAATTATGTACAAACAAGATATAGACAGGAAAAATCGAGGGTAATCTCAGAATGAAAGCACTATAATTAAGGAGGACTGGGGAAGGCTTCCTGCTGAAGGCAGGACTTTAGCTGAGACTCGAAGGAAGCCAGGGAAGCACGGAGGCAGAGATGAGAACAGAGAACGCCTCAGGTATGAGAATGAGGATGTATAAATTTTCCTGATAACATGTAGTCCTTTTTATCAGTGTTGCTGAAATAAGAGGGACAGAGAGGCATGTTCTATGCCTCCTCAAATTGCCTTGTGTTTTTGTTTATCTGTAGAGTGGTTTTATCCAGCCTCTACTCTCATCCCCTCCATCCTCACCCTCACTCCCAAGAAGAATATAAGCTACTTGAGAGCAGGGACTATTTTTCCCTGTACCAACATGGTGCCTTGTACATTTTTGGACTGGATCTGGGATGTCATCATTGAAGGGAGCTCCTGGTGAGGGATTTTCTTTACCAGTGGAGATTAGCTACTCAGTTGCCTATGGCAATGAAAGTTTAAATATCTTGCCCAGGACACATAGCCAGTTATGGTAAAGGAAGGGCTTATATCCAGCTCTGCCTGAATCTGAGGCTGGCTTTTTCATTGCCTATACCATATTCTGCCTCTCACATTACTATGTTTTTTGATTAAACTGAGTAAAGTCTGCAGTCCAGGAGAGAAAGGCTACAAAAAAAGACGTGTCAAATTATGTGTGGGAAGTGTATAAGAAGTAAACAACTACTTCTCTTATTCACCTAGATCCTCTTTGCCTTTGCCCTAAGAAGAGTGCCAAGCATGCAGTTAAGTGTTCAGAAAAATGTTGACGTGATTTTTCTTATCACTGATGCTCCCATTAAAACACTTTGACTTCTGAGTCAACCCTCCCTCACCTATTACCAAGGAATTAGATACACTGGCATATTCTTAGCCACCTCAATTAATGAACTAAAGATAGGGCATCTGAGACAGAGGAATGCTAAGGAAACCCTGATGACTGCTAGCTATGATGACAAAGAAAGAGCATCATAAGGAAAGAAATAAGCATTTGCGTAGCACCCTCTATGTGCCCAGCACCATGCTAAGCACTTTTAAAAAATAAATATCATCTCATTTGATTTTCACAACAATTCTGAAAGGTAGGTGCTATTACCATACCCATTTTACAGTTGAGAAAACTGAAAGAAATAAAGGTAAAATGGCCCAGGGTCTAGTGAGTACATGAGGCTAGATTTGAACTCAGGTCTTCTTGGCTCTAGGTTCAGCACTCTATCCACTGCACTACTAATAGGAAAGGGACCCTCCAGGACGTTTTCATTTGGCCACAAACCCACCCTTACCTCCAGGTTTGGAGGGTTGAAATATAAATTATTTAAACCATTTTGCAGTTTATTTTTGGGAGCCTTTGATGATGGCAGTGAAATGGAAGGAGGGCATGGATTGGGGTGTGAAACGATAACTTCCATCACATGGTACCTCCAGGCAGTTATCATGTCCCTTTGGTAAAGCCTTGGTTATAGTGTCATGTATTACTGGAGGGTTACAGCTACCTAAAGTGCCCCAGGTTGGAGAAAATAAGAATCTGACCAAAATAGACCATGCACAGCAAAGGACTTTCCCAGGAGCCCTCCTGTGAGCCATTCTCTGCACTCGATTAGGCCAGCCAGATAGTACTGGAATAAACTTTTCTCAAATCAGCTAATGTCAGAAAACCACAGTCAGGTCAGAAGACCTGCTTTAAGGCTACCTTGAGGTAGAGCCTCAGACAATATGGATCAAATGTAGGCAATCAGCAGCCAGAGAGCAGCAGACAGAAACACATAGACGGTGTACAGTGCAAGGTCTACAGACCAGCCGCCAGCTGAAGTTCACCTAGAAAACAGCACAAGGGCTTAGTCAACCTTGACTAAAGCCACAAATCAAAGAATAGCCCTCACATGTTCTGTGTGTGGAAAGTACTTTCCAGACACACCCACGCACAGAGAGCCATCACCCATCAGTAGTGTCATCTTTGAACATTAAGGTCAGTAATACTTATTTATCTGTGACATAGGAGACTAGTTAGTAAATTGTCCCTCTAATGAATCAATTGCCTGCCTGGGAGTAGGAGGACCAAGGGAGTAAACCTTTTCCACTATGTTAGCTGAGAAAGAATGAATTGGTTGCATCTGTATATTGGTTCCTAGAAAGTAGTGTTTATTCTCATCCACCTCAAAATTACTTTTTATTTAAGGATAGAAACCAGAAGTGTGATTTCATTCACATAAGGAACTCCTAGATAAGAAAACTCCCTCCACAATGCAGATTGCCATTTTCACTGCAACTTGTCTGGGAAAGCATTACCTTGTCACAGTATACAGTCAGTGCAGGCCAGAGGCAGCTCTTGAACTGGGGTCTTCGTGACTCTAAGGCCAGTTCTCTGGACCCTATGCCACACTGAATTCACATTACAAAAGTTACCAGGGCTTGTCTGTGCATGCTCAGTCCTCCAACATGCAAGTTCCTCAGGGGCCTTTGGAGCAAGTCCAGATCTCCTAACATAGAAGCCTCTGCATCGCCTACCTGCTGGGTGGGTATAGTCTCTTTTGATTGGCTGGAGAGGCTGAAATAGTCTCACTTTTCAGCCTCTCTTTTTCTGCCACTCTTTCTAGTTTCATCTAGAAGGTAAAGAGCCCAGTTCACCCATGAATTGGTCTAGAATGATGGGAAGGACGTCCTTCCTCTGCTCTCTCTTTTTCACCCCTATCCCAAGAAAAGGGCCTGGAGATGTTTGTTTCTGCTCCGTTTCATTTGTCCTCAATTTCAGGTGCTGATGGCAATACTCACTGGACCTAAGAGTTCAAGCCATGATGACCTTGGAACCAGGATTAAAGGCAAGATGGTGCAGCCAGCCACCCCAGCATGGAAGTCCTGAGAAACCAGGGACCCAAGGACCATGGGGGTAGAGTTTGGACTTAGGACTGGGACAAGGCCTTATAGGAACTGAACTAAACTATGAATCTAATCCCTTTCCCCTCCTCAGAGACTGAGGTGGTACAAGGGAGAGGGGGAATTATGTCTTCCACATGTTGAAGGAACAAATTTGCATATTTATGATGACAGCTTTTGAAGTAAATATTTCTGTGTAAAAGCTAATCTGATTATTTGCGGCTTGTGGAACTATAACGCAGGGAACCACTCCTTCCATTTGGAAGAAACCCCGCTGATGGGGGCCAGAGCCATAGGCAGAGAGCCTAGATACCCCTAATCTCTTGAAGGGTACTGGAGAACCTGGGGGAAGGGTGAAATTGAACCTACCTTGCTTTTTTTTTTAAACCTTCTCCCCGCCCCCAGCTTTTCACTTTCCTTTTGTGTTTTGTCTTCCACCCTAAACTGTAAGTATCTTGAGGGCAGGAATTGTCTTTTTCTCTTCATATTTGTATCCCCAGCACTCAGCACAGTGCCTGGCACATAGTAGGTACTTAATAAAGACTGTTTGACTGACTCTCCAGGCAGTGAAGGTCACAGTAATTTGTGAGATATATGTGTGTTATGTATGTATATACATATCTTATATATAAGTACACATACATATGTGTGTATATATTATATGTGTCTTCTGTTTACTCATCTTATACATGTTATATACACTACCCCAACACACACACACACAAACACACACAAACACAATTAGAATGTAAGCTCCTTGAGGGCAGGTACTGTCTGGATTTTACTTTGTATCCCTAATGCTCCTAGCATAATATCTTGTACAAAGTATGCATTTAATAAAATGCTTATTGATTGATCTCTGTAGGAGTTTTTATTTATTTATTTTGTAAAAAAACATTAACCTATGTGACTTTGTGCCTCAGTTTCCTCCTTTGTAAAATGATGGGGCTCAAATAGAATTTTTTTCCCCGAAACCCCTTTCAGCTATAACTTTTATGATGCTCTCTGTTACTGCTTTTTTTTTTCTAGGACAGCAAAGTTGATTGCATAGGATAGAGATGAGAACAGTTTTGTAGATTCTGATTCTAGGCCTACTTACAGCATGTAGGCAATCACACCAATACTCCACATATCAGTAGGGAAAGAAACAAAATCATAGTTCACAACTTCAGGAGCAAGAAATTCAGGAGTCCCAAAGTTCACTCTCAGCTTTTCTCTGGGTTTATATCTGCAATTGAGAAGAAGAGAGCAACAATATCAGAAACTGTTAAGAGCTTGGAAAAATATTCACTCTAGTTGCTATGACTGAAATTGGATATCAGGGGAAAACACCCTTGACTAGCAACTCTCTTGGGGGTTGCCATAGAAATTGTGGGAGTTGTAAAGGCTTAGTTTTCATACCGTATAATGACAGGGATGAGGCCTGTGATTTCCTAAGTATAAGGAACTCCCTGGAAAGAGAATTCCTTCTATCAATGTGGAGCAATATTTTCTCCACAACTGATACCCATAGACTTGATTAGTGTACTGAGGAGTGATATGATACGCCCAGGGCCCCACAGCTAGTAATGTGTCATAGACAGCCCGCCAACCCAGGTCTTCTTGAATCTGAGATCAGTTTCCTATCCACTGCACCACACTGCTTTTCTTGAACTACACCTACAGGTGCTGTCCTCATTACCTGGACCAATGCCAAGAGTCTAGTGTAAAAATGTGCCTCATCCTGGGGAGGACACTTAACTATGGCCTCTTTCCTCCCCCTTGGCTTGACAATCATTGTGCCTGAGGCCTGACAATATCCTCACCCCTCCCAATCCAACTCTGAAAGTAACACCTCTGGTTTGGGGTTTGGGGCTGCTGCGTAGTACATGTTCCTGGTTGTCCCTAGCTCTCCTTCTATGCTCCCACTCTGGAAGATATAAACTATGTAACTTTCCCTCGTGGAAATTAAACTTGGCAAATAAAGGCCTATTGCTCTGTATCACTGGCCTGTTGGTCTAATTTTCTGAAAATTCCCATTTAAACTCTAAGTATCAGGGTAGTTGTAACTTACTGGGCTAGTCTATATATAGGGTGTCCTCAAAAATCTATACTATACATACACACACACACACATATATATTTATGCATACTTGTTTATACAATATATAAAGATATCTGTATATGTTACTGTAATATAAAGAGAGACAGAATATAGATATACAGATGAATAGACACAAATGCCAGACTAATAGAGATAGGAAGATAATAGAAAGAAAGAAAGGAAGGAAGGAAAGAAGAAAGAAAGAAAGAAAGAAAGGAAGGAAGGAATGAAGAAAGAAAGAAAGAAAGAAAGAAAGAAAGAAAGAAAGAAAGAAAGAAAGAAAGAAAGAAAGAAAGAAAGAAAGAAAGAAAGAAAGAAAGAAAGAAAGAAAGAAAGAAAGAAAGAAAGGAAGGAAAGGAAGGAAGGAAGGGAGGAAAGGAAGGAAGGAAGGGAGGAAGGGAGGGAAGAAGAAGGGAAGGAAAGGAGGGAGGGAGGATGGAAGGGAAGAAGAAAGGAAAGAAAGAAGGAAGGAAGAAAGGAAGGAAGGAAGGAAGGAAGGAAGGAAGGAAGGAAGGAAGGAAGGAAGGAAGGAAGGAAGGAAGGAAGGAAGGAGGGAAGGGAGGGAGGGAGAAAGAGAAGAAGAAAGGAAGAGGCTCTTTCTCTTATTTTTGTATCCCTGATACCTAGCACAGTTTAATATACAGTAGGTATTTAAATAAGTAGATGTTTAATGTTTGTTAGTTGACTTAAGCATATACAATGTTCCAAAAATCTTAGTGCATGTAGCTAAAAATTATAAGACTTCTGAGACATCCTATATATGACCTGATATATCATAATAGCACTGCCCTCGCAGGGTTGTCGTGAGGGCCAAATGAGATAATATTCGTGAAGTACTTAGCACAGCATCTGGCACGTACTGGGTACTAAATACTCGTTCCCTTTCCTTTCCTATATAATATATGTATACAGCATATACATACATACATATATACATATATACACACACATATTATATAGACATCACACACATAGAGGTAGAGGAACCTGCAATCAGAAAGTTGTTGGTTGTTGTCATTCTTTGTGACCCCATTTGGGGTTTTCTTGGCAGAGATACTGAAGTGGTTTTCCATTTCCTTCTCCAGCCCATTCTACAGATGACAAACTGAGGCAAACAGGATGAAGTGACTTGCTCAGGGTCACACAACTAGTAAGTGTCTGAGGCCAGATCTGAACTCAGAAAGATGAGTCTTCCTGACGTCAGGCCCAGCACTCTTAGCACTATGGTACCACTTAACTGCCCCACAATCAGGAAGACAAGTTCAAATCCCACCTCAGATATTTTAGTAAGTATCTGTAACCCTGGGCAAGTAACTGAAACCCATTTCCCTTCATTTCTTCACCTATAAAATAGGGATAATAATAGCAACTAACTACTAAGATTGTTGTGAGGACAAAATGTGATATTTACGATGTGCTCTACAAACCTTAAAATACTATGAAATGCTAATTATTATTATTCTACATGAAGTTACACACACACACACACACACACACACACACACACACACACAATCCTCTGGAAGTACTAATAAAAGATTACCCAGTAAGATCTCACTAAGCCTGCTTTAATTTATTGACAAGGGAAGGCGGTCATTAGCAATATACAATTTCAAAGAAATAATTAATGTGCTAAAATCCATAAAAACTTCCAGTTTTCTTAAGTATGTTTCACACTCCCTTAAAATCTTATTTGCTGGGGCAGCTAGGTGGCACAGTGAATAGAGCACCGGCCCTGGAGTCAGGAGGACCTGTGTTCAAATCTGGCCTCTGACACTTGACACTTACTAGCTGTGTGACCCGGGGCAAGTCACTTGACCCCATTGCTTAGCCAGAAAGAAATCATATTTGCACTATTAATTTGCTTCCATAGGCCCTCTCTCTTCAGAAAGAATAAAGGTGAATTTTATACCCAAGGCAAATTACCAAGTATTTTGAATTAGTGGAGCCTAAAATAATATAGATTCACAAAGTACTTTGCGTTTCACATTTGAAAACATTTTCAAATGATGGAGTGGTTTTTTACACATTCAGAGAAACACAGGACTAAGAATGATTTAAGTGTGTTCTAAATGGATGTATTAAAAAAAAAACTATTTCAAACCTAAGTATTTAATGCTACTCCTATAATATAACAGCTAAACACACATAGACGTACCTTCTTGCTAATCCAAAATCAATAATTTTTATTTGTTTGGCATCCCGATTCACACACAGGATGTTCTCAGGCTGCCAGGAGAAAGACATTAGAAAGGATAGCAGTTATCATTCAACTGAATTGTACTTGAACCATGACTAAATATAGGACAGTGCACAGGATAAGCCTATCAGGGCTTTCGGTCTGGTGTGCATTTGTTTTTGTGGGTATTTTCTTCTTTAATTATGTGGCAGTTGAGGTTCTAGGTAGCCTGCCAAGACCGCCTTCTTCTTTTCATGGTTTTGCCATTTAACGTAATACATAAGTTCAGACATAGGCCTTCTCTAGGGAAGTCAGGGAAGCAGAATATTACTAAGATGTTTTCTCAGGTTTGACATTTAACTTCCAACATTATTAAGTATGATTTCTACTCTAGTTGGGGGGAGAATTCTCATTCTACAGACATATGTTTTCAACCTAGTTCTAACAGACAGCTGGATTTCCTTATTAGCCACACTGAAAATGAAAGAAATTTTTTATATTCTTTTGATACTACAAACTCGCCTCCAGAGCCCAAAAAGCATGTTCATATTAATTTTTTTTATCCATTTTCACTTTTTTGCAGCTATGGTCCTCTTGTTCACATCCTAAGCACTAGTCTTTCCCTTGAAATGTGATTCTTACTCTGATTTCTGGAGTTCCCCAGTGAAGCAGCAAAAGAGAAGTGTTAGCAGTAATAGCATTCAGACTTTGTAGATTTCAGCATGATACAATTTGTTTATTAGAATGACCCTCTTAGGTTAGGGGAACTCAATCCCATAGCCAAGAAAGGATTTCCCTAATGTTTTTTTTGCTGAAACAAAAGTAGAACTCTAAACTTAACTTAAAATTCCAGTGGAGAGCACTTGGAATTTCTGTGGGGGCGTGGAGTCAAGTAGAGCAGCTTCTGATCCTTCTCCTATTAACTAAACTATGGGAAATTGATGAACATCCTTGTCCCTCACTTTTGCCATCTGACAAGTGACTAGAATGAGGCCAAAACTATCTTTACTAATAGGGCTGTAGTGAAAATTGAATGAGAGGATAATAGCTATAAAATTGGTTTGAAAAATGAAAAGCCTTTTCCAACTGCAACATATTATTGTTAATTAGAAGGCTACGCAACATTTCCGTTTTGATGCTCAAGAATTTCTCTCCCTTGAAGTGAAGTTGAGGTCACTGAGTTTTGAAGCCTTTTATTAGAATAAGTTCAAAAAACGTTTTGTATAGACATTTAGCCATTAATTTTCTCTACAAGCTACAGTTTCATGCTCCAATGACTGAAGGGCAGCATGGAACAGTAGGTCTCCATCCACTGGATTTGAGAGTCAGGAAAACCTGGGTTCAGATCTTGCTTCAGATACTGATTAGCTATGTGACCCTGGGCAAGTCATTCACTCATTCTGTGCCTCGGTTTCTTCATCTGAAAAATGAAGGGGTTGGATCTGATGGCCTTTAAGATTCTTCCCAGCTCTAAATCTAAACTCCTATGCTCAATCATATTGAAAGTTTTTGAAATATTAAGGAATACTTTTGCAGAATAACTTTACTTTTTTTAAGATTTTTGGGAATAGAGCCATTTGGGGAACTTATTCAAATGTCTTTTATGATCTATACAGGTTTTTTCTTTGTCATTTACTCAAGCAAATTAGGCCCAAGAAGGCCTTGATGAAATGGCTGCCTGACTGCAAGTCCTCAATAGTTAATTACATTACAAACTTCTGTCAGAAGTCATAAGGTCTATAGCTCATCATTGTCTATTTCCAGACTGATCAGGGCCCTTCTGGACTTTCTGTGGAATATTCACACTGAATTAAGAATGGTTGGCAAAAGCTCATAGAATTATGCTCTGTTCCTAACCAAATGCTCTCAAGTATTTATAAATATCTCTATATACCCTTACCCCCTAAAATGAACTAGGAATAGGGAAGGACAACACATGTATGCGAGAGGAGTTCAGAGCCAAATCAGAGCAAGAATGATGAATGTGAAGGAACCTATTTAGATGGTGTAGATTCATTCAGTTCTGCAAAAATATACATTTGCTTTCTTTCCTTTCTTTCTTCCCTCCCTCCTTCCTCTTTCCTTTTCCTTACCTTCCAATCTTATTAAGTACCTCTTATATACATAACACTGTGCTGGGGGATGCAGAGATAAAACTGGTCCCTGCCTTCATGGAGCATGAATACATATTCAGCTGTTTTAGTAGCTAAATACTGTTTGTGTATGTGTATGAATATGTATATGAACATATACGTAGGTTTGGTAGCTAAGTAGTATAGTGGATAGTTGTTGTTTGTCCTTCGTTTTCAAAGAGGACCAAAGTCATCACAGGTGATGTCTTGACTTGCACATGAATTGGATTTAAGTGAGGTAGAGTTGCACAAAATCATCAGTCTCTTTCTTCCTGAGTCCTTGAAGTCCAGTGGCAAGACAAAAGTCAAGACTACTGGAGATGGCCCAAGATGCAGTGAATGACCTTGACATTTCCAATGTCTGATCAAGCTCTAAGCGTTCCATAGCGCCCATTTCAGCCATCTTCAAGGGAACTAGAACAAGTTGTTCTCACCTGCCCATTATGCTGGCGGAAGTCTTCAAGTGCTTTAGGTAGACACCCCCCCCCACAACTCATTGACAGGTTTGGGACCTGTTGGTTACCCTTAACCTGGTTTAGCCTGTCTGCCGAGATAGTTTACTGGAGTGCAGCCACTGCACATGCTACAGTTTCTTGGAGCCACAGGTGACAGTTGGTTGAAGGCGGGTAGTATTAGACTTGGAATTAGGAAGACCAAAGTTCAAATCCATTCCCAGATACTTACTATCTTGTGCTGACCTCTTTCAATCTCGGTTTCCTCATCTGTAAAATGGGGATGATAGCACTCACAGAGTTGTTGTGAGGATTGAATGAAATCATATACATAAAACACTTTGCAAACCTTAAAGTGCTATATAAATGCTAGCTATTATTATTATTATCATACATTCCTCCTGGTTCACTCTTATCAGGGTGGTGTAGAGTGAGAGCTCTGAAAATGTCCAATCCATACACATTGAGAGCTCATGGGCTTTTGAACTGGAAGAAATTTGAGAGATGATGGACTACAACCCCCTCATTTTATAAAAGAGAAGATAACAGGGTGTTCTGTTCCATCAGGCCAATTCACTAGAATGTGGGTGGGGTTTTGTATTGTTTACTGATTGTAAGTAGCTGTTTACTGATTGTAAGTTCAACTCTGAGATTGGAAGTGAGGGGAAAGAAAGGCAAGGTAGAGGAGTAAGTTAAGGGGAAGGAAGGCCCTCCTTGCTCTCTCTGGCAGCCTGGTGCTATCCACTCCTCTGCCCCCTTCTGCTCTGCTGCCAGGCGTTTCTGTAACATGTGTCTAGCTGCCTAGCTGCCTAGCTCCCTATCTCCCCAGCATACTACTCAATTCTCTATCATCCCTGGAAATCAGGAGCTTAAAAGATCCCTTGAGATTCCTGAAGATTGGGAAGAGTCAGCTAGCCTGATTTCAACTAGGAGAATTCTGATTTGTTTGAAATCCTCCCACACACACATCTGAAAATAATGAGAAGTGCTCAAGAGACTGCTAACCATGCCAGCCAGGCTTTTCGTATTCATGACACTGCCATGAGAGCTGCATAAAGGTAGAGAGCATGTTGTATGTGAACTCTGGATCGCCCCCAATACTAAACCCAAGTTATTTAGCAGGTGCTTAATTCAATTGTGGAATTGGACATGGGGGGCTCCTAATAATTGACCCTGAAAGATTAGTGCAACACAAATAGGGGAGGAAAAAAGTTTGAGGAAAGGGTTCTTATCTCCTAAGTTAACCATGATATAAGTGATGTAAATGGGCAAGGCATGATGTCCCAGGGAACACAAACATATGTTCAGGGCCAGAGGGCAAAGGTTAACATTTTACATGATACAAAGCACATACTCTACCTTCAGGTCTAAGTGAAGAATGTACATTTGATGCATATGTTTTATCCCCTCACAGATCTGCTTGATGAAGAGAATGGTATCCAACTCAGTTAAATTGCAGTTTTCATCAATAATTCGATCAAACAGTTCACCACCATCCACACTATGGAGAAAAGCGGCATGAAAAATTTAGAGTGTTTTTTTAAGCATTCATTGAGTGCCTCATAGAGAGCAGTGAGCAGTAAGTTTCATCATCTGTAGTAAAATGGGGGTAATAATAGCACCTACATTCCAAGTTTGTTGTGAGGATCAAATGAAATAATATTTGCAAAGTGTTCTGCAAATCTTAAAGTGCTATGTAAATGCTAGCTATTACTAGTATATCCCTGAGTAGAATTGAAATGTAAGCCGCCTATAAGACTGGAAGTTCCTTGAGGTAGGGACTATGACATTATTTTCCCTTTCTGTGTCTCCAGTACCTAAAAGAGTGTCATGCACATAGTTTTGAGTTGAATCATAGTTCGTTAAGGATGTGATTATTTTCATAAGTAGCAGCTCTAAACTCCCAGAACAAATATTTCACACAGAGTTCATTGTTATTGTTTAAGACTGTTCTCATAATGTTTAATCTTGATTATTCCTGTTTTTTAAAATAATTTTGATTTATTCAATAAATGCTGGATATGTAGTCCTTTTGTATAGAAAAAGCCTTTTAATATCAATTTTTTAAAATATTGAGCTCTGAAATTTGAAGAGTTTGCTATCGATGGTCACATTCAAGATGATTGACAGATAAACTTATCTGGCTCAAAAATATGCAATGTTGGTCAGATACATATTATAGTTTGATCTGAAGCAGTGGATCTGCTAAAGTCTTACTCAGGTGTCAGTCAACAAGCATTTACTAAAAGTTTACTATAGGCCAGGCATTGTGCTAAGGACTGGGAATACAAAGAAAGGTACATGGTAAGTGCTTAATGAATGCTATTGGACTGACTGACTGACTAACCTTTGAGACTTCTGACTAGTAGACCAGCATGGGAAACAGTGACAGGGCAGCTTGGTTTAGCTGAATCAATTCTGTATCCTTGCTGAATATCCTTTCTCTGCGGTGACTAAGTAAGCCTCCTTTGGCTTTTTTTTTTTTTAAGTGAGGCAATCGGGGTTAAGTGACTTGCCCAAGGTCACACGGCTAGTACATGTGAAGTGTTTGGTCTGAGGTCGAATCTGAACTCAGGTCCTCCTGACTTCAGGGTTGGTGCTCTAACCACTGCACCACCTAGCTGCCCCATTTTACTTTTTTTTTTTTTTTTAGTAAGCCTCCTTTTGGTAATAATTAGATGGACAAGAGTTTCATCTGATTCCAATCTTGAACATGAGATACTACAACATGCCTGGCCTATGCCAAGGTGAACTTAGGTCCTCAAAGGCTATGCCAAGATGTATAAAGATAGAAAACGTTTAATTATGACCCTGGCAAGAGATAGAGTGTCAACTGTCTGAGGACCAGCGAAGGTAATCTCAGAGAGGCTCATCACCACAAAGTAATAACCTTTTTTGGCCACAGTAACTCAAGGATGGGCAGCTAGGTGGTGCAGTATATAGAGTGCTGGCCCTGGAGTCAGGAAGACTCATCTTTTTGAGTTCAAATCTGGCCTCAGACTCTAGCTGTGTGACCCTGGGCAAATCACTTAATCCTGTTTGCCTCAGTTTCCTCATCTATAAAATGAGCTGGAGAAAGAAATGGCAAAAACCATTCCAGTATCTTTGTTAAGAAAATCCCAAACGGGGTCACAAAGAATTGAACATGACTGAAATGACCAAAAAACAAAACTCAAGGATAAGGCCTACCAAGGTATGTAAGGGTTATGATTTCCATCAGTGGACTGAGTATGTAGACTGATGAAGTGGCAGACCCTTGGAGTAGTAAAGTCAGAATAGGATGAAAAAAGACACTGGGCTTGGAATTAGCAGACCTCAGCTGTAGTTCATCTTTGCTACTTCCTCAGTATCCTTGGGTAAATCACTTAACCCTCTGGTCTTCAGCATATTCATCTATAAATTAAGGGAGCCAGGTGAGCCCTTACGTCCTTTCAGTTCTTGACTCTATAACGCCATAAATATAAGATCCCATAAGTATCCTACAAATATAGAAGCAATCACAGTCAGTCAATAAGCATTTATTAAGCACCTACTATGTGCCAGGCTAGGACTGTACCCATTCTATTTATCATACATGGAAGCATTTATGAACAATTTCTCCAGAGTAGTGGAAAGAGTGCTGGACTTGAGAGCTGGGGATATGAATTCAAATACCTCCTAGCTTCGTGACCCTGAAGAAATCACTTTACTTACCTTTAAAAGCCTCAGTTTCCTCACATTAAATAAAAGGGGCAGGGGAGAAGAATGCTACCTATTTCACAAGGTTACTATGAAAAAATGCACTTTTTAAGCCTTCAAGTACTTTGCAAAAGTAAGCAACTATTTGTAAGATCTTAACGGCTTTCTTAAAAGTCAGTATCAACAGCCTGCAAATCTTGCAGCCTCGAAAGGGTTACTGAACTACAGCAATAATTGTAAAATGTGGTGGGAAATATTATCATTGTGGCAATCTAAGCTTTGAAGGGGAAATGGAAAAGGAAGAAAGACAGGGAAAATCAACAAGGAAAAGAAAACACATACTATTCCATCACCAGGACAATGTCATTCTTGGACTCAAAGGCATCGTAGAGTTGGATGAGATTCACGTGGTCCAGCTGGTTCATGACACTGATTTCATTCATCACTTCATCCTGGAAGGAAGGAAGCAAGGGCTCTTAGTCCCAGGGCTGTTCCAAATGTAGCAAGAATGAGGAGGGGGAAAGTCCACATTACTCAGTACCTACTTTTTCCTTTACCCCTCTGGTCTTAATGATTTTGGCTGCTAATTTCAGGCCTGTGGCTTTTTCTTCACATTTGTGTACTTGGCCAAACCGTCCCCTGGAAAATAAAAATGGAGCATGAGAAACAATGTGATCCTACAGCTCTAAGCACTAGTGGTCAACCTGGAACATGGCAATAGTTTCCCATTTAGATGTTTCCATGTGTTCTTAATGAACAAATCAAATGAGCGCACTGTTATCCTGGTGGTTTCGCCTGTGAGGCCATATGGGCAGGCCAACAGTACATATCCTGTACCAGATTCCATCCAGTTTTAATCTTCTAGATAAATCTAATCATACTGAACATATCTGGATTTAATAGGGATAGCTCTGCTAGCATTCTAATATAATCACTCTTGCATGTGGGCTTGAGCTTAAAATGCAAAAGATTGAGATTTCCAAAGTTACATAAGACTAGGTCCCTTTGATCTCATCCTTAACTTTGCAAAATAAGACACTGTCTGTAACCCAATGAATTCCCAATTCTAAATATTGTTTCTCAGTTTGTAAGCCAAAGAACGGGACAGTTTCTAACTAGGCTTGAAATTGGTTTGGTCTCTATCCCTTCCAGAGATAACAGCATCAGAGATGAATCAACTAATAAATGCTGCATTTAGTCACTGCCACCCTTCGACCCAGTCAGCATCTGTTTGAGCTTGAGGGTGATTAAGAATCCTTTTAAAGTGTTTGATTATATAACATATTTGGTTACCAGTTCTAGGCTGGCATCCATTTAAGAAGATTTTGAGATTTTTCTTCATCAACACTCCTCTGCTGAGTAAATTCTGGTGGTAATCAAGTATTGCTTACCCTCCTAAGATTTCCCTCCTGTTCACAGTATAGAGACTATTGATGGCTGTCTGTCTGGTTGTGACAATCCTGTGATCAAATGGAGCAGGGGGAGCAGGAGCATCATCTATAAGAGGAAGGAAAAAAAAGGAGAATCATCTCTTATATTTCCAGTTCTTCCAGTGGCACTTATTAATATGCTCTGTGCTGAAAGTTTTCTCATTTCACAATCAAATGGCCATGTTTTATTCCTACTGAATTAGAACTTTATTTATTATACACGCTTCATGTTTCATGTTAACATGCATTACAAAAACAGAAAGCTTGATGCTGATGTTTTAAAAGAAAGCCTCTCAGGATGAATGAGCCACTTATTGTCTGCACTATTTTTAGGACTCCTACACTTACAAACATCAAATAGAGTTTAAGAATTTCCAGTCTGAATATTGTTCCATTGGATACCTCTCCCAAATGCTAGACTATTTCGAACAAAGGATAAGAAATGATTTGGAATATCATCAAAAGAATTACTGAAACCGTAAGTTATTTTAATCAGAGTTGAGAGAAAGTAAAAAATGTAGGGCTGTCTTAATGCTATTAATATTTTAAAATTTTTATAGATCACCTTCCAAAATATTTTAGACTTTAAATAAAGTCCAAGGCACAAAACTGATTTTCCTCTTACTGGAAATGAAACACCCTGTAAAATTGGATAAATTTTAATTCTAAAAACTACTTAAGTTTTCATAGTCCCTACCCTTAGTCTCTAGTGGTAAAGCAACCTGCTACAGCTTAAATTCAGTCAAGCAACATCATCAGGTAACAATAATTCCTTAGCAGTCATTTTCTTTTCTATTTCCATCTCTTTTAAAAGCTGGTAATTCATTCTTCATTCATCACTCATGTATCCATTAATTCATTCCACTCATTCCTTCACCTTCATTAGCTCACACCTTACTTCACTCACTCATTTGTTCAGTAAGCATTCATTCAATTAAGCATTGACTGCATATGTACTATGGGCCAATGCAAATGAAGCAGAGGTCTCAGTTCTTCACCTCCCAGATCTTCCAATTTAGTTCATTGATAAAGGAAAATCCCAATAATCTAAAAAGAGAAGAATCAAACTCATTTGTAGTAGATTCAAAGCCATAACTATGGGAAACATCTGGAGCTTTTCTCAGAAGCAGGGGTAGGAATGGGGAGAAGAAGAGGGTTATAGACATCATTGTCATCACTATGCCTCAAAACATCCCTAAAGGGATTAGAGGAGAAAGGTAACCCCTAGAGAAGGCAAGGGAGCAGACAAGTAGATGACAGGGGAAGAGGTGAAGGGAATGGGCTGTCCCCTCTACTGGCATAACTACCCCCATTTATGGTTGAACTGTCTCTTCAAGGGCCCATCTACACTTTAATGCACACTTCCATTCTCAATAGAATTTTCTCCAGGTACCAGGATTTCTAGTTATTGTTCTGGTTATGTTGTCCACATTTGATTTTGACACTTCAAATATTATGAATGTGATAGAAAAAGGAGATTATCAGAGAACTATGTGATTGGGTTCCATCTATCTCTACATATTTTTAAAAGTAGAGGGTTTAAGAATATTTCACTACTGCCTCTTTAGACTATTAGGCCAGCTACTATTTTAAAAAAATGATTGTTGAAAAGGGTTAATACTGGAAAGGAAACTATTTCCTACCCAATGGTATCTCCAGCTCTTTCCCTTTGGCAGTAGGCTTTGCTAGATGGCCATGTTTGATCCTGGGTGACTCCTGAAACTTGCCCAATAGGCTGCCCAGGGCTTGTTTTATCTTGGCAGGCTCCTTAGCTTTGCATTTGTCACCTGCGCTTTCTATGTCAACTCTGCTCTTCTTCTTGCCATCGACGACGAGGCTTCCGTCGTTCACCCTCCGCTTACTGCTGTGGTCAGCCAGAGCAGCTAGCTCGGCATTCTGGGAAAGGGGCCTTGTGGATTGGCCTGCTTGGGTTCTTGCTGAAGAATTATCCTTTTTATTGTCATTAAACCTGAAAATATAATATTGGCGAAGCTCTTAATTCAGAAGATAAAGATAAAACATCCTAGAAATGGATATTTTTCAGAAAGAGAACGCTAAAACATGAAAATAAACTTTTTTATCTTTTGTAACAAACAGTATTCTTACAGAATTAACTCTCAGACGCTTTCCTCATAACAGCTGTATGTGTAGATAGATAGATAGATCATATATACACACATATATATGCCAAATATATACATACACAAATACATATAGCAGATATCTGTACATATAATATATATATAATGGAGATACATATAGATATCTCCTACATATATGTTATATATGTATAACCATACAAACACAGAGACATACTATTTTACTCCAATGTAAGTTTGTTAAAGGTAGGGGCTATTTTGTTTTTGTATAGATACAAATACAGATATAGATACAGATACAGATATAGATATAGATCTCAATAGCTAGGTGGCCCAGTGGATAGCATGGAGGAAGACTCTGCTTTCTGAGTTCAAATCTGGCCTCAGACACTAACTGGCTGTGTGACCCTGGGCAAGCCACTTAATCCTGTTGGCCTCAGTTTCCTCATCTGTAAAATGACCTGAAGAAGGAAATGGCAAACCATTCCAGTATCTTTGCCAAGAAAACCTCAAGTGGGGTCACAAGTTGGGGGGGGGGGGGGAGTGGGAGAGGAGAGAGGAAAGACCAGGAAAGGCTTCATGCATAAGGTATCACTTGAGTTACTCCTTGAACGAAACCAGGGATTCCAAGGTGCAAAAGCCAACTCATTCTAAATTCACTTATTTTATCATCTAGACCAGAGATGTCAAGCACTGGGGCACCTGCAATAATCTCAAACTAGATTAAAATATATGGCAAAATGAAAATACAATAGAATATAGATAATGCTAATACGTGGTTTTCTAAGTCAATTATGTGGCCTGCAGAGATGCTCGTGTACTAAAAACAGCGCATGTGGCCCCATTTCTATTTGAGTTTGACACCACTGATCTAGAAAATATCTTTCTACATTTTACACAAAAGATTTTGTTTATCACAACATTTACTTATAAAAACTTTATTAAAACCTAGATAAACTATATCTATAGAATTCCCTTTCTAGAAAAAGGAAATTGAGCTGGTCTTTCATAAACTGTTCTCGATGAATAGGATATGAATAGGTTCAGAAAGGTGAATTATTCAAGGGTCACACGGGAATGATAAAACCAGGACTCATATCTTGGTTTTTTGCCTCTAATGATCAACATTGCCTGGAGGCATTATTTTATTCATATTCACTTTGATCAATTGATTTTCATTGGATTCTCAATATTAATATGAAGTTCATTAAAATTTATTGATATACAATTATAATTAATATAAACTAATAAATATCTAATTATATAACATATACTTGTATTATATATAATTAAATTATATATTATCAAAATATTGAAATTAAATTTTAAAGCTTAATATTAAAGACAGTAATTTAATAAGTTACTTTTCACTCAGTCATAATAAAGTTTTGAAATAATGCCCACTATGAGACTCAGAGTGATAGAAATTCTTTAGATACAGATTATCAAGCTATAGCTTCATCTAATCTATTAATTTTATTTTGGATTACAGGCTAGATTTGCCCTATAGTCCTTAAAACAAAAACTTTACTTCTCTGCAAAACTGACAAATATCAGTTTCATCGGTTTCTGTAGAACTCAACTACCAGTGGAGAGAGCACTGAGCCTGAAATCAGTAATACCCAAGTCCAAATCTGGCTTCATACACTCTACTAACTGTATGAACCTGGGCAAGTCACTTAACTTCTGTCTGCCTTAGTTTCCTCAACTGTAAAATAAGGATAATAATAGCACCTACCTTCTAGGATTTTTGTAAGGATAAAATGAGGTCATATCTGTAAAGAACTACGCAATGTTAGTGATGATGATGATGGTGATGATGATGATGACGATGATGATGATGATGATGATGATGATTACCAAGTAGGGAAGAGGGATTAATAGGCAGTGAAACAGAGAAAGGCAGGCAAAAAAAAAAGAAAAAGTGGCAAAAGAAGATGGATAACCCACAAGAGACGCACAATCAGCTCCCAGTTACTGAGGCCATGAGTGTCATCTCTTAGACTTAGATAATTACTATCTTTGGTGAAAAAAATCAATAGCATGGGACTCAGGATAACTTGAGTTTTAGCCCTGGCTCTATTACTCACCAACTGGGTGACCCTATGCAAAACTTTCCATAGGATTTGGGGCTGGTAGGAATCTTAGGGAACATTTAGTCCAATTTCCTCATTTCATATGAGGAAACTAAGTTATGTGACTTACCTAAGACAACACAAAGTGTGAAAAAGATAGTCAAAATTTGAAGCCTGGTCCTCTGACTTTAAATGATTGTTGCATTTCTCACTGAATAATGACTGCTTCTCTGGGCCTCAATGTCCTTACCTTCAAAGTGGAGATGATAATAATACCATCGTTGCCTAGCTCTCAGAGATGGTGTGAGGACCCAATAAGATAGTATAGACAAACACTTTATAAACTACAGACATTATAAAATGGCATGTAAGACCTTATTGGTGCTGTTATTCATTTAATGCCTGAAATTGTAATGAGCACATGTTGTTTGCCCTTCATTCTTGAAAAGGACCATCAGGAAGGTGATGCCATGACTTTCAAGTGAATTGGATTTAAGTGAGGGAGGGCTATGCAAAGTCCCCAGCCTCACTTTCTCCTCCAGAGCCATCTGGGTCCAAATCAAGACAACTCAAGATGACCCGCAATGAGCACATTGGGCTATTATAGAATAGGAAGATAGTCTGTGCTTTAAACTAGAGGTGTCAAACACACAGCCCACAACACTGCCATGTACTGTTGGAACCAGATTAAAATGTAATTAGGAAATATTTAACAACGTAAATTAAAATGTAAGAGAACATATATAATGTTAATCTATGCTTTTCTCAGTCAGTATGAGGTCAGCAGGGATCTTAATGTACTGTTTAGTGGCCTCTGTTTCTATTTGACTTTGACGCTACTGATTTAAACCTGACCTAGCACAGAATTTCTCTCCGTCAGTTTTATCAACCTGTTGTGTTGGAAGCAAATGCTTATACCTGTCTACTGTTTCATTTATTGCAGATGTTGATCCTTCCTCCCCAGTTTCTTGTTCATTGGTATCTCCTTTAGCATAAAGTACATTCTTCTCTCTTTTGGAGACCAGACTGTCTTGAGATCCCTTCACATCTCCCAAAGCTTTGAGTTTCTCCACAATGTCTTGGTTATCTCCACTAATGGTTACCTCTTCTTGTCTCCCCATCTTTGATACATCTGTTTCAATAGTATCCTCTTTACACTCTTCTCTAGAAGTAAAATCTTCTACCTTGCTTTGAAATCTTCCTGTGGGAGAACTTTTTTGAATGAGGGAGGTACAAGCCTTTTCAGCATTCTCTTTGTTGAGTTTATGAATCTTTTCTTTGTCTGAGCAGGCTTGGTTCTTCTGAGCAGATCTCTCTGGAAGCCAGAACAAAGCACAGTTATTTTCATAGAAGATTCATGAGATTAGTATAATTTGATGACATAATGGCTTGCCATTCCCCTTTCCCTACTCCTCTCTTCCCCTTCTCCCCTGTATATGTGCATGGATATATAAATATTAACATATATTATGGATATATAAAATTAACACATATTATATATGCACACATGGACAACCACATGTATATATAGTTCTCTGAGTTCCATAGGTATAGAAAACTAGGGCCTCCCAAAGTGGAAACTCCCTCCATTAATGCCAGATCATCAATAACTCATCTATAACTTAAAGTCTTAGAGAGTCAGAGACAAGGCTTGAGCTCAGGTCTTCCTGACTGCAAGGCCAGTTCTGCCTTCCATCAACTACGGTATTATACATCTCAACCATATACATACACACATGTATTCATGCATACACACTTTTTTTTTTCTTAGTAAATATAAACTTTAAACAGAGCAAGATGAAGTAAGATGATGGAGCAATTGCCAATTAGTTGTCTTGTTGGTTTTTTTTTTTAAGTTTTCCTTACATGCATTCAATGGGGGCAGGAAGCCAAATAAATATAAATAAAAGGATACAGCCTCCCTAAATCATAACTTGTAAATGCATCTTTCGTGTGGTCAAGAAAGGTTCAGCTAAACAAAAATCTTTTTATCCTTGAATCCTACCTGTGAGGTCTAGAGTTCTCTTCTTTGTAACACACGTTTCCTTCAGACTTAAATGATGCCACACTGTCTCCTTTGCCTGTGGATATACAATTAAGATACTATAGAATGCACTTCCAGCTTCTAGGAAATGCTCCAGGGTCATTGGGAGGAAGGTTAATCTGAAATATAGAATGCTTTAAAACAAATATAATGCTATTACTTTCAAGTAGCAAGATAATAAGATTTTGAATTGGTATGCACCTGGGAAAACTATTCCAAAGCCTTCTTTTTATAGAAGAAGAGACTGAATATATACAGCAAATAAAATGTTATGATTTATTATTGCTTAGTGGAGGAGGCCCAATTTTAATTAACAGATGACGATTTTTTAAATTAACATATTCAAGAATCAGCCTGAGTAATCCTGCTGTTGTTCAGCTGTGTCTGATTCTTCATGACCCCATTTGTGGTTTTCTTGGCAAAGATACTGGAGTGGTTTGCTATTTCCTTCTCCCACTCATTTAACAAATGAGGAATTGAGGCAAACAGGGTTAAGTGACTTGCCCAGGGTTACACAGCTAGTAAGTATCTGAGGCTGGATTTGAATTCATAAAGATGAGTCTTTCTGATTCCAAGCCTAGTGTTCTATCCACTGTACCACCTAGCTGCCTGAGTAATCCTGACCTGTGACTTATTTTACAAACATATTATTTGTATGTAAATAGGCCTTTTTAACCTTCTAGAGAGGTAGTTTTCTTGGGCAAACATTGCTCTAACAATATCCTTTACACTGTTAATGGACTGTGGCAAATTCTGTTTACAAAACTGGGACTAAGGTAAACATTAATTCTTTTGCTGTGTGAACATAAATTCCCAATTTGTGAAGTTCAAATTAAATGTGTGAATTCTTTTTTTGTATAGGTTGGGTATACTTTATAGTAGAATCTAATTCTCTTATTACTGGTGTATTCTCTCTCTCATTCTGCCAGGATGTTTTAATAAATGACAACTCTCAACATATTAAGTAAAATCAAAACTTGGGGTTACAGTCATCACTCTCTGTTATTTACTAAATGTTCTACAAAAAGTTAAATTAGACATGGTCTGCTTTCAACAGTTACTAATCTTAACAATCACCCATCTGGAGGCAAGATGGTACAGTGGAAAGAGCATTGGATTGGAAGTTGAATTCCACCTCTCCAATTTATTATGTGTGTGACTTTGGACACTTAACATCTCTGAACCTCAGTCTCCTCATCTATAAAAATGAGATGACTAGATTAGATGATCTCTAAGGGTTTTTCCATTGATAAAACTTTGATCCTATGATTGTTAGAAAATATTTATCAAACACTTTTTAATTCATTCAATTCAACAAATACTTTCTAAGTGTTACTATGTTCTGGGCACCAAAGATCCAAAGACAAAAAGAAACAACTTTTGCCCTCAAGGTGCTTAAACTGTATTGGAAGTGTTCAAGATATATGCGTATAAGCAAATAGAAAATGTATAGCAAATAAATACAAATAACTTGCTGGTTGTGGAGGGGAAACAGAATTAATAAGGGAAAGGGGAAGTCAAGAAAAGCCTAGTGGTAGAAGCTACATTGAAGTTGAAACAGTGTTTTGGAATGAGTTTGACAGATATGGAGGAGTGCAAAGATATATTAGCCAGAGTCAGGAGCTTTGATAACCTGGAATTTCTACATAAAGATTCTAAGAAATGGAGTTAAGGAGGAACAGCATTCCAGACATGGGAGATAACCTGTGCAAAAACTTGGTGGTGGAAGACAGAATGTCGTGTATAGTAAAAGACTGTCAAGCGGGCCATTTTGGCTGGAATGCATAGTGAATGAGGAGAAGTAGCATGAAAAGGTCTAGAAAGCTAGGCTACAGCTATAATGTAAAGAGTTATAAATGCCAAACAAAAAAAGCACTTTTTTACACAAGGCACGGTTCTAGGTAATGTCTATGATGCAAAGAAACACAAAATGTGGTTCCATCTTTCCAGTGGTATACATGCAAACTAAAGAGACCTAGGGGAAATCATTTGGCAAGGTATGAAGAATCCCTCTCTTTGAGGGACCTCAAATGAGGATATAAACAAGGGACTGTACAGGATGAGAAGGTAAAGCGGAGATGTGATCAGTTCCACTGAATGGAATGATCACATCCTTCAGTTCACATATCCATCAAAGCATTTCTAGCATCTAAAAGGATCTTAAGTAGAGTAGACTCTTAATATACGTTTGTTGAATTGAATTGTTGACATACACAGAACAACGTAGAAGAGAATAAGGAACATAATCAAGCTTCAGTTATCTTGTACCAACTGAGCCCACCAGATGACAACCTTGGTTGCCGTCCATGTCAAGGCTGGTCTCAGGTGAATAAGGAATGGGCCTGTTAACAGAACCAGTGGGACAGAGGCCCAAGGTTTGACCTTGCATGTAGCCATGTGTCAAAACAGCCGGGTATTAACTAGCCTCCTAAGGGATAAGAAAGATTTTTTTCCACCAGGTTAGAAGGCTGTAACATCACAGAGCCACAAACAAAGGTCAAAGAAGGATTTAGATTAATTAAGTTTCCAAGTGTGAACTAATGGGTCAGTAAATGAAAGTCAGCCACACAAGATTAAAAGATAGCTATGGGTACTATGTTTCATTCAAACACGGGCTCATAAGTCACCCTTTTGAGCTATTAGGCAAATCCTTGGCCATGAATTGCTGTTACTCAATCTGATGTATCATAGCTGACAACTATTACAAGTTTTGTTGGGAAATATCCACATTTATGGAGTGTCTATTGGGAGATGAAAGGCCAGAAAAGAAAAATGCTTGGGTGGAAAAGAAGAAATAAAATAGGAAATTAATGAGTTGTGTGGGTAGAGATGAAATCAGAAACAGAGGAAGATTTACTTATATGAGGCTAGGCAGTATGATTTTTTTTGTTTGTTTGTCTGTTAGTTTTTAAGGAGCAGTAGATTTAGGGTCAGAACCCTAGATCTTTCACTTACTATCCATGTAGCCTCAGGCAAGTCACATGACTTGCCTGGACTTCAATTTCTTCTTCTGTCTCTAAATGAGGAGGTTAGATTAGTTAATCTGCATTATGGTCATTTGAGCTAGATTGGTACAGTTAGAAGTATCTCAACACAAAAGGACTAGCTTAACTATAATTTTCAAAGACTTTCACCCAAATCAGTAAAACAAGAAATTTCTTTAAACTTCCCAATGAGCGTTTGTCTTAAGAATCGTCCTATATTTATAGGTAATATTGTTGTCACTCCTATGGAATTTATGTAAATTCATGGTTGGTATTTATTTTCTATGGGGTATACATAGTAGTTTGAATATGGTTTCATAATTGGTGCTCCTTCCCTACTTCCTTCTCATCCTGGAAGATGCCTCTACTCCTTTCCCCAACTGGTGAATGCCAACCATGAAGCATCCTTTGAGAAGTGCCCAAGCTCACTTCTCTCTCAGCTCCTCTCTACCTTATCCCTTTTTCAGCTCCCTTTTGATGTATTATCTTCTCCCCATTCCAATGTAAGCTCCTTGAGGGCAGGAACTATCTTTGGTTTTGCTTGTATTTGTAATCCCATCACTTAGTACCTGGCACATAGTAAGCACTTAATAAATGCTTTATTTATCTATTTGATGTTGAAAAATTAGGAATAACCATTACCTTCTTAGAAAAACATCAAGTTAAAAAATTTAGCTCTAGCATCTGATAGAAGAGAACTGGAGTAGATGCTAGCCCTGCAAAGAGGGACGCCGAGCAGAACCGCTGGCAATGGAACTACAGTATGAACCATTGTACCTTCTTTCTCCTAGTATGCAAAGACTCTTCTGGTAGATGAGGATTAGATTTGAGACTAACAAGAAATAACAAAAAGAGAAGACAGTAGAGAACTTATGGTTTACCGCCTCTGACAGAAACCTGGATATACAAATGGGGCAGAGAGAATAACTGGAGTAGCCATTTGCACAAATGTTCAGAGAAAGGTAGGAAGGAAGATAGAGGGAAAGAGAATGCTGGACACAGGTGATGTGAGCAATTTGACTGTTTTTCAGCAATAGGTTGAAGCAACAATTAATTTAGGCATTTAAGGAAAAGGAAACTGACTCCTTTAGGGGTCAGACATTCCAGTCCCCATAAATAAAGAGTAATACCTTCCCCCAGGAGGTTATCATATGTGACTATGAACCAGAAGAGTGATCTTGCTTTAATTAATAAATAAAAGTTATTCATAATTAGCACATCAAAGTACCAGCCTAAGCAGAGCCGATCTCAGTATACTGAAATGCTGTCCTTGGTAAGGGGCAGCTAGATGGTGCAGTGATTAGAATCCTGGGCCTGGAGTCAAGAAGACTCATCTCCCTGAGTTCAAATCCAGCCTCAAACACTTACTAGCTATATGACTCTGGGCAAAAAAAAATCACTGCCTCAGTTTCCTCATCTGTAAAATGAGCTAGAGAAGGAAATGGCAAACCACTCTAGTATCTTAGTGAAGAAAACCCCAAATTGGGTCATGAAGAGTTGGCCACAACTAAAGACAACTGAACAGCATTCCTTGTAAATGAGTGCTTTTAACCTTCTTGCAAACATGAATCTCTTAAGTAGAGAAGTATTTCTTTTATAATTTCACTTACACCATGCTGATGGATGGAAGCTAGCCACAGTCCTGTTACCTTCTTTCATAATTGGCTTCTCAACAGAGAGAGAAACTGATCCAAATAAGCTATTGAGGAAGGAAGGGCATAGCTGCTCTAAATGCATTATGTGGAATCCTCTATTATGTAGCTATTTCACCCCAAGGACTGGTACCTTAAGGAAGAGGGTAAGGGTCCTAGAGAGTGAGAAGGCAATTAACTGTATCTGTAACTCTCACCCTCAGGCAGCTTACCCATGTGGGTTTTGTTTGGTATCCATCCCAGAGTAATGGGTCTGTTCACTAGAAGGGCATGTCTAATATGACATGGTAATTCAGACACAATCCAGGCCTTATTCTGCAAAGGTAATTGGTCTGAGATTTTACCCATCCTTCCAGAAGCCTATTTGAGAGCTCCAGTCATAACACCAGGAGCCATTTTCAAATCATTATAGTTCATATAGTTTATAGCTGTCTCTAAGTGGAGTTTCTGAAAGCTGTGACATCATTCTTGATCTATAGCAGTCAGACATTCCAGTCCACATTTAGAAATACAAGAGTAATACCCTCCCCCAAAGAACCACATACATTAATAATATCTCATGTGACTATCAACAGGAAAAAATGACTTAGTCAATGCCCTTTGTATTTCCTAATGTAATACTGACATCTAGAGGCACTTTGTACTAAAAAGACTTTCAATAAATTTTTTTTCTAATTTTCTCATTCCACTAACTCCCTTATAGAGAATTCAACATTAAGTAATTTTAGTTGCTGCTTCTAAAGTATAAGACAGGTGCTAAAATAGGAAAATAAGACATTTAAGATATTTTCAGTATGCTACTTTCTATGGGACATGGCTCCAGTGTCAGAGGGCCTAGATTCAGATCCTGTCTTTGAAGTTTACTATTTGTATAACAGGTGGGTCAGTGGATAGAGTGCTGGGCATGGAATTAGGAAGACCCAATTTCAAATCTGGCCTCAGACACTTACTAGCCATATAGCCCTGGGCAAGTCACTTAAGCTCTGTTTGCCTTAATACACTGGAGAAGGAAATGGCAAACCACTCCAATATCTTTTCCAAGAAAACCCCACGTGGGGTCATGAAGAGTCAGACACAACTGAGACAACTGAAAAAGAACAAAACTGAGTATACCCAGATCAGCAATTGCTAATGATTATACTATTTTTATTATTTTAAAAAAAAGTAGAGAGACAGCTAGGTGGAGTCAGGAGGACCTGAGTTCAAATCCAGCCTCAGACACATGACACTTATTAGCTGTGTGACCCTGGGCAAGTCACTTAACCCCGAATGCATCACTAAAAAGCAAAAAAAAAAAAAGTAAACATTTAAAACAAAGAAAGATATATAAACTCCACCCCTATTGCCCTTTTCCACAAAAAAAAAAAGTCTTCAAGCTCCCATAAAGGAACTCAAGGAAAAAGGAGATGCAGGATCACCTTGCCGTGGAGAGAAGAGGAAATGTTTCAGCATCACTGTTTCTGTCCTGACACACCTCATACCTAATCAACCCAAGCAGCCTCACTCCCAGAATCCTGCCCTCCTCTCCCCTTTTTATGCTCCTCAGATCCAATTGGCTTCTTACAGCTTCCTTTTCTCTAGTCCCATGCTCCTTTTGCTTAGCATGTCAGGATCTGGGTTCCTCTTTGAGTCTCTCTATTTGACTCAGTCAAATGACTGGTCAAGATCCTCCTGAGATATGGCCTATCATTCTTTATGCAATCTGTTTCCTTTCATGTTAAACCAGAAGACTAATTTGCACTATGTGGTACAAAGAGGTCACCTAGTGAGGCTATATCTTTTATAGTAACTTAGTATTTTATTTTCATCCCTTTCCTATTATTAGGTCTTGCCTTCCCTCTGAGATTAATGGCAGCCAGGTAGCACAGTGGATAGAGTGCTGGGCCTAGAATCAGGAAGGCTCATTTTCCTGAGTTCAAATCTGGCCTCAGACATTTACTTTCTGTGTGACCCTGGGCAAGTCACTTAACTCTGTATGCCTCAGTTTCCTCATCTGTAAAATGAGCTGGAGAAGGAAATGGCAAACCCGTCCAGTATCTTTGCCAGGAAAATCCAAATGGGGTCATGGAGAGTTGGACACAAGTGAAAAATAAAACATGTCTGAACAACGACAAATCCCTCTGAGATTACTTTCCATTTACTTTGTAATATATTTCATATGTACATAATTATTTGAATGTAATTTCCCGTTAGAACATGAGCTCGAGAGTCAATTTTTTGCCTTTCTTTGTATCCCCACTCCTTGACATATAGTAGGAGCTTAATAAATGCCAGTTGACAGTGGAATGAGTGGCAACCTATTGTATTTTTTAATAGGGTCTGTGATTTCATGAGTACAGTTTGCTTCTGCGGAGAAACTCCCTAGACCAAACAGATCAGCACCTGTCCAGCAACTTGTAATCTCAGAGGGTTACTGAAAGTCAATGAGAGGGTAAGTGATTTGCCCAAGGCCACACAGTAAATATGTGTCAGAGGCCAGCCTTGATTAGGTCTTCTTGACGCAGACCAGCTCTCTCTGTAAACCCATTAGTTATTTCAATGACAACTTTCTTCAAGGTTCCCAAAGAGATTCACCCACTGTTATCTGGTAAATAAATGATGGCAGACAGGGGAAGACCCTGAGAAATAAAGTCACTTACTCAAGGTTACCAAGCACTAGAAATAGGATCTGAATTTCGGCCTCTCTGTCCTGTCTTCTAGGCCATGCTGTTTTTCAGAATCTGATTTTCTAAAGTCTATATTTCATGTGAGAGGCTTTTACTTCAGGTAGCAAGGAGCAGAGGACCCAAAATACATTTACCAGGTTTAGGGGGAAAAAAATGCTCTGCTTACAGTTTGGGTTCTTTTTTTTAATTTCTGAAAAACATTGCTTCCTTTAGAAGTTAAATATGCCACATGTAAATGTACATCTTTTAATAACAGTAACAAAAACATGCATAGAAGAAAATGAGATTGGAAGGGGGTATAACAACTACTATTTTGTTTAAAAGACTATGTGACATTATAGATTTAATGCTAGAAGGGACCTAGAGGTTACCTCATCCAGCTCCCTCCTTTTACTGATGAGGAACCTTAAATGACTCTTCGAAGATTATATAGGTAGTTGTTGTAGTTCAGTCAGTGTTTTATTAAAGTCAGCTGTGAATAAGAATAGCCGAGGACTCATGGTAAAACATTAAAGTTTTTCTGTTTGGCCCCAAAGGACAGAATTAGAAGCAATGGGTATAAACTGCAAAGAGGCAAAATTCAGGTTTGCTTTAAGAGAAAATTTCCCAATGACTAAAGTTATTTAAAAATGGAGCAGGCTACCTTAGGGGGCAGGGGGTTCCCTCTCATTGGAGGTCTTCCATCCAAGGTTGGATGAATATCACTGGGTACAGGTGGATTCTTTTTTTGGACAAGAGTTGGACAAGATAGCCACAGAGGTCCTTTCTAATTGGAATTGTGTGATTCTGTAATATGCTTTGGGACTCTCCACTCTGAGTGGTATGCAAATTATTTTGTAGCCTTTACATTATTTTATATTAATACAGTCATGGTAGAAAGACCATGGCATAGTGGAAAGAAGGCCTGTATTGAAGCCAGAAAGACCTGGGTTCAAGCCCTGTATCTGACACATACTGGCAGTATAACCCTGAACAAATCACTTAACTTATAGCAAAGTAACTATATTTGTACTGGTGGAGAAAGTCTCCAAAGTAGGAGTTCTTCATACTGATGAAATAATAGATCCAGACCAAAAACCTCAAACAAAATAAGCATGGTTAGGCAACAATTGAGGTAACTAGGTGGCACAGTGGATAAAGTCAAGAGGATCTGAGTTCAAATTCAGCCTCAAAAACTTAGTAGCCATGTGACCCTTGGCAAGGCACTTAACATCGACTGCCTCAAAAAGAAAGAAAAACAATTCGCATGACCACTAGTAATCACGTATGTTTATTGTGAAAGGGAGGCAGCTGGTAGAGTAGATAGAAAGCTGGCTTCAGGGCCAAGATGTGATTTCAAGTTCTTCCTCTTACACTCTGACTGTGTGACCCTGGACAAGTTACTCACCACTTCAGTGCCCTGGGCAAATCTCTCTTTAACTATAAATGAAGTTGCAGAAGAGATGCACATTGGTAGCCTCAGTGGGAGTGCTCCAATATCCACAAAATCACAGGTTCAGTCCAAAATAAATTATCGAAGGATATAAACCTCTTAACAAGACAAGCACTTTAGTCCAAACATTGGGTGTCATATCTACCAGCGACATGGATTGACCCTCCCTCAATCCTGTGTGTGATAATATAGTCGCTATTCTAGATTTCTAATCTGAACACAGAAGCATTCCATTACAGAGCACACGGGGATCCATGTTTTCCTGTACATAGTGGAGCCTCTTAGAGAGACTTGAGCTCCATGAGAAAAAGTTTCTGAGCCCCTCTAGCAATCCCACTGGACCAAAGGCATGCTTTTCTCACCAACTGATGTAGGGACTGAGCCTTTAAAGAGAAAGACCTCACACATCTCTTTTGATGTGATTATACTCCAGTCACAGAGCCCCAGAGCTTCCTTGCCTTCTATTCATTACTTAGGCTAGCTACTTTCCAGCAGTCAATGCTTCTGAAACAGCTGGGCTATGTTGGATACTACTTGGAATGCCTTTTTTTTTTTTTTGCTCTGAAACCCCTGGCTGAGGGCAGAAGTCACATGCCCTTGCCAGATGCCTTAAGGGGATCTCAATATCATTTCAAGGGATGCCTAGACTTTCACCCACCTCACACTGCAGAATCAGCTGCAGGACATTCCTTTCAACCTTCTAACATCTTCCATTTGTGGGACACAACCAGACCTAATGATTTACCTGCTCTGTACTGTGTGCCTTTCATATGACTGTTTAATGAAATTCTAAAATGAACACTCTTTTTTTAAGCATTTGGAAATCAATGTACTGAAAAAGGTAAATCTAGACTTGAAAACTAATCAAAAAAATTGTAGCCATTTATTCCAACCTCATTAAGCCTCTAGTAAACTCCAAAATGGGGAAAGAGGAAAATAAATCTTCAGAGAAAGTGAACAGAGGAGTGATAAAAGTAGGATGATTTTCAGGAGAAATATTTAAGTTTTGGGCACTGAAAGATGATCCTTTAAATTAGTTATACAATAACCCTAATAAATTGCTTCTGTATGAGCATTCATTCCTCCTCACAGAAGACTGTAATTCCTTGTGCATTAAAGTAAGAAAATATCCCTGACTACTGAGTGTATCAAAAAAGAATTCCATCAAAGTCAAGTTGTTTCAAGGTCTATAGGGAGACAAGGCAAGATCTGAATGATGGGTCCAGGAAGGTAGGATATTCTCAGTGATCTCTGTAAATGAATCTTCACTGGGCTACTCATGACCTCAAATGTAATCAATCTCAATTGTCTAAGTAAATAACTCAGCCGGGAAAATTAGAGCTTTATGATGCATCAACAATTAGGTGAACCATGTATCATTCAGGAGCCAAATAATAATGTCCCCATTTATTGTCGATATACTGGATGTAATACTATGAAGGTTCTTGAAATTTAAGATATTGACCTGAGTTAATGATGACTTCTGTCAAATTATGATGCCTAGATGATTTAGCTATGTCAATACCATAATACAAATCAAATAATACATGAAGCAATCTATCATTGACTATCTCTTGTGAGAAAAGACTACAATCCTTAATTAGGTATATTTTGGAAATGCCTATTAAAATTTACTGTGTTGGGTAACTCTTGCCAGAGAGTATTTTTTAAAGCAAAGATAAATTTTTTTAAAACTTGATAAGTTCTCTGCCCATGGAGATGATATACGAACTCTGAAGATAATAGTTGAGTCTCTAAGAAGTAAGATTGGGCAGCAGCTATAAAGAGATGTGTAGTAAATGGGGCTTGCTGGGTTAACAGAAAGGATCAGGGAAGCAAATTATAGAGCATATTTTTTTTCTATCCAATGACTTTTCTCTTTTTCATATATTTAATCTTTCTTTGTTAGTTTCAAAAGGGCAAATGAGAATGTACAGGATAATGGGAAGTGCACAGACCTGATTGGAAATGAAATAGGTCTGAGTTCCAGCTAGCCCATTTATGAGGAGTGTAACTTTGGACAAGTTACTTAACCCCCATTAAGACTTATTTTCTTCATCTGTAAAATGGAGATAATAATATGTGCTCTATCTCTTATAAGGTTGTTGTGAGGAAGGTGATTTTTAAATGGTCAAGTATTAAAAAAAAAAATCATGAAGCATATGTGTGAGTGAGGAATTTGACTTTTCCTGTAGTCATATGGTGAAAACATTTTCAAGCATTATTACTGAGCATACTTAACAGTATGTTGAACATATTCTTCCCTCTGTTATTTACTTGATGGATAATGGATTTGCTTAGGAAAATAATTTTATTTTTAACTCATAATTTTTCCTTCTCTAACATTATGGAAGATATTGCAACTTCCCAACTCACATCTCTACCAAGAGAGTAATTCCCTTGTGCCTTTTAATTTCTTGTGGTTCTTCTATCTACTTCACAAACAAATCTTGTCATTTCTCTATGTTCAACATTATTCCACCATTTCTCCTTGCATTACTTTTCTTGGGTTAGTTATTTAACCACTTGAAGCCTTGGAGTTTCGGTATCTCTAAAAAGAGATGGCAAAATTTGCATGATATAATGGATAGAGGACTGGCCTTGGAATCAGGAAGACCTTGGTACAATCCTTGCCTCTAACTCATACTGTCCATGACCTTAGGCAACTCACTTAACTTCAGTGTCCTAACCAACTGTCTAAGCCTCTAAGATACATAATAATTGACCAACCACACAGGTTGAAGGAAATCACTACACTGGGAATCCCCTCCACTGAAAGTTCCCCACCCTGATGAAATCACAGGTCTGGCTCTTCCCTTCTGCTTCAATGAAATGATTTCTGAATCTCTTTGAAATATTCTAGTTTCCTCATTTGCTTCAAAGGGTTCCTGAAATCCACAGCCTGGTAAAGTCCCAAAGGATACACCAAGTCCTCCTTAGATACATGATGAGGCCCCTATTGAACTGTGATCATCTGACCTATAGCTACTAACCTATAAATAAGGAGGGACTTTTGGACCTCTAGTGGACATCAGTTATTATAGTATTATACCTAAAAGGATATATGAAGGGTATATGTTATACTGTTTTTTCAATCAAATCAGTTTTTTTGAATTATGGCTTTAAATGATGCCTGAGTTACTTCAGAGAGTTTGCAATAAAAAAACTGATTAATAATAAGTAGCAATTTGAGACATGTACCCATATATACAGATATATAGCCATATGTGTGTCTATGCACACATACACACATTCTGTTTCATTAGTCATTTCAAATGCAGGGAAAAATTAATTCATTGTTTCTTTATGAACATCTGACTTTTAAAATAAGTCTTACCTAGTTAAATTCTGCTTTTATATAGTTCAAGGACTAACCCAGGAATTTTTTTACATGAAGCTTATAATGTTTTTTATTCACCTAATAAAACTCTTTGATTTCTTCCCAGTGCAGATGGTTTTATAGCAAGTTATTTCACATACCATTCTTGGTTTACATTTTGGTTTTTTGTTAAGGTCTCTTTTATCACAACATCTATCTCTTATCTCCTGGTTCCCAAAGTAATGACTAAGAGCTTCAGCTCTCTCACACAATGGGCTAGCATATCCAGGAGAAGGTGCCCATGATTCCCCATGGATTTATGATTTTCATAAGGTGAAAATGGTGTGTGATTTGCTGAGGAGTTAAAGACCTACGTCTTCTAAGCCTTACTCTGTGACTCATTTTTTGTGTGACTTCGAACAAAATACTTAAACTAATCTTTTAGATTCTCTTCATCTCTCCAAGTGACAAGGATGTTGTGAAAGTGAGCCTAGCCAAGGTTTTACGAATAAAATATCTGTGATGATTAATAAGAAGCTGTCTTCTAAAATGCCTGTGTCAGGCCAGGCCCCTGGTAGGTTGTGTCTGATAATGGGATGAAATGAGAGATTCATAGGTCATGCAACAGTTAACAGAAAGAAGTTTACGTAGCAGAAGGGCAATCTACAACAACATTGTCAAACTCAAACAGAAATGGATCCCTGCTGAGGTCTATTGACTTAGAAAACCACAGATTAATATTATCTCTCTTGCATTTTTTTAAATTTTGTTAAACATCTCCCAATTACATTTTAATCTGATTCAGGCATCTCTGCAAGGTTGGCAACTCTCATCTACAAAGGTGTGCACTGAGGAAACCTTGAGTTTATTCAGTTGAGTACAGATCCCCATCTTTCTGAGGTAGCCATGGTGGTCCACTGGCCAAGCATCAGAGTGTGTCTGAAGCTCTTCATGGTTGTTTTGTACAAAGAGGACCAATAAAGTGATAACACTTGTGCCTTTGACCCTCTCGGTCATTTAAGCCTTCAGGATGGTTTCAGTGACTCTTAAGAAAAAAGTGACCTAGATTGCCTGGAGAGAAGGGGAGAACAGAGGGAAAGTTAGGATATTGTTCCCACCCCAGGCTCCTTGGAAAGCTCTTCATTTCTCTAAAGGAAAATGGATTGATCCTCCATTTAAAAAGGCCTTGTCCAGGGCTTCATAAGTGGTCTATTCTTTGACCATAGAAGAGTGGATCATCCTCTTGGAAGGAAGGCATTGCTAATGAGGTAGGTAACGCCTCTCCATGGCTGAGCAATAAGTACAGCTTCAGGCATCTGTTTCTTCCTGGGAGACTTTCTCTGTGTTCTTTTGTGTGTTCCTGGTGAAACCTTAGGTGGTAGGCCATGCTGCCTGAGATCCTGGGTATAAACCACACCGAAAGGTTTGGTGGTAATGAATCTTGACAAAACCACCTCTAAAATTCTCCCTATTTTCTAGAGTAGCGCTTCTTAAACTGTGGGTTGTGACCCCATATAGGGTCGCAAAAAGTTTGGCAACAGTAAAAGGTCTCCGTGTAACAACCAAAAATTAATTAAAAATCAAACACATAATGAATCTGAGGTACTTCTGGCAGTGCTTGCCTGCGATGCATCATGCAACTTCACTGCAGCCTTGGTTCTGAACACAAAGCATGTGCACTTTGCACCACACATGCCCTCAGGCCATGCAATACCAATGAATGCTGCTGGGGAGCAGTGGAAAAAGTTTAACAAGCCCTGTTCTAGAGCATGCTTATGTCTGAAGTCAGAGATCCTGGAAGTCAGAGGTTATAGGACCCTGACATTTGCCTTCCTCCCTTAAAACACACTATCTATATAGAGCATTAATGTTACATTGAACATTTATTTGTTGGCGTAATGATTCCATTCTACGATGTTTATCTTTCATATGAATATCTGATTATAGTATGTCTCAAAATGTTTCTAAAATTCAGCACTTAGGATCATGTGGCTCTCATTGAGTTGAACATGATCACATAGAATTAGGTTTTTAATAAATATATTTTGATGATATTACTATATTGTATTGGTTTTTTTAAATGAAGAAAAATTCTTGATTTTGAAAGCCTTAGAAATATGTACAATAGTAGACTACTAGGGAAAAGTCTTGAATATGACAAATTATTTCATCTCTTTGCACAGTATGGAGGAAAGGACAATAAAATTAATAGTCATAATACCTCTTGTGTCCTTTGACTGCCATTTACTACTGGTATAACCTTAAACAAATTATTTAACTTCTTCAGTGCTCAGTTTCTTCATCTATAAAGTGAGTAGCTGGATCAAATGATTAATCCATCAACAAATATTTATTAATTCGCTACTCTAGTGAACCACTGTTGGACACTGTTGTAGTTGGAAGAAGCGAAGTTTAGATAAAACACTCTACTCTGTCCATATGTCTTAGCTCCCTCCCAATTCCAAATCCTACAATCCACGAAGTTTGTCATTTTCTTTGCAGAGTTGAGGTGAAATCTCAAGCAATGCCAGATAGCATATCATACATATATCTAAACCTCTAGCTGGGGAATTCTTTTGGAAAGCAGGCCAGAGCCATCTGTTGCCCCCAACTGCCACTCTTTTTTACTTACAATGATGATTATGATTATGATTATAGAATCACATTTTTTCCAGAGGGTATGGAGAAGATGGAGAAGTTGGATTTGCTTTCTTAAAAGTATCTGCTAAAATCACATTTTGTATCACTGAGTCCAATTCTACCCATGAATGGGGGCTTAAAATACTCTTTGGTCTCCAGCTATGACATTGAACTACTAAAAGCTTTTATATTCTCCATTGGGGTATTCTGCAGCATTTGTAATGGTAGTGAAGCAGTCAATATTCTTGAATGGTCCTTTATGGAATGAGAGAAGAGGACTGATTTAATTGGCTCTCCTGGAAAGTGTGAAAGAAACACAGACACCTTCAAACTACTTATCAGGGTGGCTGCTCTGATGAAATTCTGCCACTGACCCTTTTGCAAGCATCTCTAGACTTAGACTGCACTTTACATCGTGTTGTTGACTTATTATTAATAATTAATAATTACATATTATAATTGTATTATCTGAATTGAAACTCACAACAACCCTGTAATTTAGGTGCTATTATTGTACCCATTTTACTTATGAGGAAACAGAGGCTAAGAGGGTGACTTCCCAGGGTCACACAGAAAAGCTACAGTCATTTATAAGAGGCCACAACACATAATAGTTAGAGTGGTGGACTTGGAGTCAGGAAAACCTGGGTTCAGATGAGGGGTGAGGAACCTGCAGTCTCGAGGTCACATGTGGCCTTCTAGGTCCTCAAGTGCAGCCCTTTGACTGAATCCAAACTTCACAAAACAAATCCCCTTAGGAAAAGGATTTGTTCTGTAAAACTTGGACACAAGTCAAAAGGCTCCACCCAAAGACCTAGAAGGCCACATGTGGACTCAAGGCCACAGATTCCCTACCCCTGGTTTAGATTCTCTGCCTCTGAGACTTACTAGCTGTGGGAACATGAGTAAGTCAAAACCTCCATGTGCCTTAGTTTATTCATTTGTAAAATAAAGGAACTGGACTTTGATGACTTCTGAGGTCCCTTCTGGCTTGGAATCTATGCTCCTAAAAAGTTATCTACTTTGTGCCTCACCATTGTCATAGTAAATAATCATAATAACTAGTATTTACATAATACTTTAAGATTTGTGAAGCACTATATGTGTGTGTATATATATATAGATATAGATACATACACATATATTTATATATATGAAATTTCACATGATCCTTACAACAAGCCTGTAGGGGTGCTATTATTAACCCCATTTTATAGATACAGAAACTAAGGCTGAGAACTTAAGTGACTTGCCCAGGATCACACAGCTAGTAAGTGTCTAATGCAGGATTTGAACCCAAGTTCCAGCCTCCAAGTCCAGTACTCTACCATATCACCTAGCTGCCTATTGTGTTAGAAACTTCTACAGATGATTTAATAAATGCCAATTTTCCATGGCCCATAGGAAACATATAATGAAAGGAATATTATAAAAGAACCTTGAAGTCCCCTTAACTATCTTTCTCAATTACTGTTCTTAGTTGCTGATCATAGAATCAGAAGATTTCAGGGATCTCAGATGGCCATCTGGTCCAAATCATGAACCCATTCTACAACATACCCAATAAGTTGCTTAAAGACCTCTAAGTGAAAGGGAGTTCCTTACCTTCAAAGGGGGCACAGTACATTGTTGGATAGCTCTAATGGTTAGGAGGTAATTTCATCAAACCCAACTCTGACTCTCTCTGACCTCCCCGTTACTCTTGTTTCTTCCTTCTGGGGCCAAGCAAAACAAATTGAATTCTCCTTCCAAATGTCAACCTTTAAATACTTGAAGAGACCTATCATGGTCTTCCTAAGTCTTCTCTCCCTCTAGGACAAACATCCCCAGTTCCAGTTGTAAGGGGTGCGGCGGAGGAGGGGAGAAGAAATTGGCCAATAAGGGCATGGTCTTTAGAACATGGCTATATATTTTGCCTTTTGGATGTACATTCAGTTCTAGTTGAGTCCTTCTGGCTACCAAGGAAAAGAAGGACCTTTCCTCTGCTCAAGCCTTTTTATGGGAAAAATCAGTGCTGGCTCAGCCTCCAATTAAAAAAGATTTTCATGGCCATACCATAAGCCAATAGGAAATAGCCAGAGAAAACCTGTGCATATTCTGAATCAGGGAGAGCCCCTCCATCACCATTACACCATACATTTCTGGAAGCAGGCTCACCCAATCTCTAGGTGGATTGATACTAGGCAGAGTTGATTGTGGATGCCCTAAGATCAAATAAGATAAGATTTGCAAATCTCTTAGCACAGCGCAGGGCACCCAATAGGCACTTAATAAATACATGTTCTCTTCCTCTCTCCTTTCCCCCTTCTAAGGACTGGACCTTCATTGGCCAGTCTTCCCTTTACACAATAAGTCAGTGATCAAAATTCAGGTACTATGGTACTACACCTCCCAAACTGTCTCCTCAAAAAAAAAAAATTATTGTCATCAGCCAGCTGGTTTCATACATGGATGTTTTATTTTATCTACTTTATCTGTTGCTTGGAATAGAAAAAAAATAGAGTTGCCTCAAAACTTTTTGCTTTCCATTACTGGGGAAAATGTACCAAGATACATATTTAAATGTATAAAAGATTAGCATCTAAGGATGATGACTCATTATCTCACCTCTGTACTGAGTTCAGAACCGAAAGAAATCAGCTTAAATTTCAGCAGATGGGACTAGGGTTGAAAATAGAATCCCATCCAAGAGTTGGAACAGCCCTGAAAGGTCATTTGGTTCAAGGCACACCTGAGTAAGAATTCCATCTATGTTATCCCTGACAAGAAGTCAGCCAGCCACTGCTTAAAGACCTCCAGTGATGGTGAACCACCTCCAGACAGAGCCTACTCATATTTTAAACAGCTAAATTATTAATTAGACTATTCTTACATCAAACTGAAACTTGCCTCTTTGTAATTTCCACCCATACCTCCTAGCTTTGCCTTCCATGGCCAAGCATAATAAGTTTAATTTCCTTTCCCTATTACAATTTTTCAAATATTGGAAGGTAGCTTTCATGTCCTTCTCCCTCCTTATTCCCTCCCCACCCCCAAGTAGTTTCTTCTCCAAGATAAACATCTTCAGAAGAACTTGGTGAGTACACAAGCTGCTGAGGCCAGGTCAGTGCTGCAACCACCCCTAATGGTGCATTTAAAAAGTTGTCCTGGGGCAGCTAGGTGGCATAGTGGATACAGCATTGGCCCTGAAGTCAGGAGGACCTGAGTTCAAATGCAGCCTCAGACACTTGACACTTACTAGCTGTGTGACCCTGGGCAAGTCATTTAACCCCAATTGCCTCACCAAAGAAAAAAGTTGTCTTTTAAAAAAGGGTACCACATAATTTTAAACTTTATGAAAATGACACACAAAAACAAATTTAAAAATAGATCTGAGATCAGAGAATAAGAATGAGGGGCTGGGAGAAACTGTGAGACCAAAGTGGGGCATTGGAGGGTATTATGTAGGGATGCTCAGATGTGAGCCCCCTTGTTACTTAAGAGATGGCAATAGAGACACTCCTACTAAGCATCAGGCTAAAGGCTTTCTAGTCTGCTGCTGCTATAGCATTTCTAAAGGTGACCATGCACACTTTTTGTTCTAAAACTTTACTCTTGTCAGTCAGTCAAGAAACATTTATTAAGACCCTACTATGTGCCAAGGACTGTGTTAGAACAATAGAGAGGAGAGAAGAAAATGCTGAATGTGGATTTTTTTTTTCTTATATGACTACTTCATTCAAGAACTAAATCCTACCCCCTTCTGAAGTTGATTTTGTCTCTCAGACATATGCTCTTTCAAGCAAGTGACCTGAAAGATTTTAAAAGATGAATTAGAAGTACGCAAATTAAGTCACACACAAATTAATTCACAGATTGAAGAATGTTGAAAAATTGTCAACTATTTTAAAGTATTGGGTTTAGATCTTGGTTCTGCCATTTACTATCTCTGTAACCTTAGACAAGTTGCTTAACCTCTCTGGGTCTCAGGTTCCTCATCTATAAAATGGGGGAGTTCGACCAGATGACTTCCAAAGTGTGATCCAGTTCTAAATGTGTGAGTCTAAATACAACTAACATCCTCCAATCTCCCTGAAACCTCTGACACTGAGTTGTCAATCAGCACAGGTAAAGCACTTACCTGTCTTGAGACTTATCAACTGATTCTGGAGTCAGAGGGCCAGGCTTATCTGTGTGATCTTGGGCAAGTCACCTAATCTCCATAGGATTCTTTCGTAAAATGAAGGGGTTGAACTAAATGGCCTCTGAGACCCCCACTAATTCCAAAGCTATCATCCCAACCAGTGACTTTGATGAGAAGAATGATCTCTAGCTACATTTTAATATGTCCCATAACTATTGGGAGGTGGGTCTCAATAATTTAAAGATTCTGCGTATGTTTCTACCTAGAGAATATCTATTTGAGCAACCTTAATGTATGAAGGTCAACTAGTTGTGAACATTTCTATTTATTTTCTACAGAAATAAATATTTGTTGCTTCTAATTTCTCTCGTAACTTTTTCAACATCTTCCTATTCTCTGAAAAACGAAAGAAAGAATAGAACCTCCTGATTCTAACCTGACATGGTTACTCCATTTGTCCTTATTTTCTATTATTAAGCATTCCATCCTAGGAAGCCATCAAGCCTGACCAAATGGTGTATCACAAAAAGGACTATTTTGGGGGCAGCTAGGTGGCACAGTGGATAGAGCTCTGACCTTGAAGTCAAGAGGACATGAGTTCAAATCCAGTCTCAGACACATGACACTTATTAGCTGTGTGACCCTGAGCAAGTCACTCAACCCCAATTGTCTCACCAAAAGGCAAAATAAATAAAAGGACTATGTCCTCCTCATGTTGAAAATCATCTCTAAATATAGTAAACTGTAAAATTATAGAAGAACCTCAAAAATCGACAGTCCAACACCCTTCCCATTTTATAGATGAGGAAATAGACTAGATGGACAAAAGTGAATAGAGCAGTGTTACGCTGATCAAAGAAATAGGCAGGCGTACAGAATGGCATCTGAGTTAGATGGCATGTTAGAATATCCCTGGGAATTGCTTACTTTTGGTACCAGAGTGCTATAAATATTCCATCCATTTCACAGTTGGGTTAGGTGAGCCATAAATCAGCAAGGTGAGGCAGGAACCAAATAAACTGTGGACCCTGAAAAAACCCACAAAATTATACACCCACTATTTTTTGAATATCATTTTTAATGTTAGAAGGGAAATGTGTAAATGCAAGTCCTGCAAAAGGTTATGTTTACTGTCCTTGACTTTATAAAAGTCCCTCTTTGTGCTATTTTTAAGATCAAAGGTATTGCTAAGTGGGCAATGGAGAAAGGAGACTAGATTCTGCACTCAATATTGTAGTACTGGGTAGTACTAAGTGGATTTGAATCCAGGTCGTCCTGATTCCTAATTCACTATCCTCTCTATTGGGCCCTGCTGTCGTTTCTAGTAGTTGCATGGGGGTAGTGAAAGGGAGTCTTATTTCTCCTACCACCCCACTGACTATTTGCTAAATGACACCCAAAACAGCAATAAATAAATAAAAGCCGACAATGAGGTGACAGCTGGCCTCTGCACCAGGAACATACAATCACAGATGGAAAGTCCAACTACTAGTATTCCAAGCACAAAATTTAAGTCTGTTTTGAGTTAGGAACCTCTTATAAAATTGTGCTCAGTCTATGTTTACTGCATGCAGCTGTAGTTTTTTCAAAGTGTCTTAATGAACTTTTCCTTCTATTTTGCAAAGGTAATAGCAAAGAAAAGGCATTCAGCAAGAAAACAAAAATATTGACCTAAGATCACATTGACAGTTCTTTAAATGTACTCATCTGTCTTTCATTCACTAAGGCACTGACTAGATTGTGCATTTGTAAAATTAACTGTTTTGTCCATTTTTCAAACCATGAAAAATAAACTGGTGGGTGAGAAACTGCTAAGGAGACAGGTTATTATAGCATTGAGGAAACAGGATATTATGGAAAGAAAACTGGTTCTGAAAATAGAAAATCTGGGTTCTTATCCTGGCTCTACTACTAATTACCCATGCAGACCTCAGTTTCTTCATCTATATAAATAAGGGGGTCTGCATTAAGATGTTATCCAATGTCATCTAATAATGTACATTTGCCTGACAGACTATTTTATGGAGAACTCACACAAGGCAAGCACATGGAGGTCAAGAGAAGCAATACAAGGACACTCTCAAGGTCTCACTGACAAACTTTGGAATTGATTGTGATACATGGGAGACACTGGCACAGTTGGCACCACTGAACATGGCATGTTCATATCTAAGAGGGTACTGTGCTCTATGAGCAGAGCAGAATTGCAGTAGCTTAAAAGAAACATGAGATGCACAAATTTAGAGACATCTCCACTCCAAATGGACTATTTGTGCCCAACCTGTGGGAGAGCCTTCTGAACTCATACTGGTTTGATCAGCTACAGTCAAACACACTGTATCTTGGCCCCAAGATAGTGATGTCATTTTGGTCCTCTTTGAACATGAAAGACAACAATTAAAGGTCCAAAAGGCTGATAATAAGTAAGGATCCAATTTAGATTAAATTATATCTAAGGTTCAATTCTAAATTCGGTGGGCCTAAATAGAGAATAAGGGAGACAAGGGCTAGGACTAGGTCAGATTTTCAATCTTCCAGCTTTAAGCAGTTGGAAAAGGGTTTGGTTTGGTTTAAGCCACGGGTGTTAAGAATATTGGCCATCAATACATTTCCTTGATTTTTACCTTGTTTTTCTCTTTTAAGCAAATTATTCATTTTCATCACTTCAATATAATGTCATGAAATTGACAGTAAAACTATTTGGATTGTTGATTGAGAAATTCAGGGAGACTACGCTGAAGAGCATTAGAAGAGATTTAAACGCTAACCAGGCTTTACGTAAAATTGATTTCAATATAACTCTAGAGAAAAACTTTTGTTAAACATACTAATTGTGATTTGCTGCTTGACATTTGTCTCAGGAGACCAGAACCACTGTGCAACAAAAGAATTTGAGAGGGCAGAGGTAATAAGAATTATAGTTAACATTTATAAAGTGCCTAGGTGCCAGGCATTATGCTAAGCACTTCACACATATTTGATCCTCACAACAACCCTGGGAGATGGGTACTATTTTCATACTTATTTTACAGTTGAGGAAAATAAGGCAAACAGAAGTTAAGCGACTTGCCCAAGATCACATAGCTAGTCAGTGTCTGAGGTGAGGTATCAACTCAGGTCTTCCCGACTCTAGAATCATTGCTTTATCCACTGAGCCACTAGATGCCTCTATCAGAAAAGGCCCATGATGCTGATATGCTTTGGCATCAACGCTGTTGTTTATTCTGGGGATGTATTTAATACGCAACATAATTCGTGGTTTGAAATGACAAAGAGGATAAGAGGAAAGGGAAATCTGAATGTGCCTTAAAGAAAATAAAACCAAAAAGGTAGCCAAATGAAAGCTGTGTGATTTAACTAAAATTCCAAGAAGTATAATTTCAAAAGACAGTATGAAGTGGACAAACATTTCTACGTAGGAACTGAAAGTACTGCCGTGAACCTCTTGTGTCCTTGCCAAGAGGTACTAGTCTCAGGTGTTGCTTCAATACTTCCATTATTTTTTTTTTAGGCAATTGTGGTTAAGTGACTTGCCCAGGGTCACACAGTAAGTATCAAGTGTTTGGCTGAGGCCGGATTTGAACTCAGGTCCTCCTGACTTCAGGGCTGGCGCTCTATCCACTGTGCCACCTAGGTGTCCCTCAATGCTTCCATTATAAGAAATATAAGATACTCATGTGCCGTGGAGATGAATATACTCTGACAAATGCAAAGATTTCAGGAGCTGTTTTCCAAAGATGAATGGGGTGGTGTGGAATAAAGTACAACCATTTCCTTACTAATACCCAGTGCAATTTAGACCTCTGAGCTAGTGATATAATTTCCTCTACAATTAAGTGTGATTCTGGGGCTCAGATAGTAGCTCACCTGAAGAGATGACCTCTCCTGGACAGCGTTCACCTATCTGATGAACTGATTCTCTTTCAGCTTTCTCCTGTGGTGCTCATAAGAGTCCCCAGGCTCCAACAGATTCTAGGCTAACCCATTTAGGGCAGCCTGTCTCTAACAGACCCAGAGGGTAGAAAACTTCTCATGTGTATGCCAGTTTGTCATTCTCTGAATACAGGCCTGATGAGCCCTGCTCCTGTTTGGGAGAACCATTCCAAAGTAGGACCAAGAGAACTGCGGCCACCTTCTTTGAAACTAAGTCTGTGGTGATGTAATGCTCAAGGCCTGCATTGGAATTCTAAATCAGTCACTTATTGTGTGAACCTGGGTAAATCACATAACTTTCCTGCATCTTATTCTCAACTGTGAAATGGGGGGTGGGGGCGGACTAGATAATCTCTCAGGGGTGGGGAACCTGTGGCCTTGAGGCTACATATGTCCTTCTAGATCCTTGGGTGTGGCCTGGTGGCCGAGTACAAGTTTTACAGAACAAATCCTTTCATTAAGGGGATTTGTTCTGTGAAGTTTGGATTCAGTCAAAGAGTTGTACCCAAGGACCTAGAGGGCCCACACCCAAGGACCTAGGGGGCCACATACAGCTTCAAGGCCGCAGGTTCCCCACCTCTGCTCTAAGGTCTCCTCTCTTTTGATCCAAACTAACCATTGTCTTGAGCTAAACAAAAAATGAATGAAAATGTATCCTTTAAAAATACTATTTGAAAATAAATAAATAATTTAAGAGAATTTTTAAAAAATAATCTAAATCCTTTAGAATGTACTTATAAGGCATTCAGGTTTGAGAACTTGGCATGGATGACTTAAAAATGGCAGCAGAACTAATTTCTAAAGTAAGCTAAATGGAATAAATAAACTCCTGCCATAGCCAAGAGCCCTAATGGTTTGGCTCACTCTTAAAGGTTCTCTCTGAAGTTGGACAGGGTCCATCTCAGTTGTATCTGTCTGCAAAGGACCAGATTTCTGTATACGAACTCAAATATATACGAGATCATATGGAGATACGACCAGACACAATATTCACTGCCACTAATGTGTTGAGACGCAGAATTTTACTTCCAACCATAAGGGAACAGTGGTCAGGCATTCTGAATTCTTAAAGGAAACAATTTTGGTGCTTGAAAAATATCTTAGAAAAATCAACTATTGAGTTCCTTTATAAAGAGAACTAGACTTTATTCCCATTTCCACTAAATAATCAGCTATATGATCTTGAATAAGTAATTTAATGTCTTTTTGCCTTAATTTTCTGCTATGACAAATAGGTATAATATTAATATTACATGTACCTCCCTACTTCATATCTTGTTTCATAGATAAAATAAGACAATCAATGTGAAGGTAATTTGGAAAGAATGAATACTATGTAAATGCAAATTATTGTTAACATGACTACTTTTATTGACTCACTGAACAAGGATTTATTAACTGTTTGTTGTATGTGTAATGCTTTACTTACTCTCTTCTTTATTGCCAGAATAGTAGTCCCTCCTCACCTCTGAGGAATGAAAACTTTTGTTTGTCTATAGATAGCTTCTTTGTCAACTGGGATTTGTCACCACTGCTGAAATGTAAGCTGCCTCTATGTGTGACCCTGAAATTTGGAAGAACATTCTCCCTTTTACATAACAGACATTACAAAGCATCACTGGTATTATGTTAGAATGAAGTTCTCCCTGTCACTGACTTGGTAGGAGATTGAATTGCTCCATGAGCAATTCATGGAGAATCAATTGAGTTTTAACATGGACAGAATTAGGGAGATTAGGAGTTTATCTCAATACTTCTTTTGAGTCTCATGTCTACTAGATTGTAAACTGCCTATAGGCAAAGAATTATTTTTTATTCCCCTTTGTATACCCTAACATCATGTCTTCTATATAGTAAACATTCATTAAATAGTAATAGTGATTTTCCTAGTAATAGTGATTTCATTAGTATAACAGGGAAGTTCCAAATGAGGAAACACATTTTACCAATGTAAGTTGGCACCTTCTCTACAACTGACATTATAGTCCCAGAGTTACCTAGAGCATTATGAGGTTAAGAAACTCACCCAAGATTACTCAACCAGTATGTGTCACAGACAGGATTTAACCTGGCTCTGAGACCAGCTCTCTTGTCCACTACAACATCCTGCCTTTCATAAGAATGAATGAAGAATGATACACTTATGCAAGGCTGAAGGTTTACAAAGCACTTTATTCAAAACAACTTTGTGAGGTCTGCAGTGCAAGTATTATCATCCCAATTTTATAAATAAGGAAAGAATTTCAAAATATTGAGTGCCTTTGCCCACAGTCACACAGCTAGTAATTTTTGAGAACAAGAGCTTGAATTCTGGACTCTTTCAAGTCCTGTGCCCCTTTAAATACACCATAATGATTAAGTTGGACAATGTCCTGGGATACCATGGGAAGGTAGACATCTGAACTTAAAAAAAAAGTACTTGATAATCACTCCCACCCTTGCCCAAGATGAAGAATTATTTCTGAGGCAAACAAGGCTGATTTCATTCATCTTGCTACCTTCTGAGGAGAGAGAGCAATCTTAAAAGAAAAATTCTCCTACGTTAGTAAATCCTTAGTTCTAGTTTTCAAGGCTGTACTGAAGCCTTGCACGTGCATATCTACTTTAGGGAGACAGTGACACTGATAAGAGATCAAATCTCTAAAAGGGAATATGAGTCGTGTGTGGAGCCCTGCCAAGTTCCAAGCAAGAACTGGGTCTATGTCAAGTCTCTAAAACGTGTTGTCCATAGTCAATCATTCTTGAACAATGATACTCTTGTCAAGTCTATGCATGCAGAAGTCTTTGCCTGCTTTCCCCTTCCCCTTTTCCAAGAGCTCCATATGCTTGTTCCATATGGAAAATGAAAGGCTTTTCTATGTTGGTGGATGAGATGAAAAAGTTTGAAGTCTGCATAGGAAAGTTCAGAACTTGTACCAGCCTGAGGTCCCTAGAAATTAAAGATTTATGGACCTTTTCCCTTCCAGGCACAGGAGCCCACAGTTCGTTACGTGTCACCACCACCCACTCCACCAGGACTGCTGCCATTTGAGCATCTACACACATTTGCCAAAGATCTTTTTTTTTAATCCCCGTGAATGCTCCTTTGTAGGAGCAAGAGGACAGTGCTGAGCTCTGAGTGACCGAGCTGCTTACAAGAGCCTTGCCGAAGGCACTGCCCATGCTGGCTTTGTCGGCTAGAGCTGAGTGAACCATAAATAATATTACAGGGCGTTGAATTCAGGAGAATTACAAAAAGAACGCAGATGGACCAACACATATGAATCACAGTGCCTCAGCTTGTATTTCTTCCCTTTTTAGGCTTTAAAAATAACCTCTCCGCTCACTCACAGAGGAGGGCTGGACACCACTGACAGCCCTGGGTAACCTGAACTTGTGAACCTTCTTTCCAGAAGTGTTCTATGGAAACAAAAAAGAAAGAGCAACTTTGTTCACTTCTGAAGTCCAGTGTATACTTCAGGTGATGTCTGACAAGTCATTATGGCGTTTCAGACTCCCTTATTAAAATTTTTCTTTTATGGTCTTCTTGAAAGAAGTTCACACCTGATCAAACATCTTTAAATGAGCTAATATTTTTTTAAAATAGAAAAAAAAAAGAAGAAAAATGCCCAAATATATTATGGCAGATGCCTAAGCAGACCTCCAGAATCCAGGCTGGAGGTACAGTTATCCCCATACTTTTCACAACCCAAATAGCACCTGCTTCTGTGGTGGGCTTATTTGCAGTATAATTGCTTTACAATGAAGGGAGATATATTTGAGAGATAGCCTTATAAACCTCTCCTTACCTCTGGATTCAGTAAGTAGGATTTAGGAGTATGGCCTAAAATACCTGAATTCCTTATCTAACAACTTTGCCCCACATCTGGTCTTCTGAACCAGAAACTCCTCCAATGCTAAAAGCATTATTGGGAATCCTATTATAGATAATAATCCATTAACATTTCTATGCTAATTAGTATGCTTGGGCAGAAGCACAAAAAAATCCTTGCACCATGACACGGTCTGCTTCAGCAGAAAGGGCACTAGACCACAAGTTGAAAGAACTGAGTTCTAGTCCTGGTTTTGCCTTTAATTTGATTTATGGTGTAAATCGAGGAACATATCTACTCTTAGCCTCAGAACTGTCATATGTGAGATAGGAATAATCACATCTGCACTTCTTACAGATAATCTTTTGTAATTTCGTGTAATGTGTATATGTGCTGTCCATTTAGATTATGTATTTGTTTACATGAATTTATTTAAATGCAGCTCACAGGGAGATGTGAATGATATCTCTAGAATTTTGCTCACCCTTCTCTAAGAAAGATTTTGATTCAAGACAGGGGCCAAGAAACTGGCTGTTCCGTTTTCCTCATAGAGGAGGAACCAAGATAGAATTATATCTATCTGCTCCCCTACATATTGTTAGAATAGGGGAAATAATTTTGCAATCCAAACCATTCTCCTGATCTCTATCCTTAAATGGGGAAGGAGTAATCCAAGTTATATCGAAAGGCTTGACTCCTTTCTTACCAAATACTAATTATACAAAGGTCATCACAAATAGTGAATAGTAACAAACCCATTTATCCAAGCTAATAGCAAACAGATATCAGAAAAGTTATAAATTAAAATATACCAAGAAAGGAATACATAGAATGAATGAGCTCTCCTGCCAGAACTGAGGGCCTGTATGCTTTTTGCTTTTTTCTTTGTCTACTGACACATTTGTAGCCTGACACATGGTAAGAGCTTAATAAATACTTGTTGATTGATTAATGTAATTTGCATAAGTAGTGGGTATTATCTAGTCCTAGACCTCATTTCATAGATGAGGAAGCTGAGGTTCTAAGAGTTTCTGAATTACCCAACATTACCCAATTACTTACATTGAGAGTTTCATTATCCAAGTAATCTGATTTTTCTATGACATTATATATTAGTGTAGTGTAGTACAGCAATAGATTACACAAACAGATGGTATGATTGAAAACCAAAGGACACTGTGGTCTCCATATATACCAAGTGTGAAATATGTCTTATCTTCTCAGTTCCAGTTGTCCATGTGTGGAAAACCAGAACATGTTATCTTCACACATAAAGGACAATGAATACATGTTTGATAAATAAAAATTTTCTTCAAAAACCATTGGGGAGTATTAAAAACAAGACAGAACACAAACATATAAAAAACTACAATATGTCAATATATTTCTAGCCCCAGGCACATTTTCCCACATGTTTTATATTAGCACCCAGAAGAGTTTAGAGAACGCCACCATTCCATGGGTAAAACTGTGAGGTTGAAAGTAATTAAATCTTGACTATTTCCCACCGACTAATAGAAGTGACTGTGCCAAATAATTTAGCCGTAATTGACTGTGAACATTCATAGCATTTACTAGCCCTCGAATTTCTTCCCTGTGTTAGTGAGTTGATGCAAATAGTACATTGATGCAAATGGTACATTATATTTCACAGTTCTTCTTTCTACTATATTCATTACAGTAAGTCTTAATTAATTCAGAGTAATAGGTAGTGGGGGGGAGGGCAGGGAACAATCTGAATTAGTCAAAAGGCTTAAGTGCATTCAGAGAAATGCATTTTAATTATTTTCAAAAAAATAATTAAATAGTACAAATAGCAAAGTATTACCAAGTCGAGGTCCTACCAAACCTACTTTTAAAAAGCACACTTTTTAATTAGGGTATGATTCCTAAATGCACAATTGATATTAAAGTACAGCTCCTTAAGTGATTTAAACAATTCACTAAGACTTTTGTTTACATCAATAATTAGATTAGTACTTCCCTTTACATTAAAAAAAATCATATAAAGTAAAATTCTAATTAAGCCTGCCTTGAACAGGGCACAATTCCAAATTAGTGAATTAGTGAAGTTAAATTTAAAAGGTTTTTACTATGTTTGCTAATTTTGGTACCAAACCTCCTGCTGTAAAAGAAATAAAAAGGTAGATGGTAGAGGCATAGGGGATAGAAAGCCAGCTTCAGAGTCAAGAAAACATTGGTATAGTTCTGCCCCTGACAGACTGGCTGTGGGATCCTGGACTCTCAACACTTCAAGCAACTTTTAGGACTAGTCACAGGTTCCCAAAGTGGGTGATGCCATCCCCTGGGGGATGCTGGCACAATCCAGGAGGGCTGTAGTAGCCTTGGATTCAATGGGGGGGGGGGGGGTTTGAATAAAAATAAGAGGGCAGGGGAAGCATAAGGAAAGAAGAGAAGAAAATTTCAAAAAACTGTTCATGCATGTTTCATCTGTTGAGTGACAGAGTTAAAGTGGTAGTGATTTTCCAAATAAACACACAAAATGCAAGTTATAACCTATCAGTGGTCAAGTCTGCTGATAGGTCTTAACAAGCAAGTGTTGGCAGGTAAGTGTGTTGCACGTTGTTGGGAAGTCCAGCATGCATTGGCAGGAATATGTGTATGTGATGACTTATGTACAATATGATGCAATATTACATCATCAAAATTTCAATGCAGAAAAAAACACAAACTTACAATAAATTATTAAATTTAAGATGCATCATTTTTTTAAATTATTTTTTTAAATGATGCAATTTCAAAAGAACTATTAAAGAGTTAAAGAAAATAGATTTTCAGGGGGGTCCTGAATATTTTTTTAAAAGGGGACAGTAGGTCAAATAAGCTTGGGAACCTTGGGACTAGATGAAGAACAGGTGCTAATCTACCTGTTGAAGGCAGATCAAAAAGATTTTGCTAAATCAATAAAATCATAGGTTTCCAAGGTTTCTTTTACCTTATCCTAAATATGGGGAGGGGAGGTAGGAAGCACTATGATAGTCAAATAATTCAGTTCTTACTTAGGAATTACAGACATACCTCGTTTTATTGTGCTTTGCTTTATTGTGCTTCACAGATAGTGTTGTTTTTTTTTATACAAATTGAAAGTTTGTAGCAACCCTGCATCGAGCAAGTTTATTAATACCATTTTTTCCAACAGCATGTGCTCACATCATGTCTCTGTGTCGCATTTTGGTAATTCTCTCAAAATTTCAAATTTTTTCATTGTTATTATAACTGTTGTGATGATCTGTGATCAGTGATCATAGTGATGTTACTGTTGTAATTGTTTTGAGGCACCATGAATTGCACCCATATAAGATGGCAAATTTAATTGATATATGTTGTGTGTGTTCTGACTGCTCCAGCATTCTCAAACTTTCTCCCTCTCCTCAGGCCTACCTATTTCCTGAGATACAATAATATTGAAATTAGGCCAATCAATAATCCTACAATGGCTTCTAAATGTTTAAGTGAAAGGAAGAGTCAATCGCAGCAAACTTCATTGTTGTCTTATTTTAAGAAATTGCCACAGCCACCCCAACCCCCAGCAACCACCACCCTGATTAGTCAGCAGCCATCAACATCAAGGTAAGACCCTTGATTACAATTCATTAAAGGCTTGGGTGATAGCATTATTTAGCAATAAAGCATTTCTAATTAAGGTGTGTATATTTTCAGACATAATATGATTGCATACTTAATAGACTATAATATAGTATAAACATAACCTTTATATGCACTGGGAAACCAAAACATTCGTGTGACTTACTTTATTGCAATATTCACTTTATTGCCATGGTCTGGAACCAAATTCACAATATCTCTGAGGTATGCTTGTATTTTATTTTCTCAATTATTTATGTCTACATGTTTATAATTTTATAAGCTTTTAAAAGTTTCAACATCTAAGCCCAAAAATCAGACAAATTTTTAAGAAAAAAGTTTTAAATGGAGCCTCAAAATACAATTACCTTTTAAGTAGGAGGTCTCAGAATACATTTTTCCATTGATTTTCAGATTAAGACTCTGCCTTGTTATTCCAAGCTATATCATGAAGAACGATTTCAAGGCATTAAGATAAATATTTTTTCTAAGCAAACAAGTATCTCAGGCTCCCAGAAGAACAAAAGGAGATATAATCATCTCCAAGTAAAGACTGTACCACATATCCTATGTTGAAATGGAGTTTGGAGTTCTCATTTCATAATTCCACATTACACCTCTTCCCCCAACTACCATGCATCTGTCCTTCCATTTTGGTCTAGTCTTTTTTCATATTTCCTACTCTATTCATGGTCCAGACAGAGCACCTCATAAATTTATAGCTGTTGGCATCCAACATTATAAGAAAGAGTTCAAGTGGAAATGTCTGAGTAGTAGACTCTAACTCCAATAGTATCTGGCTAAAGTCCCTGAATTGGGTTAAGTAATAACTCACAGGAACGTGGATATTACTGCCACTTGAGGACACTAACTCTAACAGCAACAAACCTGTCTTCTCTACTGAAAACTTTGACCACCTGTGACATTTGCTTCCATTGATTTATTGTTATCAAATACATTTTCCCCACTCCTCCTTTTCCCTTTGCCCAAAAATTTGTTCCCTTTTCTTCCCCTTCCCACAGCACCTGCTGCAGATGAGGATGTACATTGGCCCAATACATAGAGCACATTCTAGATAGTGCTTAGCCGCAGTAGAGGCCCTCCCCTGCTCTCCCGCCATTTCTGTTCCTAAGTATCTATGGAGTGAGTGTAAAGAAAGAAAACATGTCTCAAAGAGTTTGGAGTTATGAAAATTAAGGATGGACTACTGCGTTCTAACCCTAATGATGAGAAACCGGACCCTCGTTCATGTAGGAATTGATTTAACGAGCCATTCTCGTCCTTAATGTATGGATAGAAGATAAATAAAGGTAAAGTTTCTGAGCAGCATCCTGAAAGAAAACTTAAGGCTTATAGTTCTTCTGGAGGTGAAAATTATTTGAGAGAAAACCACTTTTAATCAGAACTCTAAGTACTTTGGCTAAGTAATCCAATCAGAGGCAACAAAATGAAATATCTTGGAAGTTTCTTCCTAATCCCTAGACCAAGGACTATACCCATGTAATTCTCTGGCATAATATCATAGAGAAAGCAATAATTGGTGAGGATTGCATTTGACACAGAAATCCTCAAATTAAAAAACCTATCTATTAAAGATAATTTTCTATATCATTCTCCCTTCCTCTTCCTCACTCTTACACACACACACACACACACACACACACACACACACACATTTTTAATCTTTCACTCTCTACTACCTCTTTAAACTCTGCCCAAAAATATGTGCAGGTAACTCCTATCACTAAACAACCTTGTTCTTGCCTCCCTTGTAGGCTAGTATGCTCACTCTCTAGAATTTTCTATTATCACCATTCTGACTTCATCACTGCTCGCACTCAGTTCTCTTTTGGCTTCTTTACACTGAGCCATATGGCTTCTTGACCACCAAAAAGTAACTTTGTCTACTTCCAGCCCTGGATGAAGCAATACACGGCAGCTTCCTTTTCAATGTTACTTTCATCAACAACACTTGACCAAAATGGCTTTTTCCAAGATCACCAATGATTTCTTAATACTCCCTCCTTTATTCATTCCTCATATGACATAGTATTTATACAGGTCACTTGCTTCTAGATAGATATCACTCTGACAATGTTCTTCTAATACTCAGAACTGAACACAATACTCTGGATATTGGGAATGTTGTTGATCTCGTGTGACCCAACACCATGTTTCTATTAACACAATCTAATTGTTTAGATTTTATACCAGAGTTCAATATATACAAACATATATAGATCAATAGTTTCAACACTAAAAAGAAGGGGATTTAACTATATAAAAAGCAATAGTATTTAAATTTAGGCATTTGAAAAACTGATAATGATTGAAACATACTATTTGCTCTTTTTTTTTTTTAGTTCTGTTTTGTTTCCTCTTCCTTGTGATTCCTCCTATTGGTTCTAATTCTTCCTTACAACATGACTAATGTGAAAATATATTTAATAGGAATGTATATGTAGAATCTATATCAGATTGCACGCTGTCTTGGGGAGGGAAATGGAGAAGGAGGGGGAGAAAAATTTTAAATTCAAAAGCTTATGGAAGTGATTGTTGAAAACTAATAATTAATTAATTAATTTTTCAAAAAAGAAAAACTGATAAAGCAAAAAATCAATTTGAAAATTTTAATATTTAATTTACTTTGAGGTTTATGAGAGCTTTATACACACACACACAATTTAATCCCTAGAATAATCCTTTGAGGGAAGTACTACAGGCATTTATCATCCCCATTTTGCAGATGAAGAAAATGAGGATCAGAGAGGTACTAACTTCAAGTCTAGCCCTCTTCCCACTATAAAATGCTGCCATGAATTTGAATCATTTATATTTGCTCTAATTAAAATCCAAGGAAAAGAAAAGGTACAATGACAAATTTTATTAGCTTGAAAATATTCTAATACACCATGCAGAGTAAGACAACCCATACACAGAAGCTAAAGTTAATGAAGCATCAATTTAAAAGTTTTATACCATTTTGTATAGGTCTATGCTTAGAAATAGTAAGCACTACTGTTTCCCCATCAGGTTTCTGAAGTCACCACTGGTGAAAACACCAAACAGAGAACAGAAGTCTTTCAATGGGGTTCTTAAGGAGTTAATTTTCCTGCACTTACTCAGCAATTTCAGTAAAAGAATCGGTCCAGTGTGTCGGGAAGGGTGGTGGATGAATGGCACAGTGTGGGATTCCCCTGATACTAATGACATTAATGGTAGCCAGTACATCCATGGGGCACCCTGTACTCTTGAAAGGGGGAGGGTCTTGCCCCTGTCCCCATACTCCCTTTTTTCCTACTCATTTGCAGGGTAGGGAAAAGAGGTTGAATTTCTACACCCTGAAAAAACATAAAGTGAAAAATTATCCACTAGCCCTGCAAAACACTATTTCCAGGAAGCGGGTTTTACAGGAAAATTCTTGACGTCCTGAGGCTAAAACCAGGAGGTGTCATAACTTTGAAACTGAAAAATGAAAGAAGTACTGTCTCCAGGTGCACTGAAGGTTGTACCTCATTTCATCTGTGAAGGGAGCCTGGTTAAAATCCTTGGTCATGGTCCAAAAAATACCCTGGCAGTTAGCATCCTGCATTAAAATTTATAAACCACGAAAGACCTTTTCTTACAGAAAAGTTAATTCAGGATGGATAGCCTGCAAAAAAAAAAAAAAAGACTTGAAAGGGATAATCATCAGAAGTAGTTATATGGAAAAATCGATGTAAGTAATGCCTTTTACTCCACCAGAGTGAACTAAAAATACTAGTACTGGGGATTTCAGCAGGAGGGAGAAATGCACCAAGTGCATTTCATGTCTAAAAAGTCTCAGGAAAAGCTTATTTTGGAACTGCCAGTATTGACCACTAGGGATGACAAAGTGATGGCAAAAATTAGCGAGAAGTCAATCCCATCAAAAGGATGGAAACATACAATCATTCATGCATATCCACACTGAGAAAGGCAAACCACACCAACTCTTCCCAGTCTTGTTTGAGGCTGGATCAGTCAGCTTGGGCTAGTATGAGACAATAGGCTACTTAGCTGACCTCTAGGTTCCCTTATATCTTTGCCCTTACCTCTTCAGGTACCCTTACTACCATGCATCCTATTTGGTTTGGGGGATTGGACTAACAGAGGTGAGTCTTAATGGGATGGGAAAAGTGTGGAAAGAGGAGATGAAATGATGTGGTCACGGTGGTTCCCAAACAAAATTAGAATGAGATTACCACAAGGCACTCAATATGGTAGCCTGGAAGATCAACAATGCTGTTGAGTATTTCTTGGTGGAAAGACAAAAGACAGGGAATAGTTGTGACTTTGCTCCCGAGGGGCTTTTCTAAGTAGCCTGGTTTCGGTAAAATGTACCTATTCTATTTCATCAAAGTCATCCGAACCTACTGTCACTTTCAAAACCAACCTTTACTATATACTGCCTAGTCTTATTCTCTGGTTGCTTCCTCAGTAAGATTATAAAATCTTCAGGAGTAGGAACAATGTTTCTTACTTCATTTGCCCCCTCCACAGAGCCTGGTGCAATGTTAGGCATACTGTAGGTAATTAATAAGTGCTTCTTAATTTGACCCAACCAGAGAAATGTAAGATTCTTGAGCTTATTTTCTAACACCCTGGCCAGAAGGCACTTGGAATTAAACACACAGCTGTTCAGGATCTTGAAGCACCAACAGAGTTCGTACAGTCATTTCCTGTGGCCCTAGGAAGCCCAGTCCATGTCAGAACATTCTATATGGAAACTGAGACCTGGCAAACAAGAGGGTTAGGGCATCTGAAGCAAAATACTGGGAGGTTTATTGAATCCTTAGATTGAAGCTACTAAAGTTCAAAGGAGACTTTGGACAACACTTTGAAATTAAGTTAAGCAAAAAAGCATACATTTAAGCTGGAAAGAGCCTTAGGGTTAGTGGCCTTCTAGTCCCAAACCCTTATTTTACAGATGAGGCAAACTAAGGCCCAGAAAGAAAAAATAGCTCTCCCAATGACACACATGTAGGATAGAGCTAGGGTATAAACTTTGGTCCTCTGATTCCAAATTCAGTCTTCCTTCCATTACTCCTACTACCTCTCTAGATCTTGGTTCTACTGAAGGTGTTCCCAGTTTCCAAGAAAACCTGTGTATCACTATTCCTTCTAAAAGTTCCTTCGCTTCTTATAAAAGTTCACTTCACTTCTAATAAACGTTTGCCCAAACCTGAACCTTACAGTGAGATAGGGGGTCAAAGTAAGATCCATGAATCTTCTGCAATTCAATTCAGTTGGAGTTACAGACCAGAAGGAGAAAATATAAAATGAGATCTACTCATTTGATTAAAGGGTTAAAACTAGTGAAAGGAAATTTTAAATAAAAAAAAAAATTAAATGCTTCCCACTATTTTGGGACTCAAAGTTAATTCCAAAGCATTTAAATTGAAGTGTCATACTATCTTTTGAACTCAGTAGGGGTTAGAGATAGGAACAGGGCCTGTGATTTCCTTAGTTTAGGGAATCTCCCAGGTGAGGAAATCCCCTTTATTAAGGCAAGTTGGTACTTTCTCTGCAACTTAAGTCTTATCAAGGTACCTAGTAAACTGAGAGGTTAAATTGTTCTCTTAGAATCACACAGACAGTATGTGTCAGAGGTGGATTTGAACCAGGTCTTTTTGACTTTCACCCCAGCTATCTACCCTCTATATCCTTTTGCCTGGGAAAGTGTGCTAGGGCCAGCTTAAACTAGTTTTGGGGAGAGCCAATTGTTAAATTTTCAGTGTGAATATTTATTAATACCTCAGAAATAATCAAACCCTACAATCAGGCAGGTCTTGATTTATTGTTTTGTTGATTGTCTAGACTGAAGAAAGTGATGGAGAAAATATTAATAATAAAAATTAAACTTAAACATATACTGTTTAGTTGTTTTTTTCAGAGAGTCAGTTATCAAACATTTACCACCGTGCTCCTAATGCTGTCTGTCAGGAACACAATAAACATTTTTTGTTTGTTTTTTGGCTAGGCAACGGGATTAAGTGACTTGTCCAAGGTCACACATCTAGTAAATGTCAAGTGTCTGAGGTCACATTTGAACTCAGGACCTCCTGACTGCAGGGCCAGCGTTCTCTCCATTGCACCACCTAGCTGCCCCACAATAAAAAATTTTAATTAATATTTTAAGAAAGACTATAGCCAGACAGACTCAGGAAGACACAGGTTCAGAGATTGTTTCTGATGCATATTGTTTAGGTGACCCTAGTCAAATCTCTTAACTTCAGTCCCCCAGTAAGTCCCTAAGACTAGAAGATGCAGAATAGCTAAGGAAGTACCCTCCATACCAATGAAATCACAGGTCTGAACCAAAATAAAAAATATCAGTCTAACACACACACACACACACACACGCACACACACACGCACACCAAAAAAGTTATTCTAATGCTGTTGTTAATGGTAGGCTTGGTTATGGATCATGGTTCCTTTCATTGTTTTTCAACCTCCCATCCAGTTTTTGTTGTTGTTGTTGTTTTGTTGTTTTGTTTTTTCTTTGGACAGTTTCTACCAGTACAGCTGGTATACCTCAATGGATGGTTTCTACATATGAATGTGCCTCAATCTTGTACTCCTTAAATGCTTATAAAGGCATACCTTTTCAGATTTTGCCAAATTTTCAGTGTGAAGGGACAAGTAATAGAGATAATGAGTTATAAGGGCATGTTACAATCACAATGCATTTGTATCTTGTAAAGGATAAGCCCATTTTGAATTTGAGTGGATCATTTTGCAGTTTATAAATTCTATAAAACTTGGAGCAGTTTTATTTGCAACTCATAAAGGATGAGGCTTTGAGTAGCTTATTTGCATACGAAAAGGCCAGGAAAACAACTGAGCCAACTAGCAGAGACCATGAACTTGCCCCAGAACACAGATTAGCTCTGTACTTTCCCCTTCTTCGGTTATTTGCATGGACCAACAGGTAAGCTTTAGAACTTAAGGAACTGAGGGATCCTGAGCCCCGGAGTTATATGCTTTTGACCTGAACTACAGACATGAAGATGTGTGAAAGTTACTGATCATCACCATAAGTTACAGTGACTTTTCTCACCCAGAAGAGCCAGTCTTGTACTAGGAGGAGATAATGCCTGCAGAATTGAGAATCTTTGCCCTTTCTGAAAGAGCACAGCAGTACCGTAGCTAAAGATCACAATTGAGGTTGATGCTGAAGGTAGTGAAGCTACAGCTATGCTGGCAACACTTCCAGCATGACTGCTTTGCACTGTGAGGAGAAAGTCCAACCTTGCATTGAAACAATTTGTCCTGCAGTAATACCACACCCATTGGGAACAGTGCAAGGAAGCAGAAAGACCTCAAATTGCTGCCGTTCCGAAGGTAGGGGTGCTTTGGCAGTATATGTTCCCTAAATGTGAGCCTACACTACCACTGAACTCTTAAGTTTTTGCTCATTTCTCCCACGTGTGTTTTGTGTATTTGTGGGAGGAGGTTCCCTAGGTTTATGGGGATAACGTTTTGTAGTTACTCCCTCATATTATGTATGGCCTTTAAGTAAATGCCTCTGTTCTGAGTAAATGCATTTGTTCTGAGCCAATTGTATCTACTGCTGATTATTATTAATAAGAAACATACCAGTGGGGGCTTGTGAGTGGTAATGTTAGGAATGCAGACCCAAAAGGTTACCCCCTAGAACCTGAGGTAATAGCTGCCTAGTCAGTCGCCAGTCAGTGCAGTGGATAGAGAGCTAGACCTGGAGTCAGGAAGACCTGAGTTCAAATCCAGCCTCAAACCCTGTTTCATCTTTCTTGATCATAAGTGAATAAGTATTTGAGATGAATAGACTATGTTATAATTTTGTGAGCCTCTAAAGGTCAGAAGAGCTACCAGAAGTCTAGCAACTAGAGTCCATAGCAGAATCAGCAAGTAGCCACAAGAGCTGAGTCGGGCTAGGAACCAGCCATGAGTAACTTGGCATGCTTGAGCCAGACCAGCAGTGAATCAACTCAACATAGGACATTGTGCCCTGTAAGCAAAGGAGCCACTTGTCTAATGGCTTGGTGGGGAGAATTTTTCGTAGTCACCACTTTAAATCAAGTCTACTCTTTCCAGGGGAGCAAGTGGGTATGTAGAAAGGAATGCTTTGGAGCATTGGTTTGGAAGGTTGGTTTTATACTTTGGTTCTTGCCACTATCTTCTCAGTAAATATCTCTTTGTAAAAGCTAATTGATGCTAACTGATTAAATGACATTGGGGAAAGGATAATGGTTCGGATAATTTCAAGGGGAACACACCACATTTTTTTTTGTGGGGGGAAGAGAGGTGGTCATGAGCTAGATATGTACTAGATAACCACAACCCTTCAAGGTTACCTACCTGTAGAATTCTGAGGACCCAACCTGCCAACCTATGAGTTGGGGTTTAGGAGATATCTATTCTCTCAGTGCCCACCTTCCAATTCCTTAATTTGTACAAGGGGCAACAGAGGGTTTTGTTTGTTTATTATGGAAGAAATTCACTGCTGTCACAACATATTCAACCTAATTTACTTCTATTTCCCCTCAGTCTTGCATACTGTTCTACCAGAATGAGAAAATGGAAGAGTAGAGAAGGACAAAAATAGAAATTTATTAAGTGAAAAAATATTATAATATTATTGTATCTACATAATCTAGTAATGCAATAATTTATTCAATATTATTATTATACTATGATAATATATAATATAATATTATTATTGATGATGATTATAACAGCATTGACATAGTGCTTACCATGTGGCAAACACTTATGCTAAGCACTTTACAAATATTATCTCACTTGATCCCCACAACAACCCTAAGAGGTAGGTATTGTTATTTTCCCCACTTTATAGTTGAGGAAACTAGGGCAAACAAAGGCTAAATGTCTTGCCCAGGGTCACACAGCTAGTAAATAAATGAGGCTGGATTTGAATTCAGATCCAGCACTCTATCCACTGAGCCACCTAGCTGCCTAGAATATAGAGAAAATTGCAAGAATACAGAGCTCTCCTCACTGGAGAACTTGGAGAGCTGGAGAAGAAGACAGTCATAATACCAGTTGAGGGGCAGAGTGGAAAAGCAGTCTACAAAGTGTACAGGTGATTGAAAGTTGAGTCTATTTTTCATAGCACAACCAACCAAAATTAGATTTGAATCAACTGTTTTTGCTGTCACAGTATCATATTTGGCAAAATGCCATAGGTTCAATTTAGGTCAATCTTAGGTGCTGATAGGCAGTTCTAAATATAGATTCATTAACATTTCTATCTTTAGGGATGTCAATCAAAGCCTTTGATTGGAAGGAGACAGAAAAGGAAGAAGGTAAGTAAATAAAGCAGTTTAAATGTCAAGAAAAGAAAATATAATCTGAACAAAGCTGTGTTAAATTAGATGTCCAAATTATTTTGTTAGGAAAATATGACCATATTTTTTTTTTAATCAGTGTGGGGAACTCCCTTGGAGGGACCTCAGCCAATGCCGGTCAGTATCTGTTCTGCAACTTCTAGCTTTAGAAAGTTGCCTGGGCCAGATATTAGGTAACTTGTTCAGGGTCACATTTGCCACTCAACGTTGGAGTAAGGACTTTGAATCCAGATCTTCCTAACTCAATGGTTGTCCTCTCTCCATTACACCATGCTGACTCTCCTTACAATATTATCCTTGCAATAAAATAAGTAGCTTCTTTAGAATGTATCCAAGGTAAAATGATTCCTACCCTATAGTTTGTAATATTCCACAAGATCCTCACTGATAAGCGGACATAGTTAATTACTTGAGGTCAAGAAGACTCAAATTCAAATCCTGTCTCAGTTACTCACTAAATGTGTGAGCAAGTCACTTTGCTGAATTTTTATCCAGGTCATGCTCTGTAACCGTGGGTGTCTCCCAAGATTCTATCTTGGGCACTCTTCTTCTTTTCTCCCTCTATACTGTTTCACCTGGTAATCTCTTCAGCTCCCATGGATTCAATTATCTCTATGCTGATGGTGCTTAGATCTACTTATCTGGCCCAAACCTTTAATCTTGTACCTCTACCTGCCTATTAGACATCTCAAACTGGATGTCTTGTAAGACATCTTAAATTCAACATGTCCAAAACTGAACTCATTACCTTTTCCCCCAAGCCCTCCCCTCTTCCTAGCATTATTCTTACTGGCAAGGACACCCATTTTCCCAGTTACCCAGGTGCCATCTTGGCATTATCTTCTACTACTCATTCTCTTTTTTCTCTCCATATCCAGTCTCCAAGTTCTGTCAATTTTACCCTCAGATCATCTCTTGTATATATGCCCTCTTTTTTCCTCTGACACTGCCATCACTCTGGTGCAGGCCTTCATCCTCTCATGACTGGACTATTACAATAGCCTGCTGGTTGGGCTCTTTGCCTCAAGTTTCTCCCCACTCCAGTTCATCCTCTGCTCAGCTATTGTTTTAAGGCTGATCATGTCACCCCTTATTCAATAAACTCCAGTTGTTCCTTTTCAACCCTAGGCTCAAATATAAAATTCTCTGTTTGGTGTTTAAAATCCTTCACAACCTGGACCCCTCCTACTTTCTCAGTCTTCTTACACTTAACTCCCCTGTCATGTCTTCTGGGATCCAATGACCCTTAGCCTTCTTGCTGTTCCTTGCACAAGACACACCATCTCCCAACTCAATGCTTTTTTTACTGACTGCCTCTCATTCCTAGAATTCTCTTCCTCCTCTTCATCTCCTGCTTCCCTGACTTCCTTCAAGTCCCAACCAAAATCTGACCTTCTACAAGAAGCCTTTTATATTTACCCTTAACACTCTTGGTTAGTTATCTCCAATTTATCTTTTTTGTGCATAATGGTTTGCACGTTGTCTCCTCCATTAGATTGTGAGGTCCTTAAGAACAGGAATTGGTTTTTGCCTTTCTTTGTATTCCCAGTGCTTAGCGCAGTTTCTTGAATATAGCTGGTGTTTAATAAATGCTTGTTGACTGACAACTTCTTAGCCTCAGTTTCCTCATCTGTAAAATGGGAATAATAATAGCACCAACTTCATTAGCACCTAACTCCCACCCTGAGCCACAGCACCTTCAATATTTCTATTAATTAACTGTTATTGAAGTGAATACCATAAAATTACCTTGTTTTCTCTTTGTCACAAATGGAATTCCTTTATTAATGATCATGTTGATAATAACAGCCAACTATTACGAGGATCAAATGAGATGATGTATATATACCACTTTCTAAACCTTGAAGTGCTACATAAACACATCATTACACAAGCCCAAAAATGAAGAGAAAAGTGCATTGGACTTGGTGTCAGGAGTGACAAGAGTTCAAATCACATCTCTGACACTCATGAGTCGTGTAGCCATGGGTAAATCAAATCATTTAATATCTCTGAGCCTATTTCTTAATCTATAATAATGCTAATAATACCTGGACTATATACCTAAGAGGGTTAGTGTGGGGTTCAAATGAGACAATATTTGTGAAATGTTTTGTAAACAAAAGTACTATCTAAAAGTTGGCTATCATCATCAATAATTTGCGACATAGGGAAAATAAGGCAAGGGGAATTTTATGACATGTTCTTAAACAATGGTTAATTAAGATAAATATTAGAAGTGGAATACCTCCAGGATGGGGATGGGGATGAGGTAAATACAGCAATTAAATAGGAAAATTTTATTCTGAAACCTGATAAATCCAAACTTCACTACAAGGTATTCTGCCAATCAGTTACTATTTAAGATATCATTATTATTTAAAACATAGCAGACGAGTATCAACAGAGTATACATAATATTATGCTAGCAAAGTAGCAAAGTTCAGATCTATATTTCTTTAGGATCAGTGTAGGCTAATTTAAGTAGACAACTTCCAAAAGGCGGAAAAAAAAAACACAAAAGGACAGCTGTCAAATTTATTTGTAGGGTTTATTCAAAAAAGTTGTAATCTTTTAAAGAGACCAAAAAATTTAGAGTTGAGAAGGACCTTAGAGATTACATAGTCCAAGCATCCCCTGCCCACTCTATTTTACCTACAAGGCAAGTGAAATAAGGTTGAACCATACACTCAGGATTACAGAGAAACCCAGCTCTCCAGGCTTCCAGTCCAGCATGGTTTCCATTATACATGGGTGTATTTGTACTTAAGTGCAGAGTAAGACTTACAAGAGTAGTAGCAAGGAGCAGGCATTCAAACATACTTACTCCATTTTACTACACACATTTCTGTTTACAAATCCACAGTAGACAACACCAGAGGTATTTCCAGGAGGTGTGTCTGTTTGCGAGGAGTCAGAGAGGCACAGAGATTCTACAACTTTATGTGTCTTAGATTAGACCTTTCCTGAAATCATCTGCTGCTTTGCTGACCATTTTAGACCTGGGAATTTCCATGATGCAGGGTCTCTGTCAGCATCTCTTCATGGGTCCATTATCTCTTACATGGGCATAGAACTTGATGTCTGTATCACCCCACAGAGATTACCAGACTAAGCTTAACAGGGAGTGCAGTGTGTGCCTTCCTGTCACTTCATAAACAACCCAAGATTGGTCACTTACCACTGGCTTATCAAACTGGCTGTAGTACAAGTTCTGAATTTTGTCTGCCTGGGAAATCTAATGGAGACAACTATTAATAGACATGTTTATTTTATCATGGAAAATATGCCCTTAATGTTCAGGAGAGGGCAAAGAAAAGTTTCCAAGTAATAGTCTAAACAGCATTGGGACAAATGTATACATGCACTTATAGGAAGAGACAAAAATTAACCTCCAACTAAGGTAGCACCAGTTGCTTTCAAATTTTTCAGTATTTGTTTTTAATGTAAACCCTCTGGTTAATAGAACCCTTGATTTATAGCCATGCCAGATAAGAACAGTTCTAGTCCATTGTACCTAGACCTTCAAGAGACTAGAGCAATCATTTAGTCCAATTTTCTCAGTTTATAGATTTATAATTTATAGAATTGAGGATTGGGGAGAGATAAAAGAGAGATAAAAGATCGGGGAGAGATTTGCCCAAAGTCTTATAGGTAAGTGGTGTTAAACTCAGAAAGAAACAGGGCCACTAACCCACGCCTGAGGATCCTGGGGGCTGCTTATTGACTTACAAAACTACATTTTAGGGGGCAGGTAGGTGGTGCAGTAGATAGAGCACCAGACCTGAAGTCAGGAGGACCTGAGTTCAAATCTGACCTCAGACCAAACACTTGACACTTACTAGCTGTGTGACCCTGGGCAAGTCACTTAACTCCAATTGCCTAAAAAAAAAAACCCTACATTTCAATATTAAATTTTATTTATTTTGTTAAGTTTTTCCCAATTACAGTTTAATGTGGTTGGGGCCATACTTGGGATTGTTGTGGGCAGCAATAGTGCCAGCAGAAGACATGTCTGATGCCTCTGATGTCAGCAATAGTAACAAAGGAAGGATTTGAACCCAGATCCTCTGACTCCAAATTCTTTCCACCATGCCCTCGTGGCAGAGTTGCCATTTCTCTCACACATGCATGGCCAATTGTCCAAGAATTAGATCATAATACAACACACATAGCACTGAAATTATTTTGGACATAAACTTTCTTGGAAGATTTAGACATTACTTCAGGGTTTTGCTGTCATCATTGTGAAAGTCAAAGACCATTAAACCACAATTGTGCAAAAGTAACAATTAATAGAAAGTTCTGGTTAACAACATGCCAGATTTTAAAAGTTCCTATGCTAGGGGCAGCTAGGTGGCACAGTGGTTAGAGCTCCAGCCTTGGAGTCAGGAGGACCTGAGTTCAAATCCAGCCTCAGACACTAGCTATGTGACCCTGGGCAAGTCACTTAACCCTGATTGCCTCACCAAAAAAAAGATATATTAGTAAAAAAAAAATTTTTTAAAGTTCCTATACTTTGAAGCAATGGTGGCAGACTCATATAGAAATGGTAGCCAGCCCTACATAAGGAACCCTAATGGACACATATAGCCTTAGAAGACTTCACATGTCTGTATGTTTATTTTTAAATTAATTCATATACATATTAAAACCAGATAGGGATTACACTTTAATTTGATTCTGGCCTCACTGGGGATTGTGATGGACCATGGAGCTCATAAGTTTGACGCCTCTGCTTTGAGGTACATGTAGAACTCTATCCATTTTTTTTTCACTTTATGTTATAATACTTTGGCCTTAAAATGAAAAAAAAAATTGTGTGTAGTCAAATTACTTCATCTTTCAACATAGATATTGCTAGTCTAGAAACAAAATGTTTCAAATATAACTTAATTGTGTTATCTTGGAAAAACATGAGACACTTCTGAATGTTCTTTTATGTTGAAGTGTGGCCTTCATTTTTATTTGCATGTGTAAAACAAGCATTGTAAGTATTCACCTCTCATTATGTGTCCTGAAAATATAAACTACACACAGGTTCATTGTCAATAACTAATACACAAATGACAGAAGGTTGGAAGATGCACACGGCTATGGGGAGCTGTCCAAATTGAGCCTCTGCTTCTTGTGTGTGTGACCATGCTATCTGATATTTTTTCTTTGCATATTTTTTTTTTAGTCAAACTAACAAGTCCACGCGAAGATTAGCAGCTCTCCTATATTTTCTGCCCTGGTGCAACTTGTTCATTTCAAGACTTAACATATTTTTATATCAAATTATTGAAATAAGAGCCACCCAGGCACCTATTGTTTAATTGCATTTGTAAAAGCTACTGGATGGATAGTCTTGTAGAAATTTTTCATCTGGAATATTGCTGGTAAAGGAGGTGGGCCAATCACTTAGCAACAGGCCCTCTACAATTATTCCTCCAAAAAGCTACCAAGTTGATATTCCTAAAGCACTGATCTGATCACATCATCTCCCAATTAAAAAAATCTTCAGTGGCTCTCTATTGTTTCCAGGATAAAAGATCTTCCACGTTAGCACCCACAATTTGGTACCTATTTGCCTTTCTCATCTTATTTCACAATTCTCCCTTTTAATTATACTTTTCAGCCTGCTAGATGTTCTTTATACATGACATTCTGTCCCCTACCCCCCTTTCCTGACTTTGCAGGGAAATACACTCTGTCCTCATCTACAACTCTTAAAATCAACCCCTGGCTTCCTTCAAAGCACAGCTCAGATGCCATGTCCTACATGTCCCCCAGAGTAATTAGGGAGCAAATGGAAAGGGAATGACTATTTACTAAATGCCTACTGTGTGCCAGGCACTGTGCTTACAAATATTATTTCATTTGACCTTCACAACAACCCTGCAAGGTAGGTGCTATTATTATCCTCACTTTACAGTTGAGGAAACTGAGTCAAACAGAAGTTAAGTAACTCGCCCAGAGTTACACAGCTAATAAGTGTCTGAGGTCACATTTGAACTCAGGCCCTCCTGACTCCAGAGGCACCATATTAGCACCCTATCCCTCTTGAAAGACTTTGCATTTACATATATGTGTGTGCATACATGTAGGTATGTATGTATGTATGTATGTGTAGATACATATATGTGTGTGTATTATATATATTTTTTCACTCCCCTCCACTTCTTCTCCCCTCTCCCCACAATACCTATTCCTTAAGGATAAGGGTTCTTTCTTTAGCATCTAAAACATTACCTTGAATTTCCATTATAGGACCATCGATTTAAAGCTAGAAGATACATTTGTGCTCATTGAATCCAACCTCCTCATTTTCCACAAGAGGAAACTGAGTCCCAGAGAGGTTAAATGATTTGACCAGTTCCACACAGTAAAGCTAATAAGCCTCTGAGGCAGGATTTGAACTCAGATCTTCCTGATTCCCAGTCTGATGCTCTATTCCATACTGCTTCTTAGTGGTTTAACAAACATTTATTGAATTGAATTGAATTGAATCCAACTGAATTGACAACCTGAAGGCTACACTGTTATCCATAATGTATTAAAGAACAAGAAAGAGGCCTCTGGCACATTTGGGAAATTGTCTGCAGGATTTACAGTGAGACATAGACAAAAATTACTCAATAGACTTCCTGGAGGGCTCCCATGTGGCTGCTTCTCCTGTCCCCAGAATTTATGCCAAAAACCCCCCTATGCTTTCAAGGACAAGAAGGCCACTTGGGGTCTTCTAGAGGTTCTCCAGAATGCCAGAATGCCAAGACTGAGCTGACTTCATCCACTAGAAATTTATGGAACACCACTTCAGCCAGGCCCTTGCTGCTTCTCAACAATCCTTCCACTCTATCTTTCTTTATCAACCCCATCCTCATTCTCCAAAACATCTACTCCAAACCTTGACTTTTCTCCCTCCACCGATGGTACCCTTATTCTTACAGCAGAGGACCCAGCCTCCCACTTCCTCAGGAAGATTGAGATTCTAGGCCATTTGATGTGAATTCCCTCTCTTTTCATTAACATTTCTCAACATCATCATCCACTTTCTCCTCCTTCCCTCTGATCTGCTTGGAAAAGGAGAGGAAGGGAATAAACATTTATAAAGCACCTACTATGTGCCAGCACTGTGCAAAGCATTTTTTTTTTTTACAAATATCATCCCACTGGATCCTTACATAGGTACTGTTATTATTGCCCCCATTTTACAGCTGAGGACACTCGGGCAAACCAAGGTTAAGAGCTAGGATCACTCAGCTAGTAAGTATGTAAAGTCAGATTTGAACTCAGGTCTTCCAGATTCCAGGCCCAGCACTCTGTCCACTATGTCACTAGCTGCTGCAGCTGCAGAAATATTCCTACTCCTCCCTAAGGCTTGATGCCTTGACCCTATTCCTTCCCACCTCTTCTAGCACTTTGTTCCATCAGTAATTCTCTTTTTATCTTTCACTTTCCACTGACTCCTTCCCATTTGACAATAACAATCAGAATCTGGGACATTTCCTCTGTCACCCAGCTAGTTCATATTTTTAAAACATGAAATTATTTATATGTGTATGAAATGATTTTATTAAACTTCTTTTAATATGAAATGAACAAGAATTGAACAGATTTAGAAAGCATGGATGGGTTGTGACCCGCTCTTATAGAGGGAATGCTCTTATGGAGGAGGTCAGAGATTCACTGAAGCATTGAAATAATCATCTTTAATCGAATGAAGATCTATTTGGTCATCATTAAGTAAAACACATTTGGGAAGATAAAGCTAAGGCCAAATTATGTAGCTCCAAACCAAATGAAATGCTTATTTGTTGTGGATTATCATGGCTAGGTGGCACTGAAAATCAGGAAAACTTGAGTTCAAATCTAGGTTGAGACACTTACTGACTATGTGATCCTGAGACTCTGTATGCTTCAGTTTCCTCAACTGTTGACTGAGGATAATAATAACATCTATCCCACAAGGTTGTTGTGAGGAACTAATGTGATAATATTTGTGAAGCACTTGGCATAGTACCTGGAAATAGTAATCACTACATTTTCTCCCTCCCTACTGATGCAGTGTAGATGTTTAAGATTTACTCTATTACTAAATGGTAATTATGCATAATAAACCACTATTACCCTAAATAGAAGGGCAGCTAGGTGGCACAGTGGATAGAGCACTGGGCCTGGAGTCAGGACAACATGAGTTCAAATCTGACCTCAGATACTTACCAGCTGTGTGACCATGGGCAAGTTCACTTAACCCTGTTGCCTCAGTTTCCTCATCTGTAAAATGAGCTGGAAAAGGAGTAGGAGTAGGAGAGTAGGAGAAGGAAATGGCAAAAACCACTCCAGTATCTCTCCCAAGAAAACCCCAAATGGGGTCACAAAGAGTCAGACATCACTAAAACAACTGAACAACAACAAAAAACCCTAAAGGGCATTATTTAGCATTCCATGGCAAAATGCATTCAGAATGTATTTTGTGTATTCCTATTACATTCTTGAAATCACTAATTTCTATTTTTTATTTGAGGTTTCCCTTATCCAGGGGAACTGTGGAATAAGGTCCTTGTGTGTATTTCAATAACCAGGATGTCCATAATTAACTTTTCAGTTCATTTTCTTACCACTAGAGGTCATTGTAATGCTTTAGTACAAAGTGGTAGTAGATGATCATGAAGGCAAATAGAAACCATAAGATTGATCGGAAAGAAGCGAAATGTTCACTATTTTCCACTCCATGGAAATAGCTCCATTTCTTCATTCCAGCATCTGATGACCTGGCGATACACACACACACACACACACACACATAGAGAGAGGAATATATATACACACATTTATACACATGTATATGTATGTGTATAATGTACATGTACATATATACCTACCCCTACACATACATTCACATATATACATATACAGGCATGCAGATATATACATACATATATATGTATATATAACAAGGAATAAAACTAAATCAAGAAAAATTTATCAGTTTTTAAATGCATTTCACCAAAAAGACAGAACAAGCAACTGCCCTTATTAAAGCAAATACCCTCAAATTAATTTTTTCAAAAAAGTTTGGTGGAAAAACAAAAATAAGCCTAAGATAACATATCTGTGTTTTCATCACAAGTCTTACATGGTCATTGGGAAAGGACGGATTTGGCAATATCTTATAAAGACTGAGAAGAAGCCTGTTTACGTGCCATTCTCATACCGAAAGTTTCTAAATCACTAACTCCAACCAGTCAGGTTGAAAGGGAGCTCCAGCAAGCAATATTTGCCTATTTTTGTATCAGATTGAGGTCTTAAATGATTCATTACTACTTACACTTTCAAAAACAAGACTTGTTGGTTTATTTCTCAATTATACTTTTGTAAATGAATATTAGCAACCATTAATAAGTAAAAACTGTTTACCTTTCACAAGTATACTTTAAATTCACAAATCTTGTCTTTTTAGCCAAAGCATTAAACTTGGCCAACACTTTCCTAAGGAAACACCTGTGATCTCTATAGACATGAAGTCTTACTTAACCTAATATTTAGCCTTTGAACCTGATTGATTAAATAACTTCATGAATTCATCTTCTGTTTATACTTCAAGAGTTTTTTAAGTACTTTCTAAGTCCCCAGTCCTAGGCTACCCTGTAGGAAATACAAGTAAATAGATAAAAGGAAGTAAGTCTACTATTGATCTTTTCTAGCCTAAAGTCATAGTCATCTGTAACTAGAATATGATTACCAAATTCATGAAGTATTCATTTTTATGCCTCAATAACAGAAGCTAGTAATTAGTTTATATGTTATGATCTAGGCCTATAATCATGCCTTTCACTGCTCTGGACAAGAGAGAGTTCTCAACCAAACAAGGGAAAGAGGCAATCACAAAAGATAGAATAGATTATTTTGATTACATGAAGTTGAGGATTTATCCTGGGGGTTTTTCATTGCTTTCTCTGGGTTCTCCCACCCTTCCAGTATGTGAAGTTCTATTAAGTACAGACCCAGTGACAATTTTACTTCTGTCTAAGGGAGCAAGTCTCAGAGCCCAGACTGAAGCATGATTTGCATACTAGGTAATTACTGGAAAGATAATGATCCTACTCATTTACAACAATCCTACAATATCTCACTTCTTTTCTTTGATATAAACATTAGTTGGAATCCTAAAAACTGACAGAATTAGTTATTTGGACCTTGACCATAACTATACTGTATTGCATTTTCTATTTAGAACTTCCAGTCATCCATTATCTTATCAAAGTGGATGTTCCCTCCTTGGCTGCAGATTGAAATCCCTTTACCATCAAGTACCCTTTTAGATTCTGGTCTCTCTTTCCCTCCCTAGAGGATTTACTCAATGTTGTATGTGGGTTCCATTTCTCTAAGAGTGTGTCAACTCAGAGTTAAGAAACCAAATTGAACGTACAGGAGTAACAGTTAATATTAGCCACGTGTAGACTAAGAACTATACTATTTTGAGCATACTCTTTCCCCTTTTCTGTGACTACAGCATTGCTTCTGCTTATGGGGACTTTACATAGGGCTAGGAGATATTTTATATATTTCATAGGTATCAGTGCTCCATTCTTCCCTCCCCCCTAAAAAAAATCATCCATTCTTTCCACATTCATCCTGGAATCAAAACTAGCATATTTTTTAAAAAAAACACATTCTCAACTGAAGCACTTTTTCCTAATTATTATTTTTTTGGGGGGTGACAGAGGTGAACCAGAACAAGTCTAAATTTCCCAGTATGCTATGAGTCATCCCTAAGTTATTTGATTAGCAACTACATTTCTCATGAGGCTCCAGGTCTCAAATGATGGGCCTGATTGGAGACCTTGAGTTTCTATGAAACGTTGTGATGGTGGCACAAGGGATGCCATTATAGTGAGGACATACACTAAAAAAAAGAGTAGATTCCAAGTCATGGAACCAACCAGGCATGGAGTTGCAGTTGGGTTTAATGAGGAGATTGCCTGGCTAAATACTGTGTATATACACATATACTAGCTAAATACTATGTATAGGAATGAAAGTAGAAGTGGCAAGTGGGGGAAGAACATGAAGAATTTGAATACAGACAAATGCTAAAAAAGATGTTTCCTGAAAGTAAAATCTTGACCTATAGTAAATATATCATCTTGCTTGTTCCCAGTCCCTGACAGGAAAGTCAACCCTTGAAAGTCATTTTTACTGAACCAGCATCATCTCCCAGGTGTATTTATGGAACTACCACCCTGTTACCCAGACATCCAAAGGGAGTGATTGTCTAGAGTCCAGGGGTAGGGAACCTGCAGCCTTGAGGCCACATGTGACTCTCTAGGTCCTCAAGTGCAGCCCTTTGATTGAATCCAAACTTCACGGAGCAAACCCCTTAATAAAAGGATTTGTTCTGTAAAACTTGGACTCAGTCAAAAGGCCTCACCCAAGGACCTAGAAGGCCACATGTGGCCTTGAGGCCAAGGTTTCCCATCCCTGACACATCTTCCTATTAACATTTTTGGGCCTAACTGGGGTAACTATAGTAATAAGCCTTCTAGGAGTATTGTCATTAACGGAAAAAAGCAAAACATCTACCTCAGAAGATATTCCTAAAGCTAAGTTTTTAGACAGCTTTTGTGTTTTCTTTAAACAAAAAGTTCTCTCTACAATTTTATTTGTAGAATGAAAATTTATTCTACAGGGATGTTTGGAACCAAGGAGACATTTAAACACTAAGGGGAACAAAGGTACTGTTTCAAATGAAGACTTCCTGATCAATCTTTCCTCCCGCGTGATCCTTCCTTTCTTTCCCCTCCTTCCCACTCCCAGCCTCCTAATCAATACCCATCTCTCCCCCTACCTCCCCTTGGATCTCCTATGGTTTTTAGGAGTATCTCTCTTGTATACTCTCTATGAATTTTTTTAAATTATTATTATAGCTCATAGGTCACATTATCATAGTTTTAGGCCTGGAAGAGAACTTCCACCTCATCTAAGTCAGTCTCTTTCTTTTATAGATAAAGAAAATGAGACCAAGAAGTTAAGTGACTTGCCCAAGGTCATTTAAGTAGTAAGCATGGGAGCTGAATTTGAGTCAGGGTTCTCTGATTCTAAATCCAGTGCTCTCTCTACTGAACTCTCTACCTGTATGTTTCATATCCCCCTGTTTTAGAGTTCCATGAGGACAGGAGCCTCTTAAACTCTACACAGCGCTAATCACAGTGAATTGCACATGGTAAGTGTTTAGTAAATGTACACTGTTCAGCACAATATTTTTCCACAGATAAAAGAAGCTTAATAGATGTTTGCTAGATTGAATTGAACTTTGAAACATGAGAATTCCCAGTGTAAGGATGAAATTCTTTCACTGCCTTTGGTATGGGGAATAAATAGGAAGGAAACCTGAGACTGAAATCCTGATTATGAACAACTGACTAGTGGTGATTAGTGGAACATTCAGCAGAAGCTGTCAATTACACTAACACATATACCTCACAAAGAGAAGACAAGGTTGGTGGAAACATTTCATGGCAAATACATTCCCTATTTTTAGACCTTTCTTTCTCTACCTGGCATTTCCCCGTTGAACTCCAGTAGCTGACACATAAAGTTCTCCTATTTGTACACAGGAGGATTCAGACGGCACAAGGACCACGCTGAGCAAAGCCCAGACATTTGTCTGGCTGCAGGGGTATGTGACGCATCAGCCAAAGTGGCTTAAGCCCAACTTCTAAGGCTGCCCTCAGTCTCCCTTTAGCAACCACACCCTTTGTAACTGCACTTTTGCTTCCTCAATCTCATGTTTCACATTTGAACTTCTGAATTTTACCTTTATCATTGTATTCTGATAGATGTTTCATGGAAATACCTTGGCCACACATATGTATGTGTTAATTATGTAGCAATAATATATTGTTATATAACAAATTAATATACAATATATAAATAATGTATAATAAGAATATATTATTGTGTTACAATTATATATATGTGTGTGTGTGTGTGTGTGTGTGATTCACAGATTATAAACACACATATATGGAAAGGAAATTTAGCTTCTGAAGCATGTTAACCATTTTCCAATTTAAGAATGCTAACTTTCTTTTTATTTTATTTTTTTTTTTGCTTGTAGACAATTTGGGTCAAGTGATTTGCCCAGGGTCACACAGCTAGTAAGTGTCAAGTGTTTGGTCTGAGGCCGGATTTGAACTCAGGTCCTCCTGACTTGCCCTGAAGTCAGGAGGACCTGAGTTCAAATCCAACCTGAGACGCATAACACTTACCAGCTGTGTGACCCTGGGCAAGACACTTAACCCCATTGCCTAACAAACCACCCCCCCCAAAAAAAAGAATGCTAACTTTCGGGGCAGCTAGGTGGCGCAGTGGATAGAGCACCAACCCTGAAGTCAAGAGGACCTGAGTTCAAATGTGACCTAAGACCAAACACTTGACCCTTACTAGCTGTGTGACCCTGGCCAAGTCACTTAACCCCAATTGCCTAAAAAAAAAGCCAACTTTAAAATGTATATTTAAAACTGATTTTTAGAATAAAAAATACACATACATACCTAATTTTTTTTTCTCTCTCGCATCACTCCAAATAGTAAATTTGGCATGTAAGTATTAGATTGTCAGCTTTATGAGAGTAGGAACTGTCTTTTGCCTTTCTTCGTTTTCCCCAGCACTTAGCACAGATTAGGCACTTAAAAAATGCTTATTGACCTGACTAGAATTTCTCCAGAAATCTAAGACAACACAAGTCTGTCTTTCTTCTGTGCCCTCCTGGCTCCAACCCTAGGTGGAGTAAGGACAGTCCTGCTATGCTGTGTGTGCCAAAGGAGACATGATTCCAGATTGTTGGAGATAGGCTGAGTGAAATGCTTCACACCTGAATGAGGAGCAGAGCTGGTGCCTGAGACTCTTTGGGAAAGATGTATGGAAACTGAAAGATATTGGAAGCTACAACATATAGGGGAGATGACCTTCTCTCAACATGTCCCTGATTTCCATCTTGCCTCCTCAGAAACTTGGGAGAGAGACTTTTCCCTTGGTTGAGATCAGGACATCTTTTTTGGCTGAGCTGAAATTATATCTTGGTCCTAACTAAAGAGATCATTCAGCTTATATACTTTCTGGTGCATTTTAATTTCTACAACTGTCTTGATTTTTATTTGCTGTTTTCCTGGATAAGTAGATTTACTAGCTATTTGCTATTTGGGATCATCTTTTTGGGGATAAGCATTTGGTGCAAAAGAGATAAGCTAGGGAGTGTAAGCTAAGGGTTACCCTTCCCCTTAACAGGGTCACCCTTCCCCTTAACAGGGTCCAGGGAAATGTCTTCTGTTTTGAAAATTTCCCCCCAGATTGTACCCCTAGATTAGCAATATTTGAAGATGCAAACAGACACAAATCCAGCCCAATATCTCTCTTGGAGACAAGCGAGGGAAGAACAAGCATCCAACCAAGGCCATTCTGCTGTTCCCTTCAGGATGGAAACTGTAATCTCCCTGGGATAAGAGGTGAGACAGATTCTAGAGACACTGATCCAAGATGTCTGAGAGGCTTTTGTCTATCCATTTAGACAACCCATGTGAACATGCATATCTTACATGGGCACACATATTTTATACTTCATTTCAGACAAGTAAGACTTTTGCACTGCATAGCATTAGCTCAGAGTCCTGGAAAATCTTTCAGACACTTTATTTTCTGAACTGATAAAGACTAACCTCATTACAAAAAGAGGATTCCTTATTGCTGGATAAAAATCTTGAAAATATATGAAACTGTCAAGTTTGTGTAGATTTCTAAAGAAGACAGTTTAATCAAAAAGCTAAATTCATAACTGGTGATAGAAAAAGGAAGAGGATATATGATGTTGTTGTTTATCCTTTGTTTTTGAAGAAGACCAATGACATCTCAGGGTGATGTCATAACTCATAAGTAAACTGGATTTAAGTGAGGCAGAGTTGCACCAAGTCATCAAGCCTCATTCTCTTCCTGAGTCATCAAAACCCAATAGCAAGACAAAAGTCAACTAGCAATGGCCCAGGATGCATGGAGGACCTTGTTGTCTTTGATGTCTGATCAAGCTCTAAGTGCTCTACGATGCCTGCTTCAGCTGCCTTCATGTCTGTTGGAACAAACTGTCCTCATCTGCCCATTCCACCAGGGGAAGTCTTCAGATGCCTTGGGGTAGACATCCCCCTACACTGATGGGTTGGAGGCCTATTGGTTACCCTCAACCTGCTTTAGCCTGTCTGCCAAGATGATTTACCAGAGTACAACCACTGTGCACATTACAACTTTTTGGAGCCACAGGTGACAGTTGGGTGAAGGTGGACACCAAAGGTAGATAAGCAGCCCTGAAAAGGGCTCAGCAAACCACCCCATACACCCCAGATATATAATAGAAACTAATTAAAGAGTCACTTCAAAGATATTTGTTAAATAATAGTATTTGTTGGTAATGATAATTAATCATATTAATGGTGATAACTCATTTTTATAGTGCTTTGCAACTGAGAAAACACTTTCTCATAATATCTGTTTAGATTAATGAAAAGAACAAGTTTACTATCTCCAAAACCATGGGCTATTCTAACCATACAATTCAGGAGCACAAATTTTTTCAACTTGCCTATGTTACATTTCTTCCAGCAGATGAGTAGGATCAAATAATCAAATTCAGTCAACCATATGTGATTTAAATATGATTGCTGTTTGAAGCCAACTTCATGCAGACTTAAGGATTAGTGAAAGATCTTAATACAATGTAAAAAGAATTTCTCTGGCAGTCTTAAAGTGAAACATTTTTGGAAAACAGTTAAGAGAATCATTTTAAGAAAGGACCACAAGAGGCAGCTAGATGGCGCAGTGGATAGAGCACCAGGCCTAGAGTAAGGAAGACCTGAGTTCAAGTCTGACTTTGGACACATAAAAGTCACTTAACCCTATTGCCTAGCAAAGAAAGAAATAAAGGAGCACAAGACCAAGAATGTTCCTTGTCTTCATCCTTCTTTCATCTTTCCTAGTTTTTACTAGGAAAGTCAGATCAGATGAATGAGAAATCACTGCAAGAATGACACATGGTCAGATCATTTCCATTTAAATTCAATGTTCAGAAAAACCTGCTGCTTTTCTTTGTACGTAAATCAATCTTCTTCGTAGTCCTAAATAGAGGAACTATCATATTTTTAAATGACACAAGCCTATCTTTATATAGAACATAATGCTTTTCTTCAAAGAAGTCCCAAATGAGAGAGGTAGGTGGCAAGTACTGTTTTTATTTTCCTATTGAGAAGAACCAAGACAGAGAAACTGACTTGCATGGAGTCCCACAACAAGAGAGTAGGGTCAAGATCGAGCCCAGATTCTCCTCTCCCCTCTAAGTCCACTAGCCTACTAGTATGCTGAATTGGCCACATCTTACTTTAAATAGGATGTAAGTATAGTGAATTTATACATTCATGTGAGTATATGGAACATATTACAGAAATGGTTTTTACAGTTACATAAAGCCATTTTCACATAAAACTATTATGCAGAGTAACTTACACTTATTAATCAATCATTAAGTATTTATTAAGAGCCACTGTGTTAGGGGCTGTGGATACAAAGAAAAACATTAAATATGTTTAATAATATGTTAATGTTTCTTCAACTTTAATTTGTTGTTTTTAATATCATTTATTAAGTGTCAATGGACTACAAAGTTTCTTTCAGACTCATCCTGTCACTAACAGACAGCAGGCAAAAGGCTCAAAGTGTCAGCCCTTAGACATTCACATCAAAGGGAAAGGTGAGGGCTAAGTTCGCACCTCACCCGTATGTCAGCAGGAGCCTGGGGATAGTATTTGTTGATGTTGTACTTAAAAACACCAACATTGCACTTGATCTGAAGGCTGCACAATTACTATTTAGATGAAAATACGTTATCTTCAGCTTTATAAGCTATTATTTTAAAAATCATAGGTATTGTGAAGACTTGAGAGAATACAACTTTGAGTGGTCTTACAACTATTTAAAAAGTTTTATTTATGGAAAACTTTTATACTCCTGTCATTTCCCAATATACCCATCATCACCATAAAATGAAACTGACTAACATGGTGCATACAAGACTCTGTCCCAGTAGTCCCCCAACTTTCCATGGTGAAAAAGGAAGAGTGTTTCACCATCTGTTCTCTGGACATTTTAATTATTCTGACTTCAGCTGCCTTTTAGTGCTATTTTCATATAACTTCTTTTCAATGCTTAGACACTTTCAAATGTATTGCTTCATCCCTCAAAAAGTAATTATGAATACAAAGATAAGCGTATCATCATTATCTGTTGATACCACAAGATAAAAAAGGCACCACGTAAAACACCCTCTCAAGATCTTTGAAACAATAACAGGGAATATTAACAATGGGTTTTCTTCATCTTTTTTGTGTCATGGACCCCTCTGGCAATTTGGTGAAGCCTATGGACCCCTTTTCAGATGAATGTTTTTGTGCATATTCATAATTGGAGAAAATGCTGAATTTCAGTTAAAGGTTAGTGAATATAAAGCCGTACTTTTTCCCCCTAGCCAGGTTCACAGAATCCCTAAAATTTATCCATGGTCCCGAGTCAAGAATTGATCTAATGACTGTCTTACCTAAGGATGCTAGCTTCTTTTAGAAAAATACTGAAACTCTGAGGGTCTACATTCTTTGTTTTTTCTGACTCCTCCTTGCCATTTCCCTCCTTATATTTTCTTCTGTGTCAGTTAATAGGCAGAGAGTCAAGGGAAATTGCATAGAAGGCTCTATTTTTCTTTCTCAGAAGATGTCACTATTGTTAAAAAAAAAAACATTTCTGCAAGAACTCTATTTAATCAGTGTATGAAGGGAGTGGAAAAAGATGTTGTTCTTTAAAGCCATGAACAACAAGTAGCAGAACAAGGAGATATTTCTATTTTTAAATCTCTGACAAATAATGTAATTATATTATTTATATGATTACTCTAACTACTCTAAGAGTCTGGTGGTTTCCCCAGGAAGCTGGCAATGTGTTACATTGCTGCCATTAACACCTGCAGCATTTCCTCAAGTGATAATAAATCAGATCTACGTATTATTTTCCTCAGAAAAACTCTGTGAGGTGTCATGCAAATATGATCATCTCCCATTTCAACTCCTTCTGGGGCATGTAATTCAACTATTATCATCTCCATTTTATAGCTTAGCAAACTGAAGTTCAGCATGCAGCTAGAAAGTGTCAGAATAAGGACTTGAGCCCACAACTTCCCCTGATTCCCAGGCCAGCATCTTTTCCATACCACATCCACCTCCTATAATGTCAGGCACAGATTTACCTAGGGGCATGCATCCCATCTCACTGAGTGAGCAACCCTGTTGTAGTTAAAAGCATCAAAACTGACTTGTGAGACTAATCTACCTTTAGTTAAAAAACATTTCTACCTTTGCATCTTCAAGCTCTGGAGTCTGTCTGCTTCTGTCCCGGGTTAGCACAGACCGGAATATGTGCCAGATGAATGAAGAGCTTAAAAGACATAAACTACCTGCAATCCAAATATCTTTTCCTTTAAATGACAAATCCATTCTGTTTGAACCACTCTATAATATAATCACATAGCTTGGGAGCTTGATTTTTTTTCTCTCCCCTGATTTCAGCAGGAAGTATTTCCCAAGCTCTGATCCTGCCCTAACCTGCATAGTAAGTGTTGCCTCCTTGCTGAGGACACATAGCCTGGTCCTGGAATGAATATTTCCAGTGACACCAATCCACAAATATTCTACACCTTTAAAAGGAAAAATATGACAGTCTTGTGATAGCATTGAAACAGGTGCAGGAGAGAGCTGAGACGCTGAAGATAATTTGCACTACCATGAATGCACTTGTCACTCATTCAAGGACTATTAGCACCAATGGTAATTGGCAACTGACTATTCAGATGACTGGTCAGCTGCCAGGACTCTTTGCCCTTCCTCTTCCCACCCCCTAGGGGTAACATGAAAGGAACTGGAGGTCAGAGAAATAAACTAAAAAAAAAAAACCTTTCACTGTTAGCAAAGTTATTTTGGGAGTTAAACTATACTCATGAACTTTTCAAACAGTACTGTATCATGAATGCCCAGGAAATGCCATCTCCCAGTCAAATTCACTAACTACTTGGCTCTCAATTCTAGTTATTAGATTAATTCAGGAGTCCTGAGCAATATCTCTCTCCCACCGCATCCAACTCCACTTGTCCTCTCAATTAAGAATCTTGCTCAGTCTTTCATGTCTTTGTTCTAGGGAGTTGAAAAGTCCTGTCATTTTTGCATTTGGCTCCTCTGCCAACACCGCATGTGTTTCCTAGTCCACAGCTGCCCCACATTCCACTGCCTTGGACATGGTAGTATTTGAAGCTGGTAAATGTAAAGGATTTTTTTGGGGGGTGGGAGGGTTCATGTATGGAGGAAAACAACATCTCCAACCTCCAAAAAGTCATCCCTGCATAGGGTGACTTGTATCTGTTATTTAAATAGAATTTTCTGTATATGTATACATATGCAGTATGTGTTCTCATATATTTCTATTAGGATAACCCCGTATTAAGTCCTTACACTGTGATGTAATAGAACATTATGAGATTTTTAAGAGCGTCGAAGCATGTTATAAAGAACCTTATTCATCCTCACAGGATTGTTTTGTTTGTTTTAAATTCTAATAAAATAGGGACATGTCACTTATGAACATTTGGGTCTTAAAATGTATTTCTTACTAAAAAACAGATTCCGAGATAAAAGACATACAGTAGTCATAGATTCAGAGGTGGTAGGGATCTCAGAGCCCTCCTAGTTCCACCCTTTCACTTTACATATGAAGGTTAAGTAATTTGCTCAAAGTCACCCTGATAGTGCCACACTTAGAATTTGAACCTAGGGCTTCTAGATTTGCTAAGTCAGTGTACTTTCCTCTACAGCAAATGATCCAGTCCAACAACATCAGAAAATAAGGAAAGGGAGAAGTGACTGCTTCAAGATCATGCAGGCAGTAAATTAAGCCAAGCCAGAATGTGAACTCAGGTTCCCCGATTTCAAATCCATCTTTCTTTCCATTGTACCCCAGACTTTTAGAATTGCAGGCAAGCTCAAAAGCTGATGGTTAAATTTTCAGTGTTAAGTGTTTACACCTTGCAAAGCAGCAAAAGCTACAAATCAAGTCTTGATTTATTGTTTATAGACTTCAGAAGATGAGAGAGAAAATGTGAATAATGCAGATTAAGCTTAAAAGTGTAACTGGGGTATTTTTTTTTTTGTTAAACCTTTGCCAGTGCATCCCTAGCTTCAGGAGACTTAGAGGTCATTCTAGTTTAGTACTTTCAGGTGGCTTCTAAGAAACTAAGGCTAGAGAGGTGGGGTCATTCACCCAAAGTGATGTAGCGTTAGACCAGGGACTAGAACCTGGGTGTCCTACCTCCAATTCAGAGCTTGCTAGTGCTGTCTGATTTGCTGCTGCTTATATTGCGAGTTTCCATTGTTTAAGGGAGATCGAAGAGTGAATATGAGGACTCATATATTCTTGTACCTAATCACATCTGACCACCTTAAAACACAGGATTTCAGATTCACAGCTGGGAGGGACCTCAGAGGCCACCTAAACCAATCCTATTTCCCCATCTGTAAAATGAAGGGGGTTAGATTAAATAATCTTTAAGGTCTTTGCTAGCTCTAAAACCTATGAAGCAGTGTCCCACCAAAGACCTGGAAAGGACAGACGAATCTCTTTCCAGGTACATAGTGGCAAAACGATGTGGCTTTTGGGTTCTGCAACTCTTGCCTCCTAAGCAGCCCTGTGTGGCGTAAGGCACCTCCTCCAGACATCATTAACTTTGGAAGAACACAGCTCTGGGAAAGGCAATGGCTAGGGATCAGGGTACCATCCCCCAAAAAGTGGTGGAAAAGCTCCACTTTGTAGTGGCATCTGGCCATTCTACCCTCATTGCTCTGCTGCCTAGATTTAGATATTATTATCATTGTCATCATCAATCATCATCATCATTATCACTAACATTTATATAGTATTTTAAGGTTTGCAAAGTGCTTTACAAATATCTTTTTTTAGTCTCACAACAACCATAGGAAATATGTACTCTTACTATTCCCTATTTTAAAGATGGGGTAATGGAGACAGGCAAGGGTTAAGTGACTTGCCCAAGGTCACACACTTAGCAAGTGTCTGATACCAGATTTTAACTCAGGTCTTCCTAACTCCAAGTCCAGCATTCTATCCATCCAACTGCCTTGTAGACACCTGTCAAAGAGAAACTGTGTGTTAGGGTAAGGGAGGGGAGGGGTGGGACTCAGCAATATTACTAAGGGTAAAATTTAAGTTGTCACTTTTCCCTTCCACTCACCACCTCCTTCAGACATTGATGCTGTCCTTCCTTTCTCCAGATTAAGTATTTTTACACATTAATACCTATTTACTTTAATTAACTTTAATCATATGCATATTGAAATGAATGAGGCTTGAGTTTCTGAGGGTTTCAGGTTTGTTTCCAAGAGCTGCTGAGGACCATTAAAAGTCATGGGTTTCTCTAAGCCCTGTCCCAAGGTTCTGAAGCCAGCCTTAGCCTGCTCAGAACCTTCCTCCTGTCTGGTTCTCTCCCTGCCCACCCCTAATCCCCCAAAAAAGGTCCATTACTTCTTCCACTAAGACTGTCAAGGATTAGGGATTCAGAATCTGTTCTCACTGTATACCTTTGGCCCAACTTTCACCCATACCCCAGAACTGTCACTAGGAGTAAAGTGGCCAAAAGATTAGACTAAATCTTAACTTGGAGTATTCTGTAGGCTTTTGCCAGATGTCTAGTTAGGTGCGGTGTCCCATAACACTTGACTGTGCCTAGCCAAGTGTTATGGGATACCACATCTAACCCATCTGAAGTAAATATTTCTGCATAAATGCTTTTTTTAAAAAAAGAGAAAAGAAGTCCTTCCTCAGCAGGGAGACACTAGCCAGCTGAAATATGCTAGCAGATGGTAATAGAGAGCAAGCCAGTGACTGAGACCATATGAGACACCATGTCCAATAGACAGCAACAGAAATGAGTGTGTTAACATCATCAGAAGATATCAATGGCTCTTCAGAATCAAGGGTATGGATTTTCCTGGCTGCAATCGTGCACTGACCACACATGTATTTATCTGGCATGTGTGCTCGTTTGCATGTTTTTAGCCACACATGTTCCCTGCATAAGTGTTCCCTGGCCATGTATATTCTCTGAAGGTGTGCCCTCCCCCGCATTAGGGTATGATAACCTTTCATAGAGGGTACTTTTAAGGATGAGTGGGGAAAGGAAGGAATCTATCTTGTCACCTTGTTTCACAGATTATTAAAGGTAAGTTGTTTTGAACTAATCTGTCCCCTGACCTTGTAAAAGAAATATATTAGTGGAGACTAATGAGCTATGAGTTCAAGTGTTTGCTGACTCATACGTACAATGTTTTAAATCTGTTATAATGTTTAGGGAGGCCCAGACATGTGCTTTGGGGAGAATGGTTCCATATGGATATCAGCTAGGTGGCGCAGTGGATAGAGCTCTGGCCTTGGAGTCAGGAGGACCTGAGTTCAAATCTTGCCTAGCTGTGTGACCCTGGGCAAGTCACTTAACCCTGATTGCCTCACCAAAAAGCAAAAACAAAACAAACAAATAAAAAGAGAACCTAAATTCTAAATGTGGTTTGCCTATAAAAATGTCATACTAATTATAAGTTTATATGAATGCTTTATCATTATGTCATTTAATTACCTTGTGACATATCATCAATATAGAGCAGGTCAATTTTATTATGAGTTTCATTTAGTTTCAGCAATAAACTGTGTATACTCAGTCTCCCACTACCAATACAGCATAGTTCCCTATTGAAAATTTTAAATTACAGGAAACTTGTTCACTAGACCCCAGTATCTATAAATACCCTTAAACACAATTTAAGATAGGATAGAATAGATGAAATTTTGAAGAAATGGAATAAAGGAAAAGTCTGTAAGAAAAGGAAAGGGAGGGGTGTAGGCAGTGGAGAGAGTCCTGAATATGGATTCAGAAGACTGGGGTTCTCTCCTACTTACATCTTGTGTGACCTTGGGCAAATTATTTCTCTTCCCTGGGCCTCAGTTTCCTTACCTCTAAAATGAGGGAGCTGGATTAGAAAGGACTTCCAAGATTCCTTCCATCTCTAAATCTATAATTTGATAAATGAGGGGGGAAATAGCAAAAGACAAAGCAATATAAAAGAGAAAAAAAATAGAAGAGTTGATAAGAAAGAAGAAATGAAAGAAAAGTTGAAAAGCTGGTAATCAAAGATAAGAGCTAAAAAATAGAAAAGAGGAGATATAGTCTGTAATTTTAATTTAAAATTTCATTATGAGTATGGTGTTATTTTATTTATAGGTAGGATTTTTACATGCAATCAGCCTTTTTAAGACCCCCTGCTCCCTCTCCACAAACTCCCCTTCTTACTCCACGTCCCCAGTAAAGCTGATATGTATCCCGGGAGAGCCTCAGATTCACTGTAAATTCCATTCAGGTCACCTTTTGACAGTGGCTGATGATTGCTGCTATGATTAACAGTCTTAACGTCTTCCCAAGGGAAGAGATATCAAAAAAGGAAGCACCATAAACAGAGAAATTTCTGTGAAAAGCATTTGCGGTTTTAGTTTTATTTTTATTTTTAAATCCTGGAAGAAAAGGGTCATATTTTAAGGATTTACTTCTTTAGTCAGAGCAAAAGATGGAGACATATTAATCTAGCTCTGTCTACATACCTGGTGACATCTGAGCTGCTGGAATGAATCTCACCACCCACTGCCAGGCTCTGCTGGCTCCTCTGGCATTCATTCACTAGGAAAGTAAAGACCCCCATTGCCCGTCATCGCCTGGCTTCCATGCAAAAGGAAAAAGCAATGCGTTCCTGTCACATGTTCTCATTCCTCGCAGTCAGGGAGAAGGAAAGAGTAGGAAATTTATTACTGACATCTCCTGACCGAAACACGTGGGACACATGGACACCCTAGTTACTTTGCTTCTGCACATCTATATAACAGAACAGTAGAACTGGGGCCAGTGGGTACAAAGTGCCAAAATCTAAATGGGCTAAAATTTGTAGCCTGGTGCTTCTTTATAGGATATTCAAGGGCAAATATCAGTTCGTTCAAATTCAAGTTCAAGGCCCAGATCTCACACTTTTTAGCCTTATGATCATAGCAAATTTCTTCACTTCTCTGAGGCTCATCTCTAAAATCTGTATCTTAGCACATGCACCTCTTACACCCATGCATATATAATATAATAGCATTTGCACTTAGAGTTGTTTTGTGGGACTTTGTAGGCCTCAAGCACTACAAAGCACTGTTGTCATTATTCATTCATTGTTAGGAACAACTGCATGCAGTGCAGGAGAGGAAGCCTAGAAGAGTTGAGAATGTTCAAATTCCACCTGTAACACTCTGTTTTGCAACCATGGATAATTACTCTAAGCATCAGGTGAGTTAAAATTATAGGTCCTTCTGTAATGAATGCCCATGCCCTGTGTTAATTGTTGTGGAAGACTTGAATAAAAAATGTTCATTTCTTCCCAGGAAACCTCTAACATCGGGGTTCTACATTTTTGTGTGCACATGTGTAAAAGACTCCTTTGACAGTTTTGTGAAGCCTTCTCAGAATAATGGTTTTAAACACATAAAATACATAGGATACCAATTACATTGAGATAAAGATGTAGTTTTTTTTTCTGATCCAGATTCGTGGATGCCCTGAAATCTAAAGGTTAAAAACCCCTGATCTAAAGAAAGCATTTTAATTATTTTCAGAAAATATTCTGTGCTTCAATGTAGTATAAGAAAAAAAATTCCCTCAATAGGTATACTGCATTTGAGAATTGCAGTGCTTTTTGTGAACAAAATAAAATCATAAACTTTGGATTATAATGACCTTTCAGAGACCATTAGAGTTTACCTACATGATTCAATCATATAGATGTCTTAAAGGGGAAAAAAAGGGCATATGTATGTGTCTTCTCTTATCTCAAAGAATCAAGGTAGAAGATAATTAAGATGATTACTAAACTTCAGTAAAGTAGTAGGATACAAAATAAATTCACAAAAATTATTAGTATTTCTATCCAGTACTAACACAACCAAGAAGAAATAATGAGAGAAATTCTATTCAAAAATGACTACATAATTTATGAAATATCTGATATTTAACTTATAAAGACACATAAAGTTATATATAAATACTAAAACAACATACTATAGAAATGAAGAGACAAATCATTGGAGAGGTATTCACTGTCCATGGTTGAGTCTTACCAATATAATAAAAATAGTAGTGTCTAAATTATAAATTGTATGCTACATCAATCAAAACACTGAGGGGAAATCATATAGAACAAGACAAAATGACAATGAAATCAATATAGAGGAATAAAAAAATTTTTACTCTTAAGGGAAATAAGAAAAATAAGAATTAAAGTGGAGATAGCACCATGAGAACTCAAACTGTATCATAAAGCAGTAATTATCAAAACAATTTGACAGTGATTAAAAGATAGAAAAATAGACCAGTGGAACAGAATAAGCAAAAACTAAAGCAATACAACAGAGTAGTGCAGTATATAAGACTTAAAGCATAAATTAATAGGGGAAGGACTCTCCATTTGATGAAACTGTTAGAAAAACTGAAGAGCAGTTGGGCAAACATTAGATTCAGACCAGCATCTTACAATGTGTAAGACAAAAATTTTCAAATTGGTATGTGACCTAAATAAAGTCATATAAAAAATACACATAAGAAGCATCTTCCACAAATACGAACAGGAGAAAAATGCTTAACAACAACAACAACAACGCAATAGAGGTATTCATTTAAAAAATAAAATAAACAATTTTATAACATAAAACCAAAAGGCTTTTTCATGAACAAAATCAATATAATGTAAGAAGAGAAACTATAAACTGGGGAGAAAACCTTTTGCATTAAATATTACTGACAAAAGTTTGATATCCAAGATATATAGGGAACTGACAAAAAAATATATAAAAGATTAAGAGCCATTCCTCAATAAATAAGGTAAAAAATATGAATAAGCAGTTTTCAAAGGAAGAACTGTATACTATCAGTGACCATAAGAAAACGTACTGTGTCACTGATAATAATAGAAATACACATTAAAACAACTCAGAGGTTTTACTTAATCTCCTTCAAATTGGTAAAGACCAAAAAACAGAATAGTCAGGGGAGGGAGAGAGGTCTTTTGGAAAAATCAGCACTGCACTCTAACTGTCCTGGATAGCAATTTGGAATTTGCAAAAATGGTAATTACCTATTTGTATCCTTTGATCCAACAATCCCAATGCTAGGTATATAACTCAAGGAGGTCAGAAATTCTAATATATATCCAAATATTCACAGCAGAAACTTTTTGTGGTAGAAAAGAACCGGAAACAAAATCAGGTACCATTGATTTGGGAATGGATAAACACACTATACTACATGAATATGATAGAATATTACTGTGGAGTAAGAAATTATGAATATGAGACTTTCAGAAAAATATGGAAAGATTTATAAGAACTATTGCAGAATGATTTAAGCAGAAACAAAAGAACATATATAATTACTATAGAAATATAAATTAAGATGGCAAAAAGGAAGCCAATTCTGAGTACCTGAAAAATTAGTAGTCGTCTCAGAAAATAATGAAACTTACACCCCTTATCCCAAAAGAGAGTTAGGGGATTATAAGGATAGTGTGTTGCATACATTTGTCAGATGTAGTTACTGAATGGTTGTTTAGCATAATTTTTCCCCTTTATTACAAAAGTGGGTTCAATTCTGGGGATATGGGGGAAGTGGGACGAAACAGGGGTATTATAACACTTAGAAGCAACAGAGACATAAAAACAAAAAGCAGCAATAAATTTTAAAAGATATATAATTTCTGATGCTTTTACCCCCCAGGTGTCATGAAAATTAATTCCCTTCCCCCACCTCCAGTCCTAGTCAGCAACATTTTTTTTTTTGGCCCAACCTAAATTCTCCCTACAGTAATTTTCCCTTGTTCTATTCTGATTGTATTGACTCAGGAGAGATCATAGAGTGAAATATCAGTGGCTGTAGTGTAAATGGAGGAATAGGCCCTTCATTTCTAAGCTATCGGTCAAATAGAAATGTGCTAACATGGTAATTGACATATTGTAATTTTACTCAAAACTGTGGCTGTGGGAATTCTATTCCTCCCAATGGCTGCCTCAAAACTCGTGGAGGCTGATGGGCCCATAATTTGGAGTTGCAGGACTCTTGAGAGCCCTCCTCTTCCTCCTACCTCCAAGCTAGATTATTACTCTTAAAGCTGAAGCTTGGGATAACCGCCCATTATCATCCTTAGTACCAGAAGGAAGGCTCTGGCGGCTCTCCTTCTTTGCCCCGTGGCTGGCTCTGCTTTTCACCTCACCAGTCCCAAAGCAGGATTCTCTTTTGAAGGCTGTAGTGGGAATTTAGTGAATCCAGTGAAGTAAAATCATGGGCTTATTCTTGCTGTCACTTTTATTTGTCACAAAGACACCAGGGGACAACTTATTGTCTTAAGATTTTATGCTTCTTTTTATGGGACCATGGTTTCCCCAATGGGTGGCAGATCAGGTCAAGAATTCAGAGGCTTAATTGTTCAGAAAACAGAGGCAGTAAGCATAGGTTACCAAATACTCCTGCTATATTTGAATGCAACTTGGTTACCCTCTTTAAAGTATTTAACATTCCTTTAATAGTCTCTTTCTACAACAGCATGATGGAGGAGGCCAAGGGGCTGGGGTACAGCAATCAGTGGTTTCCTTATTTTCTTTTACTGGGAACTTCATTCAGAAATCATAATTTTCTATAAATATCACTACATTTTTTTCATTCAAATTGAGGTATGAGACTGTGCCAGATACCAAAGTGTGAAAAAGCAGGGGATGGGGAAACTCTCCATATAAAAAGGCAAACTTTCTCCCCCGGGATATGGTTGAATTTCTGTTTGATCATGTAGAAAACTATAAAACCAGAAGTTTAGATTTTAACCCACAAGTGGTACAGTAACTAACATTAAAACCTGAAATTTTTCCACTGCAAACTGAAGTTTGCTTTAAAGATAGCTTTGACCATAAGCCATAAGCCAAGGCTTTCTCTCCAGTCCCTTACATCTTCCCATGGAAACCAAAAAGAAAGGAGTGTTTTCCTGTATGATCCCTAATCTCTGTCTCCACAGTAGAACCTAAGTTCCGTCACAACCAACCAAGCTGCAAAGACTTCCAGTACAGGCCTAGCCCTAACTATATATTTGTTCTTCCAGAACCGGCTCAGTTAAATTCCAAGAGGCTCATCACCCAAAAGATGGTCACTGGGTGGTTTGTTTGTTTGTTTAACCATCACAACTCATGAATACTCTACTCAGGTGTAGAAGGGTTGCAATCTATTTGGAACTTTGCCCAAAGGGCTATAAAACCAAGCATACCCTTTGACCTAGCAATACCACTATGAGTTCTGTCTCCCAAGAGAGATAAAAAACAAAAAGGAAAAAGACCTATATCTGCAAAAATATTTATAGCAGCTCTTTTCTTGGAGTAAAGACTTGGAAGTTGAGGTTATGTCATCAATTGGGGAATGGCTGAATAAATTGTGGTATATGATTATGATGGAATACTACTGTACTATAAGAAATGATAAGCAGGATGCTCTCAGAAAAACTGGAAAGACTTGCATGGGCTGATGCAAAGTGAAAGGTACTGTGTAGCTAATAACAGCAATATTGTAAGATGATCAACTGTGAATGACTTAACTATTCTTAGCAATACAATGATCCAAGACGATTATGAAGGACTCATGTGGAAAAATGTTATCTATCCCCAGAGAAAGAACTGATGATGTCTGAATACAGATTGAAGCATACTTTTTTTAACTTTGTTTTTCTTGAGTTTTTCTTTTCTTGCTTATGTTTTCTATCACAACATGACTATTATGAGTGTGTTTTGCATGACTACACATGTATAACCTATATTGAATTGCTTGCCTTTTCAGTGGGGGAGGGAAAGGGAGGAAAGGAGAGAATTTGGAACTCAAAGTTTTAAAAATAAATGTTAAAAATTGTTTTTACATGTAACTGGGGAAAAATAAAATTCTAAATGAAAGCTAAAAACAAAACAAAAAAAGGGGTTGCAACCTGCATCAGTGGAAGGAAGACCCACACCGATGAAATTAGTTACTCTTATTAAGTATTAAAGTATCCTCACAACTATTTATGAAATACCCATTTGCAAAAGGACGTGTGTTTACTGAGCATTCCAGGCTCTGTAAACAATGTGGAATGTTCTGGTGGTTCAGTAATGGATCCAAGAAAAGAATCATAGGACCATAAGCTGAAAGGGGCCTTACAAGTTAGGTTTTAGAGGATTTCGTGGATGCCCAACATTATCACTTTTTTTTTTAAACAAAAGCAAAAATTGAAACCCTAAGGTGGAAAAGGAGAATCACGAGGTCCAGTTGAGTCTTAAATTTACTTTTTCTGTTTTAAGACATGAACACCAAGAGATGAAATCATCATTTACATCCAGAAAGAATACAGTACTCTCCCCAAATCCATAAATAAGAAACTAAGGGAAAGTTTAAATTTGCCCTAAGTCACCCTGTTAGAGTACAACTAATTGTAAAGGTGCTAAAGCTGCTTTCCCACCAATAGGGAGTTTGAATCCCAATTAGCCTCAATTCCATCTGGGATTCTTCCCTTCCTCACTAGCATGAATCAGCACCAGTCCCCAGATCCAAGCTTCTCTCTCCCCATTGCCTGGTCCTGCTAGACCCAGAGAAGAAGCTTCCCCAAAAAACCCACCAGACTTTATTCATAGGGGGAAAATTGCCCCATTTCCTCCAGGAACCTATGGGGTGGGATGCCCAATTTCACCCTGAGGGGCAGAGTGGACCTGACCTATTTCCATAATTCTCCCTCACTGCCCTTTATTTTGCGATTATCTCCCCTCAATAAAGTGGACTTGCTTTACTGTCATGTTGTGAGCTCCATGTTTCTTTGTACAAAATGTGGCATCCAAACCTTCTTTAAGTCTATGTTTAGAAAACGTCTAACTTTGCAAAAAACATTACAAAATTCTAAAAAAACACAGCATATGGTTTCTAAGTTTGTGTTTCTGTGTGCTTCAAGTCTTGCCCCTGACAAATATTGATAGTGTGTTGTTGTTGCTGTTCAGTCCTGTCCAACTCTTCATGACCCCATTTGGAGTTTTCTTGGCAAAGATACTGGAGTGGTTTGCCATTTCCTTCTCCAGCTTATTTTACAGATGAGGAAGCTGAGGCAAACAGGGTTAAGTGACTTGAGCAGGGTTACCCAGCTAGTAAGTGTCTAAGGCCAGATTTGAACTCACAAAGATGTGACTTCCTGACTTCAGTCCCAGCACTCTATCCACTGTGCCACCTAGCTGCTCTATTGATAGTGTAAAACCAAGCAAATCACTTAATCTCTCGGTGCAACATGCAACTCTCTGAGACTGTAAATTGCACAAGTTGCAGATCTGCTTTAGTAGAGGGAGTCTCCTCACTGAGAGCTCCTTAAAATCAATGAAATCACAGGTTGCCATGTAACAATGTCCAAATACTCTTGATATTAGTAGATAAGTCCTAGGGAGTTGCTGGAGGTAAATAAAGGGTAAGTGATTTGCCCAGGGTCATACAGTTCATGGCTCTTAGAAGTGGGATTTGAACCCAGGTCTTCATGACTCCAAGTCCAGCAGTCCATCCACCATACCACACCACACTGTCCCCTACATATAAGTATACAATCACTAAGTCACAATATTCTTCTAAAAGTATCTATGCAATGGGAAAAAAATATATTTGGTGTCTTTAATAAATAAATAAGTATGTTCTATATTTCCAAGTTAGAAATATTTGGTAGACTTTTATTCTATATAGGTCTATGTAAAAAATACCAATGTTCATGAAAGGGACACTAAAACAACAAAACATAAAGAAAACCCTTCATATGTGAAGTGCTACTCTAGAAAATCAAGTTAATTTGGATTATATGATCTGATATTTTTATTAATGAAAGAGTCAGACATTTAATTGCCCATGTAACAGCAAATGTTTTGGACCTCAAGAAATTTTAGATATAGTCACTCCAGTTCAACAAAAGTTTTGCTCTATTTAAGATATAGCAATTATTCATTTAAGTTTATTTAGTACTTTCTGATCACTAGTATTCATGTTTTCTATGACAGTCCTATGGGGAAAGTTGGAGCAGCTAGGTGGCACAGTGGAAGATAGAGTACCATGCCTGGAGTCTGGAATATTCATCTTCCTGAGTTCAAATCTGACCCCAGATACTTACTAGCTGTGTGATCCTGGGCAATTCACTTAACCCTGTTTGCCTCAGCTTCTTCATCTATAAAACGAGCTAAAGAAGGAAATGGCAAACCACCCCAGAATCTCTGCCAAGAAAAACCCAAATGGGGTCACAGAGTAGGACACAACTGAAAATGACTGAACAATAACAATAGGGGAAGTTATTTTTAAAAGAGAGAACTGGCACTCTGAGACACAGCAGTCCAAGAAAGAACTACAATCCAAATTCCCTAACTCTGAGTTAGTAAATTACCTAACTCTACATTCCTTTAGTCTGGTATCTTGGCTCGAGCCTCTTCTCTATATCAGAATCAACTATAATTGCTTCCTAAATTTTAAACCATTTCTGTATCAAAAGTAACTATAATTGTTTCCTAACTTTTAAATCACTTCCATAGCCATTTTACATATTTTCTTCCATAATAATAATTGAAGAGATTTTTCTAGCACTATGAAATTTACAAAGCAATTTAGAAGTTAGCAAATCATACATACCCTTTGACCCAGGCAGGGGTGCATGTGGGGGAGCCAGCTCTAATTGGTTTGCTTTCCAGATTGATAAATTACATGAGCATTTATACTTCAAAAATCATCTATACAAATCAGGGCTTGGCTTATAGGTCTTAACACTAAAGATTAAAATTTTAAATGTATGTCCATACATTTTAAACTTTTACCCAGCATACCCTTGTACTGCTCTATAAACACTGATTAAACTCAGCAATAGTGCAGAAAGCTCAGGGAATAAAATCATCACTACACCAGAGGCTAATAACAATATAATAACATCACATATAACTGTGTGTTGTGTATTATACTATATGTGTAATATATTGTCATATATAATATTTTATATATATTATATAGAAAAGATATTACTATATGTTATATAATTATATGTATTATATGTAATATAATACCACACATGGTTACTTAATATATACTATAAAATAATGATATATACTGTACAACCATATGTAATTATATATTTAGATGTGGTTATATAATTATATCACATAAATATATAGTTAATTATATATAATTGTATCTAGATATATAATTACGTGTAGTTGTATGTTATATAATTATAAGTAGTCTATAATGATATCATATATAAATATATATTATATATAATTATATAATGGTATTATATAATATATTACTAATAAAATAATAAGTGGCATTTATATAGTACTTTAAGGTTTGCAAATGGCTTTATATTCATTATCCCACTACTATGATGGGATATTCCAAAGAAATAAAGGAAAGAGGAAAAAGATCTATATGTAAAAAAATATTTATAGTAGATATTTTCATGGAAACCTAGAAGGTGTTTTCTTATTGAGGAATGGCTAAACAAATTGTGGTGTATGAATATAATGGAATATTTTTATGCCATAAGAAATGATGAAGTAGATAATTTCTAAGAAAACTGGTAAGACCTTTATGAACTGATATAGAGCGAAGCGAGCAGACCTAGAAGAACAATTTATGCAATAACAGTATAGAGAAAAGCAACTTTGAAAAACTTTGAAACTCCGATTAATGCAATGTTGAACAATGACTCCAAAAGCATTAAGATGAAACATACCACTTACCTCCTGACACAGAGGAGAAGAACTTAAAATGCAGAAAGAGACATACGTTTTTGGGCATGACTAAGGTGGGAATTTGTTTTGTCGTATTATATGTAGCTGTTTATTGAGGGGTTTGTATTTTGTTTCTTTTTCAATGGGAGGAGGGGAGTTGGAAGAATAGATTAATCTTTTAAAATAATAGTTACTTGAAAAAAAATTTAAATGATTTACATGTTATCAATTTACCAGTCTTATATGGAATAGCATAAAAAGCACTGGATTTAGAGCCGGGGGACCTGTTCTGCTACTTCCTCTCTGGGCGACCTTCGTAGGTCATTTAATCTATATGAATTTTGGTTTCCTCATCTATAAAATTAGGGAGCAGGACTAGATGACCCCTAAAGCCCTTTTTGCCTCTAAATCTATGACCCTGGTATCCCGGAATCTCATTTGATCCTTATAACAGCTTGATGAGGTAGATGGTGCAAGCATTATTACCCCCACGTCATAAAATAGGAAACTGAGAATCAGTAAGTTTATGTGATTTGTCCAGGGGCATATAGCTAGCTAAACTGTTTTGAAGCTCTGCCAGCAATGTGGCTGCAGGAGGATGATTTCGTCATCCACAGAAACACATGAAAAGAGTCTACAAAGTTGAGCACTACCAACTGCATCAATGAAGCAAGCATCCACACCTACAAAATCTTGAAGACGAAGTACTACTAGTACAAGCATACATGGACTCTACCTTCTAAATGCCTAATGTATTAGTTAAAGAAGTGGAAACAGACAGTTTAGAACAGAGGTTCCCAAACTTATCTGGCCCTTTTAAAAAAAAAATTACTCAGCACACCCCTGGAAATCTACTTTCTTTAACCCTTTAACGGTTTTTTTTTTTAATTTGCATCATTTAAAAAAATATAAATTTTTTAAATGATGCATCTAAAATTTAACAAAATTTATTGTACATTTGTGGGGTTTTTCCTGCATTGAAATTTTGATGATGTAATATTACATCATATAACCATATAGTATCATACTGTAAATAAGTCATTACGCACTCATATTCCTGAGGATGCATGCTGGACTTCCTGACAATGTGTAACACGCTCGCCTGCCAACACTTGCTTGTTTTGTTGGGTTTTTTTGGGGGGGGGAATTGGGGTTAAGTGACTTGCCCAGGGTCATACAGCTAGTAAGTGTCAAGTGTTTGGTCTGAGGCCAGATTTGAACTCAGGTCCTCCTGACTTCAGGGCCAGTGCTCTATCCACTGTGCCATCTAGCTGCCCCCAACACTTGCTTGTTAAGACCTGTTGGCAGCCTTGACCACGGATTGGTTATAACTTTCATTTTGTGTGTTTATTTGAAAAATAATGTAATCACTGTGACTTTAACTCTGTTACACAACAGATGAAATATGTATGAATGGCTTTTCAAAATTTTCTTATCTTCTTTTCGTATGCTTCTACCATCCCCTTGTTTTTATTCAATGCCCCATAATTGCACGTGAGGCTACTATCATACCCCTGATCATTCCAGCACCCTCCAGGAGTGGTATCACTCACTTTGGGAACCTATGAGAATGAAGATAAATTCAGAGATCCTGCAGGAAGAAATCTGCACAGGAAATAAATTTTTTAAAAAACCTCAGGAATCAATTTTCAGATATTTCTAAGACTAGCAGATTCCAAAAGAATAAAAAGGATGGCATATAATAATTGTGAAAACTTAACAAGAACAGGCAGAAACTACTTACCTCCACACCTATTTTCTTATCTTTATAAAATTTTTATCAGAATGATTTGTAGCCTTTTCACTCCATCCTCCCCTCCAACTCCATTCTATCTCCTGATTCTGTGTCTGCATTAGTTGTACCGCATGCCTGGAATGCTTTCCCTCCATACATCCATCTCTTAGCTTCCCTGGCTTCCTTTAAGACTCAGCTCAAATCCCTGCTTCTGCAGGAAGCCCTTCCTGGCTGCCTCAGCTACTGGCAATGCCACCTTACATCTACTTTGTATGTATCTTGGTTGTACATAATGTTTTCTCCCACCATTAGAATGTGAGCACCTTGATGTCAAGGACCATATTTTTGTCTTTGAATCCCTAGCACTTTCACCAGTGCCCTGCATATAAAAAGTGCTTAAAATACTTATTGACTGACTGACTTTCTTGATGAAAACATAGGTGTGGGAAAAAAGCATTTTACAGATAATTTCCTACAGCAACTTACATATTCACACAAAATGGACTGAACAGTACAGATAATAGAAGATTTCTGTTGTACATATTGCTCATTGATTCTACACACCTACACACACACACACATTCAAATTCTTAAAGGTTCCCATCCTTTGTTTGATGTTATGTCAAGATCCTCTAAAATTCCAATACTGTTAAAATCATAGCAATAACTTTTTTTTTAACGATTCACTGATTTTGTAATTTTCAATTACTAATTGCAGAAGGCAAATATTAGCTCAGGCCCAGTGTCATGGAAGGCTTGAATAGCTCACCTGTAACCGTCCTTTAGGAAGCCTGTAAACACTTGTTTACAAAAGTGTTTACAAAAATATTTCACTTTACCCTACAATTTGAGAAAACTTTGCATTATTTGATGCAACTACCAAGATACTACAGTATCTTGCCTCTAGTAAAAACAAACAAAACAAACAAAAACAAAACATTCATATTTATGCATTTGCAATGTTTTCACTTACTTGGAAATATTTCTGAAATTTTCTTGAAAAGGCCCCTATGTAAGAAGGGTCCCTATGGAGTTTTGCCAAAGTCATATAGGCATAGGCTATACATCGAAGGGCATATCTATAATCAATTAAAAGGCAAAAACAAACAAACAAAACAAAACAAAACCCTAAATCAAAGATCTGACAAGTGGGAAACAAGAGAGAACACCTTCTCTCCCTACCAATTATAATATCCTGGAGTCCAAAGTAAATATTGACATCTGGGGACCAGACATAGAACACCAAAAGGTAGTATGAATAACAGAAATGAACAATTAGACCTATATTTCTTCTGTTCGTGAACATGGTGCTACAAGTCAACATTTCACCACACAAGCCCAGGAGACGTGGATTCTGGGGGACTAAACTAGAATGTATGAGGGAGGAGATATGTGTTTCACCCTTACTGTTTATTTGTCAAATGTGTATCCTTGTGGGTATCATTGAATAAAAGTGGAACTAAAAACACATAAATGTATATGTAGTGTTATTTCTGTACTAAGTGTTTCGCTAATAAATAGATCTCAGAGATGAGGACTGATCAGCCACTCACCTTGGTTGAGCACGACATGGTGCTTGCCCATTGCTCAAGGGGTGTGAACTATACCTTCTCGAACCCAAAATAACTGAGTATCAACACATATATATCAAAGATGTTTAGCCATTTCACGGGGGCCATCCTAAGAAACATTTAAAATCTTAAAGAGATTTCCTATAGAAATGTTCTCCAGATGCTGCTGTTTGAAGAAAGCATTATGCTGACTGCATCAAGCTCTGGAATGCCATAAGGAATCCTCACTTAGATCCACATTTACTCAAAGAAAATCACTCTAAGCATCCACATTGGAAGAACAGAGTAGATGAGGATTGTAATGTTGTTCAGATTATGACACATATTTGAATGGGAAGTCGATTAAGTTAGTCTATCAGTACACATATGGTGGACAGGCATTACAAATATACAATGAACTAGAATAAAAACTGAATAGAAGGGTATCAGACTATTGAATTAAATTGTAAATCAACATCTCACAGCTCCTCAGAGAATACTAGACTATAAACTCCTTGAAGGTAGGAACTGAATTCATCCCAAATCCCATCAATCACATCTTGTCTAGTACTGGGAATCATCAGAAAATGTTAGATAATGGCTAGGATAACACACATTTAAATAAAAGATAAGCCTGGATCACACTTAACAAATTACAAGGTACTTGAAATGCTATCAACTTGATCAATGCTACATAAACTCATTTTTTCAAGCACCAATATTCTCCTGATAGTTATTCTATCATAAAACAGTATAGATATGAGAAGAATCAAAAAATGCAGGTGAATCAAACAGTAATAGAAAAATGCATGGTGGTAGTAGGTAGGCAGCATCATATTACAAACAATTGACTTGCCAAGAAATGGCAATAAAAGAAATTATCAAGCTCTAGATGACTAGTCGCGAAGACGGAACAGCTAAGAGGTCAGATTGAGGTATAACAAGTAGATGCCCATATGATACATAGATACCTTTAAAGGTTTAGAAGACTTGAAGGAAGGACACATCTGCCTTTCTTCTTTCTATGTAGGATCATGGGAAAAGGTAATTGACAAGAATCTTACCAGGTGGAAAGTGGGAAGAGCATGCACCTGTACGCATGGAGAAGTAGGGCTCACACGGATGAGATCACAAATACAATAAGCGCTCAATCAGTCCTACAAGTAGGAGTAGTAGCTCTTTGATCTGGATGCACAATTCTTCCAGGAGTCCAAGGATCTAAGTGTGAATCCTGCCTCTCCTTGCTGTCTGTATGCAACCTTGGTCCAGTCACAGAATTTCTCTGGGCCTCAGCTTTATTGTCTATAAAATATTGGGTTTAAAGTAGAAGAGCTCTGCCTACGTTCCTCCCAGCTCTAGATTTCTGATCCTATGATAAGTGGTGGGGGGGAAAATCTGTCATAATGAAGGAAAAAGGAGTTCAAGACCTTTGCTTTTCAAAGCAAATGCAGCTTTTCAAAACATAGAAATTTAGCACAGTAGATGGCGCCATCTAGAGGAATACAATATTCTTGACTTAACAGTAGTTAAATGAGTACCAGTGAGATTCAAAATTAAGCTTTCCCTGCCAAGTGGCACTGCACACAACTTAGAGCAAAACAAGCCTCAGTTCCTGCATCTCTAAAATGAGAACAATAATATTTGCATGATGTAGTGGAGAAAAGGCCAGCCTTGAAGTCAGGAAGACCTGGGTTCAAATTTTGCCTCTGGCACAAAAGAGCTATGTGATCATCAGCAAGTTAATTTCTCAGTACTTTAGGCAATTCCCTAAGTTACACACTAGTTACTGATCTCTGCACTAGTGAAAGGAATTTTCCAGACTGGGAGTTCCCCACACCAATTAAATTATAGAGTCAAACAACTCCTCTCTCCCAAATTATGACTTTATTAACATATTGTCATTTTGATAATAGCAGATGATAACTTTTTCATCAGTGCTTGGTTCATTATTTCCCTCAATGGTATTTCTCAGTCCAGGGTCATCAGAAAGAGAACCAATTAATCTTTCTGTTTCACAGAAACTCTTATTGTTCTGTAGCTTTAGAGTATATATATCTAAGTTATAGTTAGCAAAGGCCTATTAGTTCTTTTTGGGTGCTAGGATTAAAAGTAGACTTTTATAAACAAAGACTAAATTCTGCAATATTTTCTAAGCCCAAATATAAATTCCCTATACCTTAATTCAGTGTAATAAATCCTAAATTATGTATTCTATCTCTCATATATTACCCTAGACAAAGTAGGAGGGGATAAAAACTTGATTCATTTTGACAGGAGAAGGAAGTGGAAGGTTAACTTGTAGCCAGTAGCTGAAGTCCTAGGTTTAATGGGCTGTGTTCAATCTTGAAGAGGCTTCCCCTAAATTAGTCTTTGGTTTATTTCCCCTAAGAGTTCAGAATTTGACTCTACAGAAAAAAAAGAAAAGGTAAAAGGGTCCTCAGCTTTCCACGTATAGAATTTTGGACAATCTTTATTTCACCCCACAGAAAGTACATAACACAAAAGATTCCTGAGTCTATGAATCAATTAATCAACCAACAAGCAATTATTAAGCTACATTAGTGAAAACAACTCCCTCCTTCCTTTCCTGACTCTCCCCAATTCTGGTCAGGTCCTCCTTCCCCAGGGTCCTATGTAGTACTTAAGACCTCTAGCTTTCTGCGGTTATCTCCCCAAAGGCAAACAAACTTGGACTTAGGAATCTTCACTTAACTGTGCACAGTTCACATAACTCATAGTCATAGTGGAGACAAACGTCTAGGTTTTCTCCTCCGCGTTGTGGCTCAGTACCTTGTTCATCTTCTGGTTCTAGAGCCATATGGCAGTTGTTTTTCTTTGTAGGAAGCTGTCTCCAAAAGTTCTTTGGTTGAGGGCTCCTCTGCCACTGCTTCTTCTCACCTGCCACCTCTGTGATCCAGGGGGTCATCGGGGAGACATATATACAGTGGTCGTTATTCCCTAGGTACCCACGTCCAAGCTTTGTGTGTAGTTTTTCTCTGGTCTCTGTTCTTCCTACAAGATCTCATGAATCCCTTTTAAAAGTCACGTCCACTAATGAGTCTCAGATCTAGAATAGTCATGTCTCCATTAATCACCCTCAATAGGTAAACATGCACCCAGGACAAGGCTACTGTTTACATCCCCTCTTCAGGATATGTGATCAGTCATCCCAAAAGTGGTATCCAAGGTACCTTCCATAGGGAGATAGCCGAAACAAAACCCTCATCTTTTAGCCTTGCTAATCAGATTACTCTGAGTTACAATCTCAGCATTTCATAACTTAAGATTGTATAAAAGACACTCTCTTTCTCTCCTTTTAAAGGACAGAATAATTCATTATATTTTGTACAGCAAAAGTTCTCAATAAATGTGTATTGTGTTTCCCTCCAAGTTGTAGTTTTGACTCTCTGCACTTCACTATCGTGGCCTCATGACAGTACCTTCCTTCCACTCCAAATCTTCTGTCTCCATTTATGCTTTATCTTCTCCCATGAAACTGTAAGCTCCTTGAAGACAGAGAATGTCTTTCTTTTTGCTTATATTGGTATCCCTAGTGCTTAGCAAGCACAGTGTCTGGCACATTGCAAGAGCTTAATAAATACTTGTTGCCTTGCCTTGCCATTGTCATAACTGAAATATTTCATTTTGGAGATGAAGAGTAGTACAAAATGAACATCCAGAAATAAATATTACGTAATATTGGAGTCCTTTGGTAGATATGAATCAGCTGGTAGATCTCAAAGCTGGACCTACTCTGCCTTCCTGGAATGTTTGACTTCCTTTAATACTGAGCTCAAGTGCCAACTCTTGAAGGAAGCCTTTTTCTGTCCCTTCAGAAGCTAGTGCCATCCTCTCTAAAGTTACATTGTTTCTACTAAATCTTTATTTTGTACACATTCCTTTATTTCTCTTATCTCTCCCATTAGAATGTAAGTTTTTTTAAGGACAGGGAACTGTTTCATTTTGCCTTTGTATCTCAAGAGCTTAGTTCAGTGCCTGGCACATAGTAAACACTTAACAAATGTTTACTGATTGATTGATCATCTGATAGAGGTTCAAGCTAGTTACCACCTGTAGAAGTCCTTTTTCTTCTATACCAATGGTGCAATCCCAATTTCTTTCTTCTTTCTTTCTCTCTTTTTTTTTTTTTTTGTTTAAGGAATGGGTCTTTAAAAAGACTCCCTTCCTCTCTCACCAACGAATCCTTTCTTGTAATAATGAAAAACATTCAGGCAAGGCCAACCAACAGAACAGACACATCTTACAATAAATACTATATTCTATCCCTTATCTATAGTGCAGTGGAAGATAAATTCCTTACCAGTTCTCCAGGACTGAGATAATTTAAGAAAGTGTACTTTTAACGAAACATTTCAAAAGGAATAGTCTTTATAAGTCCTGTGATCCAAATTTTGGTTCAGAAAATATGGTCACTATATCTCTAGCCCAATCTCTATTATTTCCCAGAATTTTTTGCAGAAATAATTCTGTAGAAATGGCACTCCTCACTCCCACTCTGCTTAAAAATTTTTATTATCTCCCCATCCTTCCTCAACTCCCATGCAGTTTCCAGGTTTTAGGGAAATTACAATTCACAATTCTTCACCAAAAGTTGGGGGACCCCACAGAAGGAAAATCTAATTCTATTTAATATTTCTGAATCCTTTCTGTTTGTCTCTTTTTGAATTTTGGGTTGAAAGGAAAAAAACAGGCATTGTTTTCAATATTTTTCTTTTAATGTATGAATGCAAAAGAACTTCCCCCCCCTTTCATTAATTGAATAGCATTAGTTATGATTTGTATAAGGTTGTTATTTCAAGGTGATCTCAAAGGCTTATTTCTTACTTTACCAAAAGCCTAATCCTGTTATTCCAACTTGGAATTTTTAATTAAATGAGATTTAATATTTCATTCTTATTAATTCTTTATAGCAAAACAAAATGGTTATTATTTTAAATGAATGAGTTAAATGAAAATATTATACATTAAAAGAGAAAGTAAAATTGATGTTACTTTCATGGGAGTAAAGTAGAATAACGAAGCACTTTACCTCATTCTCTTCAGCTCCTGAATCAAGTTCATTGTTGTTTTCCTTCAAAAAACACTGTACAGTCTCAGCTTTTTCTACATACTGAAAATAAGCCATTTTCTCCAACAGGTTACTATTGTAACGTGTATTTATGCCTTCCAGCCTATTCATTTTTAACATCTTGCTTGTGAGTCTGATTAAGTTACTGTCTGGAGTATGGTTTTCATCTCTCTTTGTTTCTGATTTGTAAAGCATAGCATAGTCACGCCCTTTGATTTCTCCTGACTCTTGGCTGTAATGAAAAGAAAAAAGGAAATAGATGTCAGTAATTTTTCATATTTTACTTTTTGAGCAAAAGCCTAAGAGCAATGTTGAGAATTCACTCTCCTATTAAGGCTGGAAAGAATAAGTTAGTGGTCATGGAGACAAATGGCGATATCACAACCTGGGTTTAAGATACGGTGTTTTCTGTTTCCCCACAAAAATAAAAACCCAAGGAGTAGCCCTAAATTTTGTTCAATGACTTCATTTTTTTGTTATTTCCAGTAGCAAACGAGTATCAAACAATCCATATAACTGTAAAAAATGGGTTTCTTCTGTTTTTTTTTAACCAAAACCATTAAAAAAAACCTATATAATGAATTACATAAATGTAACATAGAGAATTATAAATTTAAAGCTACGGGGAACTTAGTAATCATTTACTCCAACCCCTTCATTTCAAAAGAGGAAACTGAGGCCTCAGAGAGTTTGTCCTTTATAGACACAAAGAAAAGACACAGATAAGTAACTCATCAGCAATCTCAGTAAAAATTATTGAGAAACCCTTTTATAATTATATTTTTATCACATGATACATAGCATTCCTAATATTTCCTGGCCATTACATATGGTTAAAATATATATATATACATATATTATATATATATATGATGCATTTTCATGGCTAAGATCTGAGGCTCTCTGCTAGGGATTTTAATGAAAAAAATCACTCTTTTCTCAGTCTCCTCTTATTCAATCATAATTGTGCTAGATGGAATTTGGTCTTGCTTCTCTATGTGATAACTATACAGTGAAAAGTACCCGTCATTTCCACAGGTTTTGAGAAATGAAATTCTATACAACTCTAATTAGTCATAAAGCATTTAAATTTTTATTTAAAAAATTTCCAAATATCACTATCCAGAACTTTATCCATAGAAGGTACATTTAGCATTCCTCTCTTTACTATAAACAAATCATTACCTACCCTAGGTAGACTCATAACTATTTCCAAGACTGATTTTGATTTACATATTCTATTCAAATGCATTTGGTGCTCAAGTTTGAATCTAAGAAAACACAACATACATTTCGCCCTAATTAGAGACCTTTTTGGTATTACAAACTAACAGCAAACATTTCACATAGAACTGATGATATGAAGAAGTTATCCAAGTCAAAATCAAAAGAGAAAGAGACATTCATTCCAAGGTGTAAGATAAAAACAAACAATTTACATACTGTAATTACCACAAACATGAGAGAATTCCTGTGTTTGTATCATTGCAGAGGTAGAGTAATAACTAGTTCCACAGGAAAAGGGAAGTGAAGAATTCAATCCCATTAGGGAACTCACTGGGTAAAAGTCATCATTGTCACTCAAAAAACTTCTTTCACCTTCTCTAGAGTATACTCCCTTCTCTGAATGAAAGTGCCCTTTCTCTATAATGTCAGTTTGAGCTCCTGTTTAACTAATGTGGCCCTTGATCTCATATTGCTCAGCTGTTACACAGTTAGTCAGATGGGGAAGAGTTTTTAATTTTAGACTCCAGCCTTTTCAAGGAGGTCAGGTAAGGAGAGGATGAAATAGGACCATTGGATGAAATATCACCTTCTCCTGTTCTCTCCTCCTCTCTACTGGAGTAGGACACAGCCATCCAACAGAACTACTAATAGGGAAAGGGTCCTTCTAGGACAACAGTGGTCAAGAATGGAAATCACAGAATCATAAAGGTGGAGAAGATGTTAGGGAAAATGATTAAGTTCAGCCCACCTTTCTCCACCTCCCTTCAAGTAAGTGAATGACCAAGTATCTGTGGTTCCCTTCTTTAAAAGAGACCCTCATAACTATCCTCTCTTGCTGATCATAACCAATGAATCAATAATTATGTCTTAAGCATCTACTATAGGCCATCTTCTATATGCTGGCCATACAAAGATGAAAACAAAACCATTTCTGACCTCAAGGAGCTTACATTTGTATTGCATCACAATAATGGCCAAGAAGTTGTGTTGTGTGACTGAAATGCAAGAGAACAATACTATTTTTCCCATAGTGATGGGAACTGGGGGCAAGAATGCTTAAGCAATTTTTTATTTTAGTATCCTCAGTCCTCAAAACCGTTTACTAAGAGAATAAGGATTTATCCAGAATTGCTGAACTGCCAATAGATCTACATTCTAATGAGAAGAGGAAATACAGGCATTTAGATGCCTATAAAGTAGGAGCTCATTTTTACAAATGTTCTTTGCCTGAACAAGCAATATCAAGAAATTTTTTTATCTTCCCTCATTTTCTGCAATAGTACTAATTCTTCCCTGAAGGAGAGCCTAGATATGTTATGGCCATACTTATCAAAGCTATATATACATGATCTCACCACTGTGGGGAAGACCTCAAACTGTAAAGATTACAATCCATTCTAGCCTTCTCCTCCTGTGGGCCCTCCCATCAGTCTTCCACAGATGCCCTGGAGGTCTTTCTCTACGTCCTTTAACATATCTCAAACTTGAATCAAAGCCTACTCCTTTTCCAATCATATATTTCCATAATAATATCTTGTACACTACTTTTTGTGCAATCCTTGTTTATTAACATGCTTATCACACACCTCTCTATTGCCGTTTGAATCACCTGTAATTTGGATTCTTCAGACATTGTGGTGTTCCATTATTCACAGCCATATAACATTATTCTAGGCTTATTCTATACTATTATCTAGCTCTGTGCTCTAGAGCAAGTCTCTGAGCCTGACTTTCCTTATTTTTAAGACTGGACTAGTTCATTTTAAGGATTTTTTCAGATCTAACATTCTATGTTAGACAGATATGAGTTAATATTTTTAAAAAAGGGGGAAAGTACTTAGCATAATATCTGGCACATAGTAGACTCTATAGAAAATCTTATTCCCCCCCCCACAACTCTAATGAAAAATATATTTAATGTCTACTATGTGCTATGCACTTTGTGGAGTATGAGTACAACAAGGTCCCGGCCTTGGGTATCTAATAATCTAATTGTAACATGGACAACTGGAATCAGAGGAAAGAGTACTAGAGCTGAAGCCAGGTCCTACATTTCAAACTGAACTCAACTAACTACTTGTATGACCTTGTATCATGTAACCTCCTGGATTGGATGACATCTAAGGTCACTTCTACCTCAGAACAGATGAACCTATAAGGCACTAAGTGATATAATGCATAGTGCTATGTCACACTATGATATGGAAGAAAAATCATAGTAACTTTTATATAGCACTTAACATGCACTGTTTCATTTGGGTCTCACAATGGCTCTCTGAGGTTGGTAATCCTGGTATTATTATCCCCATTTGATAAACGAGAAAAGTGAAGCTTAGAGGGGTTAAGTTACCTGCCCATGGTCACAGATCTAATAAATATCAAAGTCATCATTTGAATCTAGGTATTAATGACTCTACATCTAATACTCTGTTCCCTGGACTATGCCTTCCCAGGGCAAACAGAAATGAGCCAGTGAAAACTGCAAGGCTCTATGTTTGGAGGCAATAAGAGTGGATAAAGCCCCCTGGATAAAGCCCCAGGGTAGTCAGAAAGCCCAAAAGAGGTCAGTTACCTATAGAAGTAGACATTGAAAGACATAGGGGAGGGCCAGCAACCAGTACCATGGCAGCACTCATAAATGTACATCCTTTATCCTTGGCCTGGAACAAGAAAAGATGCCATTGAAGGCTCTGAAGATCCAGCACTCTGAACCTCAAAGAAGTGGGTAGGGGTGGTCCAGAAGGTGGAGGTCAGTGTAAGAACTCAGAAAGCCCACAGCAAGGAAAAGCAGGGCCAATCACCCCACCCACAAGCACAGCAAGAAGCAGAGGCAGACCATGACACAAAGCCCCAGTTCAGAAACTGAAGCTAAAGAGATGAAAAAACTTTAGAAAAATACCACTACTATAAGGAAACTAAAGAATAAAAAATAATAATAATAATTACGGTTCCAGAGGTGCACAAAAATCCAACATAGAAAAGTGTAATGCTAAGACTGTAAGCAAAGACTCAAAGGGGAAAAATGTGTTTTTCACCAGGACTATACTGATATCTAGAAGAAACTAAGCAAGAGATTTTTTTTTAAAAAATTAGTAAAGAAAAGAATTGGGAGGAGAAAAATAGCTTAGAAGAGAAAGTGATAAACCTAACCCAAGCAGCAGACTCTACAAAAACTAGATTATACCAAAGAGAAATCAGTGAATCTATGAAACAAATATTAATCAAAAATTTAAAAATTAGAAGAGAATGTAAAATATCTGATATAAAAAATAACTGACTTAGAAAACAAGCTACCAAAAGAATTTAAGAATTATTGGACTTCCTAAAAATCATGAATTAAAAAACAAACCTGGACACTACATTTTAAGAAATCACAAATAAAAGCTTCCCAGATATATTTGATCCAAAAGGGAAAGTAAAGATAAAATCCACTGATCACCTCCTGAAAAAAAAACAAGAGGAAAAATACTCATTTCATTGCCAAAATCCAGAGCTCCTATGTCAAAGAAAGAATACTATAAGCATCCAGAAAGAAGCATTACAAGTACCAACAAACCACAGTTAGGACTACACATGACCTGGCAGCTTCTACTTAAAATGAAAGAACACCTTGGAATATGATATTCCAGAAGGCCAAACATAAAGGCTTTCAACCAAAAATAACTTACTCTGCAAAGCTAATCCTAATAATCCTAAAGGGGAAAAAAAGTATTTTTAATGGAAGACTTTCAAGCATTTATATTACAAGGACTACAAAAGCTAAATAGGAACTTTATAATACAAGTACAACAAAGAAAGGTAAACATTTTTGAGCAATTGGAAAGGGTTCTTTAATAATACAGCACTAATATTTTAATAGGGGAGAAAAAACATGTGTCTCCTCACAACTTTAATGGCTTCGTAGGGTATTGAATAAGTTAAATGAGAGGGGCTGGAGGTGGGCATGAGGGGGAAGAATGATTTTAAGAGGGGAATGAGAAGGGAGGGTAAAAGAAATACACTAGTTTTACTAGTGTAAAAGGAGGAAGAAGGGGGTAGAACTTGTTATTTCTCATAGTTGGAATATATAAAAAAGAGTGTACAAACATGGAGGAAGAGCTGGTAGGAATATTAGATGAACTCCACACTTATCTGAAATAGATTTTAAAAAATGGTTGAACACAAATAGCTAGCTTTGTGTAGAAATATATCAAATTTAATAGGGAAACAAGCCAGGAAAAGAAGGTGAGAATTAAGAGGGAGGCTAATTACTAAAAGATAACTGCCATAAGCAAAACAAAATTCCTGCTCCTAAAGGCAAAAGAAAAGAAAAGAACTAGACTCTAAGCGGGTAACCATCATTCATAGTTGAACACATTGTGGCATTTGAATGTAATGGAAAAATGACAAAAGAGATGATTTCAGAGCATCCCGGGGAATATGGATTTATGCATATTGAAGTGAGGCAGAACCACAACTACTTACTTATACAAGGACAACAACATTGTAAAGAAAACACTCTTGAGACTTAAGAACTTAATTAATAATTAAATAATTAGTCTTAATGCAACGATCAACCAAGTCTCCAAAGGACCTAAGAAGAAGGTTATTCACTTTCTAACAGAGTAGTAAAGCACTCAAGGTGCAGAGACATTTGAGGACATCGTCAATGGATAGAATCACTTTGCATAATGGTACTTATATACTACTAGGGGTGGGTCTTTTTCTTCCTTTTTTCTTGCTTTTTAAATGGGGAAGAGGAGAAGAGTTAGCAATAGTGATGCCAAAAAAAAGGGGCCACTGAAATATGTTTTTAAATGCACAGAAGAGATAAGAAAGAAGTTTAAAAGGAAGCACAGACATGCAGGGTAGTTTTAGAAGTAATGTTTGGAATTCATTACATACTGTTTTAAAAAATGCAAATACTATTGTAGGAAGTATGTGTGGGTAGGGTGTTTCTCCTATGTAGGTTATTTATGTCCACAAGATTTTGCCCAGATGCGGCTCACAGGGAGCCATGAATTGATTTCTCTGGAGTTTTCTCCCTCTACCCTTCTCCAAGGGGGAAGTAGGGAAAGCACAACATTGTATCCAGAGGCTCGCCACTCTTCTCTCCTCAGAGAGGGTGTACAAGGCTAGAAACAATCTGTCTGCTCCCTTAAATATTTGTAGTCTAGGGAAAGTAATTTTTCAGTTCAAGCTGCATTCCTGATTGCTACTTCTTAACGAAGAAGGAAGGCCCCCAAGCTATATATCCAAAGTTTGACTCCCTACTCACCAGATGCCAGTATCACAATAAACACATGTAGCAAATAAATTCATTTATTCAAAGAAAATATACATCTTCTTCTGGAGTCTTTCTCTCCCTTCAGGTTAAGTCTTCTATTTTGAAGTTGGAAGTCAGAAGACCAGGATCTCTTTTTTCCAGCTTTTACCAATTACTCCCCTTACACAGATGTAGAGAATCAAGCCATCAATCTCCACCAGTGAAGATAGTCCTCATACAAATGGGCTTTGAAGCTTAGATTACAGTATGACAATGGAGGTCACAGTTTCATACAAATCTTCTTTCTGAGTTTTGCTGTGAATATGGGAATTTTTTAAAATTCAAGTTTATATTTTAAAAAATAATTATTTAATAGTGATCAGAAGATAGGTATAAAGGCTATTCGTTGTTGATGTCCTCAAAACACTTTTAAAAAATGATATTATAGAGGCAGCTAGGTGGCGCACTGGATAGAGCACCAGCCCTGAAGTCGGGAGGACTTGAGTTCAAATTTGACCTCAAACCAAACACTTGACACTAGCTGTGTGACCCTGGGTAAGTCACTTAACCCCAATTGCCCAATAAATAAAAATGATGTTAGAGATTAAACTGATCTGCCAATATCTATATTTTAGACAGGCAATGCAGAAAGGTATTGCCCTGGATCCAGAAGAGGCTGAATTGAATTTTGCAAAATGGTCATTATAAAACCCTATTGTTTTTTTTCATTATTCATCTATCTTCTTTGTCTCTCTGTTTCTCTCTCTTTACACACACACACACACACACACACACACACACAAGGTGTAGGGGTATTCAGGGAAGACTAGCACCTCTGGTGTGAGACCTTTGGTGTTCACCTTCACCCAACTCTCACCTGGGTGACTCCAGGAAGCTGCAGCATGCAATACAGGCCACATCCTGATAAACCATCTCAGCAAATGGGCTAAACTAGATTGAGGGTAATAACAGGCCTCAAACCCATCAGTGAGTTAGGGGGCTGTTTACTCCAGCATATGAAGACTTCCCCTGGCAGAATGGGCAGATGAGAACAATTTGTTCCAACGGCCATGAAGGCAGCTGAAACAGGCACTGTGGAGCACTTAGAGAGTGGTCAGACATAGAAGACACCAAGGTCATCCACTGCATTCGTGGCCACCACCAATAATGCTGACTTTTGTCTTGCCAATAGACTTTGATGACTCAGGAAGAGAAAGTGAGGCTGATGACTACACAGTTCTGCCTCACTTAAATCCAATTCACTTGCAAGTCAAGACATCACCCTGTGATGTCACTGGTCCTCTTCGAAATGGAGGATGAACAACATATATACATATATACACACATATCTCTTGTAAAATAGATAAGAGTGTTAGACTTGGAATCAGGAATACCTGAATTCAAATCCCAATCAGACATTTCCTAGCTGTATGATCTTAGACAAGTCACTTAACCTCTCTAAGCCTCAGTTTCCTGATCTGTAAAATGAAGATAATAATAGCACCTATCTCACAAAGCTATTGTGAGGATTAAATGAGGTCACAGATGCAAAGGGCTTTGCAAACCTTAAAGCACTACATAAATACTTGCTACTTCTACTTATTTTTAATCTAATTATTTACATGCTGTCTTCTCCATTAGAATCTCTTGGGTTTTGTTTTGTTTTGTTTTTTTCACTTCACTCTGCATCAGTTCATACAAGTTTCTCTGAATCTGTCTCTTTTGTCATTTCTTACAAAACAATAATACTCCATTGCATTCATATACTGTAGTTTGTTTAGCCATTCCCCAATGGATAAAAACACACCCTTTTTAACACCAGTCTCCTGATACCTACTCCAATGTGCTTTACACAATACTACTGTGGAAACATATTTAAAACCTCATTTACAGTAAAGCTGAAAATATTAAGAAGTAATACTTTTCTCTAAAGCCCTTTCCAGACTCTTGGGGAAAAGCCTCTTGGAAAGGTGAGTGACAGGTCAGTACATTAGGTGAATGAATAATGGTAAAAATGGTAATAAACAAATTTAACTCTTGTTCACATTATTGTCTCCCCATTCCCCTGAAGTGATTGTGACTAGTACCCACCATTCTGCATTGATAAAAGATTAAGATATCAGTGGAAGAGACCAAGTTTAACCCTAGGATTGAGAGTTCTGCGGGACAAAGGGATGATGATGTGGTTACTCAATAATTCTGTAATATTAACCTAGACTCTGTTTTAAGAAATCTCTTTCCTTGTTCAAGTTTCCTATAAATATTATCTGAAATTGTCTTGGGGCAGAGAGTCATTTTGCAGTACATGAGGAATTATATCAGTTTGGACACATCTCTCTTCATATTAGAAATGGCTTAGATACAGATTAGGCAGTGCTATGGATAGTGGTGGGCCAGGAATCAGGGAAACCTGAGTTCAAATCCAACTTCAAACACTTACTAGCTATGTGACCCTGGGCAAGTCATTTAACTTCTTTTTGCCTGTTGCCTCATCTGTATAATATATTAATGTTTTAATTGTTATTAATTAAAAACAGCAATTATTTTTGAGATAATAGCACCTGCTTCCCATGTTTGTTGTGAGGATCAAAAGAGCTAATGTGGTAGAATGCCTAGAATATAGAAGGCACTATATAAATGTTATCTATTATTATTTTGTTATTATTATGTTAAATTAAATAAAATTGCTTCTGGCAGATGAGGCTAAATCAAAGAGTATAGTATTTATATTAATACTTTTTCTTTGACATGTTGTCCCTCTCCTGTAGATTGTACTTCTACTTACTAAATTGCAAATCTAGAACAATTCTATGCCAGAATCTAAGATATAGTGGGGTGTTAGTGCCTCTGCAAGCCTTTCATGTTTAGCATTTCTTTTATGCATAAGAATAAATTACCATGCCTGATTCCAATTGTACATTGAATACCTTTTTTACTCTCTTCCCCATCCTTTTTGAGGAACTCCTATACACGAGACATAACCTAAGCCATAAGTAAATTTCTCTCTGAGGTAATAGAGTAGGACAATCTTAAGAAGTAGGAGAAAAGGGAGTTTAACTTCTCTCATTAGAGACAGGCTCCTCAGAACAGAATTTAGTTCATATGCCTGGTTAAAGAACAGAAAGTGCACATTGCCTCAGCTTTTTGTAAGGACAGTCATGGTTCCTCTTGGTTTGATATGTGTTTAAATGCTTATTACATGAAGCAATTGGGGGTATGAAAATAGGTTTGATTTCTTTGTTTTGATCAGAATTTCCTTACCTTCCTTTATTCTGAGAATATTCCCTACCCCAAATCGTGGGGATTTACATTTTGGGCCTTTGTCAATAGAGTTCAGTTCCAAAAACATTCCATGGCTCAATTTTAGTGAAAATGTCACTAGGCTTAGATAGTCTAATTAAAAGTCCTTCCAAATGAAACCTCTTGTGTCTTCAAAGTTTATGAAACATGTCAATATTATCTCATTTAATCTTAACAAAATCCCAGGGTCGTACTGTGGGCAGAGATTATTATCTCTATTTTGCAGATGAGAAAACTGAGGCTCAGAGGCTTGCCTACAGCCAGAAAGTGGTACAACTGGCATCAAGTCCAGTGCTCTATTCATTATAAGTCCAGTTGTACAAAATACTAGCAATTCATTTCTCACCCCCCATCACAGAATTTAAGATTCTATTCAGGTGCAGTTTACCTACATTACAATATATAACTATAAAAGTCTCTTCTGTCAAAGATAAATTCTGAGAAAAAAGAGAGGCATTTCTCTGTCAACAGCTGTATCTACTGGAGTTGGGCTCCAAGTCAGGATGGATTTCAGTAGCATAAATATTCTCTCTAAGTATAATGTCAACAGAGCAATTGGAATTGGAACTCTACTCATCTATCTACTGAATGTGTGTAAAGACGGTATGGCACACTCTTAGCTAATGCTAAAATAGATACTGCTGCTTTTCAACTTAATTCAACAGGTAATAACTGCCTACTAATACCAAGCAAAGATACAGAAACAAAACAAAACAAAACAAAAAATGAGACAATCTCTGGCCTCTAAGGGCTTCCATTTTCCTGGGAATTGGGAGTGGGGTAAGGGAAGCTAAGTATTTTACTCTGGAGTAGAGAATTGTTTAATTTATTTTACTACCCCCAAACCTCTCCACAAAAAATAAGATAAAACAAAAATCACTTCTGAAGAGCTTGTGGAGAGTTGGGCCAAGTCACCAGTGTTGTAACCCAAGAAGATAAAAATCCTTCCCCACACATGCCAGGTCATGGGGGACAGAAGGGGAAAAAAATTGATAGAGAAGCAGTGAGGAGGGGAAGACTTGGTATAGCTGTATCTTCTTTTCTTAGTTTAAATGCTATTTCACTGATTGGTTTTGTGTTTAATATAAAAAAATAATTATTACCTCTGACTGATTTCTATTTCACGTGTCTTGCCTGCAGAGTAGATAATTTAAGCATGGAGGCTGGTAGTATTACAGAGTGTTCAGGTTTGTTTACAAGTCGGTTTGATATTAGACCCTTGAAATTTTCAAATGTCAAGGAACCAGTTGCTAAATTGTGACTAATGAAAACTAAAAATATAATAGAAGGGCAAAAAAGGCCAGGAATGGAAAAGAGGGGGTAGAGAAAGCAATTTTAAAGTACTCTCATCAAAAAATTTTGAACAAAGATTAGTATTTTTAACCTTCATAGTGGCTGAAAAATTCTTCCATTTATTATCCATCTCATGCACTTTACTGCAACATGTAAACAGATGCTCTGTAATAGGTTATTGAGTTTGTCCATTTGGGGGAAGAGGAGAAAAAACATGTGTAAGTCATCCTTAGAGAAAAAAAAGTCCTGCAAATTTTATTAACAAATAATTGAATAAACGATATGTTCAAATTTTAGAATAGACTTTAATATCCTACCTGCAAAGCCTCAATTAACAAAGCAGAGAGTTAAAGGTGGAGAGGAGGAAATTTATTTTCTTTACTCTAAGGTAAAGCTCAAACTGTTTTTGTAGTCATCAATAACTATTGCATTTACTTCGGAAGATTTCTGAAAATTTTTCCTTGCCCAATTTTATTTTTTTTTTACTTTTTGTTTTTAAAACTCTGAACTTAACAAACATCAAATAAAATGAACACTTTCATACACATTGTATAAAGGAAGACTATGTATGAAACTGTAGATCTTTATTACGTACAATTTACTTTTCTCTTAAATATACAATAAATTCAATATGTAATTTTCTAAGCTACCCTACTTATCTGAATTTCCTTATGGGCTTCTTTCTATTCTCTTCAGGCTATTAAAAATGCTTGTGACTTTTTCTTTCTTCCTTTTTTTTTTTTTTTGGCTAATTGATCTAAAACTTTCATCCCTTTTACCAAGCCCTACAATTGGTGGGAAAAATGGGAAATGGAAAAATAATGCCCTTGTAACAAATATGACTGGTCAAGCAACACAAATTCCTACATTGGTTATGTCTGAAAATGGATGTCTTATTCTGTAGCTTGGATCCATCACTTCTCTGTCAATAGATGGATAGCATGCTTCGTCATAAGTCCTGCGGAATCATGACTGGTCATTGTACTGATCAGAATTCGTAAATCTTTCAAAGAGGCTTTTCATTTAGTGGTCTTACTGTTTGTATTGTTCTCATGGTTTTACTCACTTCACTATGTACCAGTTCATACAATTCTTCCCAGGTTTCTCTGAAACTGTGCATTACATTATTTTTTACAGGTCAATAATCAGTTACTTATGAAGTACCCACTATGTGTCAGACACTCCTCTAGGCTCTGGAAATACAAGTACAAATAATGAAATAATCCTTACATTCAATGAGCTTACATTTTAATGGGGGGGAACAAGTATGCAAAAACTCTATAGAACATAAATTTAAAGTTTGTAAATACAAATATGTACAACATGGTTAAATACAAGATAATTTTAAAGAATGCCATCTAGGAGTTGGGGAAATCTGGAAAGGCAGTGTCCCCTGAGTTGAATCTTTGAAAGAAATAGGAACTCTGAGATGGAGATAAGGAAAAAATATATTCTGGGCATGAGGAATGGTGGGTGCAAAGGCAGGGAAAAAAGAGAGGGAATGTCATGTGAGGAACAGAGATGTCAGTTTTGCTAGATCACACCAAATGAAGCTGGAAAGACGGGATGGGAATAGGTCGTGTAGGGATTTAAAAGCTAAACAGTTCATATTATATGCTGGAGGCAATAGAAAGACACTGGAGTTTTTTGAGTAGGGTTGGAACATGGTCAGATCTGATTTTAAGGAAAATTACTTTGACAGCAATGTGTAGAATGGATTGAAATGGTGAGAGACTTGAGGCAGCAAGACCAATTAGGAAATTGCTTCAATAATATTCCATTTCATTAAAATATCATTTGTTTAGTCATCCAATTGATTGGCACCCCATTAATTTCCAGTTCTTTGCAATAACAAAAAGATGTTATAAATTTTTGTAGATATAGGTCCTTTTCCTCTTTCTTTGATCTCTTTGTGTTGTAGGCCTTGTAATGGTAACTCGAGGTCAAAGGATATACACAGTTAATGACTTTTTGTTCTTGCCCAATTAAAACAACAACAACAACAACAATACTTTCTATCTTATAGCCTAAGCATGAATCCTGACAATCTAGTTTTTTAAAATGGAAAATCTGAACAAAGATAGTAACAATAATAGTAATAATAACAATAATAATAGCTAGCACTTATGTAACACTTTAAGCTTTGTAAAGTAGCCATTTACATATGTTATGTCATTTGATTCTCACAACAACCCTGGTAAGGTAGGTACTATTATTATCCCTAATTTTAGCAAAGCACTCTATCTACTATACCACCCAGCTGACTATAAGTAGCAGAGTATGAGAACACACAGATGTGCACAGTAGAAGCCAGGCTACTTTGAGTCAGGGATTATCCTACTTTTACTGAAGGAAGAAGCCTTCCAGGGAGCAGGAAGAGTAAAAGGGTGTTTGACCACTGTATATATATTCAGAAATGTCAAAGCTGGAAATTCTGTTGACTGATTAGGGAACTAACTGTATTTTCATCATCATTGTCCAAATAAATGGATGCTATATTTTTCTGGATGCTACCTGTTCAAATAGTTTTTAAGGTATTCAGAAGAAGGGGAAAAGGCAAAACTCTCTCATAAGAGAGGATGCAGTAGCTTATCATATATTAAAAAAAATGCTAGCTCCTTTATTTTTCTTTTATAAAAATGTCTAGCTATCTTTTGCTTTTAAGCATCTATGCTTCCTTATAGATCCCTTCTCCTCTCCCAGAAAGCTGACCTTTATAACCAAGAAATACAAAAAAAAAAAGAAAAAACAGTTCAGCAAAACCAGTCTGCACATCAACCAAGTTTGACACTGCATGAGTGTTCCATACCCACAATCCTTCTGCTTTGCAAAGAATAGAGAGAGAGGGAAATTCATTCTCATATTTCTTCTTTGGGGCTAAGCTGAGTTAGTAGAATTTCACAGCATTCCTTTCCAGTTGCTTTTGAGGTTCTTTTCATTTACATTATTAAAATCACTGGGTATTTTTTTGTTTGTTTTCTTCACATTCTCCATTTCCCACAGCAAAATAACATCCCATTACATTCATGTACTTCAATTTGTTTAGTTATTCTGCAATTAATGGATGTCTCCTTTGATTCCACTATAAAAAAATGCTCTACCAATTTTAATGAAAACAAGAGGGAAAAGATATCTCACTTTCCCTTCTTCATCTTTTCTCTTCAATTTTTTTCTGTGCAGTTCAAGCATACATCCTCCCTAAAGATTCCATCTATCCTTGTGGAGGTCTCCCCATAGGTATTTTAAAATTTCCTGGGTACCAGTACAACACTGGGGTTATGTGTCAATTAGCCTTCCCTCTTGCCACATGACTGTCTCACTTCCTTTTCCATTCGTGTCATCATATGGTACAGCCTATTTGTGTCCACTATAAATGCCACCATTATCCTTTTGGGTTATTCTCAACTTTGATTCCTTTGAATGCTGTGGCACTGTAAGATTCGATTGCTTTTAAAGATTTTTTTTTATGCCAGGGATCAGCTTTGAGTTGCTAAAGAAAAAAAGTTACTGCACAGTTTTCCAAATGTAATCCAGTATGCTTTCTTATTACAATTCAAATCTGGGACCAACTCATTGTCTTTTTGCTGCTCCAATCCCATTTTAATACTGTCAACTCAATGAACTACCTATCATTGTCTGAACAATAGGTCGTTTTTAATCCATAGAATTTTTTCCTACATAGATTGTGCAAGAAATGAGTATTTTTCTCTTGTATTTAATAACTAATTATTCAATCAGAACCAACATTTTTCCCCTTTTCTACTTCCTTATCCAGCAATCAGTCAGTGTGAGAAATCAAAGACGTACCTAGCCAAGATCTAATGAGACAGTAAAAGAAATTCTAAGTTTGGGCTAATGGGTGCATTCCTGTGTTTTTTCTGACAGGTCTGGGGAAATGTTGATTCTCGTTTTTGCCAGATACTTGATATGGAAATTGCTAAATCTCTTTGACCAAGATTTGGGTGACCCAAGTCACATACTGCAAGACCCTCATATAGCCCAGTCTCTCATTATAATATTCATTTTCTCATTAATTGTTAACCAATCAGAGTTGATTGTTACCACCTACTCTTTGGAGGACATACAAAGCCCACTACCAAGAAGGGTCTTGGACTGAGAGAGATGGCCAATGCCCATTTTTTTATTAATAAATGTGCTGCCCTTTGTATGATCTGATGCTGAGTGAAGTGAACAGAACCAAGAGAATGTTGTACACAACAACAGCCACATTGTGTGATGACTAATATTGATAAACTTAACCCTTCCCAGCAATACAAGGATCTAAGACATCTCCAGAGGCCTTGTGATGGAAAATGCTATGCACACCCAAAGAAAGAACTATGGAAGCCGAATTGTTATTTTTTTTCTCTTCTGTTGAGTTTTGTTTCCTCTTTCTGATGGTTCCTCCTATTGGTTTTAATTTCTACTTACAACATCACTAATGTGAAAATACATTTTATATGAATGTAAATGTATAGCCTACATCAGAGTGTGTGCCATCTTGGGGAGGGTGGTGGGGAGGAAGGGGGAGAAAAATTTTAAACTCAAAAGCATATGGAAGTGATTATTGATAAGTCAAAATAAATTAAAAAAAGGAAAAAAAGAAAATAATTCCTTGAAAATTAGAATGGAGCAAATGGAAGCTAATGACTTTATGATAAATCAAGAAACAATAAAACAAAACCAAAAGAATGAAAAAATAAAAAAATAAAATAAATGTGCTGCCCTTACTAATAAAATTATTAAATTACCCAAAAACTATGTCTCTCAGAACTTTAATTGTCAAAATTGTTAGGCTGATCTCTTTTAGGTAATCATGAATCTTGTTGAAAAAAGCCTGAAGTGTTCTAGGAATAAATGCAATCAACGCAATATCCTACAGAGACAGGAGCATCTGGATGACCTCACTATCTACAGGCAGCTAAGTAGCTAGGTGGCATAGACCTGGTGTCAGGGACACAAGTTCAAATCCAGCTGCAGACACTTATTAACTATGTGACCCGGGCAAATCACTTAACTTCTGTTTGTTTCAATTCCCTCATCTGTAAAATGGGGATAGTAACAGTACATACTACCCAGTGTTGTTGTGGGGATCAAACCAGGTAATATTTGTAAAGTGCTTTCTTTGCAAGGCTTAAAGTGCTATATAAATGTTAGCTATTATTATCTTTAGCAGGGGTTCTGACACCTAAAAATTTTTTTTTATAACTGTATTTCAGTATAATTGGCTTCCTTTGTGATCCTGTGCATCTTATTTTCTCAATTTTGAAAGACTTTCTGAGGTGGGAGGTAGTAGCTAGGCTTCAGCAGACAGGCAGAAGAGCTTAAGAACTGATCTACAGGGAATCCATCCTACATTTGGACTTCCTACAAAATATCTTCTATGAGAAAGATCACAACTTTGATAAAAATCTAGCTCCCTTATTTATATCTCAAATAAGTATCAAAGGGTATCAAGAGGGAGGGGAAATTTTGCATCAAATGTCACTAATAAAATTTGAGACTCAAAATATATATGGAATTGATACACATTGAGTCATTCCTCAATTCACTAAGCAGTCAAAGGATATAAAAAGTTTTCAAAAGAAAAGCATAACCATGAATGACCATATGAAAATATGCCCCAAATCACTAAGAATAAGAGAAATGCACATTTAAACTAAGTTATTTAAACTAAGGTTTTACCTTACAACTTGCAAAGTGGCAGAGATGACAAAAATGGGAAAACAGTGTTGGAGAGCTATGAGAAGAGAAGTGCACTAATACACTGTTATTGGAACTGTGGATGGGTCCAACTCTTCAAGAAAACAATTTGGAATTATATAAGTAAGGGGATTTCATGATCATAGCTTTTGATCCATGTTTAACTGAGCAAATGACTCAAGGACAGTAGACAGGAAACAAGATTCCAACATAAACCAAAATATTCATAGAAGCACTCTTTGTGCTATCAACTAACCGCAAAGGGGATACACATTGGCTAAATATACAGTGATACATCAATAACACGGAACATTATTGTGCAGTAAAGAATGATGAGGAACTGAAAAGAACTTACTAAGCTCTGTGTGAACTGAGGCAGAGTGAAATGGGTAGAACCAGAGGAATATAAACACTTAATATAACAGTGCAAATGAAAAGAGAACTAAAAGAAAACTGAACTCTGAGTAAAACAACACAAAACAAAACAATAATGGTCCTCAAGAACAAACAATGATTTGGAACCCAAAGTTTTAAAAACAAATGTTAACAAATTGTTTTCACATGCAACTGGGAAATAAGATATACAGGCAATGGGGTATAGAAATCTATCCTGCCCTACAGGAAAATAGAAGGGGAAGGGGATAAGAGAAGGGAGATGGGGTGATAGAAAGGAGGGTGGATTAGGGGAAGGTGTATTCAGAATGCACACTGTCTTGGGGATGGGGAAGCACAAGATGAGGAAAACATTTGGAACTCAAAATCTTGTGGATGTGAATGTTGAAAACTAAAAATAAATAAGTTAATGAATCTTAAAAATAAAAAAAAATTTAAAAAGAACAAATAATGAAACATTACTCTTAGAAGAAAGGTGGGGAAAATCAGTGCAGACTGTTGCATATGTTGTCATATGGGGTCACTATATTGTGTTTGCTTAACTGTTTTTTCTTTGTTACAAGGGAGAAATCAATACCAGAATGGTGATGGTATATCCAGAATGTCAGTGATATAAAAGCAAAAAGAATCAATGAGCATTTTTTAAATTAGAAAAAAATCATTAGTGGTTCATTGAATAGTTACTTCTTTGGTTGTATTTATCAAGGATTCCTCTTGTATAATCTTACCATATCCATGAGAAACTTGTTGGAAGTGACTTATTAAGACTTTTGCTCTGAGTTAAAATATTTTTGCTAATCAACACAAAATAAATGCAATGAAGTCTTGTACGCTTTGTACCTTCCAGTGTATTGTTGTGGGACTGTGAAGCAGTGCAGAGAATTATTTTCAGAAGTCCATCTGTTCCCTTCTTATGTTTTCATCAAGGATACCTTGAACGTATATGTAAAAAATTCTCACAAATAATTTTTAAAGAAAGTAGGCATACAATTTGGCAATTATTGATGTTCTGTATCTGTGTGTGTGTGTGTGTGTGTGTGTGTGTTTTTAACTCATTTTTTTGCTATTTTCTCCTCTTTCCCAATGGATACCATAAAGCTATAAAGATTGGGTCATCTTCAGCAAGTATTTCCCTGTAGTTAGTCACTCTTTCCACATTTGTTTTCCTAAGTGCACTTTCTACTCCTTGGAACAGCAAGTAAGAGACTGAGGTGTTGAATTTGAATGTAGTAGATTTTCTGCCTCTGACAATGAAATAAATTGTTATAGAAATGTTAGCAATTTGTTCCATTATCAATCTCTTTGTTATCTTCCAAATTTCATCTTTTATCTTCACTGGTTCAATTGGGTTATGCTAAGCTATTTCTAAAAGTATTTTTTCCATTCTTCTGCTTTTCAATGTTTTATAAGATAATGCTGCTCAGAGTGTTTTATTGTCTTCTTTAGCTTTGTGTCCCAACCCACTATTGTCCTCTCTCTCTATGAGGATCAAGTGTCTGTTGTCTAATCTTGTTTCTCAGATCTTTTAGCCTTCTTATTGAGGCAACTGTAGGAAATGAAAGTCACTGATCTTTGCCTTTTTCTCTTTTCCATTTTTTGTCATCAATGACTCACCTTGAATAGGTCAGATTTAAGCCATCACAAATGTTCCCAGTCTTCTCATATTAGCCTTCTTATGTTTTAAATTATTTTATTCTGAACTTCAACAAATAAAAAATAATTTATTTTCATGTATGTGGAAATAAAGATTTTATATACATATATGTCAGAAAAAGAAGACTGTCCATGAAACTGTAGGTCTTTATTAGATACAGCTTATTATAATGCCTAATACATATTAGGTGTTTTGTTGAATGACTGACTGAAGTTCAACCCATAGCTTTCAAAGCTATTTGTCTATGCTTCTTTCTGTTCTGTTCGCTGCATTCTTTTCAAAAGATGGCTCAATGATCCTCTTTTCTCTTTTCTTTTTTTTTGTTTTTTGTTTTTTTGTTTTTTGCTATCTTATCCCTATCCCCCTCAATCTCTCATTCACCCCTACTAGAAAAGCAAAAAGAAAAACAAATCCTTTGCAATAAATACATATAGTCAAGCAAAACAAATCTCTACTTTGTTTAGCCTTTTTCCAAGTTAGATGTTGCTTTAGATCTTTGTTTTAACTAATCAATGGTCAGATTACAGACACTTGATTCTGATATGACTCATTCCAGTAACCAATTGTTTCAAGTCTCTTAAGATTGAGTCACTTTCAATTGTTTTTTGATGCCTAGGCTTTCTTACTCTCTTCCAGGAGAAAGCGTTCATGATACACAGGTGTGAGGCTGCAAACAGCCCATCTCATTTTTCAGATGAGCCATGCTGTCATCTCCTTTATGTCCACCTTCACCTTGAAGTCATAGAACACCAAAGGACATATTAACTGATAATATATTAATATATATGAATGAAAACTACATACATGAATGAAATATGTATATATATATATATATATATATGAACCTCTTCATCCTCTGCTATACATGATGATGAGTAACCCTACTTTCCCTAACTGCTATTTCTCTGTATCCCTCAATAGTTCTGCATCCTCTCCTGGATCTCTTAATCTGGGGAATGTCTCCTTCAGTTTTCTCTTTCTGTATACTTTTTTCCTTGGCAATCTGATTTACAACTCTGGCTTCAAGAACTGCCTTAATGTAGATGATTATCAAATCTTCCACTTCAATTCTGATCTCTCTTTTGAGTTCCTTCCTGACCAATACGTCCAACTGCTGACAAGTCAACTGCACCTGGATGCCCCACTAGTACTAGTATGTCCCAAATTAATTCAAGTCCACAGATGTTTATGAAGTGCATGCTATGTACAAGGCACTATCCTAGGTGCTGCCCTCAAGGTGGTTATATCTGCAAGGAGGGAGAGGGGGAAGGGGAGATAACGTGTTATATAGATAAGTAAACAAGTAATTTGAAGAGTACTAAGGGCAGGGAGGATTGGGAAGGCTTCTGGAAGGAGGTGGCAAATGAATTGAGCCTCAAAGATTAAAATACTGAGAGCATCAAGGAAGGGGTACATTTCAGGCTTGGGAAATGGCTTTTGTGAATGCAAATAAACAGAAGTGGGAGATGGAAAGTTTAATTCTGGTTGTTGGTAATAGGACTAGTTAGGCTGAAACAGTTAAGGACTAGTTAGGCTGAAAGGGAGTAATGGAAAATAAGGCTGGAGGGGCAGGTGGGAGACTTATCCATGAAAGGTCTTAAATTTGAGGTTAAGGAGTTTGCATTTCCAGAGGCAACAGGCAACCTTTGGAAGTTAGTGAGGAAGGGAAAATGTTCACAACTGTGACTAAAAAAGTTTTTTTTTTTAATGTGTATAACCTTTAACCCAGCAATAGCACTTCTAGGGCTATATCCCAGAGAGATCATACAAATGGGAAAAGGACCCACATGTACAAAAATATTTACAGCAGCTCTTTCCGTAGTGGCAAAGAATTGGAAATTGAGAGAATGCCCATCAATTGGGAAATGGCTGAACAAGTTGTGGTATATGAATGTAATGGAATACTACTGGGCTATAAGAAATGATGAACAGGCTGACTTCAGAAAAACCTGGAAAGACTTGTATGGTCTGATGCTGAGTGAAGTGAACAGAACCAGGAGAATGTTGTACACAATGACAGCCACATTGTACGATGACTAATATTGATAAACTTAACCCTTCCCAGCAATACAAGGATCTAAGACATCTCCAAAGGCCTCGTGATGGAAAATGCTCTCCACAAAGAAAAAATTATGGAGTTTGAATGCGATCGAAGCATACTATTTGCTATTCTTTTTCTTCTATTGTGTTTTGTTTCATCTTTCTGGTGGCTCCTCCTATTGGTTCTAATTCTTACTTACAACATCACTAAATGTGAAAATATGTTTAATAGGAAGGTATATGTATAGCCTATATCAGATTGTGCACTGTCTAGGGGAGAAAGGTAGGGAGGGAGGGGGAGAAAAATTTAAAACTCAAAAGCTTATGGAAGTGATTGTTGATAATTCAAAATAAATTATTAAAAAAATACAAAAAAAAAAAGATTTTTTTGACAGCTGTATGGAGAATTGATTGGTGAGAGGAGAAACTGAAGCTAAGACCAATTAGGAGACTAATACAATAGCACAGGCAAAGATGGTGAGGGCCTGACCTAGGTTGGTAGCTCCATAAATAAAGAATATAACATGCTGGGGAGGGAAAATTGAGTGAAAAACGATACAGAAATTATGGACCTGAGTGACTGGGAAGATAGTGGTTTCCACAAAAGAAATGGGGACGCTTGGAAGAAGAGTGGATTGGGGGGGGTAAGATAATGACTTGGATTTACTGACAGCACATCTATTCCTAAGTTCCCAATCTCCCATATTCCTAAGATTGTTATGAATTCTTCCACCTCCCTCAACTTTCTCATCTAATCAGTTCAAGCCAACTTCTCTGACATCTCTCAACAACTCATCTATTCTCAATTTCTCCATTGCTATTACCATAGGCATGGTATAGGATCAAACAAGTTAATATATGTATGGTGCTTTTCAAACCTTAAAGGATGGAATGTGTCAGTTATTACTATTATTATTATTATTATTATTGGACAGAGCGCTGAACATATAGTTAGGAAGGCCTGGGTCTGAATCTTGCCTCTAATATTTACTGGCTTTGTAGCCTTGGTGAAGTCGCAACCTCTCTAATCATGCTTCTTCTCTTTATAATGACAACATTTATTGTCATTGTTGTTCAGTGGTATCAGGCCTGTCTGACTCTTCATGACCTCATTTGGGGTTTTCTTGGCTAAGATATTAGAGTAGTTTGCCATTTCCTTCTCCAACTCATATTTAAGGCAAACAGGGTTCAGTGACTTGCCCACGGTGAAGTGTTTGTAGCTACATTTGGACTCAGGAAGATGAGTCTTCCTAACTGTAGGCCTAGGTGCTCTATCTACTACACCACTATCTAGCTGCACTATGAGAATAATAATACCTACACTACCTGCCTTACAGAGATGTTGTGAGGTTCAAATAAAATGATAGATAGATGGACTGACAGATAGACAGATAGAAAAATAGGATTTATTAAGTGCTCACTGTGTACCAGGCTTTGAGCTAAGCGCTAGGATACAAATGTGAGTCATATAGACCCTGGGCTCAAAAAGCTTATATTCTAATGAAGAAAGACAACAGATAAAGGGGAGTTGGAAAATAAGAGGAGGCAGGAAGAAGTCAATGGTTGGGAGATGTCCAAGAAGTGAGGTGAAGACCTAGATCTTGTCAAAATCTGTATATGCAACAAAAGATCTTTGCTATAAAGTGCTATAAAATTTCAGTGATCACTACTACCACTACTAGTCTGGACTGTTTGCCTGGACTCTCCTTTACGTGTGTCTCTGCTTGTATTTCTTCCTCTTTCTAATCCATTTTCCACACTATTCCCAGAGCAACCATTCTTATCCTTTAATATTACTCTTCTCCTCAAAAACCTTCAGAGGCTTCACTACTATTTTTACTGATGAAATTTTCCAAGCTGGCCTTCAAAGTCCTCCACAGTTTGGTACCTCTCTAGCTTTCTAGTCATACGGTTTACTCCCTGGCAGACAGTGGGTGCAAAGTCCTTGAAATGTCCTCCATTTCCCCACTAAATCTACTCTATTTCCACCCAAACTTTAATGCCCAATTTTAATACTACCTTCTTGGTAAAGCCTACCAGATCCCCTCAGGTTATTTTAGACTTCCTCCCAAGACCTCACTAAATGTTTTACTTTTGTTTCTCTCTTTTACTGTTAATAGGATTGTTGTGAGAATCAAATGAGAAGATCTGCTTAAGCTACTTTGCAAACCTAAAAGCACTTATAAATGCTACCTGTTAACATGTTTATACTGTAAGTGTTTATTTTATAAGTAATGTGTTTTATCTCTCTACTCCAGGGTAAGCTCCCTGAAGGTAAGGGTCACTAATGTGCTAGGGGCCAGTCCCTAGCTCTGGGAGACCCTTGTAAAATGACGGGGTTATGCTAAAAGACAATCTGTGGTCTCTTACAGGTCTAAATTTACAATCTTATGCACTGTACTCTGGCAGCTAGGTAGCAAAGTGGATAGAGCACCTTGCCAGGAGTCTGAAAGACTTAATCTTCCTGAGTTCAAATCCGGCCTCAAGGACGAGCTGTGTGATCCTGGGCAAGTCACTTAATCCCCTTTGCCACAGTTTCTTCATCTGTAAAATGAGCTGGAGAAGGAAATGGCAAACTACTCTAGTATCTTAGCCAAGAAAACCCCAAATAGGGTCACAGTACAGTTCCAACACAACTGAAAAACAAAAAACAAAAATGGCTTAACAAAGATAACATGCTCCATACTGGGTGGTGACTTAAATGCTGTTTAACTGTTGAATGGGATACCTAAGGATCATAGATCTAGAACTGAAAGAGACCTGGAAGGTCATCAAGTCTAACCCCCACATTTTACAGATAATAAAGCAGAGACTCAGAGAGGGTACTGGATTGACCCCAAGTCACCAACGAAGGAGAGGCAATATGATGGTTCCAGGGACATGTTGTACAGTACATTCCTATTCTGTTAGTGTTCTCACTGTATTAGATGATCAGACAAGTTCAGGGGACCCCTTAACAACAGAAAGGTCCCTTTTAATTCTGAAAATCTGTGTAGTACAAGGAAGGGCTTGGTTTGAAAATAGTTTAAGCAACTTAATAATGGCTGCAGTGGCCCCCGGGCAAATCATTTTTCTTCTCCAACCCTCAATTTTCTCATTCGTATATTGTTAAAATAACAATAATGTTTGTAAAAATAACTCTACCTAAGCCACAAAGTTATTGTAAGGAAGATGCTTGGTAAACCTTAAAGCGCTCTCTAAAGATGCAATTATGATGCTGCTGACTTTTATAATACACAAGATTTGTGTGTGTGTGTGTGATTTAAAAAAAAATGCTATATTCTTGCAAACCTCAACTCAATCAAAGTGCTCTTTCTCTGATTCCCCCATCTGTTCCTAGAAGTTCAGGGCAGCTGAGAAGGATTAGAAAAAAAAAAAAACTGTCAAGCGTAAAAGGCGGACAATAACACAATTTTACCCCTGTAGCTCGCTGCCCAATCTCGAAGCTCCCGAATTGGAAGCACTTTTTTCCTCCTCTACGCACACTCACGCTCAGAGCCCAGGGGAGGTAAAGAAAAGACACAATGTAGCGGCGCTTCCCGCCAAGACCACCCCCGGGGCTCTTCTCCCCCCAACCCCCAACCCCCACCCCGCGACTGCGGAGCGAGAGCAGGAAGTGGGGCTGGGCGCGGCCGAGCCCGGGCGGCGGCGGCGGCGGCAGCGGCGGCGGCGGGACTACAGCTCCCGAAGTGCTGCTCGAGGCGCCGCAGGCCCGAGCCCGGGCCGGGACGGGAAGTTTGGGGCGCCCTTCCTTCCTCTCTCTCTCCCCTTTCCCGGGCCCGTCTCCGGCCGGGCTCCGGGAGTCCCAGAAGCCGCTCCTGCTCTCGGCCCCGGGGCTCCCGGAGGGGGCCTTCACGTCTTGCAGGGCCTGAGAGCCGGGGCGGGTTCCGGCGGCGGCCGGAGCGGGGGTTGGGCGAGAGGAAGGGCCGCGATGGAGGTGAGCGGGCCGGAAGACGACCCTTTCCTGTCGCAGCTGCACCAGGTGCAGTGCCCGGTGTGCCAGCAGGCGCTGCCCGCCGCCCACATCAACGCGCACCTGGACAGATGTTTGCTGCTGCACCCGGCCGGACTTTCGGAGCCCGACGACGACGAGAGCCTCGGGTCCGCGGAGCCCGGCAGGAGGCCGAGCTCGCCGCCGCCGCCCCCGCCGCCGCCGCTGGGCAGCTGCAAGAGGAGGCGCCTGTCCGGGGGCTCCCTGCGCCTGCCGCCCGCCACCCCGACCGGCGAGAGCAGCGACGGCGAGGTCGACGAGCCGGACGAGCCGGGGCCGCCCGACGGCCGGGACCCCTACGACCGCTGCCCCAGCCCCTGCGCCGGCGCCCACGGCATCCCCGCCTTCGCCAGGGGCCCGGCCGGCAGCCCGCTGCCCCTGCGGAGGAAGGTGTCCGGCAAAAGGCCGGTGGCGGCTGCAGCCTCGGCGTCCGCCGCCGCCGCCTCCTCCTCCGCCGCCGCCGTTTCCGCGTCCCCGAGGTGCTGGAAGGAGAGCGAGCGCTCCGAGGACGAGGATGAAGACGACGACGAGGCGGCTGCGGCTGCTGCTGCGGCGGCGGCGGCGGCGATGGGCGGCGAGGACGACGACGACGAGGACCGGGAGGACTGGGAGGCCTCGGCGCCCTCCACCGCCGCCTTCCGGGAGAGCGCCGGGCACCTGGGCCCCGGGCGCGCTCAGCCCCGGCCCCCGGCCCGCGAGGAGATCTGGCAGAAGCTGGTGGGCAAGCCTCTGGCCGATAAGATGCGCCCCGCCACGCTGCAGGAGTACATAGGGCAGAACAAGGTGGTGGGCCAGGAGACCCTGCTCAGGTCCCTCCTGGAGTCCAACGAGATCCCCTCCCTCATCCTCTGGGGCCCCCCGGGATGCGGCAAGGTGAGTGGGGGGTCGCCTTCGAGGAGTCGCCGCGCCTCCCCCCTCCCCCTTCCTCCGTCTCCTTCCTGAGGTTTCATTCACTCGGTGCCCCAGGACCTATTGTTAGTGCTTTTTAAAATGCTGGAGTTAATACAATGGTTAAGAGGCCTAGGCAGCTGCTCCTAGGAGGGAGGCAAAGGTTTTGCCCGAATGGTGCAGAGAATATTTTAGCTCAAAGTCCTCCCTTCCCTTCCCATTTGGATGGACTGCAAATGCCGAGTTAGAGGTTTAGAATAGGAAGGACCTTGGAGTTATTCTAGTCTCACCCCCTCACTTTACAAATGAGTGGCACTAAGAGGTTAAATGATCCCCACCACCACCACACACACACATACATACATACATACGTACGTACGTATATATCTCTAGTTAAAGAAGTAGTGCCGGGATATAAACCCAGCTCCAAAATCTGACTCCAAGTCCTGTATGCTTTTTTAGCATCTGGCGGTTACTGATAATCCTGTAGCATTCTACTGATGTGAGACTTAGGTAGTTAAAGAATCAGGTGGCAAGATACTGAAATAGAGCAGTCAGTTAACATTTATTAAGCGCCCTCTATGTGCTAGGCGCTGGGAACACAAAAAGGGGCAAAAGACAGTCCCTGCCCTCAAGGAGCTTACAATCATTTCTAATGGAGCACACTGGCCCTAATTTACAATGGGGATCCGCAGCTTAAAAACTTGGGGAATAGCTCAGGAGAAGATACCAGTGCACTATTTCTTCTTGATCGCCCCACCCTGTTCAAAACTGAGATAAAATAACTAGGAGGCAGATGTGAGTTCAATATACAGATATTTTTAAATTCCAGGTTCTTCATTCTAGTTTTTTGTATCTTCTACATGTATTATCTCACTCCCCCCAAAATCGTAAGGTAAAGCGACTTTACAATTTCCAAAAGTTACTGTGCCCATTTTACAGAAAATGATATAGAACCAGAGAGGATGTGATTTGCCAAAAAATTACAGAGCTAATGAATTTCAAAGCTAGCGCACTGGAACCCACATTTTATACTTATTGGTAAGGTGCTTTCTATCTGCTCTTCCATCTTACCTTTATAAGAAAGTCTTATAACAACTACAGTTGTCCAGTAATGGAACATGCCATGTTTATATGTTGGGTATGAACTATCTGGATAAATTAAAATTGAAGTAGGGGAAATTTCTCACATCTAGTGGAAGGTTGGATTAGGTGGCGTCTAGAGGGATAGGGGCTGAACTTGTGATTTCTTTGGTTTAGGGAACTCCCAGGTGAGGAAACTCCCCGATAATGCAGGTGGGTACTTATCTGAAACTTATTTGTCTGCAACACTGAGAAATTGAACAGGTGGCCCAGGGTCAGACAATTAGTGTTTTTCAGAAATAATACTAGAACTTGGATTTTCCCTGGCTTTCAGGCTGGCTCTCTACCCATTACCCCACACCGTATCTCTTTAAGATGTTAATCTATTTTAATCAGCCATTTAATTAACTCTTCCAGTGGCCTGCCATTATTGGTTCTTCCTAAACCTAGTTTGTGACCTGGTTTAAACTTTACTGATAGAAATTACTATTGCTTTGTTATGTAGACAGGAAATTTATTAGGACAGCTGTGGACTGCATGGAACCCAATATAAACCAGGCTAGAAGTACACATGAGTCCTTAATGGTCCTCTTGGGTGGCAGACATAAATAAAATAAGACATCTCCAATGTTATCACTGCCTTCAGGGATCTAGCTTCTCAAATCCTGATTTGCAGCCAGTGTTTGCAACCTGAGTAGGCCCTCTGGCTTACACCATAGGATGCTGTGGAATACCAAGTAGGGAAAATCCCCAAGTCCTGTAGAATCACCTTATGACAGGATGAATGCCAACCACTGAACCACCCTTCATCTTGCCCTCTCCCTTCACATTTTTCCATTTGATATAAAGAATTGTCATGGAAACATGACGTTATCTTTACCTTTGAATTGTTTTTCTTTTAACTTTAACCAATGAGAGGGAGGAAGACTCTAGGTTAAAGTTGGTCAAGCAAAAATACAACAGGATATGTTCTTATTTATGTTAAAACTTAATTGTATTTGATTCATTAAACCAGAAGTAAAATTCGTCCTTTTAATTATTTGAAAGACAATTTTAAGTTCTGTGGAGCTAGCCTTGGAATCAGAGGGACCTGATTGGAAACAGAGAGATTCATAGCCAAATATAGCCAGAGACACTTAGTGAATGAAGGGACTTGGGTCAAGTCATTTAACTTCCCAGCGCTCCTGGCAACTTATTAGGAATTTAGGTTGCAAAACTGTTAGAGTACTGCTTTGGTGGAGGGACTTACCTCTGGGGAATTTAATACACCAATAAAATTCAAATCACAGCCAAAAACAAAATTTACATGAATTTCATTATTACCAGAAAAATGAAAGTTCCATAATCTGATTTTGGAAGCCTCACCTTGTCAATCTGACATCTCCAGCTAGTGGCTAGAGGGGTCTGGAAAACTTTGGTTCAAGTCCTGCTCTTTGCCATGTGACCATACGCTAGTCAGCTTCAGTATTCCAGGCCATGTTCTAGGTATAAATTATAGATGAGTTACCAGACTGCATCTGTGGAGGGAATTTCTATCCTGGGAGTTCCCTTTACTGATTAAATCATAGGGTAGACCCAAAAAAAGTCAACTTTCCAAGGAAAGAATTGCCTTCCCAGTTACTTGAATATATATAAATAAGCATGTTTTGCTATTTTTTCAAAGCTATCCTTTGCTAACTGATTATTTGCCCAGAGCAAATGGCTATTGGCAAAGCTAGAGTAAGCATTTAAGAAGTTGTGCATGGAGTGTTCTTTAGTAATACTGTGTTAGGAATGCCTTTATTCTTTGGGTGACAGCTGTACTTTCACTAAAGAAAAAAAGAAAATTCTCTCACCCTCACTCTTATTTTTCTTTTTGGCAGAAACAAAGGAAGAGATACGAGGGATACAACAGTTCTCAATTAAGTGACTGGGTAGCCATTCTTTGCACTCATTTGTTACCATATCTACACTAAGCACTATACCCTGCCCTGTCCCCTTTGGAAGGGGGGGGAACGCATCACTTCCCAACCCTCTTGGTACTAGTCAAGAGCAGGTGTTAGGACTTTTATCAGAAATGGGTGTTTATTGAAATTTAAACTCATGGCTGTAAACCCTTCTCTCAGCTGAGGTAAAAACAACCCATTTTCTGAAGAGGTGGCCTAATAAAGGGGGGGAGGGGGAGAAGAGGAGTGATGACTACTGGAATTTTTTGTGTCTGTCCTGAGCCAATTATTTTCCAGTTCTAAAAAAATGATATTTTAAAATGATGTACAACTGTTCTTTGTTCCAGCCTACTCAGTATTAAAGCTGCAGCCTTCTAGTCTAAATAAAGTAGGAAGAATTTAGTGACCATTTCAAGATTGCAATGCATACTAGCGCTTGCTAAGTGCAGTTCTGTTTGATATATATTTTTTCTGCATTAAGAACAGATTGGAGCCAGCTGGGTCTTTTTTTGTATTTAGTGCCATTCTTGCATTATATAGATAGCATTGTACATATTTACAGCAACAAAGTGGTAAGAGTAATGTACCATTACTTGCAATGCTCCTACAATCTTACTAGGATTCAAAGTCTGTTTTTTTGCTAGATGAGTTAATTACTAAACTGCTTGTGAAGTTGATCTTGTCACCAAACAATTTAAATTATTTTTCTAGACATCTTGGGACTATTCTACATTAAATAGGATCCAAAAGTGACATCTTGGAGGCAAATTTTTTTTCCTTTTAGTTTTTGTTGTTCTAGACCTGTACTTGTACTTTCATTGAGGGAGCTCCTAGCTCAGAAATTGCCCCGACCAAGGCTTAGGTAGTTTTAGAGAGTTGCCTGGGGGCACTGAGAAGTTTAGTGATTTCCCCTGCCCTTCCCCACCAGGGTAACATAGCTAGTATGGGTCTGAGGCAGGATTTGAACTCAAGTCTTTGTGACTTTGTCCCTCTGTCCACTACACCAGACTGCCTCCCAACTGGTTCCTTGCAAAAAGAAAAGATTGGGAGAGTATACAAGTAATGTTTCATCATAGTATGAACGACACCCCCACCCCCCTCAGTTCCGTAGCTAGCCCCTGTAGGAGAAAAGGTCAGTCAGTTGTCAGAAAGATGTCACAGGTATGCAAAGAAACTATCTTCCTAGCTCAGACTTAGTTTGGGTAACCAGGGAGGTTGAGATCTTTTACACAACTTTTAGCTGTGCCACATTTTTCACTTTTAAAAAATTTTTAAGACTTCTTTATTGGGAAGGGAAGACAGAAGTATGATTTCATTGGTTGAGAAAATTCCCTGGACCAATGCATATTGGACCTGCTTTGCTACTTGTATTCTTAGAGAGTTGCCTGGGGGCTCTGAGAAGTTAAATGATTTGCCCCAGGATATATCCGGGAAGGGACTTGATCCAAGTCTTCCTGACCGAGGTCTACCCTCTGAACTGCACCTCTGTTTTTTGAGTGTTGAGTCTTTAATTTCAGTTCCTCACTTGGCATTTTATCTCCTGAATGAGCAGTTACTGTGTGTGTAGATCAGTTCAAACCTCCAAATAACTTTTTAATCTTTTCCATTGCTCTCCCTTCCTGGCTTAGTTTCTTTCTGTTGAGGACTTAGGGAAGGTGGAGGGGGGTGGAGTGATGCTTTCCAGAAGGCTTGCCTTTAAGCTTCTCTTTTAGCATTGGTGCCCTCACAGGGTAAAGAAAAGGCCTTTGGTGTGAGATGAAACTAAGGAAGAAGTGAGCTCTTGGGAACATGCCAGGCAAATGGCTTTGGGAGGGATACTGCTTAATGGGATGGCTGGAGACTGACCACTAGTCATGGCACATTCGGTATGATAAGCTGAGTTCCCAAGGTCAGGGCATGTGGTACAAGTGTAGTAGAGGCTCTATTGGAAGACTTTAAATTTTAAACCTTTTGAACAGTCCTTTAAGGTCTAGGTTGCTGTTAACAACAAGGAAGGGCTTTTGCCTCCTGAAATAATTTCCCCCACTCCCACCTCCCAATCTCCTTTCTTCTGCCTAGACTTATCTGCCCATAGCTTTTAATAATTGCAAACTTAGCTGTATTAATTTTTTGCTTTGAAAGAAGGGAATTGAAAAAATTCTTTGTTATGATGGATGGCTTTCTGGGAGAGGGAAGAGAGATATGCGGAAATTTAGGCATTGTAAAGATGATTTCAATAACAACTTATTTTAAAAAAGAAGAAAGGGCCTTGTAGACATTTAGAATTGAAATGCAGTCACTTCAGTGAGTAAATGGTATGGCCTAGCTGTAGAAAGTTTACAGACTTCATCTACACCTTACGTCACCATTTTCCCTATCTGTTACATGGGAGATAGGCAGGCAGTAGAGGTAGGACTCTTTAAGTCCCATTCAATTCTGTGGTGCAGTGATCATGATTTCCTCCCTTGTATCTTTTTCCTTGTTTCTGCTATAAGGAGAAATAGGGTGGGGGCGGGAGAATTTCCTTCTTTTCTTTAGTGAGATAGTACAGCTGTCACCCAATGCTAAATCAGGACACTGGCTCTTTTTACAGGGATACCAAGGATTCTACAGGCCTAGAAAGGAGAGGTAGGAAGAAGAGGATTCCGAGTCAGAAAGAGATTGAGTTGCTTTCCTGTTTCATTTCACCTCATTTCTTTAGGGGGAGGGAGGGGTGAGAAGGCTGTTTGGGCATTTGAGATTGTTACCGTACTGCTAAATTCCTTTTTAAAGTGTAGGGTCAGCTAAATTGTTCTGGCCTGCCTTCCTGGATCGGCTAATGCAGCAAGTGCTTCTTCTCTGGGTTGAACCAGTGTCTTAACGTTTTTGTGCTTGTCATCTTTTTCAGACCACCTTGGCATATATCATAGCCAATAACAGCAAGAAAAATAGCATGAGGTTTGTGACTCTGTCTGCAACAAGCGCCAAGACAAGTGATGTCCGAGATGTCATAAAACAAGCCCAAAATGAAAAGAACTTTTTCAAAAGGAAAACCATCCTTTTTATTGATGAGATTCATCGTTTCAATAAATCTCAGCAGGTACTTAATGTCTTTTCCTCTGTCTTGGGTTGACCCTGAGAATTTCATATGAAGGGACTTAGATGGGCCAACACCTTTGAAGGGACATAGGCTGAGCTAAACAATTTCAAGATAATGCACACAACAGGGCGTAGTGGAGTTTGAAGTACCTAGATTTAAATCCCAGCTCTGCCACTTAGCACTTGTATCACTTGTGCAACCTTGAGCAAGACATTGACTCTCTGGGCCTGGGCCTTGGCGCCTCATCTATAAAATGAGGGGCTGGACTAGATGACCCTTTTTTTGTACCTTCCAGCTCTAAACCTGTTATCTTATTGCCTCAGAGAAGAAATGTAAGACCAGTTTATCCAAACACTTTTAAAGGGTTCAGATTTTTTTCACCCCTTGAGAATGTTTTGTTTTACTGACTTGGGAATGATTTCTCTACATGGGAATTGAAATACTTAACAGATTGATGAAATATCAAAAGTAAAGAAAACTATGTTAGACCAAATTTCCATTCTGTAGGATTTCTAATTTATACTTTGCTTCATCTTTTTTAATAATTTGTTTTCAAAAGCATTACCATTTTTCCCTTATGTAAATTAGAACTTGTATTTTTGTCCCTGAAGAGTCTGCATTTTCTTCCCTCTGATCTCACTCTTTCTTATTAAAATAACATCTCTGAAGTCAGGTGTTTGGGCCTTTATTATTAACTTGTCTGGTTTTCTGAAATAAAAATGAAGCCAGGTATCACTTAGGCATTAAATGCATCCGTGAATTTTGGAATCTCCCTCAGGTAAAACTGAATAAAAATATTTGTAGTTGAGGAATTTTTTTCTTGAATGTTTTTTATTTTAATATTTTAGTCAGGGGTAGAAATTTTAAATTGAAACTGAAAGCTGTTCTCTAAGTGGACTTTGTATTACTGCTTGCAAAATGAAACAAAAGCAGTCTTGGGATTGGGATGCTGATCAGCTCAATTTCCTCATTTATAATTTTTTTTTTTGGAAGGGTTTGGACCTTGTAGTAGATTGTTGTGAGGAATTCTGGGTGCAGAAACCATTTCCACCTATGCATATTAGCAACTCATCCCTAATTTATAATCTTGAGAGGATTGGCAGGAGCACTGAGGAAATTAAGTGACTTGCCCACTAGGTGTCAGGCAGGATTAGAACCCAGCTCTCCCTGACTTCAAGGCTGGCCTTCCATGCATTATATTTCACTGCCTTTCCACTTACAAAATAGCACATAACAATTACATAGCCCACAAGAGTTTTTAGAAGGACAGTAGCATAGTTAAATAGGTTGCAAAGGGGGAAAAAATTGTGAATATTAGTAAATGATGCTTTTTTTTTTTCATATTCATATTCTTGGGGGAAGAAATAGAAAGAAGGTTCTGGTTTTCACCTGATTGTTCCAGTTCAGCCTTGGGCAAGATCAGGGTGGGGTGGGAGGGTACAGGGGTAGTAGCTAGGAAGAAAGATGACTGACCCAGAAAAAAGTAACATTTATGTCAAAGTTAGATTAGCATTCCATATACATTAGTTTTGCTATTGGTGGAGGACAGGCTCATACATTTGGTGGCTCAGAAAGTATTTTCTGGACTCAGACAAGGGCTCAACTCACCAAAATATTGATACCCACATTCGTGTTTTGCTAAGTAGAGGGTGATGCACTTAAACCCCAAAGACAGAAACTGAAAAACAGGTGGTGGTAATTAACTCACATAGGCTTTTGCAGGTTGTCATTAACTGGAATCAGTTTCTTCTGCTTTCCTCCCATGGCTAGGACACTTTCCTTCCTCACGTGGAGTGCGGGACAGTGACCCTGATTGGAGCCACTACGGAGAACCCTTCGTTCCAGGTCAACGCTGCACTTCTCAGTCGCTGCCGGGTGATTGTCCTGGAGAAGCTCTCAGCAGAAGCAATGAAAACAATTTTAATGCGAGCAGTCAGTTCCTTGGGGCTCCGGGTGCTGGACCAAGGCAGGCCCACAGACTCTGTGAGCCACGGCAACAGCAGCAGCTGCAGCAGCAGCAGCGGTTCTGAGTAAGTTGACTGTGAGCTGTGGCAGAACACAGACAACCCGAGGAATCTCTTGGCAGGTGGCCAGAGTGGGTGGGGACAGAGGAGACGAAAATAAAAGGAGCCCGGGGAAGGAGCAAGGGGTATAAAGTTGTCCTGACGAGTATCTCCAGAAAATAATCCCCTTCTGTGGATCAGGATGCAGTTTTATAGTGGCTACATCTGTAATTCTCATGGGTCAGCAACAAGTCCTTGGTACTTATTCTTTGCCTATGCCTGTCACAGGGTCATAGGAGGAAAGTGCTTTGTAAAGCATAAAGCTTACTATAAATGGGAGCTGCTGTTTATTAATATTATCAATTACAATAATTATGATGGTGATGATAATAGAAACATTTGGTCATTTGGTTCCTAAAATGCTTTAGAGAAGATTGTAAAAAGCTTTAGTGCTCCATCATGAAAAACAATAAAATTAGTAGATTTATTAAGCCCCTACTATGTGCAAGTCAGTTTACTATTGTCTAGGAAGATGAACATAAAGGAGTTTACTACATTCTACTGGGAGAATGCAATGTATACATGGAGAAGTAAAACGGAAGGGCCCTCGCCGCTGCCCCCACCCCTCCCCCCACCCCCGAGCACGGTAAGCGCAAAGAAAAGATGCAGACCAAGTGCATACAGGAAACGCGGAAAGGACACTTTTAGCTGAGGGAATCCTAATTTATTTTTTAGAAATGCTTCAGAGTGTCTGTGTATTTTGTGTAAATAGGAAGGGGCCGCATAGAGAGAAATATCTTCACAATAGAGTGTTTCCCAAGCTCATTTGGCCGTGGAACATTTGGGGATTTGGCATATATTGGTAGAACTAACAAATGTAGTCACTTGAAGTATGTATGGATAGCCATGTGGTGTGGTGTCTTGGGTGGACTCAGAGTTTGAAGGGTCCTGCACTGGGGGAAAGACAGTGATGTAGCTCTGAGGCCCAAGTTTCTGGGGCAAGATCCCTAGACTCTCAGCTCCCAGATGTCCCTATGTTCTTCCAGGAAAATGAGGACTATACTCACCCACTATGATCATATTCTTCAGTTCTCCTCAAGATAGTCTTTCTCTCTGATTAGGAAGTATTCCATCAGAACTAGCATTTAAGTGTTTTCTTGGAATATTCTGTGGAATACCAGGGTTTCCTAGTTCAAAGTTTGTGAAAGATACTGTAGCTCTTAAGTGCAGTTTAGAAAAGTTTTTTAGAACCTTTATTTTTTACTCATTATAATTGTCATTCTAGAATTTGCTCCTTTAAAAAAGATAAATGAAATGAAAGTTCCGCTAAACATGTAATTCACTCTTGAATTGTTATCAGTGTATTTTTATTCTTTGAATGAATCTCTCTAAGAGTCAGATGGAAACTTCATGACCATGAAGGAATTTCAACTAAAAATGAACTTCTGGAGAACATTCCTTTTAAAAAAAAAATTTTTTTCTAACACAACCTTCAGTTTCCTAAATCCTCATTACTTTTTTAATTTGTAATATAAGCAGTGAGTATTAGGAGTTTTAAGTTGGATCATATAGTTTAGAGAGTTTCCTCTTTGTTAATACGGCTGGTCTTCTTTAAGCCACCATATCATATGTAGTGAACTCATGTGTCATTTGAAAAAGTGTAGTGGAATATAATCTGGGCCTCAGAAGAGGTTGATGCTGCTTGGTCGGTGTACCCGCACGGCTGTGTTAGCGGCTGCCCCCCTGGCTAAATTTTGGAGACTTTCCTTTCTGTAGGCATGAAAGTACAAGGCATAGTTTCAGGCTCCACTTGTTCAGGGTTTGGGTTTCGCCAGTCTCTCTATGTCCCTGATCTCCCCCACTTGCTGTGTCAGATGTAAGAATTGTGGCCTGCTTAAGGAAAGACTTGAAACATTTTTGGCTTGTTGACCATCGGGAGGATAAGGTAGGTTCACTTCAGAATGGAACTGTAATAGGATATTGACCAAGCCCTAAGCAAGAAATGTGTTCAAACATTTTAATATCCATAATGTACACTAATATTTAAAGGCCCACAAGGTGTTAGCTAACTGGGAGTGAAAGGTGGAATGAGTTTATTTGTGTTACCTGTTTGGTCTGGTGAGTGCTATCTCCTCCTAGCATCTAGTATGACTTTTCTTTCTAACTTCATAGCTATAGGGAGTTGTTTGAGTAGTTGAAACATTTCCATTTTTTTTTTTGATTGTTTGTTTGTTTTGGCAGTAGGGTTAAGTGACTTGCCCGGGGTCACGTAGCTAGTGTCAAGTGTCTGAGGCTGGATTTGAGCTCAGGTCCTCCTGACTCCAGGGCCAATGCTCTATCCACTTTGCCACCTAGCTCCCCTTTTCTTACCAGTTTTAAGTCTAGTTAGAATTCACTATCTTACCTTAAGATTTGGCTTATATTCAAAAGGGGATGGGGAAGTGAGATAAGATATCCTTCCAGTATGTATAGATTCACGATTGTTTGTGACTGACCACACTCACCCCATAGGGAAACGTGTTCTATTGAAGCAGAGAGTCAAATGAAGGCCAAGACATTACCTTTATTTTCTAAAAATGAAGAAAAATCATTCTGATTCCTTTTGGAAATAAAAAATGAAGACCACAAATAGTACTTAGGTTCCTGCTGCTAATGGGATCATTTACAAAGTAGCTATCATCCACAGGTGATTCACTTCCACCAATACCATTGCTGACAACTTAGAATTAATTAAATTTTCATTATGGTTTCTTTCCTTCCTGTGTTCCCTGCCATTCCTAAGCTATACCCTGGAAAGCTGTTATTAGGAGAGAAATGAGAGTGATCTGGTTTCTGACCATTAATGGAGTCAGCTCAGGATGGCCATGGTTGGCCAGTTCCTAAATTATCTAGGATCTTGATCTCTTTGAAGTCAATTTATTGGTGATGATGATGCTAGTAACTCACATTTATAGCACCTGAATGTTTACAAAGCATTTTCCTCACAATCTGTTGTTTCATTTCTTATGAGAAGTGGGTAGGGGAAATAAGGAGATTAAACTCTTTATCAATTAATTGTGCTTCTATATAGCTACTGTGGGCCTTTAGTGGTTCTATAATTGTACTGGTGTAGGCACTCCTTCCACCAAGGCTGACGTTAACCTTTGCTCACCTCCTTATCCTGTAATTCTTGTCCAGGTTTTCACCATAAATCCTTCGTAGAGGAACTACCCAATGTGCTGGAGACCTTCCTTTTGTTCTTATAATATCTTGGAGGTACCCATGTATCACTTGCACTGTCCATCTATTGTCTCTTATTCTCATTACATGAGCAACCCCACTCCTTCCTTTCTGAAAGGTCATTCATATCCTTGAGAATGTCTTTTATGCCTTGCCCTAATCACAAGTAATATCCTGCAGCCTGTTGACTCCCACTGTGTATCTTTCCATTGCTGTTTTGGGTTACTTGTCATTTAATTCCTTTTGAGAGCATTTTGTTCCATAATTCATAGCCCACAGCAGCATTGTGAAAATATTGGTGTTAGAGATGGGCTTTTGCAACATTATGCATTTTGTAATCATGGAAAGCAATGTGGGGTTTCCCAAAAGTGATACAGCTTGATCACTACTTGCTGTTCAGTTATGGGACCAATTCACCTGCCTGCCCTAGATAATTCGTATTAACTGATTGATACCTTTCCCATTACATGCCATAGAAATATGGCATTTTAAGATTCACAGAACGCTCCCCCACCCACCCACCCACCCCCAATAACAATATTTGGCAGATAATGCAAATATCACCATTTTCATATTAGAAAACTGAGACTCGGAGACGATCATTGTCTTGCCCATGTAGTTGCCCTTGTTGTGAACTAAGGATTTGTGGCTCCCCAATTAAATGCTTTCTTAGTGTGACCAGTATGCAAGTTAATCTGCTTTGTGTTTTTCTTTCATTGTGGACGATTAATTCAGTTTCTTTTCCTCTGTTATGGATTGAATGAAATAGATTTTTAGCATGTTTCAGTACAGTGTCATCTGGGAGTCCTTGTTAATAGGAAGCCATCTTTTGTGGATTTTATGTTGGTCATATTCCACAACAGAGGCAATTAATTTAGGTAAAAGTGCTTCTTGTATTTAGGTGCTTTAGGAAGTGCCATGGGTGCCTTTTAGGTTAGGAGATTATTCTTAAATTCATTTTTGAAAGTGGAGGGCTGTTTGTGGACTTAGATATATTGTCCAGACCATGAAATGCAATTGGCTGGCCCATCCATTGAGTAGTCTCCTGGATGGATAGTGTCTTGGACTTACAGTCAGGAAGACCCAGGTTTGAATCCCATGTTAGACACATACTAACTGTGTGACCCTGAACAACTCACTCATCTCTCTGGGTTTCATTTTCCTTTTCTGTAAAATGAAGGAGTTGGACTGGATGGCCTAGAAGTTTCCTTTCTGCTCTAGTCTACAATCCTGTAATGATTCCATGGTCTTAGGACAGAGATATGCAGATGGACCTGGGGCGATGCCCAGAGTTTAGGAGGCAGAAGAGCAGTCTAGATTGCATTTGGAAATTTGTGAACTGCTTTTTAACAGGCCCAAACTGTTCCTAGGCCTGAGGAATCTGCCTTCTTCCTTCCTTTTTTTACTCCCTCCTTCCTCTCCTCTTTCCTTCCCTTCTTTCCCTCCTCCCTGCCTTCCTCACTGCCTTCTTTTGTAATTTTTATACTACTCGTTTCCTGATATATCCCACACCCTCCCCAAAGAATTTCTTCCGCACAACATAGGGGATTTAGTTAAACAAAACCTTCTGTCACAGCAGCTGCAGAAGTCATGTCTTCTGCAACATTCTGCACCTGTAGAGTCTCACCTGTCCCTTGTCTCCTTTGTTCTTAGAGGGACCTATCTTCTCAAGACAGGTGTACTCTGCATATGGTTAAAAATAGAGGACACAGAGTCAGAATCAAAGAAATGCATAGGGAGAGCAAGGACTGGATACAGGAGAGTTCTAGTTATTGTATACACTCAAGAAAAGAAGCAAAGGATATGAAAAAGGAAATAAATGTGTGATTGGAAAAGGAGTTGGGCCAGTCTTGTGTGGTAAGAGTAGAGGATGACCAGTGTAGTCCATGTGCTTTACTAACACATGAGAAGATTGAGGCAGGCCCCCTTCATGTGGCCATGTCCTTAGTGGACAAGAATCATAGAGGATGAGAAGGTGTCGATGGGTTGTGAATTGCATGGCTTGAGGGAGTATTTGTATCGATGAGATCACACACGGGTCCTGCAAAGCATCTGTGAACTACTTTCTGACCCTGTTGCTATGGATAACTTGAAAATTGATAATACTTTCTTTTGGTTATTTGAGGTAAAAAGTCTTACTCTCACTGATGTTGGCAAGTTCTATATTTAAATGCTTTGTTGACTGTGTAAGAGCTTCCTTTTTTCTAGCCAATGGTGGGGGACTTTAGAGCTCGAAGGGTCCTTACCTAGAGATCATCTAGCTCCTTTCTCTCATTTTACAGATGAGGAAACTGAGGTCCAGAGAGTGACTTGCCCCTTAATGTAGTTGCTGTTTGGGACTAGAGTAGGGACTAGAGCTCAGGTCCTCTCAGGTCACAGATGTAGCAACAGAAAGCATTTTATTTAGCATTTACTAGTGCCATGCATTGTGCTAAGACTGAGAATACAAATAAAAGGAATTTACATTCTAATGGGGAAGACCTGTTGGAGGGGAGAGGGCTGGTGACTGACGAGACTGGCCAAGCTGCTAGGAAGGAGGTGGAAAAGTCCAGAGTGAGGAATAGAACTGGTCATCAGCCAGAGCTGGAAAGGACCCCCGAGGCCCTCCGGTCCCCCTCCCCCACTTTTTTTATAGATAAGGATACTAAGGCCTCGGGAAACTTTGTTTCCAATTCTTTGCTGTCACAAAAAAAAATGCTACTATAAATATTTTGGTGTATATTAACAGCCTCCCTGGGCTCATTTAGTTTTATTATAGCAGTAGGTGTTCAGTGCTCATCTGGAGCTTCCTTAACAGAAGCATATTCTTCTTGTTTGCCATCTACAAGGATGTTTAAGCCCATGTCCAGAGAAATAATACTTGTTTAATTTTTGCTTTTATTTTTATAATATTTTGTGGATGTGATGAATAACCTCATCTGATTAGCTTCTGTTATTGTGCAGATTTAACCTAATATTAATAGCTCATATTAGTATCTTGAGTGGAAGAGGTTGGTGGGGAGAGAATGCTAGATGTCTTTCAGAGGGGGTGTGGTTATTTAAGTGAAAAAAGCCTCTCAATCAGAGAAAGACAAATACATACTTCCCAGACAGATTTTTTTTTTATCTTCCCTGCAAGAAAGAAGAAGGAAGTGATTTATTTTTGTACTTCCTTCAGTGAGCTAAAGGCAAAGGCAGGGGACCTTTTTAGATGAATAGTAGCACTAGAAAGGTTTTGATTAACTTTGAAACAGTGGGTTTAGGTCTCCTATAAAGAGATAAAGAATCTCAAATGGATACCAAGGTAAAATTCAAGTAATTATAAAAGTTGTGTTTTAAGTTTTTATCCTCGAGGCCATTAGGTAAAATCAGAGTTAAAAAAAATTTTTAGGAAGTAGAGTAAAGGAGCCAGGCCTGGCACCTACCTGTAGTCCTTGCTAGGGGGAAGCTGATGAATTGCTTGAGTTTAGAAGTTCTGAGCTGCAGTGTGCTAAGCCACCCTAAGTCCATACTAAGCCTCAAACCAGTATGGTGAATCCCTGAGGGTGTGGAGGGAGGTACCAGGCTGCCCAAGGAGGGGGGGAACTGTCCAGGTCAGAAAAAGAGCAAATCAAAGCTTCTTTGCCAATTAGCCGTGGGATTTTGGTCCATGAGTAGCGGATGCACTTCCAACCTGGATGAAATAGGAGGCTCTGCCTCTCATCTCCTAATTCTACCCACTCACCTCAAAAGAAGTAAAGGATTGATAAGAAAAGATACATGCTTGTATCTTAGAGCACTGACTTTAAAGTTAGAGGGCATGGATTTGAATTTCAACCTAAGTGAGAATTTTTAATGTAGGTGCATCAGAGATGGTCATTTGGAGTTTTTGTGTAAGACCTGTGCACTGAGAAGGTCATAGAGTTGGAATGTGAGAGGTAAAGAGGTGAAAGGGACTTTAGAAAATCATCTAATCTATCTAGGTTTCAAATGGATCTGAAGTCAGAAAGACCTGAGTTCGAATACAGTTTCAAACCCTTACTGTTTATATGAGCCTGGACAAGTCGCTTAACCTCTGGCTTAGTTTCTTCAACTATAAAATGGGGACAACAATATCACCTTCTCTCCTTCCTTCCCAGGGTTGTGATCAAGTGGGATAACATTTGTAAAGGGCTTAGCACAGTGCCTGGCACATAGTAGACACTTAAATGTTTATTGATTGATTCATCATATAGCTAGTGAGTTGGGGAACCAGAACTTGAGCCAATTCTTCTTTCCCTAAATCTCGGTCTTCCTCTGTCATAACACACTGCTTTAAATCATGTAAATCATCACACAAAATTTGATAAGGACTTTTTCACAAGCCCTGAGATCTTGAAGTATTTACACTCTTAAGGTTCCTAGTTTAAGTTTAAACTCAGTGAATGGTATTTCTTTTGACAATACTGAATCCCTAGGCCCTGCCCTTCCTCCCTCTCCCCTTACAAAATGTTCTTAACATAGGTAGTTTCTGTTATTGTATCTTACTTGTATGACAATTATCATTGCCACCAGTAGTCTGGTTTTATTACAGAAACAGAAATGTTGACAGATTTATATGTGCCTATTTGTGTTTAAAAATATTTACTCATTTTGGAGGGGGTGAAATTTGAAATACAAAATTATGTCAAAGACTAGGAAGAAGAATGAAGAAATGATAGATCTGTTGTTAGCATCTGTGTGTTCTGCTTTTATTGCAAGAGATTGGCTGTGCCCATGTCTTGTAACTCAGTTAATGGATAAAGAACGCAGCAGAACCCATACTTTGTTGGGTTACTTAATTCAAGGATTCAAAATTTAGTCTGCGTTCATGCCTGCTCACTGAGGCAGATCAAAACCCCCTCCTCGTGTTACCACAGTCAACAACAGTGATTATCTGATGGCCGTCCCCTGTGTGGTGGGCCTTTACCGACTGAGCCAGGCTTGTATTCAGCTGATGGCATCCTGTTCTTTACTAGGGCAGAGCTGAAGCCCTTACAGCTTGGGAAGATTCTCTGAAGTCTAGACCAGGGGTGGGGAACCTGGGGCCTCCAGGCAACATGTGGCCTTCTAGGTCCCTTCTAGGTCCTGAAGTGTGGCCCTTTGACTGAATCCAAACAGTTTCCATTTCAAAAATCCAGCTTAAAAAAATCCAAACTTCACAAATCCCCTTAATAAAAGGATTTGTTCTGTAAAACTTGGACTCAGTGAAAAGGCAGAACCCAGGGACCTAGAAGGCCACATATGGCCTCAAGTTACACAAGGCCGCAGGTTCCCCACCCCTGGTCTAGACCTTGCACATCATTTCCAGAATCTTTAAGGACCCTTCTCTTCTACGTGAGGATGAGACTTTGGGGTAGCACTTTAGTAAAGATATATTTTAGTTAGGAATTTAAAAATTCAACCAGAGATTCTGTTTTTTAAAAAGTTGTTTTGAAATTATTCTTAGCATGCATGCCTTTTATTAGTAAAAAATATTTTTACAAATTAAGAAGTTGGGAACTTTTACTATGGGAGTCAATATTTTGAGACTATTCCCCTCCCCTACGCCCTTTTTGTTTGTTTGTTTGTTTTTTAATAATAAAAGATATAAACAGCTCCTTTTCTTCAGTCTGAATTATAGGATATATAGAAAATCAGCTTTGGAATTAGAAAGACCTGAGTTCAAGTCCTGCCTCAGACAGAGTGGCTCTGTGGCCCTGGACAAGCCATTTAACCCCTCACCACACCACACAATTAACTATTAGATTCTAAATTTAAGAGAAGGTTCTGGTCTGTGTTGAGAGGGACAGTTACACATTTACTAAAACTTTTAAAAAATTAATAATATAAATATGTATGAAGTTATATTTTACTGATTGCCTTTTTAATATGGAGTGACTGACTGTAAGATTATTTTTATTGTGGGGCGGCATAGTGAGTACTCTGGCAAAGGAAATGGCAAACCACTCCAGTATCTTTGCCAAGAAAACCCTAAATGGGGTCACAAAGAGTTGAACACAACGGAAACAACTGAACAACAAAAATAGTGAGTGCTGAGGGAATGAGAAGCAGCCCTTTTGTCATAGCCTTAAGTAGATGCTTCTGTGTGCCTTTCCACATAGGAACTTAGGAAAAAAGTTAAAAGTCGTATTCAGTCCATTCTCTGGTTTGTAATTCAGTGGCTCATTCTAAGTCTATTGCAAATTTAAAGTCAACAAACATAGCTCTTGATGAGTTAAATGTTAATTTTTCAGTTTGAGAATTATCAAGGCTCCCTTTGTTTTCCTTCTGTCTTCTTCTTTTCTGGCCACTTACTGCTTCTTTCCATTAGAAGTCAGGCAGGGGTTGAGAGTGGAGATCAGTATTGCCACTAGTGGAGCCGAAATCATGTTTTAAGGTAATCTGTAGATTTTAATGACCATCTTTTCTAGGAGTAGAGAGCTAACTGTACATAATTAGATTCTACATGTTTAAAAAAATTTATTGATGCCTTTTTTTGGAGGCATCATAATCATTTCCTGACAATTCTCCCACATACATGGAACCTCTCCATGTAACAAATTAACAGACTCCCTACAATAGTATCTGGCCACATGTGCGCACACACACACAAAAATACAAATGTGTTTCCCTCCTAGAAGCCATATTGGTGATTGCATTTAATCTTGAGTTCAACTTCCTTTTTTAGTGGTGTTTTCATTTGCATTTATCATAGTTGTTCTGCACCATTTCATAAAGCCTTCCAAAATTTCTCTTCATTCTTCATACTCATCATTTCTTTCAGCATAGTCGTTTTCTGTTGCATTGGTGTACCACTATTGGTTCAGTCTTCACCCAGTTAGAAGATACCTACTACGTTTCCAGCTTTCTCGTGCCTTTTTCTATTAGCTTGTGTTCTTACAATGCAATATCTAATTCTGATCCTTAGAGCAAAGATTTTCTTTTGTCTCATGTTCGGTATCTATCATTCTTTTAAAAATTATCTTTCAGAAACTGTGGTAGCACATTTTGGGTGAGGAATCGACCCCCAATCTTTGAAAAATGCCAGTTGAGTGGCACTCAGTGTCTGATGTGAGTATTCTCTTCAGCTGTTTGTTGGTCGAGACTGAGACATGGAAGGAGAAAGAGTAATTGCTATTGAAGTTGTGGCTGGCCTCTTGCCATTGTTGCACATTCAACTAGTATGACATTTGTTACAAACTGTAAAATCAACAAGCCAGATGATGGAAGATTAAAAAATCAGCGTGACTGAAAACCTTGGCTGTGTTAAGGAAAGAAACTAGGTTAGAATTGTAGTATCTGCAAAAATATTTCAGTGATAGAAGCAATAGCAACTGCAGTTCAAATTCTTTAGTCTGGCATTCCAGGCCCTCCACAGTCTGACGCCCTCCTGCCTCTCCATGCTTATTTCATACTTTTCTCTTCCTTGTAATTTATGTTCTGCTTAAGTTGGATATTCACCGTCTCTTTACTTGCGTACCTCCCCACTTTTCCTCACACCTGGAATGTTCTCTTCTACCCTTGCACGTTCCATTCCCACTTGTTTACATCCTTCTCATCTTTGAAAGCACAGCTCAGATGCCACCGCTCCCATGAAACTTTTTCATCTTCTGTGATGATCCGGTTGGACCTCACATAGCACTTAATCGTGTGTGACTTTGTATCATAGTTATTGTTTCCTGTGTCACATCACACTGCTAGACTCTAAGCTCCATCAGGGCCAGAACATGTTCTGTCACATCTTTTGATCTCCTCCAGTGCCTAGAAAAGTGCTGAGCACATGGAAGATCGTAATAAGTGTTGAGTTTTAATTCACATAAATAGGGTCATAGCTGGAAGAAATCTTCATGGTCATCTAACCAACCTCCTGCTTTTACAGTTGAGGAAGCTAATTCTTACACAGCAGAGTATCTCTGTATCTGTACAGAGATACAATGTTTCATACATTTCAGTCCCACTCACTGTTTTAGGTTTTGAGGGTTTTTTGCTTAACTGTTTTTCTTTGGGTATATTATATCTTCAGGAGATGATGGTTTCTCCTAGTCAAGGGTGAGATCTTGATTTTGGGTTTTTAGTGTTGTTTCACATTATGTATCAATAGGTACTTTTGAGAATTTGTTTTGAGTAAAGCTCTGGGGCAGTAACCAAGTACCTGTTTTAATAGAGGTCTGTCTCATGAATAGAAAATGGCATAGTTAAAGCTATGGTTGTTAATTTTATTTTTTTACTTAGTTACTTTACAAATGTGCAGTCAGCAACACATCAGGACAGTGATGAGCTGTGATGTCAAGTTTATCGTCATCATTGTTCAGTTACCTTTCTCTTTTTTGACAGAGCATGTGTACGATATTTGTTAAAGGCCAAAAAAATTTCTTTTAATTTTTTATCTTTTTGGACTAGACCTATGATTTCAAACTCCCTATGAGGAAATACACTGAGCCTCTGCCAGTGCCGGTCTACCCCTGCTCAGCAACTGACAGTCGTAAGAGAGTTGGTGATTTTGCCAGGAAGAAGCAGCTAGTGTGTGTTATAGGTGGGACTTAAACTAAGGTTTTTCTAACTCTGAGGCCACTCTGATTAGACTGCATCCCAGGCAGTTGACTAGAATAAAAACAGTAGAAAAATTATGTTTTTTTTTTTTTTTTTAAAAAGTTCCATGAATGGCAAAGTCTTATAATAGTGCTGGAGTTGGAGTCAGAAAAGCCTAGGTCATATCTACTAGTTGTTTGGCAAAGGGCAATGCACTTAACCCCTTCCCCTCCTCTGGAATTTAGTAAATAAGTAAGAGGTTGCTATACATTGGTGGAGAGAGGTTCCCCACTGAGTTCTCCATACTAAAGAAGTCACAGGTCTTTTCTGATTAATTTTTTTGTGCCTGATGATGAAAAGCTTTATTTTTTTAAATAATGATATATTTTGTTTTTAATGTTATTTTCATTTCCCAATATGTTTCTTTCCCCTCCCTAGCCTGTCCCTTCATAAAAAAGAATAAAAAAGAGGGGAAGAAAGTCATTCACCACGACTAACACATTACCCAAGTCTGCCATTTAGAAGTTTCCACACTCACAGTGCCCCACCTCCGCGGAGAAGGGAAGGAAGTACATTTTTAACTCTTCTTCACAGCATCTGTTTTCAATTGTTTGTGTTCTTTTCATTTATGTTGTTCTAGTCATTGTGTATATGTTGTCCTGGCTTTGCTTCCTTCGCTTTTTATCAGTTCATAAAAGTCTAACCATGCTTCTCTGTATTCTTTCATGTTCATTGTTTCTTGCGGCACGGTAATACTTCATCATATACCACAGTTTGGATGGGCATGTACTTTGTTTATAGTTCTTTGCCTCTTTTAAAAAAAAAATGTCTCTATCAATATTTGGGTGCCTATGACACCCAATGCTTTATTTCTATGTGACTTCCTTGGGCTTTATTCAGATATTTACTTTGAATGGAAGAAAGAAGCAAAGGAAAGTCTGAATTCCAGATATAAAATGTAGTCATGGAGTAGGTTTTCTCGCTGATTAAGCAGCTGATCTAAAACAGTGGACTTCTCTGCTTTTGAGTTTCTCCATGAATTATCATATTCACTTGCACCTGTTTATACACTTAGAAGTTGAGATGAAAAATGTGATTATTTTAGAGTGATGACATTTTTCCACTTTTGGCAGGATTCCAAAGCTTTCAGAAGGAGATTTAGAAAAATACTTTGACCTGCTAGAGTTGGAGGTCTTAATTAGGGGTTTATGAACTTAGGTGTTAAATATTTTGATAACTTTATTTCAATATAATTGACTTCGTTTTTGATTCCATGTATTATATGTTATGCATTTAAAAATGTTTTGAGAAAGGGTCCCTTAGCTTGGCTTCATCAGTCTGCCAAAGGCATCTAGGACACAAAAGCTTAAGAATCCTTATGCTAGGGGAAAGGTGATAACTCATTTGAAAATGTTCCTATTGCCCAAATGGAGTGTTGGTGTTGTTTTCAATAGTATCTCAGAATTTCTAGAACTAGAAAGAACCTTGGAGAGCATCCAGTTGCCTTTCTTCTTCAGGGGAGATCAGGAGCAGTTGCATGGCTTGCTTGGATTCCTATAGCTAAACAGTGTCTCAAAATTAGAATCCTGGTCTCCTGACTCTCCGTGCAGCATTCTTTTTACTGCCTCTCAGAGGTAAAACTCCATTATATAGGACCTAACTCTGTGCCATCGATTTTGTTAACATGTTACAGATCTGGAAGGGGACTGGACTGATGGTCAGGAAACCTGTATCCTTGAACTTTAGGGTCCTGGCCTATCAAATTAGAAGACTGGACAAGATGAGGTCTAAAGTCTCTTCCAGATCTAATGTTTTGCAGCACGGAGGGTTATGTACTCGGACACATAAGCCCTGCATTTTCTCTGCGTTATGGAGGAGATTCTATTGCATGTCAAAAGTGGAAGCTTCCATTTAGGAGGACTTATACAGATCAGATCCAGGAAACCCAACTTTGAGAGTAAATATTCAGAACCCCCCCAATGCATCCTTTACACATGCCATTGTGCTTATACCATGAAACCCACAACCCAAGTGAGTGGAAAGAAAAGAAAAATGCAACCTAACAACACACCCTGAGCCCAGCGAGTGTTATGAAAACTTTGTTAGGAAACAAGATTTCCAAGGTGATGTGAAATGAAAATATGTACTATGAGCATGATGATAATTACTCAATAATTCTATTGCAGGCCCCCTGTGTACATAGAGGACAAAGCTGTCAATACTCTAGCTTATCTCTGTGATGGGGATGCCAGGACTGGACTGAATGGACTGCAGTTGGCGGTCCAGGCCAAGCTAGGCTCAAGGAAACCATTTTGTAAGAAGACCGTACAAAATTATTCTGGTGAAGGAGTTTTAATCACAGAAAATGATGTGAAGGAAGGCCTACAGCGATCCCACATTTTGTATGACCGAGCAGGTGAGTTGTTGAGACAGGATTTGTGAAAGTGCTGAAACTGAAATTCACAGTGACTCACAAGTAGCAAAACTTCTAGGTTCCTGACTTTCCATTATGTCTACATTTTGCAAGATTTTCCCTACATGATTTCAACATTTAGGAAGAGTAGAATAGTTCCCCAAAGTCAATAAAATCTGGTTTTTAACACTTCAACCCAGCTGCTCTGAACAAAGATACTAAGGACACAAAGCTGAGGCAATCCTATTGCGATTTAGAAGGTATCTCTGTGGTAGAAATTTGAAGTTTAAAATTTACTCTCTAGAATGATTAGATTTTTAATTTCAATTACAGATCACTGTAGTTATCATGTAGTTAAGTGTTTTTAAGGGCATATTTGCTGTAAAGCATTGCCCAATGACGTTTTTGGGTGGTAGGTAGAATGGGAAGGAACAAAGGTGTCCTGGACCTTTGATTAATTTCATTAGTGTAGTGAATTTCTGGTATGGAAATTCCCTTCACCTAAGTCATTCGTCACTTGCAGTTTAATTTCTGTAGCAGCCTTAAAGATTTGCCGGGGACACTGGAAGATTCGTTGACTTGCCTGTGGTCACACAGCTGGCCAGTGTGTCTCGTAGGTGGGAGCTGAACTTCTTGCCTCCACAGCCAGACTTTAGCCACCAAACACACAGCCTGTTGATCTCTTGATACTGAGTAGTTAGGAGTAGTGCTCATGGTCAGTGGTGCTGAGCATGAGAAGGAACTTCTTTGCTTTTATCCTTTATATTGGTGATGAATAAAAATCTTTATTGTTTGTATCTTCTTTGTAAATACTAGGACCTAAAGCTTCTCCCACCTCCCATTCATTTTGGTTGGGTCCTGATGCTTTTATTTTTGGAAAAGCTTTTTAAGGAAATGAATTTTGCAGTTTGCACTTGTCAGGAGGTTTACATATAAGTGCATTTACAAATAGCAAATCTGATACCAGCTCTTAATGAAATTCGTGACTTGGCAACATCACACGTCACAAATAGGGCACATTTCTGTCTTTTTATAAAGAGAGGTAGGTGGGTGATAGAGACCAGCTTAGACTGGCCTTCTGGTGCCTAATGTCTGTAGGATCCTACTTAAGTAATAGTGCCATGAACACAGATCAGATTTTCTACACTTCTATTAGCTCTGCCAGAATAGGAAGCTGAAATCAGTGTTCTGACATATCATGTGTTCTGTATATCCCTGTTCTCTACAAGGTATTACCGTGTTGTTTGGAGGGAGTGCTGGGTAGTGGTTAGAGCTAGGAACCGGAAGTGAGTTTGATTCCTGGTATTGTGTCTTGATTCATCATTTGACCTTGATTTTGTGACGTTGAGTATTTCGGCCTATGTTTGCCCTTCCTGATGGCAGGCACCGTGGAGGGGCTTAACTGGAGTTAAGAGCACATTAAGAGCATTTAGATAAAAAGTACTGGTAAGGATTCAAGATTACTGATACTGATACGGACTAGGGCAGGTCAGGGGCAGCTGTCCTAAACCACAGAGGAGCCCTGAATGCCAGCTATTCAGCCAACTTGACTGATCAAAACACCATATGCCCCCTCCCCCAAAAAAGCTGTCAAAAAATCTCAGATTGAACAATGCTATTTTCATTTTACCCACATTGAAAAACTTGGAGAGTTAAAGAAAAATTTCAAAAGCAACAAAATCTCCACTCTGATAGATACCACTATGCCTCCAGAGTTCTCTTCTGCTCACCTCACCTCCTAATCTTAAGATCATGAAAGCCCTTCTTTGTTCCTGGCTATGCTGGCTAACCACACCTCACCTGAGTGGAGTTGTTCCCCTCACTATTTGTCAGGATATTCAAGCATCCTATCCTTATTGCCTTCAGATTTGCCCTCCCGGGGTACCACTTCCTGAGAAGAAAAACAACTCCCTAACTATATCAGGAAGCTCTGATCCTCGGATTTCCATCCACCCACATGACCCACAATAGACTGGGGAACCATACAGCATGGGAACCATTTTCTACCTATTTCTATATTAGATCAGGCAGGTGGGGGAATAGCATCAAAACTGACTGGTGCTAAAGGCTCAACATGCTGAAGGTTGGAGAGCCCTAAATTCTGCACAAGCCTTCACACAAAATATACCTAAGTCCTTCTATTATATTCTTTAAATTATTTTTAAAAATTATTTATTTTTAACATTCTTTTTTCTTTTTTTGAGTTCCAAACTTCCTTTCTACCCCTCCCCGACTCTGAGAAAACAATCAGTATGATAGCAGTTATACATGTGAAATCGTGTGAAACATTTCTGTATTAGCCATATTGCAAAAAGAAAAGTCCTATCTAATATTCTCCAGTTGCCTCCTTTTACACTGTATTCTCCCATAAATTTCGTGTTCACATAGCAAGCACTATACAGGGCCCTAGAGAGCCACAGACAAGGGCATGGGTGTGACTGAGCTCAGTACATTATGAAGGACAAGCCAAGAAGCTGCTAGGATTAATGGGACACTGACCATTTGACAGCCTTTCTTCTGGGGTGGTGCCTATTAAAGTATAGAACTGCACTTTTGAGATACCCTTTATTTTTGTAGACTGTGCACACCAGGCCAGAGGTCTTAATTGGTTCTTTTCAGATGTTATTTTTTCTTTGTTTAAGCCAACCTACTTACTGTTGAGATTCAGTAGATGAGAAGTTCAACTAGCTCAGATCCTGTAAGTCAGAGCCCAAGGTGTCTCCTTCTCTTGAGTGTTACTAGAAAGGTAGTGAGTAAGGTGCCCTGTGTTGCTTACAGAACTTCAGTGGATTGAAGGGATCAGACCTGAATGTGTGTCAACTTCTGGTTGAAATTTCAAGGTAGGAAATGATAGCATAGAGGTCAATGGCATACTTGTCTTCTAGCTTAAAGAGAAATTTTAGAAGAGTAAACCCCCAGCCTTGTTCTCTAATCTTGTTCTGGTACTTACTCATGGCATGGAAGGGTTTCAGGGGACCACAAACTCAATGAGTCAGCAGTGTAGTGTATAGCAGCCAGAAAAACTTAATGTGCTTTGGGGCCAGTTTAGGAGGGACATAGCTTAGAGTAATAGCGAGGTGATTAAGTATCTTCTTACCAGGGAGTTCAGCTGCTGGGATTTATTACTGGGGCGGGCTCATCATGCTTTGGAAAAGAGGAGAACACAGTGCACTGCCCTCTGCCCTTCCCACTCCTCCTCTGTATTGTTCTGGAGACCGCAGTTTTTAAGAAGGACGTGATAAGCTAGAGAGTGCCCAGAGGAAAGGCAACCAGGATGTGGAGGGCATTGAGCTCATGACAATACAAAGTGTGGATGAAAGAACTGGGCAGCTAGCCCAGAGAAGAGAAGACTTGGAGCACATCATAGCTGCCTGCATGTGGAGGAAGGATTAGATTGGTTCTGTGTGGACAGTAGTCTCTTCTACACCACCCTGTCTCCTTGACCTTTACAAGGTCTTTACCAGGAGATTTTGGTAAGGCTGTATTTTTGGAACAAAGAGCCCAGAGCATGAGGTGCCAGGTTGATAGACTGGAGACGGTGTGACAGAGCCATCTGAATTTAGCCTAGGACGTTGACTGTCCCCCCAACTCTCCTTGGTGTTCAGACCTAAGCCGTGTCATTGGGAAAGTCCAGTTCCACCTGGGATAAGTGATCATTTTGGATCGTTCACAGTAACCTGATAGCTGAGGAGAAAATGATTAGCCCTGCTCTGAGATCAGAGGAGATTGAGTTCTCTCTCTAGTCAGCCTGACTGCCCTTTTCCTTTTGACAGCCTACTCTCTTATTGAAGGCCCTCTTACTTAACCAAAAAAGACTAAGTATCTCCTTACCAAGGAGTTCAGCTGCTGGGATTTGTTCCTGGGGCTCATATGCTATGGGGAGGAGAACACAGGCACATTGTTTGTGCTGGCCTCATGATGGGAGCATGCCAGGTGCCTCCCTTGGAGGGATCCACTCTTAACACTCTTAAAAATAGCTGGCTGCATTCCCCTGCGGGTAGTGTTGTAGAATGCCCTTCTGCATGAACAGTCAGGATCACACAATATACAACAAGAGAATTCCACGACCATTTTGCTAAAACTTGCTTAGCTAGCTCTCAGTTCCTGTTGGTCTGTGGCTTATTTGTCTTTTCCTGGAATATATTTTACAAATGTTTATAGATCTTAGAAAAAGTGGTCATAGGACTGTGGAAGCATAAAGCACCAAGGCCTCAGTTTGTGCTATAAAAGACACTACTGTATTATTTCTTAATGTTTTTATAAGATAACTGCGGCCTTAGTTCTCTGTGCTTCCACAGAATCGGATAATTTATGTTAAGATAATGTATGTAAGCTTTAAAGATCTATTGTTGTTATTTTCTTAATTCTTTCTGCTGATATTCATAGATTTAGGACTGAAACATCTGTTAGTACAACTCTTTTATTTTAGAAATAAAGAAATGAAGGGCCAGAGAAATTAAATTATTTGTCCAAAGTCACACCATTTGTAAAAGGGAGAGGCTAGATTTGAACTCGGCTCCTCTGACTCCGAACAACATTATTTTCCCACGATACCATGCTTTGAGGTAACATCGGAAGGTTAGTAAGGTGTCCATATAATGCCCACAGTAACTGTACTCTTCTGTGAGATGACAGCTGTCTTGGAGCCCCCAGCATCATGGTGTTGGGTATAGGTGTCTGTTAGCCCCCCACATTTTAAAGGAAACTTGGAAGGGGGTACTTAAGAATTCATGGGCAGCACTGATCTGGAAATGGGAATGGAAATCGGATTATGATCATGATCACCAACTCTACATCCAAGACAGCCACAGCACTTGTAGTTTAGGGGTTAGCATTTCCTTTAGCCGTAACTAGTATTAGAGCTAAAGCATTGGGATCAACCTCCCTCTGCCCCTTGCCTCCAGATAGAGATAGTAGATGTCGACAGATCTGCAGTTACCCTTTCAAGGATACCTTTCCAAAAGAATGTTTTCTCCTACCTTTGTACAGGTGCTTGAGATGTCCTCAGAAATTCCCATGGCATCTACCCTCCCTGAGTAGGAATAGGAGGTAGGAGTGAGAAGAGCTGGAATTACCAAAGAAGTATACCCTCCAAGAGGGCACGTGACCTTAAGCACATCCCAAGATGCCACATCAGTGGTATTTGCACCATCTTGCCCATTTAACCAGGGTACAGTCTGAGTCTGCACCCTCCCTTAGAGAACAGCTGTCAACTTTATTTTCCTTAGGTTTCCTCATTAGCTTGCTATTGCTGAAAGCATGATAATCAGCCAGTTGATATTTATTTATGGATTTGTTTATCCTCTTCTGAGCCTTATGGTTTACTTTCTCCCTTCCTTATCTTTCATGGGTTTTTTCATCTGATATCCAGGAGAAGAGCATTATAACTGTATCTCTGCACTTCATAAATCCATGCGCGGCTCAGATCAGAATGCTTCACTCTACTGGCTTGCCCGAATGCTTGAAGGTGGTGAGGACCCGCTCTATGTAGCCAGGAGATTGGTGAGATTTGCCAGTGAAGACATAGGTGAGCATGATGGGATGGCCCCACGGCCCTCCAGAAGCATGCCTTGATATCTTCAACCCTCAAGCAGTTTTTAGCAGAAAACTGTTTGGATCGTTGTACTGTCTGGAGGGAGGAGAGAACTGGGGAGATTTTAAAATGATGCATAAACATTCATTTTGTGGTGAAGTACTTTTACTTTGTATTTGTTGTTTGTTATTCCAGTAACATCTGTAGCTCTTTAGCATATAGGAGCCCAGTAAATACCTATGGATTTGTATTCAGGAATACAAATCCCTGGGGGCAGGGAGTGTGTCACCTGTAAACCTGTAGGTATATAATAAATGTTTGTTTGAATTAAGTTGCTATTAGGCAACTCCTCGAATAGGAATACAAAATCCTAAATATTGGCTAGGTCAGACTTAGAAAAACTGTCTCAGCTGTGTCCTTAGCAGACTGTTGCTCATGGGTTTTTTCTCAAATTCATCCATCCTTGTGATTCTATATATGCCATTGGTTACCAATTTACTACATATATTGTATTATCTTAATTTCTGGGGGTTAGTCTGTAAACACTTGGCTATGGGGGTTTAGAACACAGATAGTAAAAAGTGGATTCCACATAACAAGCATACGCTGAATGGAAGAAATATGTAGGAAGAGAGCACAAAGGGAGATGGATAAATGGCACATAAGTTAATTTTGAGGATGTTTGTTTCCATAAAGTACTCTTACTTTGTATTCTGCCTTCAACAGAAAAAAAGGCAAAGACATTTATTGTGTTATATCCTAGGTGCCTAGAGTATAAACAGACTTGTTCTTTTCTGATAATAATAATACTTGCTTACACAATGAACTGTTGTTGTTTTACTAACTTTCTCTTTTTTGGTTTGGGTGTATTACAGGCCTGGCAGATCCTTCTGCATTGACCCAAGCAGTGGCTGCTTACCAGGGCTGTCATTTTATAGGGATGCCAGAATGTGAGGTATGGTAATCAGTTTAGTTTTTTGTTTGTGTTTGTTTGTTTGTTTGTTTGTTTTTTTGCTAGGCAGTGGGGTTGAGTGACTTGCCCAGGGTCACACAGCTAGTAAGTGTTATGTGTCTGAGGTTGGATTTGAACTCAGGTCCTCCTGACTCCAGGGCAGGTGCTGTATCCACTGCGCCACCTAGCTGCCCCCAGTTTAGTTTTATGAAAGTTAATTCGTTTGTTTTGTGGTCTTTTCTTTCCTGGTTATGAATATGAATTCTCTGTTTTCCTCTTTGCTCTTTGTAGTCTTAATAAGCTACTTGGATTTTAATTTTCCATTAACTAATTTATTTTTTTAAAGGGGGGATAATTATATCACTTTAAGATGGAGGGAATTTTATGATAATGTAATTAATGGATTTTGAAAAACAGATATACTAGTATTCTGTTCAGTCAGTTAGTTCAGGGCCCCATTTGGTGTTTTCTTGGCAGAGATACTGGAGTGGTTTGCCATTTCCTTCTCCAGCTCATTTTACAGATGAGGGAACTGAGGCAAACAGGGTTAAGTGACTTGTCTATGGTCATACAGCTAGTTAAGTGTCTGAGGCCGGATCTGAACTTGGGTCTTCCTGATTCCAGATCCTGTACTACTGCGCCACCTAGCTGCTGTATTCTAAAGCAACCTAAATCCAAATCATGACACTCTCTTTTGTGTTGTGCTTCTGCATAGGTCCTTCTAGCACAGTGTGTGGTTTATTTTGCCAGAGCCCCAAAGTCTATTGAAGTGTACAATGCCTACAACAATGTCAAAGCCTGCTTGAGAAACCACCAGGGTCCTCTTCCGCCTGTCCCGATGCACCTGAGGAATGCACCCACCAGGCTCATGAAGGACTTGGGCTATGGCAAAGGCTACAAATACAATCCTTCCTACAAGGATCCCGTGGAACAGGAATATCTGCCTGAAGAATTAAGAGGAATAGACTTCTTTAAGCAAAAACGATGCTGAACTTTAAGATGTGCTGCAAGTAAAAGATGCAGTGTTTTTCTAGGGAAGGAGAGAAGGGAGAGCCCCTGGATTTTTTTTTTTTAATTTTTTTTTTTTTTAAGTTTATTGCCTGTTCGGGAGGGTGGGAGGGTAGGGGTTGGTTAAATTATCAACAGTTTGTGCCAGGATTTTAACTCCTTCAAATGAGAGGCAGAATTACTTCCGTGACCAAATGCCTGACCTTGAAGTGCTGTTCATTTGTACTCTGCTAAGCAATGCTAAGGAAAATAACTGGCAGCAATGTGCAATGAATGAGTGTGTCAGTAAGGAGTTAGCTTTTTTGTCAGAGTATTTAAGTTGCAAATTCATTTTGTAATTCAGTTCAGTAGTATTATAGTTGTTTTCCTTTTTAAAAAGTGTATATTCTGGGTAATTTTAACTGTTAAGAAAAAAATAATTACAATTTAATACCACATAGTGTTTTAAGTATTTTTTTTATATGGAAAGGTCTTACGAACCAATAAAGCTATTTCAAAGTATTCTTGAATCTTTATTTTCCCTTTTTCATTGACCCATAAATGATACAACTAGAGAGGGGGCTTTTATTGCAGTATTTTGTTTACTGGTTAAAAGCTGTAACAAAGGCTAAGGCCAAGTAAAGTACAACAGATTGAAGAGGCCAACAGGCAGTGTTTTTCCAAAAAGCTCACTTCTATGGATCTTAATTTTAGGGTTCATTGGTGTTTTGACTAAACACCTTGTTTTAGGGGAATGATAGGCTTCCAAATATGAAAAACAACAATATAACGCAACCTTGATGGGGAAACAGACTACAAAACCAATTCATTTAACACATCTTCAACTTGTCCCTCCTTCTGTCCCCTGATGGAAGGAGCTTGGAGATCCAAGAACTAAATACCAAGTGCCCTGTTGTAGAGATGGTGAGCAGAGCATCACAATTGATGGCACAGTGGTAGGAGAGCATTTGTGATGGTAAGAGTCACTCACCCTCAGAGGAGGCGTTTGGAATTATGGATGAATCCTGCATATTGTGTTCTATGGAGCCCTTCTGTGTTCTGCATGTGGGGGGAAAAGAAGAAGAAAAAGTTTCCATGAGAAAACCATGACATTAGTGATGTTTTCCCCTCCAGAGTATTAAAATTAAGACATCATAAATGCAGCATTAATTAAGTGCTCACTATGTTCTTTGCACCGTACCAAGCTCTGGGGATATAAATACCATCAAACAAGACAGTGTGTATGCAGGGAGTTTACATTCTAATAAGGGAAGACAAAAGTCCTAGGTTGGAGGAAAGGGAATGACATGGTATGGGAATGGTTCGGAAATAGCATGGAGGCCTAGCTTTGAACAAGATAAGATGAAAGCTCACCTTTTCCCTGGGGTATTCAATCCAAGGTTTCCTTTGAGGGTAAGATGAGGATGAAAGCCATGGGAGGCAGCATGCTTTGGCAACAGGTGTATCCAAATGTTATTTATATGAAACTATGAAAATATTTAAAATCTTTTGGTTCAGAATTTCCTATCTGCCTCTTTATTCTTGTGGATTCCATCAATGTATGTCAAGCCCGAAAGAGTTACACGGACAAATTATTTGGAATATTTTGGCTAGTGGAAAATAGGACACCAAAGAGTCATTTGCCTGCCACTGGTTAGCTTAGCCAGTTGGGATACATCTGGTGGCTGCTCTTGTTGAATTAATATAATTATTATAGTAACAGGAAAAGAGTGAAAGAAGTTATAGTGAAGGACTATCATCAGTTAGTGCAAGGGAGACCTCATTCCTCAGTTTTAAGTATAGTATATGAAAACATTTTTTGAGTGGGTCCCAGTTCTCAACATGCAACTTTGAAACTTTGATGGAATTTAAATATTTCTGTTCACTGAAAGGTACTAATAACTGATGAAGGTGAGAGAGCTTAGTTGAAACCAAGAAATGATTTATAGAATTTTGTATTGGTCCTCAGAGATCATTTAGGGCAATCACTGGGTTTAAAAGATGGTGATTAGGCCCAGAGAAAATCTTCAAGTCAGAGGAACCTTAGAAATTGAGTCCAACTCATTCTGAAGTTAGAAATTCCCTCTATAACATTCTGACAAATGGTGTGGTCTCAAGGCTTTTCACAGTTATGGCCACCTTATTATAGCATAGCTTCATTGAGAACAGGTTGTATACCAAGCCAGCCTGCTTTTGGGGAGATTTTGTACAGGCTTATAAAACCTGTAGATCAAGGAAATGATGTTATGTAGATGTGGACCTACAGTTTAGCAAAACCCCGGACAAGCATATCCTATTGTTCTTGTGGAAAAGGTAGAGACACATGCCACTAATGGTTCTTACACTTATATTCCAAAAAGCAATTTTATAAGTATGAGAAAGGAGGGGGGTCCCTGAATACTCTTACTTCTCTTGAAGTAGAGTAGGCTTACATTAGCTCTTATGCCTACCATGTCACCTATTGATCAAGCTTGTAGTTCTATAGGTCAGTCTCATTTTTTTTCCCATGAACTTTCTAGCCCCATTTTCCAACCCATTTCTATTCTGTATTCATGCAGGTCTTCCTAAACCCAAGTAGAGGATGTTACAATTATACCTATACTTCTACGAATGTATTGCCTGGGCTTCTCCTTCCTTTGCTCTCTACTGTTTCTGGTTAGTGGATTTTGACACAGATCAATATTTTATTAATAGACAATCTGAACAGAAGGTTATAGCCTCTTATGGGCATGATTACAACTTTGTACCATCCCTGGAATAGGACTCCTCTGGCATGGCCACCACTCTGGTGCAGACCCTCCATCACCACATACCTGGACTATTGCAATAGCTTGCAGTTGGATCTGACTGCCTCAGTCTCCTCACTCTAATCCATCCTCCATTCAGCCATCAAAGTGATTTTCCCAAGGTAAAGGTCTGACCGTGTTCCCTCCCGGTTCCACCTCCCCCCCACTAACTCCAGTGGCTTCCTGTTACCTCTAGGACCAAATACAAAATCCTCTGACATTCAGAGCTTTTCATAACCTAGCAGGGGTGGGGAACCCATGGCCTCGAGGCCACAAAGTGGTGCTCTTTGAATCTAAACTTCACAGAACAAATCTCCTTAATAAAAGGTTTTGTTCTGTAAAACTTGGGCTCCATCAAAAAGCCGCCCCCAAGGACCTAGAAGGTCACGTGTGGCCTCAAGACCGCAGGTTCCCCACCCCGAATGTCTTTCCAGGCTTCTTACACCTTTCTCCCCAACACATACTCTTCAGTATAGGGACACTGGCCTCCTGGCTGTTTCATCAGCAAAGTAATTCATAATAATACTAGTAGCAGATCACAGTTCTTAGGGATGTTCTGCTTCACATCTTAAAAGGTTGCCTCCTAATTAACAGCACACTTTCTAATTTTAAAAGTCAGATATCTGACCATGGATGGCTCTGCTGTCCAGCTCTCCACTTCTCAATTGGGGGCCGGGGAGAGAGCTACCTTTAGCTATTTGAGTATTGTGACCCTGGTTTGCATTCCTCCCTCTTTACCTTGGAGCTGCCTTACTTTCTGGATCTTTCTTTCCAGCCTGCATAATGCTCCTTTATATGCTGGAGAGCAGATAACACCAACTTGCCCCAGGTCTCAGAGGTTGGATTCAAACCCAGGTCTCCCAACTCCATGTGCATTTCTCTTCCACTGTATCAAGTTTCTCTGAGTTCAGTAACTTACTGTTGCTATCTATCTACAAGGAACATTCTCTTCTTGATTTTTAGTTCTGATAGCTTCATATGCGAATAAACTGTTATGTATGGTACACATGCTTGGTAACTACCAGAGATGGTTGACTCTTGTGTAGCATGCTTAGATATCTGATCTGGAATCTGGCCTGCAATATTGCCAAGAGAAACTTCCACTTCCACATGGCAGAAACAGGAGGCATGCTGTGCTTGCATTGTCTAATGGGAGAGACAGGTAGAATCCAAGTCCCCTCTGGCTGGGTCCTCTCTCAACTTTCTTATTTCCAAGAGGATGATATTGAGTTTAAATTGCATCTATGTACCACACATAAAATATTTGCATTCTGGATATAAGGAGTTCAGATAAAAGACATTTTCCCCAATTGTTTAGGGGAGGGCAGGGAAAGAAATAGGCATTTATTGAGCTTTTACTGTGTGTCAGGCATTATGCTAAGGGCTTTGCAAATATTATCTTATGTGGTTCTCACAACAACCCTAGGAGGTAAGTGCTATAAATTAAGCACTTAACATATAAATTAAGCGATTTACCCAGGGTCATACAGCTAAGTAAATAAGGGTTACAATTAACTTCTTCTCACAAGCTTAGCTCCTTCCCATCAAAAATGGTTACAAAAAAAGATCATCACAAATAACTTGTAAACCTCACTATCAAGGGAAGTATTAAACAGAAGTTGGGGAAGTTACATGGTTAGAAGAGATGAGTGCACCAGAGTAAATGAGTTCTTCAGTGGGAGTGAGAGAAGAACTCAACTCAAGCAAGGAAGGAGAATGATCTTACCAAAGATAAGTCTATTCTCAGCAGTCCCTAGCATCACAGGTAGTGGCAATCAAGGGATGTGTTGAGGGGTGGCTCAAGCGGAGACCTCCAGTCTGTCATTCTTATTCACAAGTTCACTTGCCTCTATCAGCTATCTTTTTACAGCTTTCTTAGCAGTTTCTGAATTGTAAAGCCCCTTACCCTCACCCCCCAAGCAGGCATTTGGAGATTCCAGATAGGTAAGAGTTTCTTGCTACAGAAGTTGGGTCTGTCTTAGAAGTTTTGTTTTTTTTGTTTTTGTTGTTGTTGTTGTTGTGTTTAAATAAACAGGAGTGGGGATAGAAAAGCTGTGTGGCATTAGGTAAAGAGCATGGATTTGGCATCCAAAGACCTGGGTTTGAGTTTAACTCTGTCACTTAATGTGGGGCAGTTAGGTGGCACAGAGGATAGAGTGCCAGGCCTGGAGTCAGGAATACTCATCTTCCCAAGTTCAAATCTGGCCTTAGACATTTACTAGCTGTGTGATCTTGGGCAAGTCACTTAACCCTGTTTGCCCCAGTTCCTTGTTTGTAAAATGAGCTAGAGAAGGAAATGCCAAACCACTCCAGTCTCTTTGCCAAGAAAATCCCAAATGGGGTTGGTTGTGACTGAAAAACAATTGAATAGCAATTGCTGCTTAATAACCATGTTCCCTTAGACAAGTTGCTTCACTTGAGCCTTTGTTTTTTCACCTGTAACATCAGAGTAATAGTGTATTTTGCTTTGCCTACCTCACAAGATTTTAGTGAGCATCTAATAAGATAATCTGAGACAGAATTTTGTAAAGTGCTTTTTGTGCAAATATAAGGCAGTTGAGAAGCTTACAGGTTGGAGTTGTAGCTTTCTACTGCTGAAAATATAGTTAAAATAATTTACCCGTAAGTCATTTCTGCATCTGAATAGAACTGCTGCTGACCCTTACCCGTGCAAGGCTGTTCTGGTAAAATGCCATCCAACTCCAGCAGAAACTCGACACCTTCAATGTGGCACGTACTGCAATAAATTTGTGTGGAGGTTGGCCAAAATTTAGGAAATGGCCAAGAAAGTAAGCCAACATTCCTCTGGGAATAAATCAGATCCCTTGCCTGTTTACAATGGAATTCAGCAAGTAGGGATTGCCCTTCCAAATGGAAACTTGACCAATAGATATTATATTGCTGATCATTTATAGGTTCAGGAAAAGGCAATGGCTAGAGTTATCAAAAACTTTGTTCTTGAGTATTGAAGTTCTTATTTGTAGTTTTATTCTTCACTTAGAATTCACATTTCTGAATTTAAAGGAGCAAAGTAGGAAATAAAGAGCATTATCTGGGTCATTCAAATGGAAATGGATTGTAGCGAGGAGCTGAAAAATGAGAATGATTGCTATTCTCTTTCTTTTAGATTACAGTATCAAATTTGAGTAGTATTTAATTAGCTACCAGTGAGAAACGTTTGAGTTTTTTGTAACATGAAATGGCCAGAACCTGTTCTTTGACAGGAACACCATTAATGATGGTTGTAGTCATTGCCCATAGTTTATAATAATCACATACATTTATTGATAACTTTAAAGTTTTCAAAATGTTTTATATCCATTATCTCATTCAATCCTCACAAAAGCTTCTGAGGCACAAGACATGAAAGTAAAAGCTTGGTGCAGTGAAATCCAGCTTCAGTCAGCTCTCAAGATGTGTGAGGGGAGTATGTGTATTGCTGGGGGGGGGGGGGAAGGAGAAGAAGAGGCAAGTTACAACCTCTAAGAGCCTTAGTCTCTAATATTCAACACTTTTCCATCTCCTGTTGTTGTGGTAGGAAAACACTTTATAAACTTTTAAGTGCTCTATGTGAGTTTTTATTATAATTATCCCCAGTTTTAAAGATAAGGAAATTAAGGTTTAAACTGAGTGACCAAAGTAGTAAAAGGCAGAGCTAGGACTTATGATATCTCTGGGATGTGGAAAAATTAAGACACTAATACATTGTTGGTGGAGCTGTGAACTGATCCAACAATTTTGGAGAACAATCTGGAATTATGCCCAAAGAGTTATAAAACTGTCTACCCTTTGATCCAGCAATACCACTATTAGGTCTATTTCCCAAGGTGATTAGGGGAAAAGGAAAAGAACCTATATGTTCTAAAATATTTACAGCAGTTCTCTTTGTGCTGGCAAAGAATTAGAAATTTCAGGGATGCCTGTGAATTGGGAAATGGCTAAACAAGTTGTGATACATGACTGTGATGGAAACTTACTGTGCTATAAAAAAAAATGATGAGCTGGTTGATTCTAGAAAAACTTGGAAGGACTTGCGTGAAATGAAGAGTGAAATGAGAAAAAAATACAAAAGAAAACTTAGAAGGCAGCACAGAAAAGTAGGGTAGCATTGAAAATGATGTGTAGTATTTATTACATTTGTTTTCCAAAAAAGTAAACAGTATAAAATGAAAATTCATGGTTTTATATTGAATCTTCTTTTTATGTTGTTCTGTATGCATGGAAATGTGCTTTTTTTGTCTTTTTGTATTAAGTTAAAATGAATAAAATTAAAAAGAAAAAAGCATATAACAGATTCAACATGTTACTTTCAAAAAAAATTTTCTGAAAGAAATGGACATAGAAAGCAGGTCTTGCTCCCAAGAAACTTGCAATTTAAATATGGATCAAACATAAATATCTCATTGTCAGTACTGCCATATGGGAGCAATAATGTTAAAATCAAGCAAATTAGCAGACCTAATAATGAATGAATAAAAGAAAAGCATTTATGAAATACTTGCTATAGGTTAAGTATTGGGACTGCAAGTACAAAGTCAAGACTGTTCTTGCCTTTAATGAATTTAATTCTAATGGGGGAAGTGGTGGCCAGAGAAGGCTGTTTTGATCCCACATGTCACTGGGAGAGTAAAGTAGAGGTATACAGCTATATGTAGGTACATAGAGTTGATTGACATGCTCTTTCCAGAAGCAATAGTAGTAGTGATTTGATTACAATTCACAGAACAAGAAGAGTAGGTGTTTGGCAGATGGTAAGAAGATGATGGAGTGGACAGCTGGACTCACAGTCTAGTAGTCTGGGAGTCCAGTAGTGTGGGGGCAGGCTAATTAGAGTGGGTTGTGAGAGTTTGCACTCCTTGAACTCACTGATCCAAACAGCTGGGGTCCAGGGTGAAGGTTCCAAACCTGAGTGGATTAAATGCCCCAGAACTTGATCTCTGGAGGCCTCATAAACAGCATAGCTGGAGCGAAGATGGAAAAAGGATGGCCTGGGTGGACAGCTGGAACCATCATCTGGTGGTCTAGGGTGGCAAGATACAATATAAAGAAGGGTAGGAAACATCCAGGGCAGTGCCCCATTTGGGGACACCCAACTCTTAGGTAGAAATAACTTTTTCCCCCACCTCAGTTACTTATATTTTTGTGTGCCTCATAGCTATTTTGAGGTCCTCATTAATCTACACTACACTTGCCCCTGACCACACAGGGGTTTATTCTATTTCTACCACAATAGTCTCTTTTCATTGCATTTGAAAAAAAAAAAAGGAAGTGACCTTTGTCATCCTTGCTTTTTTGTGGCTGTCCACCAGAGAGGAGGGAAGGCTTTCTCAGTGCCCTTATGTGAGTGTCATCTGCATTTATAGAAACCTGTCAACTTCAAATTCCTGCTAGTTTATTCCTTGTAAGGCACAGATCCTTAGACGAATAATATAGAATAAAACTCCTTTGTACCTCAACTGGGACTTAGCCGCAAGCTAAGCATTCAGCTCTTTAAGATTTAAGTTTTGATCATTTTAATGTTTAATTCTGATGGTTTTTCATGAGAGCTTTTCTGTCTTAAAATATCCACCTGTACTTCATGTTTCTGACCACGAGAGGTCAGACGTGAGCCAGGCTTGAATTAAGCTCCTCCTGACTTTTCTCTGGTGATGAAAGAAAACTCTCTTAGCAGCCCCATTCTGCCATTTTCCTATGAATGTAATTTAATCAAAACAACAGAAGTCACATAGAAATGGCTCACGAAGGGAAAAGCATATTGTGAAAATTTTAAAAACATTCAAACATCTTACTGAGCAAAGGAGGCTTACCACCTGCTTTGATTAGTAAATTTAAAACCAAAGGGATGATTTTTAATAACCCTTTCCTTTAAGGGCCTCCAACCTTTAAGGACAAAACAAAATATAGCAATAATCAAATATAAATGCAATTCTTCTAATCAGAATTATAAACATTTAATAAGCACCTTTGTTCAAGGTGCTGTGCTAGGCACCGAGGATAGGACAAAGGTAAATAATTCCTTCCCCTATCTATTAGGGGATAATAGGTATTAAGATAATAGATAATTAGGATCTTTTAGGGGAAGTGGGATATGTCCACAAGTAGTTGTGATACAACCTGGAATATGGTAGGGGTATAAGAGAGGTAAAGCAAAGTACTTTAAGTAGTCAGTCGAAGAAGCTACTCCTGGCTGCTGCTGATAAATAAGGAAAGTTTCATGGAGGAAGAGGCATTGGAATCTGGGCCTCAAAGAATGTATAGAAATTCAGTAATAATAATAACGTTTATATAGCACCTACTATGTGCCAGGTTCCAAGGGCTTTACAAATATTATTTCATTTGATCCTCATAACAATCCTATGAAGTAGGTGTTTATTAACCCCATTTTACATATGAGGAAACTGAGGCAAACAGGTTTAAGTGACTTGCCCAGGGTCACACAGACTGGATTTGAACTCAAGTCTTCCTGACTCCTGGACTAGTATTCTATCTACTACTCTACCTAGCTGCCCCAGGGGAACAGAAGGTAGAGTGGGAATATGTCAGGGATGTTAGAGGAAAGGAGAGGGCATTCCCTCCATAGGGATGGCATAGGCAGAAAAAGGCACAGAGGTGGGAAAGTATGCAAAATTTTGTGCCAGTAAATATTAGTGTCTTCAAGGAGCAAGGCCCTGTGCTAGCCTCTGGAGGAATCGAGGCAAACAGGAGACAGTCTTTACCCTGAAGGAGCTGGCAGTTTACTGGAGGAGATTAAAAAAAAAAAAAGATGCATTTATAGGCCACTAAGTCTAGGCTTGGCCCCAGCCATGTTTCACTTCACTTCACTTCACTTCAGGCCATCTTGGCAGTTGAGTCGCTTAATACTTCTCCCTCCTCCTCCCCATCTCACTTAGCAGCTGCGAAACTGTCATTGCTCTTGGGGAAAGGGGGTATCAATCTATTCCCCTCATCACCCTAATGACTCTCCAAAGCAAAATATCCTTCCATGGCCACTGCTTTTCTACATGAGTTTGGTCCTCTTAGAATTAAAGCTCTTGGAGGTCGACTGTCTTCACTTTTTTATTTGTATCCCTAATGTTCTTAATAAATGGCTTTTCATTCATTCATTTAAACATTCACTCTATCCCTGAGTTGGCCATTATACTCTGAGTCCCACACAGGTAGCCTGTTGTAGTGGCTAGAGCATCAGCCTTAAGAGTCAAGAAAACCTGGGTTCAAATCCATGGACAGCTCACTTTAAACTCTCCTAAGATCATAAGTCACAGATGAGTTGCTGATAACTCAACTTTGTTGGGCATTTATAATCTAGCCCCTTCCTACCTTTCCAATCTTCTTATACTTAACTCTCCTTCACACCCTCTACATACAAGCAATAATGGCCTAACTTTGAATCCCTCAAGCCCCATCCAGGGGTGAAGAACCTGCATTTCACAGGTTTGAGGCCTCATGTGGCCTTCCAAGTCCTTAGGTGCGGCCTTATGACTGAGTCCAAGTTTTACAGAACAAATCCTTTTATTAAGGGTATTTGTTCTGTGAAGTTTGGATTCAGTCAAAGGGTTGCACTTGAGGACCTAGAGGGCCACATGTGGTCTCAAGGCACAGGTTCTCCACCTCATTATAGTTCATCTCCCAGCTCCATGATTTTGCACAAAGAGTCCTTGATGTCTGAAATGCTCTGCCCACTCACCTCCTTTGACTTAATTTCCTTGACTTCCTTCAAGGTTCAACTCAAATTCCTCCTGCTTCTAGTGGCCTTTCTTTCCTGCTAGATGCTAATGCCTTCTCCTTTCAGAATACCGTTGTCACTCTTGCTCTTTCCAAGACCTAATCACTTTAATCAGTTTGGTTTGTTTTTAAAATATATATGTATGCATAGAAACATATGATCAAGCTACATTTAAGCACCACTGTGTATAACACAACTATATTTTTAAAACCTTAATGTAAACTACATTAATAGATAACACTACTCTATAACTGACATAAAGTACCACAGAAAAGGAATTGAATAATAGGAATTCTTTTACAAGTAACCCAGTCCAATACATTTGACTTCATAGTAGGTGTTTTCTGATGTCAGAAGTGAGGGTAGAGGTGGGAGAGGAGAGAAAGCTTTTAGTTAGGAAAGGTGGCAATGGCATGAACAGCTATTTTATTTTCAACAAAGTAAATATAATGATGCCAAAAGGAAGAGAAGAAAAGGGGAAAATGCAAAAAAAAAAAAAAAATTGTTAGCCTTACATGAACGCATTACCAAATCCTGTAATCATCATTTCCTTCATATCCTCCTGGATAATTAAAAGTATTTCTTCTGAGGGCTGAAAAACTTAAATCTAACTATTAAGTGCCTCTGCCAGTGGAAAGCCAATCAGAAATGAAGATAAAATACCTCTGAAAATCTTTCATTTACAATAGTAACAATTTATATTTGCATAGTGATTTTGCATCTTAAAAAAAGGATTTTTCCACAGAATAGTGCTTGACAGTACAATTACTATTGTCTCTATTTTTACAGATGAAGAAATTGATGCAACTTACCCAAAGTTAAATATTTGGTAAATATAAGATATGTGATGTGAATCTGGACCAAGTGCCTCCCTCCCTTTCTCTCTCTCTCTCTCTCTCTCTCTCTCTCTCTCTCTCTCTCTCTCAATTTGAATGGACAATAGAACATGTGGGTAACAATGCTGAAAAGGTGAGTAGGAGGCAAATGGTGAAAGACCTTGAATAGATTTAACATAGATTTAAAACTGGAAGCAGCTTCAGAGGTCTGACCCTATTATTTTATAAAGGAGGAAACTGAGGCCCAGAGTAGTGAGACACTTTGCCCAGGCTGCAGGTGTTAAGTAGCAGAGCTGAGATTTGAACCCAGGTTTCCTGACTCTAAATCAAGTGTCCCTTCTTCTGCCCCATGGTGCCTTGAAGAGTTTACGCTTATGGTATGCCATTTGGAGCCAGTGAAGTCCTTTGAACAGCAGAAAGAAGATATCAGAAGAATCCACTGGGAATGTTAATTCATCAATGGTATTTATGATGAATGGGGAGACCGGAGGCAGAGAGCCTGGCTAGGAGACTATAGCAGGTCAAAGTATTAACCATCTGTCTTCACACACTAGGGAGACAGGGCAAGAATGGCCATTGAAGTGCTACATCTATGCAAGTTGTGCTCTAAGCTTCTGCAAACAGGCAAGTAAAAAGGAACCTGGTATCTTTTGGCCTGAGCCAGGCATTCACTTAGAATGTGCATGCTAAAGCAGGGCAGCCGTATCTATATATCATAATGACGTTCTAGATTCCTGCTTAATCTAGGGGTAAAAATTAATTCCCTAAGAACCAAACAAAACAAAAACTTATTCATGGCTTAGCTCTCATTCCATTTGGCTCCTTGATCCCTTTTTTCTCCTTGGCATGGCCTCCAAAAGGATTCTCCTGCAATGACATTTAGATGAAAGTACATTTTCTTTTTCTTTAGTTTTCAACATTTGCTTTTATAAGATTTTAAGTTCTAAATTTTCCCCCTCCCTCCCCAAGAGAGCATACAATCTGATAAAGGCTATACATATACAGTCATATTAAACATACTTCCACATTAGTCATGTTGTGAAAGAATCAGAACAAAAGGGAAAAATTATGAGAAAGAAAAACAAAAACAAAAAAATAAAAAACAAAAAAAAATAGTATGCTTCAATATGCATTCAGACTCCATAGTTCTTTCCCCGGATGTGGATAGCATTTTCCATCCTGAGTCTTTTAGAATTGTCTTAGATTATTACATTGCTGAGAAGAGCCAAATTCATCGAAGTTGGTCATCATATAAAGTTGCTGTAACTATGTGCTATGTTCTCCTGGTTCTGCAGGCTTTACTCAGCATCAGTTCATGTAAGTCTTTCCAGATTTTTCTGAAATCCTCCTGCTCATCATTTCTTATGGAATAATAGTATTCTATCACATTCCTATACCACAACTTGTTCAGCCATTCCCCAACTAACAGGCATCCCCTCAATTTCCAATTCTTTGCCACCACAAAAAGAGCTGGTATGAATATTTTTGTGCATGTGGGTCCTTTTCCCTTTTTTATGTTCTCTTTGAGATACAGACCTAGTAGTGGTATTGCTGGATCAAAGGGTCTGCATAGTTTATATAGCCCTTTATTCTAAATTGCTTTCCAGAATGATTGGATCAGTTCACAACTCTAACAACAGTGCATTAGTGTCTCAATTTTCCCACATCCCCTCTAATATGTATCATTTTTCTTTTCGTGTCACATTAGCCAGTCTGATAAGGTGTGAGGTGGTACCTCAGACTTGTTTAATTTTGCATTTCTTTAAACAATAGTGATTTAGAGCACTTTGTCATGTGACTATAGATAGTTTTAATTTCTTCATCCAAAAACTGCCTGTTCATATCCTTTCATCATTTATCAATTGAGGGAAAGTACATTTTTTCTTTTTTTATTAATTTATTTTAATTTATCAACAATCACTTGCATAAGCTTTTGAATTTTAAATTTTTCTCCCCCTCCCTTCCCACCCCCCTCCCCAAAACAGCACACAATCTGATATAGGCTATACATATACATTCCTATTAAACATGTTTTCACATTAGTGATGTTGTAAGGAAGAATTAGAAACAATAGGAGGAACCACAAGAATGAGAAAACAAAACAAAACAGAAGAAGAAAACAGCAAATAGTGTGCTTCTATCTGCATTCAAACTCCATAGTTTTTTCTTTGGATGTGGATAGCATTTTCCATCATGAGGCCTTTGGAGATGTCTTAGATCCTTGCATTGCTGAGAAGGGCTAAATCTATCAACATTAGTCATCACACAACATGGCTGTTACTGTGTACAATGTTCTCCTGGCTCTGCTCACTTCACTCAGCATCAGTCCATACAAGTCAGAAAGTACATTTCTGAGGCAGCTAAGTGGCTCAGTGGATAAGGACTGAGCCTGAATTTGGGAAGACCTGAGTTCAAATCCAGCTTCAGACACTTACTAGCTGTGTGACCCTTGGCAAGTCACTTAATCTCTGTTTACCTTAATCCATGAGGGAAGAAAATGACAAAACATTCCACCATGTTTGCCAAGAAAACCCCATGGACAACATTGGCATGTGGAGTCATGAAGAGTTGGCCTGAGCAACATTTGCTCAATCAACCTTGAAAGAACCATGGCCTTCCCCCACCCATAACCAGGCATTAGGGTCCCAAGCTTGCCTGAGTGAAAGACTCAGCCTGAAACTCAAAAAGAACCTTGGGATTTCCCAGCCTGACTTGGTGCCCCTCTGAAGGTCTGGCCCCAGCCCTGAAACAAAGGACAGACAATAAAGCTTCCTTGTAACAAAATAAAATAAAATGAAAAGTCAAGAGAGTGCTGCCTAAGGCACAAGCCAAATCTGACCTAATTCTTGAGTCCAGAAGCTCAAAAGATTGGGGTAGACATCAGAAAGAACCCCTTGCTGTAAAGGCAGGAACTAGAGGGAGAAGCACGGGTAAATAAGGACATTACAGGATACCAAATGTGTTAGTATAGAGCAAGCAACAATGGACAAGGTGACTCATTAAAGGCCTTTGGGGACCTTGGGTTACTGAGCTCATTGGGAGAGTGAGAGTTGGGTGACAAATGGACGCCAAAGGTGGATGAGCAGCCCTGGAAAGAGCTTGGGAAGCCTTCTACCAGAGGTGCTAGTCTCTCACCTGTGGCTCCAACGGTAACGAACAGGCCTCAAACATGTCAGCGAATGAAGGGGATGTCCACTCCAAGCATGTAAAGACTTCCCCTGGTGGAATGGGCAGGTGAGAACAATTTGTTCCAATGGCCATCAAGGTGACTGAAGTTCTTAGAGCTTGATCAGACATTGAAGATGCCAAGGTCATCCACTTCATCCCTGGCCACCACCAGTCAGTTGTCTTGACTTTTGTCTTGCTCCTGGACTTGGATGCCTCTGGAAGAGTCCACCAGCCTGCCCATTTGAGTCACTCATTGAACAAAAGTGGGTACTGCTAACTTCATTTTTAAGCTTGGAGGTCAGTGCCGTCTTAGTGCTTGACACACATAGGAGGTTTTGATTTGTTTTTGGATTGGACTTGTAATTTCATCTGTGTAAGGTACTCCAAACGTAAAAACTTCCTTCACTAATTCAAATGAATCAACAAGCATTAATTATGCACTTACTGTGTGCCAGGCAGTGCACTAAGTGTCGAGAATATAAATAAAGGCAGGAAGATAGTCCCTGTCCTCAAGCACAGGGTGTTCTAGTGGGAGAGACAACATGTAAATAACCAGGCACACACCTCACATGTCTACCTGTATGTATACACACACAGGAGAGAAAGGGTGAGGGAGCACAAACATCACTCTGAGGGGGAAAAAGAAGGGGAGAGACAGAGACAGAGACAGCAGAGAGAGACAAATAGAGACAGAGAGAGACAGAGAGAGGGATAAGAAGATGCACATAGAGCAAGAGACACACACACACACACACACACACACACACAAACACACACGGAGCCAGAAACACACAGAGAGCAAGAGACATACACAGTGAGAGACACACAATGAAACGGAGCCAGAAACATGGGGAGAGACACAGCCAGAGAGAGAGAAATACACACATAGTGGGAAAGAGGCACATATAGTGAGAGGGACATATATACAGCAAGAGACACACACAACAAGAAAGACACACACACATACACAGAGCTAGAGAGAGAGAGAGAGAAGGACATATAGGGAGAGACATACATATACAGCAAGAGACACAGAGAGAGAGAGAGAGAGAGACAGGGAAAGACACAGAGCAAAAGAGAAACACACATAGCGAGAAAGAAACACCTAAAATGAGAAACATACAGCTAGAGAGACAGTGTAAAAGAGATACACAGGTGAGAGAAACAGAGTGAGACATGCACACACACACACACCCCAAGAGCAAGACAGCAGGAAAGTCAGAGCCAGTGCCAGAGAAACACATACAGAGACATGAACAAAGAAATAATTGGAAGAGCAATTGGAGAAGAAAAAGTGATGCTCCAAACTTGGGGATTTGGGCTTTTCTTATTTTGTCAGAGAGAAGTCTCTCACCTGCTTAGTTTAGAAGCCACCATGAGTCAGCATGACCAAGTATTTACAATGCCACAACAACAGCAAACCTGAGAAGGAAAATGGACATTTCCGCTAATAGCCCTTCAAATACTAAAACTATCACATTCCTTATTATAAATGCTTTTCTGCATTTTTTCACCCAAAACATTGTGATATGCAAAGACAAGAGCTTGGTTGTTTGAACTAGAACTTGGCCTTTGGACAGTCCATAGGTTTGGAATGGAACCTGGGGAAAGGCAGCTATCAGCTGACAGGTTGGCCTTTAGCCATTTCCTAAACTCCTTCTCTCAGCCTTGGGGAAAGTTCCAGGCATTGGGGGCTCTACCTCTGTCTTTGCTCTGTGTTTCAGGCATGACTGGATACTAGGAAAGATTTTTCTATAGGTAGTTAACCTAGAATCTGTAAATCCAGTTACTTGGAGGTAGATCAGAGGACCTCTGTATATCTCTCTCCTGAGAGATATTCTATTAGTGAAAATCACATCAAGGAGAAAGTGAAAAACCATTAAAATAAAACTAAGACACAGAGACACCAAGAGGCGCACCAAATGAAGAGAGACTGGCTGAAGCCCTGGCCCTTAAGCCAGAGGGATGAGGCCCAGTACTACCTCAAAAACTTTCTATCCGTATGGGCTTGGCCAAATTCTTAGGACCTTGGCACCTAAACCAATCTAACATGGACTTTGTGGATTCCATGGCCTCTGAAAGCTTTGGCAATGACACTTCTTAGATCATGAAGCCTCAGGTTAATAAAGAATGGAATAAGTGAAACGAAATGGGCAAATGAAAGATGAGAAGGTCATGAAGTGCAGTGACCAGGGCCATTATCCATCCACATACTGACTCAGTCACTCACCCTTAGCTGAAGAAGTATAACCAGGGGAGAGGGAGAGTGGGATAGAATAGGGACAAATGAAAGAAGGCATAGGCAAAAACCTGAATTTCCAGATTTTGGCCTAGACACATGCACAAAGCAATCCTTTTTGTCCTCCATCCATGCCTGAAATGTGGAGAGGGCAAGGACAAGGGTAGAACCCCTAAACAGTCTGGGTCTTTCCTCAAGGTCAAGTGAAACAGTTTAGGGCTGGAAGAGAGAAACAGATGAAGCCCCTCTAAGCAGCTGGTGGCTGAGGGAGGTAATGAACACTTAAAAAAAACCAACTAACCAAACAAAAAAGACTTGCCAGGGTTGCAATACAAATTCTTTTCACAGGAGGGAGACATAATCTAGTATACTAAAAGTGCTGCTAGTCTTACAACAAAAAGTCCCGATGATAACCCTAAGAGATCTAACAAAAGAACATGCTAGACCATCATGAAGCAACAGATTATTTGGGGTCTGGGCAAGTCACCAAGGTCTCACAGTGCATGAATGAATGAATGAATAAAACATTTGTTAGGGATTTACTCTGTACGATAAGCACTGGGGATGAAAAGAAAAGCTAAGTATCCTTGCTCTTAAAGAGCCCATGTTTTAATGGATGCTAATTGCCCTGGAAAGCCTAGTCACATTAGATCTAGGATCTTACAGCTTACATTCTATCCATGAAGAAAATAGTGAGTAGAAAAGGGAATATAATTTATTTTTGCTGGATGGCTATGAGATCTGTAACCCCTGGAGTATAGCTCCCACCAAATGGGAGATATCATCACCTGCTGTGGGGATACTGCACTTTCTAGCATGCCCTTAGACCTCTAAGTCCCAGCAGCTCTTGATTTCATACCTCTGGGGCCTTTCAAGATGCTCTGCTGATGCTCAGGCTAAGCTGCCCTTCCTTTCCCTAGCTCTAGAATTCCTGTGCTGAGTAGAAAGGTTCTTCTACCTCATAGCTTTGTCTTCTTTTTGTCTTCTTCTCTACCTTCACTATGCTGCCCCACTATTTGATACAGACCATAAAATAGGCTAGTTAGAAGGAAAAAAAGAAATACATAGAGAAAGAAAGAAAAGAAAAAGAAACATTTATGTATGTATATATAATTCAATGCAGGAGCCAGAAGAAGGGGAACCATTTTCCCACAAATACCTGGGCTTGGGGGGTGAGGTGGGAGGAGAAGAGTGTCTGTGGCTGCTGTGTAGGGGCTTGGTGGGATAATAGTTTTACCTGGTGAGAGTTCTGGGTGGAGGTACTCCATATGGCTGCATCTGGACCCCGTATTTTTAATCTGAAGGATGAAACCCCAAGGAGGGAAAAGATGGGATGGGGTCCATTAAAGAGAGGTGATTGAGGCTGTGTGTTGCTCTGAAGAATTAAGGGTCAATGTCAGGAATCAGAGGCCATTTCAGAAAGCTAACACTTGGTACTTGGGGTTGAGTCAGCAGCTAGGAGATTGTCTGAGCCTCTGCATCAGCCCAGAGTGTATTTGAGAGTTGGTGGGGGGCAGTCCCTGGAGAGATGGGGTTTGGAGGGGTGGAGGGCCAGAGAAGTGATATCCCTTTAGGAGGTGAGGACTTGACTGGGAGTACTCTTACCTGGTGCTGTGGTTACTTTCAGTGAGTGGGCAGGACTGTGTAGGGCTACTTCTGGGTCAGGTGTTTCTAAGCGGGATGGGAAGGACTAGGGAGCATGAGTGTTAGGGTGGGAGGGAAGGGAGGTATGTTCTTAGATTGACAGTGAGATACTTGCAAAGCCCTATGTGAGACACAGTATTTTGTTTACTGCTCTAGTGAGAGCTAAGACATCTAGATCTTCACAAGATATCATCTATATTTAGCATATATAATTACCAAAGTCCAAACAAGAGAACACAAGAACATGAAAAAGAATTAAAAAAGGGGATAATAAAGCCTGAAAGAATATGTATATTGCCTCTTTGCAGTCTCTTAACCCACCATACTGTAAAATCATAGCTTCTGGAATGGATCTCAGAGATCATCTAGTGCATTACTCTTATCTTTTAGAGAGAAAGCTAAAGGTTAAGTGAACTGCTCAAAGTCATATAGGTAGTAAGAGACAGAATCAGGATTTGAACCCAAGTTTTGTGACTCCAGACTAGTGCTTTTCCCACTGTACCATGCTATCTTCACCAATATCCCCCCTCAAAGCCATGATTAGCAAACACTCTTCCAGACCTCCCAACACTATAGACAAATGCAGTTAACCAGCTGGGATGGGTACTTCATTGGGGAAAAATGAGAGAAGTAGGGTTGATAGTTCAGAGAATAAAATATTCCTAGAAGATGGGGAAGAAATGCTGAATGTGAGAAGAAGAGGTCTGATCAATAAGATGTGGGGAAAATGATTCATTGTATTGTTTTAGAAAAAATTGTGCTGTTTAAATCCAATCTTATGTGACTAAAAGTTGTCCACACACACCCAGAACAACAACTCTCTAGGAATGCTGGAGATAGCAACAAAGTATTTTGGGTTCTCTAGGGTCCTGGATTCACCCAAAGCATTCTTGTTTTGAGTCTCCACACCTAGGTCATGTTTTGGGTCCATTCAAGCTTGTATTTTGGGCTCCCTGGTGTTTTGGGTTTGCCCAAATTTTATTGAATGTTTACAGTTACCCATATTTATCTCAATCTACCTTGTTTTCAAGTTGCACTTTTGGCAAAATTGCTTAACTATGTGTGTGTAGTTCTTGTATAGGCACCCTTGTCAAACTACCATACAATGTAAACTTTCCAGAACCTTGACAAAAGGGAGCCACACCTCCTTTTCAAGCTTCCTTTCCTCTACCAAATGATCTCATACATTTCTTCCTAAAACTATTTCAGATTTTGGAGTTTATTATCATGAACCCCCAAAAATGGTGTCAGAAGTGGGATTCCTTAGTGGCTGCCCCAAGTTCCAAAGTTTCTTTGAAACCATGGAAGCTGAGTAAATCTCTGTGAATGTATGATTGAGCATGGATGGGACTGACCGACATGGGGTCATATCAAGTGAAGCAAAAAAAAACTGGTGAGTCCCCTTGGGTTCAGGTCAGACATAGTCCAGGCCCTAACTCTGAGTATCCATAAAATTAAGGGGCTGTACTTGGAATGAGCCCCAGGAAAGACTCAGGCAGGATCAGAATTTACCCAGGCTGCCCTAATCATTTGGTAAGCAGTTACTAAAAAACTAAAACTTTTAAAATTATGCTGGTGGTCTTTTGGTGGAGCTTTTTCGTTTTCTCTTTCTTTTTTTTACCTGTCTTTCTCCTCAACTATCCTGAGATACCTGGTCTGTGACTAGCCAGTAGCCAGCTGGATATATTGGTGAATATGGGCATTACTTCTATGCTCATTCACATAGGATTAACCTATATTAGTGAGGGAAACTTGTATTTGGCAGGCAATGAGGGGGGCTTCCACTGGGGCTTCCACTTCAGAAGTTTTCTAGCATGCACAAGGTATTATTTACCTTTGGAGAACTTGGAAGCGAAACACCTTGTCACCCATAAAACTACTGTGAGATAGCGCAGAAAGGGTGCTTAGAAGGGTAGGAAAGACTAATGAAGGCTCATCTCTAAAGGAGGTCTCTGAGCTATCTGTAATATTAAGCAGGACTTACTCTAACTGACATTTTGTTTACACTTTCAGTGGAAGATAGGGAGGAAAACTGAAATTCTTTCTCTCTGCCTTCATAACCCTAGCCAGGTTGGAGATTGCAATTACAGTGAAGGGGAGCATGGGATGAAGGACAGTTATTACGGGAACCTTATTCTCATTAGAATTGGGTTAAAGAGGGAATAACATTTGCATCCAGTTGGGTATAAAAATTTTCTTAACTTACAGAGAAATAGGAGGACAAGGGGATGGGATAAGGAAGGGACTCTTAGAAGGATGTGCAGATTAGGGAGGCAGCAGTAAGAAGGAAATTAGATTTCTGAGGAAGGATAGGGTAAAAGAAAGAGAAAAATAAATAGTGGAAGGAAATATGATAGTGACAAATACACAATTAGTAATTATAACTTTGTGAGATAAACTCACGCATAAAATAGAATTGGATGGCAGAATAGATTAAACCAGAACCCAATAATGTGTTGCTTACAAGAAACACCTTTTAAAATCAGATACACACACAGAGTAAAAATAAAAGACTGGAGTAGAATTTATTATGCTTCAGCTGATATAAAAAAAAGAGGGGTAGCAATCATGATCTCAGATAAAGGTAAAGCTAAAATAGATTTAATTAAAAGAAAAAAGCAGGGGAAACTACATCATGTTCAAAGATATCATAGATAATGAAATAATATCAATATTAAACATATATGCACCAATTCTATGGCATCCAAATTTTATAAAAGGAAAAGGTTAATGAATTACTGGTGGAAATAGATAGCAAAGCCATAGTAGTGGGGGACTTTAACCTTCCCTTCTCAGAACTAGAAGAATCTAACGAAAAAATAAAAAAGAAAGAAAGGAGATAAATAGAATCTTAAATAAGCTAGATATTATAGACACTCAGAGAGAAATGAATGGGAATAAAAAGAAATGTACTTTTTTGTAATGGCACATGGCAATTGTACAAAAATTGACCATATATTTGCATATAAGACTTTATAGTCAAATGCAGAAATGCAGAAATGCAGAAACATTAAATGTATCATTTCCCAAATAATAATGCAAAAAAATTATATTTAATAAGGGATTGTGAAAATGCAGATTAAAGATTAATTGGAAGCTAAATAGCCAAATATGTTTTTCTTCTAAATAGTATTTTTCCAATTACATGTAAAAAGCAATTTTTAACATTTATTTTTTAAATAAAATTTTGAGTTCCAAATTTTTCCTCATCCCTCTCCTCCTTAAGACAGTAAGCATAAATAAGCTAATCTTAAAGAATGTGTGAGTCAAAGAAGTCATAGAAACAAAGAATGATTTTATTAAAGAGAATAATAAGAATGAGACAATATACTAAAACTTATGGAATGCAGCAAAAACAGTAATCAGAGAAAAATTTATATCTCTAAATGCTTACATCAATAAAATAGAGAAAGAGACATCAATGAATTAGGTATGTAATTTTAAAAAAACTAGAAAAAATAACAAATTAAAAATATTCAATTAAATATCAAATTGGAAATCCAGAAAATCAAAATGAGATTAATAAAATAAAATGTAAGAAAACCATTGAATTAATAAATAAAACTGGGAGTTGGTTTTATGAAAAAAATAGTAAAATAGATAAACCATTGGTTAATATTTTTTAAAAGAAGAAAATCAATTCACTAGTATCAAAAATGAAAAAGATGAATATACTACTAATGAAGATGAAATTAAAGCAATTATTAGGAGTTATTTAGCCCAATTATACACTAATCATTTTTTCAAGCTTCCAAGAATATTGATTTTTTTTTAAATGTTTGATTTTCCCCCATTAAATGTTAAAACAATTTTAACATTAAAAAGAAGTTTTGAGTTCTAAATTCTCTCCTTCTTTTCCTCCCTCCCTGAGATGGTAGGCAATCTGATATAGGTTATATATGTTCAATCACACAAAAAATTGCCATATTATTTGTTTTGTACAAGAAGACAAAGAAAGAAAAAAGAAGGAAAGAAAGAAAGGAAGAGAAAAATAGTATGTTTCAGTCTGTATTCAGACTCCATCAGTTCTTTCTCTGAAGGTGGATAGCATTTTTTATCATGAATCCTTTTGGAATTGTCTTGTATCATTGTATTTCTGAGAATAGCTAAGTTATTCACAGTTCTTCATCATACAGTGATGCTATTACTGTATACAATGTTCTCCTGCTTCTGCTTATTTCACTTTGCATCAGTTCATTAAGTCTTTCTAGGTTTTTCTGAAATCATCCTGCTTCTCATTTCTTATAGCACAATAATATTCCATCACAATCATATACCACAACTTGTTCAGCCATTGCTCAATTGATGAGCATCTCCTCAGTTTCCAATTTTTAGCCACCACAAAAAGAGCTGCTATAAATATTTTGTATTAGTAGGTCCTTTTCCCTTCTTAAAAGGGAATCTTTTTTCTAAAAATATCTTTGGGATATAGACCTAGCAGTGGTATTGCTGGATCAAAGGGTATGCATAGTTTGATTGCCCTTTGGGCATAGTTCCAGATTGCTTTCCAGAATGATTGTATCAGTTCACAACTCCACCAACAGTGCATTAGTGTCTCAATTTTCCCATATCCCCTCTAACATGTATAATTTTTCTTTTCTGTCATATTAGCCAATCTGATGAGGTGTGAGGGAGTACCCCAGAGTTGTTTTATTTTACATTTTTCTGATCAATAGTGATTTAGAGCATTTTTTCATATGACTATAGGTAACTGATTTCTTCATCTTCAAACTGCCTGTTCATATATTTTGACCATTTATCAATTGGGGAATGACTTGTATTTTTATACATTTGACTCAGTTCTTCATATATTTGATAAATGAGGTCTTTATCAGAAACACTTGCTGTAAAAATTGTTTCCCAGTTTTCTGCTTTCCTTCTAATCTTGGTTGCGTTGGTTTTGTTTGTGCAAAAACTTTTGAATTTTATATAATCAAAATTGTCTATTTTATATTTCTTAATGCTCTCTATATCTTGTTTGGTCCTAAATTCTTCTCTTATTCATAGATCTGATGGGTAAACTATTCCATGCTCTCCTGCTTTGTTTATGGTATCACCCTTTATGTGTAAATCATGCACCCATTTGACCTTATCTTGGTATACAGTGTGAGATGTTGGTTATACCTAATTTCTGGGGCAGCTAGGTAGCACAGTGGATAGAACAACTGGCCCTGAAGTCAGGAGGACCTAAGTTCAAATCTGGCCTCAGACAAAACACTTGACACTTACTAGCTGTGTGACCCTGGACAAATCACTTAACCCCAATTGCCTAAAAAAAAAAATAATAAAATAAAAATATACCTAGTTTCTGCAATATGGTTTTCCAGTTTTCCCAGCAGTTTTTGTCAAATAGTGAATTTTTGTCCTGGAAGCTGAGATCTTTGGGTTTATTAAACATTAGATTACTATGGTCATTTACTATTGTGTCCAGTTTTCCCAGCAGTTTTTTTGTCAAATAATGAGTTTTTGTCCCAAAAGCTTGGATCCTTGGGTTTATCATATGCTAGATTATTCCCCTTGCTAATTGTTATATATTCATGTATAAGATTAGGTCTTTAAAATATCTTATTCTTTCAGAATGATATGAGGATAACATCTGTGTGCTAAAGAGATCAACTATTCAACTTGATATAATTTTCAAAATGCAGTGAAGTGTCTTCTAATAACCAACCATCCTGATGTTTTCATCTTAGAGACAATAATCTGGGCCCAGGATGGACTCTCAGATGTGCCTGCCCCAAGTGATGTCTAATGAAGATTTAGCCACTGGCTCTGCTATACAATTTTTGGTGACTTGGTGCCTTAGCCATATATCCCCTACTTGAAAACTCATGATCATTTTAGCAGGGGACCAAAGCTAGCCATTGTTCACCTCATACTTCCCTGATGCCAGTGTCATGTACAGCACTGAGATGTTCAACTTCCAAGTTTCCTTGTGATACCTCCTTAAACAGAGGTTTTTCCTCTTGTGACATTTTTTTATCTCAGCTTCTAGGGTTTGCAGTCTAGGCTTCTCTTGATAGTCTTGGTCTTACTTGATAAATGTCTCTGATTTCAAGCAGTTCAAGTTAAGAAGCTATTGGTGTGGACTAGGCAAAGCATCATTAGTTGCACTCCCTGGCAATGCAGGCTCCCTTCCCTTTTATTGAATTACTGATCTCTCACAAGTGGGCCCAGGAGATTCTTGCTGCTGTTGTTGGTAATATGGAACAGTCTTATCAACTGAAAGTGTGAATAGTGAAAAACTAGGGGAATGTTTCAAGCCTAGGTGATCCTAACTCATTCCACCTGCTAACCATAGTGTTTAATGTGTACCTCTGATGAGCTATGACAAGGAATCCAGACCTGGTGGCTGTTACTATTCAGTGATTGCCCAAATTGGAGATACATGGGGATTTTGAGAGTCTGGAAGCAGAGGGTGGAACAAAAATGATATTGTAGCACATCTCTGAGGAGCCAAAGGTGGAACTTGAATAAGACATAGAAGGAAGGTCATCAGCTCTACCGATATCTCAGAAGATCCAGGCTACAGAATTTCCCTTAAAAATAAAGTTGACTCTTTCTCCAATTTCCCTTCCCAGTGCTTGTCCAGCCATAGACAACATAATATAATTTTCTATTTTATTACCCAAATGTTTCCAGTTAATGAAATTTTTTTCCTTCAACCACAAAGAGGCCAGGAGCTGACTTAGAAATGAATATAAATGTAAAGTGAGTCACAAAGATCAATCTTTACCTAAATGTTAGGGAGCTTAGAAAAATTGTGATTAACTCAAAACTTTTCTTCTAAAATAGTTTCCTTAAAGCTGAAAAGAGAAAGAACATACAGATCTTAGGGGCCATTACATTGCTCTGTAAGCTTTTACATCAGCCCATCAACTAACAATAGAAGTCGAAAAGCTATGACTACTCCAATGGCTTCAGAGAAGATATGGGAATGAATAAACGATGTGACCAGGGTCAGCCTGTTAACCTGTTTACCATCTTTATTTCATTCTTTTTCCTGCTACGTCCACATGTTAACTACATCTTTCAAACCAGGAACCATTACTTTCCTTTATTTTTCTTTTTCTGATGTCTCTTCATGATGAGCATTTTTATTATGTATATGTTGGTTTGACTGGCATGCCAAAACTATGCTTGAGTCTGGACTACCTTTTATGGTTTGTCTTGTATAGGAAGTCTTACTGATTTTAATCAACTGGAGAATGGAAGGAAAGTCATTGACCCTCTTCTATATTGATTAGTAAGCCTCTGCTCCCACCTTCCCACTTCACATTCTAGTAGTGCAGTGAATTCTGAGCTTTCTCTCTTGCCTCCTTCTAGGCATGAAAAAACTGCAGGTCAGGCAGGAAGTGACTGATACTATGACAAATGGCAATATCAGACCTGGAAGTGAACCCAAATGAAATACTTTATACTAACTACATGACCTTATCAGCTGGCAATCCCCTTTCCATTCTCTGAGGGACCAGAGTGGATTTTTGGTTTAAGATGTTGGAAAAAAATTTTCCCATCCCTTCATTACTCTAGTCTCACTTTCCTTCCTAATGCTCCTTTCTTGGCAAGAAATATGTTCTTCTACAATAGATATTTTCTGTCCTATCAGTTCAAATTTTGGTTTTGTACAGAAGGTCTTCATGATCACATAGTTGGCTTTTAAAAAAAAATAAAGACTTAACTGAGTCTCATTTGCAAAATGAGGGAAGTAGCACTTACCTCGAGGCATTAAATAATGCATGAGGAGTGCTTTGCAAACCTTAAAGCATTAGAAAACATCATATAAATGTGAGCTATTCATTATATTCAATATCTTTAGGCAAAATTGATACAATCACAACAAAATTGTGTGGAGCTTTCAGACCTCTACAAAGAGTCTTGCTTAGGATATAATCAATCAGTACCACATAACTGTTATTTTCCCAGGGCAAAGCTACTGACCAAGGTTAATCTCATTCTTCTATCGCTTCTAGGAAGTCTGTCCTAAATGAGACAAATTATGAGTATTTGATTATGATACAAAGACATAAAGAGCAAGTTGATCCTTCACCATGAATACTACTGGAACCCAACAGGGCCTTTTTTATATGGCAAGATAGACCATTGGCACAGAGAAGCTGTGTAAGTAGGAACCATAAGTAGGAACCCTTTGAGTGATGACTGTCTTTATTTCATAGATCAGCTTGGTGTTGAAGTTTCTTTCAAGATCAATAAACTTTAAACATTTAGTAAGTGCCCACTAGGTTCCAGGCACTGTACTAAGTGCTGGTCATTATCTCATCATACTAAAAGTGATGTTGCATGTGTTTCTTCTTGTCTTATATGTTCCATGGTACTATTCAGGTGATGCAAGGTTTCTTGCAACTTAAACCAAGTAGAAGATGTCAAACTTCTTACTATTTCTTCTTTATCCTATTAGAAACTGAATTTCCTCAAAAAGAAAAAAAATGTGAATGACTTTTGCTTTAGGTGATGAGTGCTAGAGGTGCAGGCTGTAGTGTATTTGCCCTACCCTGGCTCATTTCCCTATTTTCTGTTATTAGAGGGAGCAGTTGGCTGTCTTGTGATCAGGCAAATACTTAATTATCTGGAGGGTAATATTGTATATTTGGCCATCAGATAATATTCTAGTCCCTCATGAGTAGCTTACTTCCTTATACTTACCCTTCTCTCCCCTTTACCCTACAGCTTGGGCAATCAGAGAACAAATGTAAATGACCTGGTGCCCAGGTTTAATAAAAGTTCTGATATGACCTTGATGTATTCCTGGACTTAAGGGGAGGAAAACTTATACTCTTTCATTGTTACTCATCTGTTAGCCACCTTCACCCTACAACCACATCAATTCATTAGATTTTTACAATTTATTCAGTGTTTATTGGATTTATTAAAACAACCAAATTTAAAATGCAAACAGTAAAACATTTGGAGATAATGAACTTCAGGATCCTTTCAATTTTGGTCAATTCCTCTAATCTAGTATAAGGGTATGCTAATAAAAGGAAAGGAATCGGCAAGATTTAAAACACAGGTATTTCCTCTGCAAATGTTCTTAAAAGGGATGGGGATTAGGGAGTAGGGAAAAGAAAATAACTGAGTAGAGTTTTGGTAGCCAGTAAGAACATGATCAGCATGATCTTAGAAGGTCAAACCAATCTTGGACAGGTCTGGCTTATCATCTCTGTTCATTCTGCCATGGTTGTTTGGTCTCTACATCTTGTAGCAGGTTCACTACATTGGCCTCTCAGGTTGATGTCAGTTCTTGGTCACTAGACCAACAGTACAGAGGTCCCTGCTCCTCTTCTCCAGGACACAAATCTCAATGGATGGCAATTGTTGTAATTTTTCCTCAGAGTTAATGAGGAGGTCTTCATAATTCTTGACTATAATCTTTGGTTCGGTCACATCTGCCTTTGCATTCAGTACACACTCAGAGGGAAGTCAGCCTTTTTGGCAAATGAAAGAACAAGGTACTGTGGCATTTGAATTTTAACCAAAGGGTAATTGAAGCAGAATTGTCTGCGAAAATAGGAATATCATGCAAGATCAATTTTAATCTTCTCAATACTCTGTGCCTCATTTTCCTCATCTGTAAAATCAGAGAGTTGGACTACTAGATGACCTCTGAAGTCCTTTGCAGAGTTAGAGGTAGGACCTCACAATAAAAAGGATGTAGATTTCCTCTAATTCAGTGGAAAGGACATGACAGACTAAGTGTACCCAATCACAGATTAATATACTAAAGTTTATAAGGTAAACCAGCCCCCTTCAAAAAGTAAGGCATCTGCTCACTCCCTTACCGTTCATTCAAGTGCCTGAAAGAGGAACATTTATTGCCCATTACTATGTGCTAGATGCCATTTTTCACACTGAGGATGCAAATACAAAAGTGGGACAGTCTCTCCCTTGAAAGAGCTCACATTCTCTTAGGGGGAGAGAACACATAAAGGGGAATGGTCCTCTACAGGTGTCTCGGTTTAGAAAGCACCAAGGATGTCCCTGTGATGCTTTTTAAACTATTTGGAGGCCCCACCTTTTTTTGCATAGAAGATTTTTACTGAAAGGTTCATTGTTTTGGCAACAGTACCTATAGTTTTGGCTTGACTGGCAATGCATTTGGAGTAACTGTTATGAGTTGATTTCAATGATGCTGGGCAGGGAATGCCTTAATTAAATAAATGCTAGTGGGAATTTGGGAAATCACTCTATTCTGCCTTTCCTGTTACATAGTCTTTTGCTTTCACCTTACTCTCAAAATAGTCAAATCCCCAGTCTTCTGTTCAAGGCAAAGGGGTTAACCTCTGTTAGAAGAATCAATATTTTTTTAGGAGGTTACCTACTTGGTGCACTACCCAGAAACTGTGAGGTGAGGCTAATTTGTAGCTGGTAAACTCTCAACACATATCTTAATCCAAGAAACGGAAAGGACTGTTACCCTCAGAAACTACCTCAGTGATCAAAAAATGACTTCTTTTTCTTCAAAGATAATAGGGAGTTCTTCTGGAATAGCCTATATATCTTGATTTGGTCTCTTCTGCCATTGTGATAAACACTTCACATCCAGAAAGAAGATATTTTCAGCAACTAAGAGGATACTTTGACAGAGGCTGTGGGGTTTATTTTTAATGCCCTGGCTTTGGTTGGCTTAGTGCCATTGAAAATTTATGTATGTGAGTTTATTTAAAATGACTAGGAAATCAAATTTAGAACTTGCTTTGATATGAATAGTTAAGCATTACAGAAAGGAAGTAGAGTTAATAATCGTGGGCCTGGTTATAGCTATTTCTAATCTAGGAGAAGTAACCAGAGTTTAAACCAGAGTTGTTGGAGCAGCAGGAGGCTAGATGGGTCCTCATCCCTTTGGTATCTGTAAAATATTTCTGAAATTCCTTCCTCCAAGGAATTGTGACTGGCTTAGTCCCTTTAGATCCTCAGTTTCCTGTGGTTTTAAGAAATGCATTTAAATTGAGAAATTTAGGAATTTTCTAGAAGAGAAAATTAATACATTAATTTAGCCTAAATGTTTCCTTTCTTTGGCTAGCTTTTTCTTACCCCCATTTCTGTCACTATTTTGACATAAGATGAGCCTGGCTTTGATTCTTCCACGTCATAAAGATGATTCTTACAGTTCATCAGTCTAAGGATTAACTCTAAGCTGAAGGGTTGAAACACACTCCTCCAGAAGTTGTATCATCTCTTAAAGTTAGGTTAGAAGGACCAGAATTTAAGAATTCCTCAAAGGATCAAGCTGAATCAACTGACACAATGCATTTTCTTCCTCTTGTCTCTTTCTTTAAGGAGGAAGAAAATGCATTGTGTCAGATAAGACATAAGTTTCTATCAATTTAGTCTGACCGTTCTAATGCTAGAAGGTTAGATTTGATTTGATACAAGTGTAGGGCATAATGGAAAGGCTGCATGGGTCAGAGAGAAGCACTTTAGAGGCAGGACTGGATTCCAGGACTTTCTGGCTGAGCGACCCTGGGCAACTCTTCTAACTTCTGCCCAGGACAACTCTCTAAGGTAATAAGGCAATAGATAAATGGATGGTACCTCACAGATGGAGAGGTTGCCAAGTGACTGATGGATGTTAGTCCGGAGGTTAATGTGAAGAATGGGAATCATGCTTTTCTTTTGTGTTCAACTGTTGGTAGCAACAGAGAATCAGATTTGTTAGAGTACTGAAGCAGATAGCCTGGGAAGCATAAAGTCTTCTGAAGGGAGTAGGGCATTAGTGAATGTAAGGATAAATGTAGGATGAGACCTAAGAAGAAGGAAAGTTTTGATTAATAAGAGAAGCGGAACTGTAAAAGGTACAATGGAGAGGGAACTAGGATGGGTTTTGTTGAGGAAATACCCAACTTCTTGGGAGAGATATGCTCATCAGCAGGATTCTGATGACTGTGCATCAAAAGATAGGAGGCCAGAATGAAAGTAGAGTGATTTGTTAGCATGTTAGAGAATCTGCTCTCAATAATAGCAAATTCAGATTCCTGAGGTACAGATTTTTTTTTTATTGAAACAAGAGTTTAATTAAAATTAACAAGTAACATTCAAAATAGAAGAATGGAAAACTATCATGTATTACTTACTCTTGTCCCATGGCAGACAACCCAGAGAGCAAAGAGAAAGGGCATGGTGGGCTGAAGAGCAGTGTAGTGATGTCTACTTCATAAAAGAGGGTGCAAGAAGGTTATTGGACAACCAGTGGCAAGATACACAGGCCTTTTTGGCCATGGGAACAATGTGGGGCAGAGCCATGCTGCCAGAGTGACCATCCCAGGTCACATTTCCCTCTGTCTTCTGGATCTTCTCCCTTATCTTCTTACCAATGGCCGTCTCCTCCATGCCAAAGATATCAGTACGCCCCTCAGCCAGCTGCTGCAGGCTGCTCTGGATATGCAGACCTGGGGCACAGACCTCACCATTACTCTGCTTTTCCTGGATCAAGCAGTCCTGTTGTTCCAATCATCGAGGATCCAACATTCTAATGCACATGTGTTCCTGCTTCTTGCTGGGGAGGGGGATCTTCTCCCCAGTGATGGGGGACAGGAGATAGTCATTTGGAGCTGGAGCTGAACACAGGGACTTGGAAGCTTTGGGGTCATAGTCTTTTCAGATAACGACCTTATCTGGAGTTGGTGGGAATGAATGGTGGAGACCTGGATGTCTCTGGAGCAGAGGGGACCAGAGGGGACTTTCTGGCCCTCAGCTTCTCCACAGAATTCTCCTGCATATCCTGCACTTGGGTGTCCTGTCCCTGCTGGGACAGAGGCTCCTCTGTCTTCTCCTACTTCTCATCTTTGTCATTAGACTCCACTTCCATTCCCACTGCCTCATTTCCCCAAACTTCCCATAGTGCTCCTGAATTAAGGCAGGGCACCCAGCTCTAGCTGGGGTGACGGGAGGTGGGAAGTGTCCTTGTTCATTGGTCGGGAAATCTACGGTTTCCAGCACCACAAGGTCATGCCAGTCAATCTGCACATATGCCACCCACTCCTTCTTTCTCTTCTTCTTCCTTTTTTCTCTCTCGCTTCTGGAATTTGGCCCACTCCACACGGTGCCACACCTGACCCACAACTTCTCTGTGGTCTCTGCCTCTTTCTTGAGTTTTGCCAATAAGCCTTTTGGTGGAAGCAGAATCTTGCTGTACTGCTTCATCAGTTTGGTGAAGCAGTTGAAGAGACTGTGCTGGCGGCGCAGGAAGTCAAATTGGGCATTCCTCTGCTCATTCCGTATTAGCTGGATCAGGAACTGGCGCCTGCCCTTTGCGGGCCGCAAACTGAAAGGTGAGCTTCACCACATCCAGGTGAGAAGCCAAGTGGGGGAGGGGAGGGGGTCCGGTCACGAACCTAAACTCTGGAGGGGAGTCCTTGGGTACAGTGGTCTCCTGGATCACCTGGGCTGGACCTTCTGGGGCAGCTGTTGCTGGGAGGCCTGTTGTTGCATGACCTGAGAGATGGCAGCCGAGGGTTCCTGAGCCTTCCCCTCCTTGAACTCGCTGATTTTGTGCCGGTAGTAAGCATGGTAGTAGGGGTGCTTAGCATCAAGAAGTTGAATTTGAGGTTGTTGGTTTCATTCCGTAATATTCGAGCTTCAAATTCAGGACCGTTTCTGGCTACGAAGCTGGCGGTCTTTTCAACTACATTCCTAACCTGGGGGGGGGGGGGGGGGTAGACGATTTCCACCACGGGCTTGGAAATGGTAGAGTTCTTGGAAGCTTCTTCTGGGGACTGCTTGGGCTCCGTGGCGACGAGTGGCGGCAGGGGCACTGCCTGCATCAGTCCTTCATCACATTTGGTTTTTAACCCTTTTACACCCACTCAAAGTATTCAGTCAGCAGCACTCGAGGACAACTGATTTGCTTATGAAATGCTTCGCATTTTTTTAAATAGAATTTCGGGTTTTTCCAATTATATATAAAGATAGTTTTCAACATTCCCTTTTTTTTTTAGTGCTGGAAAAGACTTTTTAAAATTTATTTTGAATCATCAACAATCACTTCCATAAACTTTTGAGTTTTAAATTTTTCTCCCTCTCCCTCCCGTAGATGGTGTGCAATCTTATATAGGCTATACATATACATTCCTATTAAATATATTTTCACATTAGTGATTCAACATTCACTTTCAGAAGATTCTGAGTTCCAAATTTTTCTCCCTCGCAATCTGATATAGTTATACGTGTGCAATCATGTTAAACATTTCCACATTGGTCAAGTTGTGAAAGAAGAAACTGAACAAAAGAGAAAAACCATGAAAAAAAATAACAGGAAAAAAAGTGAAAATAGTATGCTTCCGTCCGCATACTGACGATAGTTCTTTCTCTGGATGTTGATAGCATTTTCCATCACAAGTCTTGGCATTATCTTCGATCTCTGTAGTGCAGAGAAGAGCTAAGAATATTTATCTATGCTAGTTCATCGGCATCACTGGTGCCTCCCAGACTACTTGCATATACCAGCCACTCCTTAACCCCACCTAGATCACTTAATTAGCCTACTTGATAATTCCTTTCACTGTTGCACTGGCCCACCCCAGACTACTTAACCAGTTGTCAATCCCACCCAGACCCTTTCACTATCCCTTTTGTATATAAACTTCGGCACTATACTCATCAATTTGCAGGTTCACTAGGAACCCTGCCTGCTTCTGTTGGCATTACAATAACCTTTGCCTGTTGACCGGAGGATTGTTTGAGTGTGTGAATTCATTCCAGGCAGACTCCACCCTGTACCCTAACATTTTGGAGTCCCTAGTAACCCCAAACCTCATCATAAAGGCCTACCCTTGATTAAGTCAGGGCAGAATAATGCCCAGATTTTTTCATGCCTATGCCCATTTATCAGATAACTATTACGATAATCTTGGCTTTTTTTTTATCAGCAAAATATTACACTAATAAATGACCACCACACTGCTATGTAAAAGTGAACCTTATGGTCTCATAAGGAAGCAACCCATGAAAGCTTTAAAAAAAAGTGAAACCTATTTACATTTCACTTCTTAAACTCTGTCTAGTCTCTATGTTTTAGTGTTCCATGCCATTACCTAGAGGGGTGAAATAAATGGAGAGATTGCAAAATCAAGTAAGTTCTTGGTCTGTGCCATCTCCTGACAATTTCATATCAAGAAATGAAGTAAAGAGGTTCCCAGAAAATAGTTCTCACTCACTGCAGTTTAATTTGAATTTGAAGTTTAAAGTTTATTTAAAGTCTAAGTTAATTTGAGTTTAATTTAATTTCAGAGTTGCTTTCAGAAGACTCAGTACGGCTCTTCATTACAAACTGCTTCTTCTCAGAAACTCATGTTGCATAGAAGGTCCTGCTTGAGTCAGGTAAATTGGACATTCCCTCTAAAGTGGCAAGAGATTGCAAGAGTCATTGTTGGGGAAAGGGTTGGCATGGAAGATGACATTAGTAGCTTAACTTCAGCACTGAACAGAGCTCCAGTCAAAATACCTCATGATCAATATAGGTTGATGCCCTTGGTTCCTATGATACAGCCTATAGGACAATAGTGCCTTTTCTTGGTGCAAGCAAAAGCCTATCACAGGCTTGAGAAGTTATCCACTCATTAGCTTTGCAAAGCATAGCTTGTGCAATATATTGACTATCCATAATGGAGCAAAGCAGTATACCATGAGCTTGTGTTGAAGCCAGAGCAATCTGGGCTCTGCCAAAACAAATTAAATCCCCTGATACCTTTTAGGAAGTGAAAACAAATTCTACCTGTAAGTTTGAGGTTCCTTATAAGAGCAATAGTTATGTTGGGGGTTTACTGGCTAGATTTCTTTCTTAAAGACCATGCCTTAAACCCTCTGGCTCTCATTGATTGGCCAACAATAGGTCCCTGCCCGAGTACCACTTAATGGTTATTTTTTGGGCCCTGAAGGCTCAGAGCAAATGTAAATAATAACCGTTTCTCATTCAAGCAGCAACCCTGAGGCTCTTCCTCTCTCAGTAAGGCAGGTTTTTTGTTAGTTTGTTTGTTTTTTGCTTATTGATTTGTTTTAATTAAAGGGCTGTCCCTTGACTCATTAAACAGGCCTAATCACTAAATGGGCGTTGCCTCAAAGTGAGAACTCCGAAAGACCTTAGCTTAAAAAGGCCAAAATCTCCCCCTACATCGTGGGCCATCTCCATGTGTCCTGATCCATATCTGGGCCCTGGACCCAGATGGCTCTGGAGGAAAAAGTGAGGTGAGGCTGGTGACTTTGCACAGCCCTCCTTCACTCCAGTACAATTCAATTGCAAGTCTTAGCAGAGTCTGCACTTCTGGTCAGGGTAGTCGCCCTCCTTACCGAGGTAGAGCTCCTCCTTACGGTTCCTGTCACCCGCCGGCTGCGCCCGAGGTGGTGGCGCACCAAGGGGGCGGGGGGTAGATGGCAGTGCTGGAGCAGGTCCCGCTGTGGCAGGGCTGCCAGGGCTCCTCAACTCCGCCCCTGCCGCGGGCCAACAGGACCCTCCTGGTGCGGCACTTACCAGCCGATCTGACGCTCGAGGAGAAGGAGCATCTCCTCAAGCACTTCGGTGCCCAGGCTGTGCGCATCCTGTCCGACAAAGGCCGATTGAAACACACTGCTTTTGCTACTTTCCCTAATGAAAAAGCAGCGATAAACGCTTTGTCAAGACTTCATCAGCTAAAAGTTTTAGGTCACACTTTAGTTGTTGAATTTGCAAAAGAACAAGACCAAGCTTCCTCCTACTGTCGGACTTCGTATTCAGAGAAAAAGAAAAGGCCTGATGAACCTGTGGAAGAAGATAAAGAAAAAAAAGAGCCAAGTTGTTTGACGATAGAAAATGGAATTGCACCAAATCATGGGCTAACTTTTCCTTTAAATCCGTGGCTCAAATACCTGTATCCACCACCTTCGAGCACAATACTAGCCAACATAGCAAATGCCTTGGCAAGTGTGCCTAAGTTCTATGTACAGGTGCTTCATCTTATGAATAAAATGAACTTACCCCCACCTTTTGGACCAATTACTGCCCGACCTCCCACGTATGAAGAGCATGTGCCAGTGCACGTAATTCTTCCCCCAGTGCCTCCTTTGCCACCTGAAAAGCCTCCTGTGCCAGAAAAAGGTGAAGGATCTAGTGGAGAAGAATCAGAATATGAAAGTGGTGATGATGAAGCCCATGACAGGATAAGAAGACTGATGGAATTAGTCAATTTTCAACCCAAAAGACCAAGGACCGCAAAGCAACTCCATGTAAGGAAAAGGCAAAAGATAAAGGATATGTTGAATACGCCTGCATCTACTTCACACAGTAATTTACACCCTGTGCTCTTGCCTTCAGATGTGTTTGAGCAGCCACAAACTGTAAAGCATAAAAAAATAGAATTCAGCATATCTTCCATGATACCTGCTGCACTTGTAAAACATTTAGAAGGAGAAAAAAATAATGATTTGTCTGCTCCTGAAAATACAAGCAATGAAGGATTTGGAAAGATCTTTCCAACTCCCATTCTGAATGACAAAGAGGAGATTCAAGAAGACTCAGATGAGATCCTAACAGAATTTGTCTCTAAAAAAGAGTTGGAAAAAGGCAGAATTTCTAAAGAAGAAATGGAAACACTTTCAGTTTTCAAAAGTTATGAAGCAGGGGATCCAAACTGTAGGATTTATGTAAAGAATTTAGCAAAGCAAGTTGAAGAAAATGATCTTAAGTTTATTTTTGGAAGATATGTTGACTTTTCATCACAAACAGAACGGACTATGTTTGACATACGGTTGATGAAAGAAGGTCCCATGAGAGGCCGAGCTTTTATTGGATTTCCAGATGAAAAGGCTGCAGGTAAAGCTTTAAGAGAAGTTAATGGATATGTACTTTTTGGAAAACCCATGGTGGTACAATTTGCTCGATCTGCTAGACCAAAACAAGATCCCAAGGATGAAAAAAGGAAAAGATAGATAATTATTAAATGTTCCTTTTGAATTTGTGAAGGAAATTTATGATTTTCACATTGATCGATATATGTATAATGAATATACTAATAATTTGGATGTCCCAGAGCCCCATTTTCCCAGCACACTTTGGCTTGGGAGTCAGAGACTCACAATGCAGCTTGAAGTGATCCATCAATTCTTGACAACAGCTATATTCTTGTGCTGTACTGTGCCTGTGTGTTAAATGAAGCAAAGCAAAACTGCAGGACCTGTTCTCATTACAGAATTCTGATCCTGTACTCCATAAGCAAAGTAATGACCCCCAAGACTTAAAACAATCAACCTCAACATTCCCACAGGACTTGAGGACACCTGTATTGTCCTGCACTCATGGACTTGTCATGAGAAATTGCTCCAGCCCTGGGAATGACTGTTTTGTAATCCACCTTCCTCCTCCCTTCCCACTTGTGATTTATGTATATAACCTCTGTCTTTACTGCAGAAAGGGGAGCTCTCCTCAGCAGAACTTCAAAGGTTTGCAAACTGTGTTTCTCACTCTGAAACTAAATAAACTGCTGCTTGATTTTGCCAGTCTGCTTCTGACCTGCTTTATTTTCATCTCCCATTACTCACAAGTTAGTGACAAGTCCAGTCCAGACTACATTTAAAATTCTGTTAACAAATTCCATATCTTTCAAGCATTCTCCAGCTTTGAGAATAAGAAACTTGACCATCTGGACTCCTGAATTGTGCATGATAGCTTTTAGAATAGATTTAAAAACTAAATTAAATACATTTAAATCCTATTGGAAGATATGCAGCAAATGTGTTTTAGTCAACTTTCTATACTTTCAATAAATTGTCCTTTTCTTTCATTAAAAAGGAGGGACAGCTAGGTGACAAGAAATGATGCTGGAGAAAAAATGTAAAGGACATCAAAGAAATGTATGATTGGTACAGGTGCCAAGGGCTGAATGCATAGTCAGGAGAGAGATAAACAGCAGCCCATCTCTTCTATTGGTATCCACAAACCGACAAGCAGTTGACAGGAGGAGGAAATTCCTCAGTAGCCAACTTATGAGAGGACATGGTAAGTTGACAAGACAAGATGAGGCAAGACAAGTTGTGATCTGTATTCAACAACTATGGCATCAGTGATTCATTTGAGGATGAGGTCAGAAGATATCCTCACAGATTTGATGAACAGGACATTAGAGAGGATAAACCTGATGGCAAGGATGTACTTTCCTTCATCCTCAAAACCCAATTTCCCAGTTATTAGAGTTACAGATAACTAGAATGAGGGAATTTTGTTGGAACAACCATTATTCAGAACATATCAAAAAGGGTCAGAGCACATTATGGTATGCCCTCTAGTCATATATTACACTTGCCAGTTCTCTATTGGAATCACAAAGTAACAGTAGTCCCTCTGAGTGGGGGAACCAAGGCATTCTGTCAAGGCCCCAGTTGTACCACAAGAACTTAAGATCTAGAGTTCCTTGATGTAGCCTACTGATGTAATGGACATTATTGTTCCCATGTTGCTGATGTCTTATCATACAGTTTGCAATATGATGGAAAGCTCCATTTGGAACCATAATTTTCAGTCTTGGAGAGGCAGGAAGGAAATCTTCATGAAACTAATTACAAGGGAAAAAGTTTTAAGGAGTACCCCACATCCTCTGTTAAAGAATTCTCCAGAATAACCTAGCTCTGAAGGCATTGCTCATTCCCAGACCCTTTATCTGTCGCTCCATGACCCAGACTTCAGCTGGCATTCTAACTAAGGGCAAACTACAGTAGAACTGTGCTTCCAGGATGACCTCCCCTTTCAAGGTTTGATAGACTACCAAGCATTCAAGAACCTTCCATTTCATTTGCTGTCCCTAGAGTTGTCTCAATACCTTGTATCCAATTCATGTACTGACTCCAGATTTTAAGCATGTGACCGGATTTCTTTATTAATCCACTAACCTTTGATTTCTTGGAAAGGCCTCCCTGCCCCAAGTCTTTGAGGTGCCTTGAATTAGTCTCTTTTAGAGACTAGTTTAGTTTAACTCTACAGACCAAGAGCACTCTTTTAGCAAAGTCCCTTTCTCTAGAATACTGCCCCCAATTTTCATCAGCACTCCCCGCCCCACCAATGCTGTTCTTTGAGTCTCAAGTCATATGAGAATTGTCTTTAAGAAATAAGTTGTTATTCAATCATTTTGATCATATCTGACTCTTCATGACCCTATTGGAGGTTTTGTTAGCAGAGATACTAGAGTGGTTTGCCATTCCTTCTCCAGCTCATTTTACAGATGAGAAAACCGAGGCAAAAAGATTAAGTGACTTGCCCTGGGTCATGCAGCTAGTAAGTGTCTGAGGCCAGATTGGAAGGCTCAGGAAGACTCATATTCCTGAGTTCAAGTCCCCAGGTCTGGCACTTTATCCACTTTATCCTATATTATTAGTACTTGGCTAAATTAAATTCTACATTTACTGTTTTAAAACATTGGACTTTCTTAATAAATATACCATGACCTATGGTAAAACCTCATTTTCCCAGCATGGGCAGAAACATATCCTTCAGGTTTGTGAGGTTACTTATGTATCTTTCTTTTACATCCAATATTTATAGCATGATCCAAAGACTATGATTCCCATTGCTAAATGACTGTGTTCAGTGCTGAATGATCACCCTGGGGTTTGTGTTTAGGCTGGAATGAACTCCTCAAGCAGTTTGTTCTGGGTAGGGTCCCACAGCTCTCTGGCAAGGTATAATGGGCTTGAGGTAAATGAGGTTTTTAGGAATTCACTTATTCATCATGGCCTACAGTGCCAATAGGCAGGTAGAAGGAGCTAATAAAGAAGACATTAAGCACTTTATGCCATGTTTCAGTCATAGCAGGATGGCCTCCATGGCAATGTCACCTATAACTGAGGGCTAATAGAGGATGTTTGTAAACTTTCCCAGCTTAGCAATTAGACTAAAATATTGGGTAGGCAGGTCTGCATTACGGGGATGGGCAAGTCATAGGAGGAAGCATTGTCAGTATCCTGAATAGGGACATCTGTCTTCAGCAAAATGGCTTAGAATAGCAGAGTACTAGAACTCAGGAATCAAGATACCCTCATCATCTAGAGCACTACCATAAAGGTTTTATTTTAATAGATGCTACTAATGTATTGAACACTTTCAGGGCACTAAAAGATTAGAGGTACTCATGAATGAATAGGATCCTGGCAAAAATTTCATTTCAAGGTTAGTGAACAAATAGAACTAGAGGGAAAATATGTCTGAGATATCTCTGAATTTTTTTAACTCAAAACAGAGAATTTTATTTCACCAAGTCATCTCAGATTCTCTATCGAAATGGTTCTTGGTAATGGAATCTCTATCCCTGACATGGCCCTAACCACAGCAACCCAGCTCTTGACAATGGAGAATCCCCAGGAGGAGGTGGTCAGGGAAGTTTGGTCCCAGAGAACAGCTCCCAAAGCCCTCCCCTGTAATCAGCTTTCTGTCTTACATTAAAGTGTCCCTTCTTCCCACTTCCCATTCACTAACCAAAGCTCTCCAGGTTATTGAAAACCAAGTCCAATCATCTCCTCTGGCATCTAACCAAAGGAAACAAATCCCTTAATCATTAAAAAAAAAAAAAAATAGTTCCAGGAAGAGGATAGCAAGGCATCTCCCTGAGTGCTGTGGCTGTACTTGGTTAAGAGAATCCCAATGGCCTAGGAAAAATAGAGCTTTTTCCTTCCAATGAAGGATTCACATTAAGGGAAAGAAAGTACCACAGGTGACTGACACAAGAGGTTGTCCCAGTGTTACCCCAGCTGGGAAAGGCTTTTAAAGAGTTTTCCATTTCCGTCTTAGATCTATAATCACAATAACCAAAAGTCTCAAAGGACACATGAGGAACACCATTCTTAGGACACAGGGATGCCTAAATCTCAGTTGATTCCCAGGATTTTGCAAATTCCTCACCACCAAAGAGAAAGGAAAAGAAGAGACACTTTTCTACCCCTGTATGTAATTTTTGAGAGAGAGGAGGAACATAGGGAGGTCACTAAATGTAGGAACAGATGATTCCAATGATAATTTTTTTAAAAATTTAAATGCAATCTTTAAAAAATGGCCATCTCCTTATGATCCTACAGGATCCCAGGCAGAGAAGCTGGTGCCTCAACTGCTCAGCTCTAACAGATCAAACCTGCTGTATACAGGACTTGTCTTCTCATAAACCTAGGGGGAGGTGGATATGGATTTGTAGGAGTTTTGCCTTTTTGTTTGTGTCAAATCCAATCTACTCAATGGCGCTCTTCGGATGAGGAACTATAACTGACTCCATGGGCACAGTATGGTGGAAGACCTGATGGTCCCACCCATAGTCGTGAGGGGAAAGCGGTTGAGCAGGAACCACTTAGCATCTCTCACAAAGTCTCTGTGGGGTCGGCTGCTGAACACTTCTAAAAGGCCAGAGTCAATCATAGCTATGAAACACTCTTCACCGAGGGGTGCCAGGAGGGGAGAACTGTAGAACACCAGCCTTGTGACATTCTGGGAGTACACAGATGAGGGGAGGACAGGGTTCTTGATGTCTATGATGGAGACAGCACCCTTCTTATCACCAAAAGCAAAAACTTTATTCTGCTGAGGATGCTAAGCCAATGAGGTAGAAAGGTAATGAGAGGCAGCTTAGCCAATATGTGGTCCTGGCACCAGATATCCCAAAGTAAAATTCTATTGTCTTCACTGCATGACAGAAACACAGAGTCCTTCTGGAGAGAAACAACAATACAGAAGACTTAGCTAAAGTGAGCTCTATAGTAGCTCCGCACTTTCTCTTGAGCAAGGTCCCAAATTTTTATGTAGAAGTCTTGGCTGCCACTGACAGCCTGCGTGCCAGAAACCAGGACACCAACACTGGTCGCTATGTTATCATGCTCATATATTTGCAGAGCTTGCTGATGATGAGTGTCTGATCCTCATCCAGTTTCCATAGTTCCACGGCACCCGAGTTGAAGGGTACAAGGATTCCCTGGCCCCCCACACAGGCGATCTAATTTTCAACCCCAAACACCAATGACTGCAAAGCAACTCCATGTAAGGAAAAGGCAAAAGAAAAAGGACATGTAGAATATGCCTGCATCTACTTCACACAGTAATTTACGCCCTGTGCTCTTGCTTTCAGATGTGTTTGAGCAGCCACAAACTGTAAAGCATAAAAAAATAGAATTCAGCATATCTTCCATGATACCTGCTGCACTTGTAAAACATTTAGAAGGAGAAAAAAATAATGATTTGTCTGCTCCTGAAAATACAAGCAATGAAGGATTTGGAAAGATCTTTCCAACTCCCATTCTGAATGACAAAGAGGAGATTCAAGAAGACTCAGATGAGATCCTAACAGAATTTGTCTCTAAAAAAGAGTTGGAAAAAGGCAGAATTTCTAAAGAAGAAATGGAAACACTTTCAGTTTCCAAAAGTTATGAAGCAGGGGATCCAAACTGTAGGATTTATGTAAAGAATTTAGCAAAGCAAGTTGAAGAAAATGATCTTAAGTTTATTTTTGGAAGATATGTTGACTTTCCATCACAAACAGAAACGGATCATGTTTGACATACGGTTGATGAAAGAAGGTCCCATGAGAGGCCGAGCTTTTATTGGATTTCCAGATGAAAAGGCTGCAGGTAAAGCTTTAAGAGAAGTTAATGGATATGTACTTTTTGGAAAACCCATGGTGGTACAATTTGCTCGATCTGCTAGACCAAAACAAGATCCCAAGGATGGAAAAAGGAAAAGATAGATGATTGATAAATGTTCCTTTGAATTTGTGAAGGAAGTTTATGATTTTCACATTGATTGACATGATAGTATAATGAATACACTAATAATTTGTATGTCTCAGAGCCCCATTTTCCCAGCACACTCTGGCTTGGGAGTCAGAGACTCACAATACAGCTTGAAGTGATCCATCAACTGACAATAGCTACGTTCTTGTGCTGTACCTATGTGTGTTAAATGAAGCAAATCAAAAACTGTAAGACCTGTTCTCATTACAGAATTCTGATCCTGTACCCCATAAATAATAACCCCCAAGACTTGAAACAAACTTATATGTTCCCACAGGACTTGAGGACACCTGTATTGTCCTGCACTAGTGGACTTGTCATGAGAAACTGCTCCAGCCCTGGGAATGATTGTTTTGTAATCCACCTTCCCCCTCCCTTCCCACTTGTGATTTATGTATATAATCCCTGCCTTTATTGCAGAAAAGGGAGCTCTCTTCAGGAGAACTTCAAAAGTTTGCAAACTGTTCCTCACTCTGAAACTAATTAAATAAACTGCTACTTGATTTTGCCAGTCTTGTTCTGACCTGCTTTATTTTTGTGTCCTGTTACTCACAGGAGAGACTGGTCCTGACTGGATTACATTTAAAATTCTGTTAACATTAATTGGTGGCAGTGGTTTGAAATGGTGGACATGGAGGTAAGGTTGAGCTCTCCAGTGGAACTTTTTTTCTGAAATCCTGCCATACCTCCTCTGGCAAGTTCTAGGCTCAGACTCCCGCTCCATTATTAGCCCCAACCTTTGATTAAGCCTTGAAATACTTCATGGCCCCTTTTGTTGATCCAGATCATTCTGGCAAGGCCTCGGCTTTTAAAAAAAAAAATTTTTTTTCCCAGTACTTGAATGGGCAATTTTTTTTGCATGCATCTGGTTTTTTTATTTTTTTAATTTTTATTTTTTTCTGCATGTGTCAAATTTCATTTGCATAAGAATTGCTTGCACATTTGGTTTTGTGTGCACTGGAACTAGTTGAAATGAACATTTTAATTGTGGGCTTGGCTAGAATTGTGGAATGTTTACTTTTGTAATTTGAGTGGATTGCTAGCACTGAGTGTGAATTACTTGTATTTGTGTTGTCTTATCCTTTACAACTTACTTGTATTTGGTACTGTGTGTACTTAAGTGGTATTATTCTCTTTGAGTGTTCACCTTTAAAAATGAGACAGAAGTGTGGTAAGGGCAAAGAGGCGCTCCTATTAACTCATCCCCAGAACAAACATGTGCCTTTCAAATGTATAAGAAATATGGTCCTGACTATCCCTCATGTTGCCAAGATTGGGTTGATTTTACCAGTGCGACCCCAAAGTGTGCTAGTCCTATTTGGAGCAGCTTTGATAACACCAATTCAGAGTATTTAAATTTGTAGAGTATCTTAAGTATTTAAGTATCATTTAAGTATTTAAGTATCATTACTTGATGTCCATTCAGCACAACAAACCCAACTCTAGGTAGTAGCCAGGGCTTGTGAATTAGGAAGAGTAAAAAGGATCTACACTGATAGCAGATATGCATTTGGGGAGGCACGTGACTTTGGGATGCTATAAAAACATCAGGGCTTGCTCATCTCCTCAGGACAGCCCATTAAAAATCATAAACAGGTTTGCCTCTATTAGGCTGTTTACTGCTTCCCCAGGCCCAAGCAGAGAAAACAGCATTCAGGCCAGTGAAAATGACTTAGCTGATCAAGCAGCTAAAATAGCAGCTTTAACTACTCAAATTCCAGAGCGACTCACTAAGTACAAGTCCCTATAAAACTTTCACTTTGCCCCCGTAGTAAGGCCTAGTTAGCATGTTCATCTCGCCCTGCAGGCCTGCCTAAGGCTTTTAACCTAATAAAAGAAGAAATAGCTACAGGCCGAGAAAAGAATGCTTATCACAAAACAGGAAAAACTCCAAAAAGGAGGTGTTAAAAAGATTTTACTGAGCTAGTCTCTAATTTGAGAATGACAAAACAGCAGACCAGAGACAAAGTGCCACTAATCCGGTTGTCTTTTAATTAGTTTCATTATGAGGAACAGATTTGCAAATTGGGAATTCTCCTGATCAGAATTCTACCTTGCTGAAGTGAAAACAGAAATTATATATGTAAATCCCAATGGGAAGAGATAGGGGAAGGTGGATTACAAATAATTGTTTCCCAGGGCTTGGCAGGTTCTCAAGACAAGCCCACAATTCTGGAATCCTGTGGGAGCAGGGGTCATTACTTGGTGGGTCCACAGTACCAGAGTTCTGTGATGGGAACAGGTTCTACAATCCCTGATTCCCTTCCCTTAAGGTACACAGGCACAAGAATATTGGTAGGGGAGTTTTCACAGGCCTGCTGTCACTGCTTATGAGATGTGTCCCACCTGCCCCAGCACAATGCATCAAAACTTCTGAAACCAGCTCATGGGCAGTTTCCTCTCCCAGACGCACCCTTTGAAACCTAGCAGATCTACTTCATTCAATTGCAACCTGCCTTTGGTTATACATATGCTTTGTTTATGGTCTGTATGTTTCCCAGGTGGGTGGAAGTGTTCCTTTGAATACTGCCACAGCCTCGGGAGTAGCAAAAATTTTCCTAGGAAAAAATCATTCCATCACGGGGAGGGGGGGGTGTTACCTAAAGAAATACATAGTGATGAAGGTGCCCATTTTAGAGGGGCTTCATTAGCAAGCTGCTTTCATCCTGGCCAATTACTTGGCATTTCCATTGTGCCTATCACCCTCAGTCATCAGGAATGCTTGAAAGAGTTGATGGAATACTTAAAACCTCCCTTGCTAAATACTCTGAGGAGCTAGGTATCCCCTGGCCCAAAACCCTTCCTTTAACCCTGCTAGACCTTATATCTAAACCATTTGGTTCCCAATGAGTTAGTAACAGGATGCCCAATGCCTCTGTACCCGTGAGTGGGAAGCATAACAACCAAAGGTCTCATTCAGTAATGTATTGGGTTGGCTCAGGAAATATGTGAGATAAGTTGATAAGTCTTAGAGTCGCATTCTTTAGAAATTCCAACTGAGAGCCCCTGATCCAACCCAGTGACTGGGTCTACTGGAAACACCGTCTCTGGAAACACTCTTAAGAGCCACAATAAAAAGGTCCCTTTGAAGTCCTGCTTACCACCCCTGCGGCTGCCAAATTCCAGGGAGTAGAGCTCTGGATCTACAAGCCACATCCCAAAAGGGCAGTACCACTCACTTGGATTGCAGAACCCATAGGTGACCTGACCATGAAAATCAAATGGGGTCTGAAGCAGCCAACATCTGAGGTAGCCTGCTGTTCCCAAGACCCACAGGCTGAAAAGACGATGACATCTGAGGCAGACCACTGACCTAACTAGATGTCGTGGGCTGAGGTTTGTAGTTACTCTCTCCATAAACTAAGCCTTTCATGGAAGTAGCAGGGTTTTTTTCTTCCCTAAATGCCTAAAGGTATTCAAGCCCTAAGTTGCTATTTGAACGTTAAAAATTCCTGGGACTGTAATTTGTTTTGAGTTTTGATTACTGGGATGGTTGTTTGAATTGCCATAAAGTCAATAATAGAAAATGGAATGTGCAACAGTCTGAGGACTGCTAAGGTGGATGTCTGTGCCTAGGAAAGGTTGTGGGGACAACCTAAGACTCGGCCTAGGTAGGATCCTCCTAACTATTTCCTCATTGTGCTATTTCCTTTCTGGACAAGGAAAATTCCCCACCTGGTTAATTCTGAGCCTTGTCTTTAACACTCAGTAACTACATAATTGGCTGTCAGACATGACTCATGCCTGAAATTAAACAGAGCTAAGGGAGTTTTCCCCTAGTTATATGATAACTATAGCCTTCCTTTTGTAGCAAATTTCTATAATCATGCTTCAGATGAATGTTCCTCAGCCATCAAGAGTCATTCCAACCTTTTTAGTCAAAAGGAGGGAATGTGAAGGAAATTTATTAGTATATTCATTATACATATCATATGATCAATATGAATATCACAAATTTCCAATGATAATTTTTTTTAAATTTAAATATAACCTAAAAAAAAGATGGCCATCTCCTTATGACCCTACAGGATCCCAGTTCAGGTTTTCAGATGTTTTCTAGCTGGTTGTCTGTATTTCTACTTGGATTAGAATACTCAAGTAAAAATTCCTATTGCTAGGAGCTGTAGAAACCTGACAATCCATATTTATGTAAAGTAAACTTGGAATTCACTTTGCCTTTTTATGTTAGGTATTTAGGACAGTACCTAACAAGTAGCGGGTGTCCAAGTACTTGTTGTATGATTTAAAAAAAAATCTTTGTGGGCAAGAAAATCATAACCCAGTGAATTAGTCTACTTCTTGCTATTTCAATAGCTCACTTAGATTTAAGGAATGCCCAGCTTACCATCATTGCTGGGATTTATAACACCCACTGTCACCCAAAGAAAATGCTTGTTCACCCAAAGAAAATGCTTGTTAGTCTCAAGGTCACTTTTTTCTAGCAGTTGACAAAGACCTTAGGGATCACCTAATCCAGCCTCTCAGGTAATACAAGAAACTTTAGTACAATGATGGGCAGCTTAAGACTTCAAACGGCAGCCTGTTATTAGGCAGCTCTCACTGATAAATTCTGCTTTCTTAAGGACTTCAAATCCGCTTTTCTCTAGCTTCTCACCCCTGGTCCCATTCTGTCCTCTTGGAATACAAGCAGATTGACTTGCAGGTCGTCACGTAAGACCTCTTCATCTTAGGGAGGCAGTGACCACACACTGTAAGTCTTTTCTTCCTTTCAGCCACTCTTTGGAGGGCATAAAAATTATCTTGCCTGAAATCCCCATCCAAGCTCGAGGATATTCTCAGCGTCCCCAACAGAGGGGTTAGTTTTATACCAAACAAAGGCTGGAAGCTCAAGATTGATTATAGATAATAGTTTAACCAACTGGGTTACTTGCAATGGGGCCAGTATGGGGTGGCTGCCAGATTAAATAGTCTCAATAATGAATTGATCCCCTGGAAGACCCCAGTAAAAATCAAGTGATAATTATAGAAATCAGACAAAGGAAGGCGGAACTATAGAGTGCTTCACTGTGAATTGCTGGATATTTTAAGTTTTCTGCTTAGTAATTGGTCATTTCTGAGCTTGGGTACTAAGCCAGGGCTGTTGGGTAAATGCCCAAACACAGGGTTGAGTACTGATCATGAACTGGTCATTGTTAAATGTTTAAAATTAGAATTGAACAAATGGAAACTAATGACTCTATGAGAGAGCAAGAATCAGTCAAACAGAAACAAAAAAAATGAAAAAACAGATGAAAATGTAAAATACCTCATGGGTAAAACAACTGACCTGGAAAATCAATCCGGGAGAGACAATTTAAAAAATATAGGCCTACCTGAAAATCATGATGAAAATGCCAAGGAATATAATAGCTAAATTCCAAAATTACCAGATTAAAGAGAAATTACTGCAAGCAGCCAGAAAGAAACAATTTAAATATCACGGAACCACAATCAGGATTACACAGGATCTTGTGGCCTCTACATTAAAAGACCATAGGGCGTGGAACATGATATTCCATAAGGCAAAGGAGCTTGGAATGCAGCCAAGGATTAACTACCCAGCAAAAATGAGCATGATTTTTCAGGGAAGGAGATGGATATTCAACAAAATAGGGGACTTCCAAACCTTCCTGATAAAAAGACCAGAGCTCAACAAAAAATTTGATCTTCAAGTACAAGATTCAAGAGAGATATAAAAAGGTAAATGGGACAGAAGGATACAATATGTTGTTAATAAGGACAAAATGTTTACATCCCTACAAGGGAAGATGACACTTGCAACTCTTGAGAACTGTGCTGTTATTATACCATGTTAAAGGAGTATACATAAAGGGGGTGGATATAAGTTGACTTTGATGTAATGATAAAAAAAAATTTAATCAAGTGGGTTAAATGGATCCAAGTAAGTGGATTAGTCTGAGCTAAGAAAATGTACTGAGAAAGGAAGAGGCAGACAAGGGTAAATTACATTACAGGAAAAGACACAAAAACCTATTAGAGCAGAGGTAAAGAAGGGAGGGGGATGAGCATTGTTTAAACCTTACTCTCATTAGATTTGGCTCAAGAAGAGAATAACATAATCAGTTAGGCATAGAAATCTAACTTGCACTACAAGCAATAGGAAGGAAAAGGGGAAAGAAAAGGGAGGGGGGACAGAAGGGAGGGAAGAAGCGTAAGGGTAAAGGGGAAGAAAAGGGAAAGGGATAACAGAAGGGAGGTGGGACTGAAGGAGGCGGTAGTCAAAAGCATAACACTAGTGAGGGGGGGAAAGGAGAAAGGAGAAAGAAAAGCATAAACGGGGGGGAAAAAGGATGGAGAAAAAGACACAGATAGTAATCATAACTGTGAATGTGAATGGGATGAACTCTCCCATAAAACAAAGCGAATAGCAGAGTGGATTAAAAACCATAATCCTACAATATGTTGTTTACAGGAAACACATTTGAAAAAGAGTGACACATACAGGGTAAAGGTAAAAGGCTGGAGCAAAATATATTATGCTTCAGCTAAAGTAAAAAAGCAGGGGTAGCAATCCTGATCTCAGACAAAGCAAAAGCAAAAAATAGATCTTATCAAAAGAGATAAGGAAGGAAACTACATCCTGCTAAAAGGCACCATAGACAATGAAGTAATATTACTAAACATATATGCACCAAATGGTATAGCATCCAGATTCTTAGAGGAGAAGTTCAGGGAGTTACAGGAAGAAATAGACAGCAAAACTATACGAGTTGGGGACCTCAACCTCCCCCTCTATGAACTAGATAAATCTAACCACAAAATAAACAAGAAAGAAGTTAAGGAGGTAAATAGAACATTAGAAAAGTTAGGTATGATAGACCTCTGGAGAAAACTGAATAGAGATAGAAAGGAATATACTTTTTTCTCGGCGGTACATGGCATATACACAAAAATTGACCATATACTAGGGCATAAAAACCTCACAATCCAATGCAGAAAGGCAGAAATATTAAATGCATCCTTTTCAGATCATGATACAATAAAAATTATATGTAATAAAGGGCCATGGAAAGATAGACTAAAAAATAATTGGAAACTAAATAATTTAATCCTAAAAAATGATTGGGTCAAAGAACAAATCATAGAAACAATCAATAATTTCATTCAAGAGAATGACAATAATGAGACAACATACCAAAACTTATGGGATGCAGCAAAAGCAATTCTTAGGGGAAATTTTATATCTCTAAATGCTTACATAAATAAAATAGAAAAAGAGGAGATTAATAAATTGGGCATACAATTAAAAAAACTAGAAAAAGAACAAATTAAAAATCCTCAATTAAACACCAAATTAGAAATATAGAAAACCAAAGGAAAAATTAAGAAAATTGAAATTAAGAAAACTATTGAACTAATAAATAAAACTAAGAGCTGGTTTTATGAAAAAAAACAATAAAATAGATAAACCTTTAGTTAACCTAATTAAGAAAAGAAAGAGGAAAACCAAATTACTAGTATCAAGAATGAAAAGGGTGAAACTACCACCAAGGAAGAGGAAATCAAAACAACAATTAGGAATTATTTTGCCCAACTATATGCCAACAAATTTGACAATCTTAGTGAAATGGATACATATTTACAAAAATATAAATTGCCCAGATTAACAGAAGAGGAAGTAAAATACTTAAATAACCCCATCTCAGAAAAAGAAATTGAAGAAGCCAATGATGAACTCCCTAGGAAAAAATCTCCAGAGTCAGATGGATTTACATGTGAATTCTATCAAACATTTAAAGAACAATTAATTCCAATACTATATAGACTATTTGGTAAAATAGATGAAGAAGGAATCTTACCAAATTCTTTTTATGATACAAATATGGTACTGATACCTAAACCAGGAAGAGTCAAGACAGAGAAAGAAAATTATAGACCAATTTCTCTAATGAATATAGATGCAAAAATTTTAAACAAAATATTAGCAAATAGATTACAGCAACTTATCACAAGAATAATACACTACGACCAGGTAGGATTTATACCAGGAATGCAGGGCTGGTTCAATATAAGGAAAACTATCAGCATAATTCATCATATCAACACCAAAACTAACAGAAACCACATGATCATCTCAATAGATGCAGAAAAAACTTTTGACAAAATACAACACCCATTCCTATTAAAAACACTAAAAAGCGTAGGTATAAATGGAGTCTTCCTTAAAATAATAAATAGCATCTATCTAAAACCTTCAGCAAGCATAATATGTAATGGGAACAAGCTAGAAGCATTTCCAATAAGATTGGGGGTGAAACAAGGATGTCCATTATCACCACTGTTATTCAACATCGTACTGAAAATGTTAGCTTTAGCAATAAGAGAAGAAAAAACATTGAAGGTATCAGAATAGGCAAAGAAGAAACAAAGCTATCACTCTTTGCAGATGACATGATGTTATACTTAGAGAATCCCAGAGAATCAAGTAAAAAACTACTTGAAATAATAAACAACTTCAGCAAAGTTGCAGGCTATAAAATAAACCCACATAAATCATCGGCATTTCTTTATATTACCAACAAAACCCAACAGCAAGAGATAGAAAGAGAAATTCCATTTAAACTTACTGTAGACATAAAATATTTAGGAGTCTACCTCCCGAAACAAACCCAGGAACTCTATGAACACAATTACAAAACACTTTTCACGCAAATAAAGTCAGATCTAAATAACTGGAAAAACATCAGTTGCTCATGGGTAGGCCAAGCTAATATAATAAAAATGACAATTCTACCTAAGCTAATTTACTTATTCAGTGCCATACCAATCAAACTACCAAAAAATTATTTTATAGAGTTAGAAAAAATAATAACAAGATTCATTTGGAAGAACAAAAGGTCCAGAATATCAAGAGAACTAATGAAAAGAAATGCAGGGGAAGGTGGCCTAGCCATTCCAGATCTTAAATTGTACTATAAAGCAGCAATCATCAAAACTGCTTGGTACTGGCTAAGAAATAGAGTGGTGGATCAGTGGAATAGGTTAAATATGCAAGACACAGTAGTCAATGACTATAGTAATCTATTATTTGATAAACCCAAAGACCCCAGCTTCTGGGATAAGAACCCACTCTTTGAAAAAAACTGCTGGGAAAACTGGAAAAGGGTATGGCAGAAACTAGGTATAGACCAAAATCTCACACCATATGCCAAAATAAAGTCAAAATGGGTACATGATTTAGATATAAAGGCTGATACTATAAGCAAACTGGGAGAGCAAGGAATAGTTTAACTGTCAGATCTATGGAGAACAGAAGAATTCATGACCAAACAGGAGATAGAGAACATTACGAAAAGCAAAAAAGATAATTTTGATTACATTAAATTGAAAAGTTTTTGCACAAAAAAAGCCAATGCAACTAAGATTAGAAAGAAGGTAGAAAATCGGGAAAGAATTTTTATAACCAGTCTCTTTGATAAGGGCCTCATTTCTAAAATATATAGAGAATTCAGTCAAATTTATAAGAATACAAGCCATTCTCCAATTGATAAATGGTCAAAGGATATGAACAGACAGTTCTCAGATGAAGAAATTAAAGCCATCTATAATCATATGAAAAAATGCTCTAAATCACTATTGATTAGAGAAATGAAAATCAAAACAACTCTGAGGTACCACATCACACCGATTAGAATGGCCAACATGACAAAACAGGAAAATGATAAATGTTGGAGAAGATGTAGGAAAATTGGAACAATAATGCATTGTTGGTGGAGTTGTGAAATGATCCAACCATTTTGGAGAGCAATTTGGCACTATGCCCAAAGGACTATAAAAATGTGCATACCCTTTGACCCAGCAATAGCACTTCTAGGGCTATATCCCAAGGAGATCACACAAATGGGAAAAAGACCTACATGTACAAAAATATTCATAGCAGCTCTTTTTGTGGTGGCAAAGAATTGGAAATTGAGAGGATGCCCATCAATTGGGGAATGGCTGAGCAAGTTGTGGTACATGAATGTGATGGAATACTATTGTGCTATAAGAAATGATGAACAGGCTGACTTCAGAAAAACCTGGAAAGATTTGTATGGTCTGATGCTGAGTGAAGTGAACAGAACCAAGAGAATGTTGTACACAATAACAGCCACATTGTGTGATGACTAATATTGATAAACTTAACCCTTCCTGGCAATACAAGGATCTAAGACACCTCCAGAGGCCCTGTGATGGAAAATGCTATACACATCCAAAGAAAGAACTATGGAAGTCGAATTACTATTTTTTTTCTCTCCTGTTGAGTTTTGTTTCCTCTTTCTGATGGTTCCTCCTATTGGTTTTACTTTTTACTTACAACATCACTAATGTGAAAATATGTTTAATATGAATGTAAATGTATAGCCTATATCAGATTGTACGCTGTCTTGGGGAGGTTAGTGGGGAGGAAGGGGGAGAAAAATTTTAAACTCAAAAGCATATGGAAGTGATTACTGATAAATCAAAATAAATTAATAAAAAAAAGGACATACTATGGGCAAACAATTGGCTAATAATTAAGTAGAACAGGTGTTTGAATCTCAATTCTGTTTCCAAACCAAAATCCTTTCATCATTCCTACAATACCTCCTGGAATTTTTTTTAAAGAAGAAAAGAAATCTTTTGTGTGAAAAATGAGAGAAAGGACTTTAAACATCCCTAACTAGAGCAGTTAATATTTAAATCAGAAAAATACCTTAAGAAAACTTTCCAACAGAGAAAGAAGAATTTATTTTCCTTCCTCAAGAGAAGGGCATTCCCCAATTGATAAATGGTCAAAGGGTATGAACAAGCAGTTCTCAGATGAATAAATTAAAGCCATCTATAATCATATGAAAAAATGCTCTAAATCACTATTGATTAGAGAAATGCAAATCAAAACAACTCTGAGGTAACATCACACCTATCAGATTGACATAGCAGCTCTTTTTGTGGTGGCAAAGAATTGGAAATTGAGAGGGTGCCCATCAATTGGAGAATGGCTGAGCAAGTTGTGGTATATGAATGTAATGGAATACAATTGTGCTATAAGAAATGATGAGCAAGCAGGGTCCTTGAAGGAACAGTCTTGATATCACCATTATCACCTTTTCTCTTTCATAGCAAATTTCTAAAAGGCTAGGTAATTTGTAAAACTTCACGTTTGATGAATATTGCTGTTACAAATTTCAACACCTGAGTTACTCCCATTGGATACAAGAATGAAAGCTCTTAGGATTTTAGATTTTACTGTTCTGAATTTGTGGGCACTATTATTTAGAAATTCTTGTATAAGTTTAGGTCCTTAAAGTATCTCATTCTTTCTGGGTGACTTCAGGAAACTATATTCTCAACTGGGGAACAGGACAATTGGGACAAAAATGTGATTGCAACGATCCCTATAGCTGACTTTCAAAAGTTCCTTCTAAGAAGAATGATAAAGCTCCCACCCCCACTCCCCCATTGACTCAGAAGAGACCCTTTGGCAAAAGCAGGTGAGGGGTTGACACCTGAAGCTTCAGTCCTGACTTCCCATCAGGCACTGGGCTCAGTGGCAAAAGCACAGTGTGGGGTCGAAGCCTCAGCCCTGACTTCCCATCAGGCATCGCGCCTGTAGGGAAAGCACAGTGAGGGGTTAACACCTGAAGCCTCAGCCCTGACTTCCCATCAGGCATTGCACCGCGCCTGTTGCTCTCCGGCAGCAGTGGTGTAGTCTATAAGCCTGAGGAGCTCCCGTTCTTCTCCTGGGCCCTGTGGTGACTGTGGATAGGGTTCGGTGGGAGCGAAGCTGCCATGGGCTCCTCACAGAAGGAGTCGGTGGAGAGTGCCGAGGCGGGGACAGCGGGGAGCTCAGGCCTGGGAGCTGCGGAGTCTCCACAGCACCGCGAGTACGAGAAGCCCACGCATCGCGGCGTTGGGCCCCGAGATCGGCGCAAGCGCAGCCGAGAGCGCGGGGCCGATACGGGGAGTAGTAGCCTCCTGGGCGAAATCGAGGCCCGCGGCGGGTGCGCGCACGGACTCGATCGCGGCCAGGCCGAGCCTGTGGAGCCCAAAGTTGAAACGGCCTCCAAAACTGCCACCAGCTCCAAGACCAGCTCTGGACATGACTCATCTGTACGCATCAAGGAGGCCAATAAACGCCAGGCAGGGTTGGGCCTCAAACCTTTGGAGCTCAGTGCTGCTGAGAAGGAGACAGGCAGAGTGCTTCTCAGTCCAATGTTGGATTGGGTGGTTGGAGATCCCTCCGTGCCGCGCAGCCCAGCACGTGGCTGGGAGAAGGATAGCCTCCAATGGGAGATCTCTCGAACGGCAGCTGGTAGAGGACCAGAAGCTTCTGGGGGGAAGTAAAAGGAATTTCAAACGTATCGAACTTGCCAAAAAAAGAACAAGAAGCATACTTTGAAAGATGTGGCTACAAGGTGCAACCAAAAGAGAAGGATTAGAAATCATTAATTTCATGCCATCCAGTAGTAGAACCAGAACCTACAGAGGAAAAGTTGCCCATGACTCTTTAAGGCAAGAGATCAAATGGCATTTGAGAGAAAGAGGAGAACCTGTTAGATTATTTGGAGAAACTGATTATGAGGCATTTCAGCATTTAAGAAAAATAGAGATTCTCATGCCTGAGGTTAACAAGGGTTTGAGGAATGACTTGAAGGCAGCTTTAGATAAGATTGAGCAACAGCACTTTAAGGAAATTGTTGGTGCTCAAGAACCAAGAGAAGACACACAGAATGATCTGAAAATCCATAAAGAAAACACCACTATTGAAGAATTAAAAGCACTGGGAGAGCCCTTAGGAAGGGGGGATGATCATAAAGACAAGGATATCCTAACCAAATTCTATAAGTTTCTCCTTGGAGTTTGGACCAAAGAACTCCATGCCAGAGAAGATCACGTAAAATGAAGTGTGCATGGCAAACTGAACTGTGCCACTCAGAAATAGACAGAATCATATATGAGGCCACTTTTCAGAAAACTGCAAAACAGGACTCTTCCTGCTGATATTAAAGAATCAATAACAGACATGTGAATATGTGAAGAGATAATATGTGAAGGCCAATGATGCTTATCTTCAGAAGGCCATTGGAAATGCTCCTCGGCCATTTGGAGTCACTATGGTTGGGATCCATGCCAGAACTGGTCAGGGAAAGATTTTTTCCAAGCAAGTTGCACATGTTCTAAATGATGAGACACAACGAAAATACATTCAGGGTTTGAAAAGATTGATGACCATTTGCCAGAAGCACTTCTCAACACACCCATCAAAATGTGTGGAGTACAAGGCGCTATGACAGCTGTTTTCTGTGGAGCTGTAGCACAATAAGAAACTTAAGCCTGTGGCCTTCTGGGGAACTGCTACCAGAAATGAAGGGGAGAGAAAGAATCAAGTTTGGCGTAGCAGCTCTTTCTACCTAATGAATTTCTTTGTTTGTTTCAAAATTTGTTTGCTTCTTGCATCAGATATGACAGCAAACTATTGATTGTTTGTTGTATGATGTTTTGACTTTCCATAATCCCAAAATCAAAATCAAGCACCAAAACTTATTTCCCCATAGTTTAAGCACACAGACAACAATCATGGAGGGATTCCTACTGGACTTTTTCCTATCCTGTGCAAGTAGCTGGTAAATGATTAGAAAGAAACATTTGAGGTTGACTTGTCATTATTTTTGTAAAATATGATACTGTTCATGCTGCAATTATATTTATATTTATGGGAAAAACTTTTTGCTTCTTCAATAACTACCTAAAAATTTAGCATCCCTTGGTGACAAAAAAAGAGGAGGCATGTACCAAGGAAAGAGCCATTGTGAAAGTATACTGATTAAAGTGATTTGCCCACTCCCCCCTAAATCAAAAGGGGAGAAATTGAGCAAATTGAGGGGATTAGTATAGCAAGTGAAAATTGAGCAAACCATGCTAACTCCATCTTGTGACTCAGTTCTGGAGCTAGCTTAGAAGCTGGACTAGACCCATCATTGACGAAAAACTGTCTTGTTAGAAAAGCTTATTATATCATTTGAACCTAGCCCTTTGTGGTTGGAAAATTCAACCATCTCTACATGCTCTTTAGAGACCCTTATCCAAGGACCTAGATAATGCTGACCAGAAACCATAGTCAGATCCAAAAGATTGAAGAAGACTAAGCAGCCCCCGGAAGAAGAATCTTCCAAGAAGGACTTTATTCCATCCAAACCTGCTGTAGGAATCATGTACTCACCTCATGAGGGTAGGAGTATTGTGGAGAAGACCAATAGCTTTGTATTCTCAAATGTCCATGAATTTGAATTTAGGGTTGTTGATTTCATTTGGAAAAGAGTGAACTTCAATTTTCTTAATCCTAATAAGTACCATGCCTACTTCTGACCAGTCAGCAAGTTCAAGGAGGGGGAGGTACAGAAGTCCTAGGCTGTCATCCCCAAGGTCATATAGCAGAAGCAACAGGCTCCCAGAATCAGCTGCCCCAGAAGGGCCAAGCCTAGGTAGATCCTAAAGATCACCTGTACCCAAGGAGCCCCCTCCAGAGTTCAAGTTCATCACAGACCCCTTCACCCCTAACCTTCAACCTGGATATGGTGAAGCTGACCACTCAGTTTGTAGCCTGCAAAGGGCACCATTTCCTCATCCAGCTCATGCAGAAGGAGCAGAAGAGTGACAGTTTCACTTCCTGTATCCCCAACATGATCTCTTCAACTACTTCACCTGCTGGAGCAGGATATCAAGATTCTGATTTCACCCAAAGGCTTAGTCGTGAAACTCAAGAAAGAGGCAGAAAACCCCAGAGAAGTTTGGGATCTGTTTCTGAGTAGTACACCAAGTAGCTAAACTGCTAGCTTGTTGTTTATTGACTCCTTGGAGTTGGCCTGGAGGTGTCTACACTTCACTCTGGAACCTCCTGGAGGTCAAGTCTTTCCTGGAATCCTCTCAAGCTGTTGTAGGAAGTGTAGCAGGATTTTTACTGAGCCAGTCTCTAACCTGAGAATGCTCTAACTGCACAAAGCAGGCCTAGAGACGGGAGTGCTAGCAATCAAGCAGTTTAATCAGTTTCAGAGTGAGGAATGTTCTCTTAGCTCAAGGAAAAGCACAGGTTATATATTTAAATCACGTTTGGGGAAGGAGTTGAGAAGGTGGATTCCAATCATTTAGTGGTTTCTCACGAGAAACCCTTTAAGTCCCACAATACAACAATTCTGGAGTCAAGTCTTTGGGGGTTGTGACCACCTCCCCTACAGAACAGAACCAGAGTTCTGTGATGGGAACAGGTTCTTCAATATTTGATTTGCTTCACTTAAGGTCCAGTGATTGTGAGCGTTGTCAGAGTTTTGATTAATCAGTTTAAGCTGCATTGTGAGCTCTGATTCCCAAGCCAGAGTCAGCTCTTGAGAAAACTAAATTATTGGCATATTCATTACATATGTCATATCAATTAATATGAAAATTATAAATTCCTTCACAGAGGACTACTGCTTTACTCCAACTTTTGTTTATTTCTGCTGCTCTACATTCATTCTGAGTCAATGTACCACGTTTTTGTGGGTATGGAGGAAAACTGGAGAGCCTAAAGTTTTCTAACCTACTCTGCCATCTTCCCCTAAAACAGTTTCAAAGTTAATCGGCTCGATTTTCATATCCTTCTCTTTGCAGAGACTTTTCCCCATTTCTGTCCTGCATACTGCAAACGGTCACTAAGTAAATGTTATATGCAAATGGTATCTTAAGTATTATCTATAGCATGTAACTGCCCTTGTGCCACATGAACTATAAGGCTTATTTTTGTCCTTTTATTTAAATTTTGCAGGTGATTAATTCTATCTTCTCTTGACTTCTGTTCCAACTGTGTCCAAATGTGTGTCATTTTTTATTCAGATTTATAACACAGCACAATATCTCTCAAGAAAATAATAATCTTAACTATTCACTGCTTTTATTCCTAAAGTAGTTGAACAGTATCATTTTAGCCCTTAACCAATTAGTGAAATTGCCAATGAGTTCTCAACACTCTTGTCTCTAAGTACTTCTAACATCTAGTTTTTCTATTGGTGTGAAAGTTAGACTCAGTGCTTCCAATGACTTAGACTAGGCAAAATGTCTCTTGGATTGATCTAACTTGGCTCTGTGGATAAGAATACAATCTGAAAACTGGGTAAAGGATCCCTCCCTCATAAAAAAAAAAGTCTGAAACTAATGAATCTAATGATGGAATACACCTTACTCTGATCCATCTGATCCAGTTTGTTGACTAGTCATTGCTTTTAAAATTGTCTGTGCTTGTTTTTAAATAAAATTCTGGCACTGGCCCTGGAGTCAGGAGGTCATGAGTTCAAATCTGGCTTCAGATACTTGACACTTACTAGCTGTGTGATCCTGGAAAAGTCATTTAGCCCCAATTGCCTTGCCTAAATAAATATGAATGAATAAATAAATAAAATTCTCTCTACTCCTACTGGACCCAAGGGACAATTGTAAAGGCATTGAATTAAAAAAACAAAACAAAACTGATGGCCATCTTCCACTTGATTTGAATCTTTGTGGACAACTACTACCTGTAGTCAGGGGCAGTTGTTTGATTTGATTACATTCTCATTGCCAAATTCCCCCTCTATAGTACCATTCAAGTAAGTGGCGAGGTCCTCTGACCTAGAGGCAAGCTGAATGCTTTTCTTCACCATATCTCTAAGGAAATAATGAGAAAATGAATCCAGATCCATTGAGGCAAGTAACTTCATCCCATGAATCACATGTCCAATGGTAGCAAATTCATTCCTTTTTATGTAGAAGTACAGGGGTTCATTGTTGTCTCTCTCTCTCTCTCTCTTTTTTTTTTTTTGGCTAGGCAATGGGGTTAAGTGACTTGCCCAGGGTAACACAGCTAGTAAGTGTCAAGTGTCTGAGGCCAAATTTGAACTCAGGTCCTCCTGACTCCAGGGCCAGTGCTCTATGCACTGTACCACCTAGCTGCCCCGATTGTTGTCAAGACACTGTAAAACAAATCCAAAAGAATGAAAAAATAGAAGAGAATGTAAAATATCTCATTGGAAAAACAACTGACCTGGAAAATAGATCCAGGACAGAGAATTTAAAAATTATTTGGACTACTGAAAGCCATGATCAAAAAACAGCCTAGACATCATCTTTCAAGAAATTATCACGGAAAACTGCCCCAATATTCTAGAACCAGAAGGCAAAATAGAAATGGAAAGAATCCACCAATCACCTCCTGAAAGAGATCCCCAAATGAAAACTCCTAGGAATATTGTAGCCAAAGTCCAGAGTTCCCAGGTCAAGGAGAAAATATTGCAAGCAGCCAGAAAGAAACAATTCAAGTATTGTGGAAATACTATCAGGATAACACGAGATTTAGCAGCTTCTCTACATTAAGGGACAAGAAGGCATGGAACATGATATTCCAGAGGGCAAAGGAGATAGGATTACAACCAAGAATCACCTACCCAGCAAAACTGAGTATAATCCTTCAGGGTAAAAAATGGTCATTCAGTGAAATAGGGGACTTTCAAGCATTCTTGATGAAAAGACCAGAGCTGAATAGAAAATTTTCAAATAGAAGACTTTCAAATACAAGACTCAAGTGAAACATGAAGAGGTAAACAGGATAGAGAAATCATAAGAGACTTATTAAAGTTGAACTGTTTACACTCCTGCATAGAAAGAAGATATTTGTCACTCATGAGTCCTTTGTCAGTATTAGGGTAGTGGGAGGGAAAAAATTATATGTTTGTATAGATAGATAGAGGGCACAAGGTGAGCTGAAGATGAGGTGATATCTGGAAAATAAAATTAAGGGGTAAGAGAGGATTATACTGGGAGAAGGAGAAAGGGAGAGGTAGAATGGGGTAAATTATCTCACATGAAATAGACAAGAAAAGGTTTTTACAGTGGAAGGGAAATGGGGGAAGGTGTGAGGGAATGAGTGAATCTTATTCTCATAGGAGTTGGCTTAAGGAGGGAATGACATACACAATTGGGTATGGAAATCTATCTTACCCTTAGGAAAATAAGGGGGGAAGGGGACAAGAGAGCAAGGGGATGATAGAGGAGAAGGTGGATTGGGGGAGGGGATAATCAGAAGCAAACACTTCTGAGGAGGGACAGGGTCAAAAGAGAGAATAGAATAATTGGGGGGCGGGATAGGATGAAGGGAAATATACTCAGTTTTTCACAACATGACTACTATGGAAGTGTTTTGCATGACTACACATGTATAACCTGTATCAAGTTGCTTGCTTTTTCAATGAGGGTGAGTGGGGAGAGAGGAAGGGAGAAAATTTATAACCCGAAGTTTTAAAAACACTTGTTTAAAAAAAATTGTTTTCACATGCAACTGGGAAATAAGAAATATAGGAAATGGGGTATTGACATATATCCTGCCCTACAGGAAAATGGAAGGGGTAGGGGATAAGAGAAGGGAGAGAGAGAAGCGGGGGCAGATTAGGGGGAGGGGCATAAAGAATGCATGCCATCTTGGGGTGGGGGGAGGGATGAGATGGGGAGGAAATTTGGAGCTCAAAATCTTTGGGAAGTGAATGTTGAAAACTAAAAATAAATAAATGTAAACATAAAATTTTGTAAAAAGGAGATAGAACCATCTCTTGCCTTTTTAATTGTTCAGTCCAAGAGATTGAGGGTACTCTTGGGAACCACACTATGCTTAAAATGAAAGGAGACAGGGCAAGATAGAAATGCTCACTATGTCTAATTTTTGCCAGATTCCTAGATTCAGTCTATCTGTTGGATCCAAATCAGATTTCACGTAAAGTGGCTGGCAATCAATAGTGATACACATTTTGTCCCAAAAAGATTTAGTGCTGCCCATGTGGCAACTTTGTTTGCATTGTCCAGAATCTTAAAAAGAGAGCCTAGGGGCAGCTAGGTGGCACAGTGGATAGAGCACCAGCCCTTAAGTCAGGAGGACCTGAGTTCAAATCCAGCCTCAGACCAAACACTTGACACTTACTAGCTGTGTGACCTTGGGCAAGTCACTTAACCCCAATTGCCTTAGGAAAAAAAAAAGAAAAAAGAAAGAGAGAGCCTAAAGCATCAGTCAGCCACTATGGCAGAGACTATCTGTGTGTATACATGGGTACATTGGTTTTCCTGTTGCCCAAACATGTCCTCAAGATAGTTTGGATTACCAGTTCCTGAGTTAAATTAAAAAGCAAAGGACAAAGAGGACAACATTGTCTTAACCCTGTATAAATAATGAGATTCAGAGAAAAACTATTCTTGAAATGAAAAGAAGTCTTTCTACCCTGATAATCTTTGTATAACATTAATGCCCTCATCACACAAGCCAGTCTGCTTTGGTGCCAACACTATGGCACTGAGCCAAATGCATCTGTCGAATCCCACCAGACCACCCCACATATTCTTATGTTTTGGCCTCTTCAGTGATAGACTTCAGTGAGAAATTATATTCATAGCATAAATTGATTGGTGTTGAAGCTCTTCTGACCCTGCTAATGCATTCATTTATAGTGCTCTAATCTCCTAACCTTTTTGATAAAACTGATCTCAATCATGATAGATCTCATGGTTGATAAATCTCAACTATGGTGTTATATAGGACATGGGTGTCCAGATGAAGGAAGATTCTTATCACCTTTCTTGTAGATTCAAATGTCATTAGAAATTTATCACTCCTTTGGGACAATTATATTTGTGCAAAATGTTAAAAATAGCTATGCTATATAGTCTGGGAAACTCATTCTTCCAGTATCTCAGATGAGCCCAAACCTCAAGATGCATAAATGAGCCCAGAAATGGGTTTTCCATATCAGCCAAAGTATTAAGGTTAGGTACTATAATAGGAGTAAAACTGCGAGGAAATTGATGGTAAGACCACAACTACATCTTTAAAATACAAAATTGGTATTGGGATCTGACAAAGGAGAAACTTCACTGAATAGATTGAGGAAAGTTTGAGGATGGTTAGTTCTAAACTGTCTCTAAATCTGGACTGCTCTGTCTTTAGAATTTGATGTTATAGACATTATTAAAATTCTTCCAAATACCATTGCACTTCAAATCCTCATGTGCTTTTTTTTTGATAAAATTTGTTATTCTTACCTGGAAGTCTGCTCTATTTTTGTAGCTGTTAAAATTTGTAATCCATCCTTTTTGAAAATCCAATAAAAGTGAATTGCTAAAATTTTTTGGTGATACTCTGTTGTTTAAAGTTCTATTACCCACTTCCCTGTTTAGTGGTTTTTCTGTTACCTCAGTTAAAAGTATCTGAAGAGCATCCAAATCAATAGATTCATTATTGTTTTTATTAGGTCCTTATGCTTCCTGAGGAATTTGTCTTATACCAAGTTAATTTTTATTCAGGTTCATTTCTTTACAATTTGCAAATCTCTTGGCCTGGGCTATCCCTAATGGGGCTTATTCAGATTGCTTTTTAAATAGACCTGTTAATAAGCTTTCTGTTTTCTCAGTGTGTGCTGAAACAATGTCTTTTTACTGCTAACCCTCTGTGACTGTCTGGATGGCCTCTCCGAGAGGCATGGAAGAAGACAGAACATGTTCTGTTATCATAGATGGAGATAAATGAAACTTTTGCCGAGTAAAGCTCCTTAATAAGAACTGGTATTGTTGGGATTACTGAATACAGTACATCCATGGTTTTTTAAAGGGCACAGTCCTTGTTGAGGCTCCTTCTGCTCTTTAATAGTGACAAATATTATCTAGCCCCCTATATAATTGAAAATAAGCTTCCATCTGAGATTTTGTGACAAACTTTGATAGACCTCCATGCTGCTTACAGATCTTTGAGAGTGGGTCATATCTGTGACACCTAAAATCTATAGCCAACACAGAGTTCACTATATAATTTTCTAGGCCAGTCCCTTCCTTATCTGATGTCACTAGTCAAGAGTCAATTTCATATTAAATTCTGATTTGAGGATATTAAAACTGTCATTCCCATTACCAATTCTAAACCTCTCTATGTTTAATCTTAAATCATCCTTATTTACTAAGCCTAATATTTTCCCTAAAACTATCCCTGCCTAAGAAATAGAGTGGTGGATCAGTGGAATAGGTTAGTACACAAGACACAGTAGTCAGTGTAGTAATCAAAAAAAGTCAACTCAAAATCTTAGAAAAGTGAATGTTGAAAACTAAAAGTAAATTAAAAAAAAAAACTGTTCCTGAACCCTACTACTAAGTCTGAAGTTGTAGCTTTGATCTTCTTCAGTAATACTTTCCTATCTTGCTCTCATAATATTCCACTATTTATAAAAGAAATCTGGGGGTACTCGATCTTTTGCTTGGAGTTTTAAAAAATTAGAGAAATAAACTGGAAAAAATTGTAAATAGAAATCTCATCCAAAATGAAAACCCTACTGTTCTAGAATTTAGTTCTCAAATCAATTTTTTTAAATATGGACATATAAGCATCTTGAAAAGACTTGAAAAAATGTGCCTCAAGATGTTACATCTTTTATGTAATAATCATGCTAAACTTCTGTTATCCAACTTATTGTTGAATCTTTTTGGCATTGCAGGTGGTCAAAATGTTGACATGTGGCTCCATCTAGTGTTGAAGATGCATTACCATTCTGTATTTGACATGCCTAGTACAGACTGCTCCAGATTATAATCTTGTCTCCCATCACTCCTCAGGATGAGGCTCAGGGCCACCAAATACCAGAATCAATGATTCTGTGCTTTCATGAGGTACTTTAACACACACACACACACACACACACAAAATAGAGACAAAAGCAAAAGACAATATGGCCCACTATTTGAGGATTAGTCATTGTAAATTAGAAGCTATAATATGCAATCCTCTCTCTTTATAAGAGGGAAATAGCATTTTTAAAAATTTTACCTAACCTTGTTAAAAAAAAAATCCTAGATCTTCCTCTCTTTCAGCCCTGACACCTGGACTTGGAAAGAAAGTACATAAAGTACATAAAGGTGGGTTGGGCTGGGTGACTTGATTTCATTAGTCCATTTTGCAGAAGTAACTAAATTTTGTTTGAGGTGAGGAATGTCAACAATTTGGCCACAGCCTTTGCCCTCCTCCTCCCCACCCCTTAACTCACAGAGCTTCCTGTTTTAGAAGTGATGCAGTGGACTTTGCCTTTGGCTCCAGGGGCTCTCACTATTTGCTATTTTCTAAACTTACATGGATTGCTAAGCCTCCTGAACCTTGTTGGTTCCCTGAGGTGGCTTGCTTCCCTAGGTTCAGATCTGATCCAACTAGTTCCTAATTACTTGTCCCCACTTTGCTGCTGCTGCTGCTGCTACCACCACACTTGCCCATTCATGGGTGATCCAATACTATTAACTACTTCCCTCTTTCTCTTACACCAGCTGCCACTATTCAAAATCACACTAATGTATTTCCCATGGTTTATTTACCTGAGGATAGAATATATATGAATCTCAAATTCATGCAACAAAGTAAAGTAACTAGGAGTATAATGAAAATAAATCTACCTTGTCAAGGACTAGGTGATATTTAAACTTTTTAAATATTTTATTGAGGATAGTTGCACAAGTCCATTTTGACCCATGACTCTCTCTGAGCTCTCCCACCCCAGAACTTTCCCATCCCCAGAAAGTGATGTCCTACCACCATACCAATGGTTCTTACTGTTGATCTAACTTCTCAGTAAACAACATTTTGTAGAAATTAATTGGCTAATTGATATTGGGGAGATATCAATTGATTATATGATATTGGAGAGATGGAAGAAGGACACATTGGATGGGAGTGCAAGAATAACAGTATTAGACAACCCCAATACACCAGAGAGAAGTCTAGAACCCTGAGAGGGGAGGTCACATTCTGGAGACCCAATCTTCTAGTCTGAGTGTGGGTTATAAGACCTCAGAGCATGTATTAATCTGTAATATACATATACATATATATATAACTAGATAGTTAGATAAACATTTATTAAGCACATACTGTGTGCCAGTCACCATGCTAAGTGCTAGGGATACAAAAAGAGGCAAAAGTCTCTGCCCTCAAGGAGTTTACAGTCTAATGGAGGAGACAACATGCAAACTAATACATACAAATTAGCTTTATATGGGATAAAAAGGAGATAATTAACAGAAGGAAGGTATTGAAATTAAGAGAGGTTGGGGAAAGCTTTCTATAGAAGGAGGAACTTTATTTTGGACTTAAAGGAAGCCAGAGAGGTCAGTAGTTAGAGCAGATGAGAAAGAGTGTTACAAGTATGGGGGACAGACAGAGAAAATGCCCAGAGCTGAGAGATGGAGTGTCTTATTTATGGAATAGACAGGAGGCCAGTGTTACTGGATTGAAGAGTTTGTTTCAGGGCATATAAGAAGTATAGTATAAAAGTATAAGAAGACTGAAAAATTATAAGGGGCTAGGTTATAAAGGGCTTTGAATGCCAAACAGAGCATTTTACATTTGATCCTGGAGGCAATAGGAAACCAATGGAGTTGACTGCATAGGGAGTGAACATGGTCAGACTTGGTTTTAGGAAAATCACTTTAATGACTGAATGGAATATGGATTGAAGTAAGGAGAAACTTGAGACAGGTAGACCCACCACAAGGCAAGAAGTGATAAAGGCATGCACGAGAGTGGTGGCAGTGGCAGAGGAGAGAAGGGACCTATTTGATAGATGTTGCAAAGGTGACATTGACAAGCCTTGGCAACAGATTGGAAATGGGGCAGGAGGATGGGAAGATATTGAGGAGTCCAGGATGACACCTAGGTTACAAGCCTGAAGGACTAAGAGGATGGTGTTGCCCTCTACAATAACAGAGGTAGGAGGGTAGAGAGAGTTTAAAGGAAAAATAATAAGCTCCATTTTAGACATATTGAATTCAAAATATTTATTGGATATGCAATTCAAGATATCTGAAAGGAAGTTAAAGTTGTGAGACTGCAGGTCAGCAAAGAGATTGGGGCAGGATTGGAAGATCTGATCATTATCACCATAGAAATGGTAACTAAATCCATGGGAGCTGATGAGTAGTATAGAGGGAGAAGAGAAGAGGGTCCAGGACAGAACCCTGAGGGACACCTGTACTTAGTAAGAGTGATCTGGAGGAGGTTCCAGGAAAGGAGACAGAAAAGGAGCAGTCAGACAGGAGAACCAGGAGAGAGTGGTATCCTGAAAAATTTGAGAGAAGAGAGTATCAAGGAGGGGAGAGTGATTAACAGTGTCAAAGGCTGCAGAGAGGTCAAGGAGAATGAAAATTGAGAAAAGGCCATTGGATTTGTCAACTAAGATCATTACTAAGTTTGGATCATTACTAAGTTTTGGTAGAATGATATGGTCAAATATACCCCAGATAGTAAGGGGTTAAAGAAGAGAGTGAGAGGAGAGAGAGTGGAGGCACCTATTGGAAATGACCTTTTTGAGGATTAAGTGAGAATTTTTTCAGGATAGGAGAGACACAGGTATATTTGTAAGCAGTAAGAAATGAGCTGGTAGACAGGGAAAGATTGAAAATAAGTGATAGAGTCGGGGGTGATGGAGGGGGCAATCTGTTGGAAGATTCAGGATAGAATGGGATCACTTGAACAAATAGAGAGGTTAGCCTTTGTGAAGAGTAAGGCCACTTAATCAAGTGAGACAGAGATGAAGTAGGAGAAAATATATGAATGATAGGAAATGAGGAAGAGGGAGTTCATTACAAATGGCCTCAATTTTTTCTGCAAAGTATGAGGCAAGGTTCTCTGCTAAGAGAGTGGAGGGCGAGGGAGCCATGAGAGATTTGAGGAGAGAGGAAAAGATTTGGTAGAGCCACTGTGGACAGTGGGGTAATTGATAATTTGATAAGGGATGTATAGTAGGATTGCCTAGCAGCAGTGGGGGACCAGTTGAAGTGGACCAGGTCAGAATGGTTGCTGCATGATTTTCTTTTTTTTTTTTCCTCCTGAAGTTCTACCTCTTCTCTTCTTAAAAACTGTATTTATTTTATTTTTAATTTATGAAATAAAACAAGCATTTCCGTAACATAGTAGAATAAAAGATAATTGCACATGAAGCTGAAAATAACAGCATATACAACTTGTTATTCCTTTTAAAAATATAATAAAATCAGCCTGTAAATTTCTTTCTTCCCTCCACCCACGCTAGATAGCTGCCACTACACACAAATGTATGTGTATACACATATACACACATACACACACACACACATACATACACATACATATAAAGATATATATGGAGATAGCTCATTGTATTCCCTATTGCATTATCCTTAGGGGCTGTTTCTGACCACTGTGTGAATTTACTGCTTATGATCTAGACCAATTCTTCCACTCCCCAAGGTTAGTTTTATGAATTGATGATGAATTAGAACAAAAAAAAATGAGGGAATGAATAGAATGCCCAATGGTAGATAGAAGAGTGTGAAAAAATGACAAAATGTTAAGACCTAGAGGAGCTCAGATTCCCCTCAAACATACCAGTGTGCTTCAGAAATGCACCACTCTAAGAACAATTAAGAAGACTTAACTAAATTAAGAAGAACCTGTAGACTCCCTTACTTAAGCCAGGAATCCACAGAAGGAGCCCTACAACCCTGCAGAAACCCTGGGATAGATAAGCTGGGGCAGGCCAAAAGCTGTTGCCCAGCCCAACATCTCTGGAGCCCAAAGCCTGAGGTCCATCACTACAGGAGCACAAATCAAGGAAACCACTTTAGGGGTGGTTCAGAATAGCCCTAGCAATTTAAGCCTAGCAGTACATGAGCCCAGCCTGAACCATCACTCCAAACCAGAAGCCTGTGGCTACAGGAAACCAGCCAGAGAGAGTAGCTGTGGGGCATTCTAAGTAGGGTCCAGTGTGGCATTAGATCTAGAAAGAGAAATTTTATTCAAAATAATTATGGAAGGTATAAAATATTTAGAAATATATCTACTAATATGCACCCAAAGCTATCTGAATCTATCTATAAAATATTCTTTGCAGAAAAAATACAGACCTAAATAACTGCAGTAACATTAATTCTTCATGAATAAGTTGAGCAAATATAATAAAAAAATGATACTACCGAAATTAATTTACTTATTCAATGCTATACCAATTAAAATATCAAAAGAATAGATCTAGAAAAAAATAATGAAATTCAGATGGAGGAACAAAAGATCAAGAACGTCAAGAGTAATAATGAAAGAAAAAAAAAGTGGGACAGAAGGTAGTCTAAGTGCCAGATCTCAAACTGTGCTACAAAGCACATCCTTCTCCAGCTCATTTTGCAGATGAGGAAACTGACGCAAACAGGATTAAGTGACTTGCCCAGTATCATACAAATAGTGAGTGTCTGAGGCTGAATTTGAACTCAGATCTTCCTGACTCCAGGTCCAGCACTCCATCCACTGTGTCACCTAGCTGCCCTAGTAAAATGATTTGGCACTGGTTTAAAAAAGAGAGGTCAATCCATTGAACAGATTAGGTATTCAACATATAGAAGCAAACACAATAGCATTGTGTTTGACAAACTCTAGGGAAGAACTCACTGCTTGTTAAAAACATCTGGAAAAACAGGACAGTAGTCTGACAGAAATTAATTTTAGAACAGTACTCCACACCATAATCCAAGATAAGCAAGATAAATTCCCAATAGATGCATGTTGTACATACAAAGGTCAGATCATAAAAAAATAAGAGAATCAAGGAAGAAATTGCTTTTCAGATTTACATGTAGGCAATTTCATGACTAAATAAAGAATAGAGGAAATCACAAGATGAAATGGACAATTTTGATTATATAAAATTAAGAAGTTTTTGTGCAAAAAAAAATATGGTTAATATTACAAGGGAGATGCATTACTGGAAGGGAAAACTTTACAGCAAGTTTCTCCATTGAAGGTCTCATATCCAATATATGTAAGAAACTGATTCAAATTTATCATAGTAATAGCCAGTCCTCAGTTGATAAATGGTTAAAGGAAAAGAATAGGAAGTCTTCAAATGAAGAAATCCAAGCTATCAACAACCATATGGGAAAACACTCTAAATGACTAATTAGAGAAGTGGAAATTAAAGCATCTTTGAGGTTCTACTTCATTGTCATCAAACTGGCAAAAGTAACAAAAGAAGAAAGTAATCCATACTAGAAGAACTATGGAAAAAGAAGTACACTACTGCATTGTTGATGGAACTGTGAACTGGTCCAATCATTCTGGAAAATGAAAGTTATTGAATTGTTTATACTCTTTTACCCACTATTAGATTTATGCCCCCAAAGAAACCAAAGAAAGAGGAAAAGGACTTATGTGTACAAAAATATCTATAGTAGCTCTTCTCATGGTAGCCAAAAAATGGAAACTAAAGGGTGAATGATGAAGAAATTATGATATATGAATGCAATAGAATATTACTGTGCCATAAAAAATGATGAAATGGACAGTTTTAGGGGAAACTGGGAATAGTTTTAGGAATGGATACAGAGCAAAATGTATAGAACTAGGAGAACAATGTATGCATTGATAATGACACCATATCAAAAAACAACTTTGAAAGACTTTAGAACTCTGACCAATGCTATGATAAGCCATAAATTCAAAAAGAATGAAATGAATTATGCCACTCACCTCCTGACAGAAGTGATGATCTTAAAAATGTAGAAAGAGACATATATTTTTCAGACACAGCGAACATGAGAATTTGTCTTGTCGGACTATTCATTTATGTATAAAAGTTTTTTTTGTTTGTTTGTTCAGTGGAGGATATAGTGGGATGGAAAGATTAATAAAGGAAAAAATAAAAAATGATAAGTAAAGAATGGTCAGCACTGTGAAAGTATGGTAGATAATGACTTTTCCTGACTGCAAGAAGCAGGAAGGGATTTCTGCTTAGATGCTGGAGAGGGACAGTTCACTGATACTTTCTCCTTTGGGGAGTTAGAAGAGAAGGAATAATGTCATAGAGGGTGTTGTCTCACTCAACAACATATTGTTCACAATAGTGCCTCTATGCTGCCAATAGTATCTCTGTGATGATCAAATGACTAGTTCTTTATTGCAGGGTTGATGGAATACAATGTGTCTCACACATTGGTGTTATAGGGTTCCCGTAATAGACTGATGGAACTGGGCTACAGAATATTTCCTGATGCTCTGCACACAAGAAGATGTATGAGGCATTTAATTGAGAAAATGTATTACAGAAAATAGAGGTGGGCCAGTCATGTGGTGAGAGCAAATGATTGCAGATGGACAATGTGGGTCTTCAGTGGCCCCCAAAGAATATTTAAAAAAGCCCAAAGTTAGGCCACATTGGATAAATTCTTTATATGGAAGATCTGTGGGCACACATGGACAGAATTGTACAGAATGACACTGCATGAATAGGCTATGATTTCCACCAATGGGAGAAGAAATACCCACATCAATAAGATTGCAGGTTCACTGAACTATCAAGATATATGTGTCAAGTAACAGTACAATGTTGAGGAAACAGCACTGTATTTGTCATCATAAGAATAGGTTTGAGTCCTGACTCTTTTATTTGCTAGCTGTATGAACTTAGACAAGTCATTAACCCCTTGGAATCTTGATTTCCTTATGTCTAAAATGAGAGTAATAATACCTATACTACCAATTAAATGAATTATCATTAGAAAAATAATGAATAAGGGGCAGCTAGGTGGCACAATGGATAGAGTCCTGGCTCTGGAGTCAGGAAGACCTGAATTCAAATCCAACCTCAGACACTTGATCACTTGATACTTACTAGCTGTGCGACTCTGGGCAAGTCACTTAACCCCAAGTGCCTAGTAAAAAAAAAAAATAATAATAATAATGAGTAAAACTGATCTATTATTATATGTTGCCAGCCAAGTATTTTGTGCTCTTCAAAATATGATTCTGATTTTATTTTATCAGATATCAAAGATAGGGCAAGTACCTTAAAGTAAAACTGAGATACTGTAGCTTGTCCACAGATTTTTTTACTTGCAATGTTCAGGAGAAAGTGGTGGGAAAGAGAGGAAGAGAGAAGAGAGAGAGATGTCTAAGTACAAACTCAATTATATTTTTCCAACAGGATTTCTTTTATAAAGAAAACCACAAAATCAAAGGAAGTAAGTACACACTCTATTCTGACTGGCTACAAGGGACTGGAATACATGGAAGGACAGCAAACTAAACATAGTGAAGAAACATCCGCTGTAACAAGTTATAGGTGATATATAGTACAGACTATTAACTATAGAAAGAAACATCAGTTCAAACAGAACATAGAATACTTTTTGCTTCTCCAGTCAACTGCAGAATTCCTGTGCCTGAACCCAAGAATCTCCATCTTGGTTTTAAACAAAGTTACTTTAAACTCCATTTCACAAGCTAACATCAATAGTAGGCTATTGTGTGGCCATGCTGGTGAAAGGAACAGAAGGGTTGATATGGAGATGAAATGCAAGATAAAAGAACACTGAAAGGACAGATATTTATAAAGAACAGAGCCTGAATAGAGATAAGGTAGGGATAAATTCAGAAAACTTTTATGTGAGAAGAAAGGAATATAAATGAAGCAAACATTAAAAGGAAGACAAAAGGGAAGACAATATCAAGATTTTAAAATAATTCCTGGTATGCACTGCCCCCCAACCCCAATACACACACACACATATTGTAGTCCTATGGAGTAAAGCTCAAGTTAAGAAACCAAAAGAATATCCCAATGTTTGAAGCTAAAAAAGTTGCATTACCTAAATTCCACCAGAGGATGGTAGAATAGGGTAAACCCTGATAGAATAGGGAAAAATCATAGATTCATTTTTTTCTTTCAAAAGTTAACCAAGAGTGGATAGAGCACTGGCCCTGAAGTCAGGAGGACCTGAGTTCAAATCCGGCTTCAGACCAAACACTTGACACTTAATAGCTGTATGACCCTGGGCAAGTCACTTAACCCCAATTGCCTAAAAACTAAAAAAAAAAAAAAAAAAGGTAACCAAGATAGTAAATGACAATGTCTAATTTGTAAAGATCAAAAAGTTCTCATTCAAAAACCACTGATGATTTAAAACAAAATCTGGAGTTTGAGGTGGTGGGATGTGAACACCAATCCTGGAAAGAAATAAGACCAAATATTGATACTCTTCATTACAGTCAATTCCAGATTTGCAAACCAATTGCATTTCAAAAGTATGTTTTAAAGTAGGTTTTACAAAGTAATTCACGATAAGTACATGGAAGAGAAGTGTCTGTACCACGTAAGATTGAAGAGAGTCATTATAGAGACTTTATAGAGAAACATTTGAGCTAGGCTTTAAAGTCTATGTAAGATATCTTTTCAAGAGATGGGAGGGTATTCCAGAAATAGATGTGATTTGATTTTGGCAGCTTACAATGGGACTATTCCTTTCCTTTTGTTTAGTCATTTGTCAGTTGTTGGACTTTTCGTGACCCCTTTTCTCACTTTACAGATGAGGAAACTGTGACTTGCCCAGAGTCACATAGTAAGTTTCCAAGACCAGATTTGAACTCAGGAAGAAGAATCATCCTGACTCCAGGCCCAGCACTCTATCCACTTCATCTGGTTGCCCCATCCCTTCTCTAGTTCTGAGCATTATGACTCTTTTATTGCAACCTACCAACACATTCATTTTCTTGGCTTCTGTTTCATCCTATAGATACAAGTGTACTTGCAGTCCTCAGAGAGGTTTTTAGGTGAATTGTTTAGCCACCTTTTTCCTATCTTCTACTTGTGAAATTTGTTTTTTGAACCCAAGTGCAAGATTTTAATATTTATCTTTAATTTCACCTTGTTAGACTTAACGTAACATTGCAGCTTGTCAAGATCTCCTTGGATTCTGACTCTATCATACAATGTGTTAATCTCTCCTGCTTTGTTTCATCTGCACCTTTCACAAGCCCACTATCTATGCCTTTATCCAAGTCATTTATTAAAATGTTAGACAACACAAATCTCTGATACAATCCACTCATGATCTCTTTCCAAGTTGCCATTGAATTATTAATAACTACACTTTGGATCTGGCCATTTAATCAGTTCTGAATTCACCTATCACCTAACCCATATCTGTCAAATTTTCCATAAGAATAGCATGAGAATATTTATCACCTGGCTAAAATTCAGGTGAATAACTTCAACAGCATTTCTTTGATCTACCATTCTGGCAACCCTGTCAAAAAAGAAAATGGAGAGACAATGATTCATGACAATTCCAAAGGACCCATGATGAAAAAATACTATCTACCTCCAGAGAGAGAATCAATGAACTCTGAATTTAGACTGAAGCATACTTATTTTTACTTTATTTTTTTATTTTGTTTGTATTGCCTCTTATAATATGGCCAATATGGAAATATGTTTTGCATGACTTCACATGTATAATTAACATAAAATTACTTGTTTTGTCAAGGATGAGGGAATTGTGGGAAGAAGGAAGGGAGAGAATTGAAACTCAAATTGTTTTTAATTTTTATTTTTACATGTAATTGGTAAATATTTAATGAAATGAATTAAAATAACTTTTTTAAAAGTAAAAAAATTTTTTAAATGGAATTAGCCTGGCATAATCTGTCCTTTATGAAGCCATGGTGGCTTTTTGTTATCCAGACTTCATTTTCTAGATGTTTACTAACCATACCATTGATAATCCTATAATATCTCTCTCATTCTCTGATTTTTTTTCAAAAAAAAAGTTTTTATTGATGCCTTTTGTTTTTTTTTTTGGTTAGGCAATGGGGTTAAGTGACTTGCTCAGGGTCACACAGCTAGTAAGTGTTATGTGTCTGAGGCCAGATTTGAACTCAGGTCCTCCTGACTCCAGGGCTGGTACTCTATCCACTGTGCCACCTTGCTGCCCCATGGTTTGTTTGTTTTTTGATCATCATAATTTCCTCCAGCATCTTTTCCCCTTCCCCAAAAGCTATCAAATATAAAAATAATATTTTAATATAAAAAGAAGAAAATCAGAAGAGAAAATAGATCAGAAAAGAATAACCACTATATCAATAGTCTAAAAAATATATGCAATGAATGTACCACACTCACAGACAGTTAGGTAGTATAGTAGATGGAGCACTGGACCTGGAATCAGGAAATTCTGAGTTCAAATGCAGGCTCAGATATTTACACAGCTAGGGCAAGTCACTTAATCCCCACCTGCCTCAATTTCCTCAACTATAAAATGGAAGTAATAACCTCACCTACCTCCCAGGGTAGTTGTGATAATGAAATGAGGTAATGTTTGGAAAGTGGTCGACATAATGCCTGGCACACAGCAGATGTTATATAAATGCTTATTCTCTTCCCTTTTATTCCCTTTTCATTTCATCTGTGCAAAGGGATAGAATGGAGATATCTTCTTATATCTCTTTTTGAGTCAATCTTGTTCTTTGTAACTTTGCAACATTCATTTTTTTTGAGTGGTTCTTTCTGCTTACATTATTGTAGTCATTGTGTATTTTGTCTTCTTAGCTCTGCTTACTTCACCCTGGATCAGTTCAAATAGATCATTCTGTATTTCTCTGTATTTATCATATGCCATTTCTCACAGCACAGTAATATTCTATTAAATTCATGTTCCACAATTTATTTCACTATTCCCCACTCAAAGCATATTTTTTGTTTCTAACTTTTTGTTATCATAAATAGCTCTGCTATAAATATTTTGGTGTATATGGGGACTTTCTTATTTGTGGCCTCTTTGTTAACATGATCTTTCAAAGATCATTGCTAGTGGCTCAGAAGTCACAACTGCAAGGTCTTTCAGTATCCTGGGATGCAAAGTTCATGTTAACAATTCCATACATGATTAAGAGCTAGTGACAAGCACTGAATATCCTATAATCAAGGATACAAGAGATTTGAGCTATGGGGGTGGGGTGGGAAGTGGGACAGAAAGAAAAACAGGAACTACTGCTAATAGCATGTACATGAGTATAAATAAAAAAAGTATTTCTTAAGTACTATGTGCAAATCAAGTATTTCTTAAGTACTATGTGCAAATCAAAGTACTATGTGCAAAATCAAGATAATCCCTGTCCTCCAGAATTTATATTCTAAAAGGTAAAGACAACACACTGAGGAAAGTGGTGGTCAGGGAAATTTAGGATTTTGCAGGATTGTGAGTGAAGCCACGGAGAAGTTAACTGGCATGTCCTTTCCAGTAGCAATGTATTATAATAATTTGATCATATTTCCAGTTAGAGAACTGGAAAGCAGAAGAGTAAGGTAAAGAAGAATACACACGGTGGTAACAGGGTAGAGGACAAGATGACTAGGATGGAATATGAAGCATGATTTTAATGTGCTAGATGAACAGTAGGTGTTGCAGAGCTAAGAGGATGAAGTTCCCCAGGATGGTGCACTGCAGGGTGAACAGCAAAGTCTAGTCATTTGGGATGGTGTGGCAATAGGTAGGGTAGTCGATAAAAAAAGATCTGGCTGGGGGATGGAATCCAGCTTTTTATTACTCTAAAAACATATGTAGGCACTAGATAAAACCAAGGAAAGCCTCAAGCTATCAAGTTAGTATTTAAACAGGAAATTGGATAGTTTTTGTGACTGAATAGGTAAGATGGTAAGAGAGCCAAGTGAGACTTCTTCATAGCAGAGTGATATGGTTCTAGAGAATCTGGTTATCTGGACATCCTTCCCTATGTTTCTATGCTTATGTTTTCGTGTGTCATGTATATTTCTGGGGTAGTTTTGTGTGTTGGTCTTACTGTAAGATCATGGAGCGAAGAGAGAAAAGGAGTTGCCCCCTTTCTTTCCTGTTGCACAAATAACTGGTAAAGGAAAAAATTTGGAAGGAGGTGAGATTTTTCTCTGTAACCCTCCTACTTCACTTTCCATACCATGGTACCACCACTCCTACTCTCTCCATTGTCTACACACTTCTCTAGTCAACCCATTCAGCAATGACTTTGGGAGCTAGGGCATAATAGCCTCCATATTACAACATTACCCACCTCCCTTTGTCCTCCTCATTTCTCCCCATAAAACACTCCTGTTTGTTCTTTTCAGATTTTTAGCAGTTCTTAGCTAGATGCCTGTGGTGGGGGGAAGGGGAAGGGGAAGGGGAAGAGGAAGCAATATAATTATAAATACATTCATTAAGATATATTGGAAAGTGGCAGCTAGGTGGTGCAGTGGATAGAGCACTGGCCCTGGAGTCAGGAGGACCCGAGTTCAAATCCAGCCTCAGACACATAACACTTACTAGCTGTGTGACCCTGAGCAAGTCACTTAACACCCCATTGCCTAGCGGGGGGGGGGGGGAGAGAAAAAGATATATTGGAGATCCCTTGAATCTGCCCAGAGTTGTTGTCATTTTTATTGTTTATTTGTTTAAACATATACAATTACTAATTTATTAGTATAATCCATGATTTAATTTGGATATTTGATATAGACATGGAATTTCATTGTTGTAGGGAATTCAGAGTGGAAATCCCCTCCACCCGCATAGATGAGCAGCAATTCTTTTTGAGGCACTTAGAGGTTAAATGACTTACTTGCCTATGGTTACACAGCTAGTATGAGTCACTGATGAGACTTGAACCCACTGAACCACCTTGTCTTCCTAACTCAGAAGCCAGCTCCCTATCTACTATATAATTAGGTGACACAGTAGATAGAGTGCTGAAGACTAGTCAGTCAGTCAATCAACATTTATTAAGGTAATAGTAGGTATGAAAAAAAACACAATCCTTGCTCTCAAAGAACTTTCAATATAATGAGGAAAGACAATGCATAAAAAAAAGCTGAAAAGGATGAGGAGGGAGGGAAGTGACCATGTGACAGGGGCATGATAGAGGAGTCCAAAGGTGTGCAGCCTGGTAAGAAATAAAGAGATAGATACTCTCCTTAAATGGAGGTATTAGAAGAACTCTCCTTTCCACCCTCCAATCAAAAAGATAGCAGGGCCATAGAGTATCAATGAGATGAGTACCAAGGTTGATATGATCTTTCAAGATGCTAAGGGTTCCTTATAGTATGATGGAGAAGTCCAGAGAAGTGCATCCAGGTGGGAACCTCTGTTCAAATCTTGGCTTAGATAATTATTAGTTTTGTATGCTGTCATTTTTCAGTTGTGTCCGACTCTTTGTGACCCCATTTCGGCTTTTCTTGCAAAGATACTAGAGTGGTTTGTCTCAGTTTCCTCATCTGTAAAGTGACCAGGAGGAGGAAATGGCAAACAGTGTTAAATGACTTGCCCAGGGTCACACAGCTAGTAAGTATCTAAAGTCAGATTTGATCTCTGTAAAAGGAGTGTTCCTGACTCTAGGCCCAGCATTCTGTCCACTGCACTAGCTAGCCATGAGCATGACCAAAAAAAGTCCCTAAACAGTCTTTAGTCTCAGTTTCCTCATTTGTCAAGTAGGGTTAATAATAGCATCTATTTTGCAGGGTTGTTGTGAAGATCAAATGAGGCAATACATGTAAAGAGCTTTGCAAAACTTAAAATGCTATGTAAAAGTTATTATTATAAATCTACATTATACATATAAAATTATAAACAAGTACAAACTGAAATTAAAATCTGAAAACTATAGTCATATAGTAACCTTCAAACACATATATTTACAATCCTTCCAATTTAAAATACAAATAACTAAAATACCCACAAATTCATAACCATAAAATAGTCAAATCGTCCCCTAAACTGCTAAGGAGGTAAATACATAAGTGACTAGTTTTAATGAATACACAGGTAGTTGGTTTGGAAATGGAGAAATCATGCCTGATCAAATTAGACTGCTGACAGAAACATTGTATCTCTTTATTGAAAAGTTCAAATATATTTTTCACAAACTAATTTGTAAAGGAACAAACATCAAGACTGTGGTACAAAACTTGTTTGCTAATTTTGAATGTGCCTACGTTATAATTGTGTTTAGGGGATCAAGTTAATCAGATCAAATCTTCATTTACATAGCCTTACAAAATCTCAAAATTTTCTTAAAGATCATTTAATCTTGTCAGGAGAGTCAACTGTCTTCAGGAAGTCTACTGCCATGAAGGATTAATAGGGCAGCCTTGCATTTTAAACTCCTCTAAAACATGGAAATTTCAAATATAATTTCTATTACATGGTAATAGGGATTATGAAGGTAGACTTCTCATTGAAAGATTAGAATTTACCCTTCTCTTGATTCTTCAAGGACAAAATTTCTCTTCACCCAAAAAATTCCATGCTACAAATTTATTTCTACATTCTTCATTTAGTAACTGCCTTGACTATATAGGATATTGCACTGTGTGGAATTTGAGTCATAGGAAGATAGGATTTTTTTTTAAATTTCTGGTAATGGAAGAAAATTGTTTCTATGTAACTATCATTACCCTGTAACAAGCATGCAGAGCATGCAGATCACAACTTTTTATCAGTTAACTATGAAAAGATGAGTCTAAAGTTATGACTTTCAAAGGAATGAAAGAACAAAATGACTTTGACTATTTTCTTTTTTTATTTATAATTGAAGATTAGTATTAGTTACTAGAACATTTATTTTGTGTGCTGCTTCAAAGACAACTGAGGAGAATGAATTGCTTCACTATAGATAACTCATCTGGGCTGTGCACTAATGGGAACCTGTTTTACATTTCTGTAGCAATTTACAACTCCTCTACAGGACCAGGCAAGGTTAGAAGCTAATAGAAATATGACTTCAGGATAGGGCTAAAGTCACAGTAGGTAGTGAGTTAATTAATTTTTTAAAACTCTGCAAAGTTGAAAATTAAATCTCATTATTTTTTTCCTTAAAAGGAATGAATTGTATACAGGATGGGTTAATTGCTTTATAGACAAAAATCTAAAAACCATTTTTTATCCTCACCTTAATCTTCCAGTTTGTTTATTTTTGCTTTTCTCACCCTTGTCAGCTGTTTTTTCTTAATTGCGGTTTTCCTTCAGCCCAACATGTCACAGTAACCTTTAAGTATTTTTCCTTTAGTAGCTGCCTTCCTTTCATAAAGTTACTTGTCATTGCAGCAATGTTATTCCATATTTCTCCTAGTTCCTTTTTCATATCTCAATCAAAAGATCAGAATGCTTTCCTTAGAAATCTGGGGGATGGTCAGAACAGAGCAAGAGCAAAGCCAAAGAAGATCTTTGAGACACATTGGGATTCTTATAGTTACTTTGTTTCTCTGATGGGTGGAATCTAGTGGTTCAGTGTGTATCTACGGAAAGACATTTCACACTACACTTGAGTATGACATCTTCATTTATCAGTGTAGTGTTTCTGGACTGAACTTTTCAGAAGGCTATGAATGAGCCTGCAACATGGCAATGTCATGAGGAACAGATTCTGATGAGGTGAGAGTCCCAGAGAGAAAATAAAGTGTTCTTGGGGATAGAGAAAGTATGGGTGGCAAAGAAGCCGAGTGACCAGAGAACAGGAGCATCATCAGTATGTGTGTGCCCATTTTATTTCTCTCCACATGGTCTCTGAGTCCTCTGGCTATGGTCTCACAGCCACCTTCAGAATCTGGAAAGGATGCGGGAGTTCAGCACCACCATTCACTCATGCCTCTTGCCACGTAGCCCTCATCTTCATTACTGCTCCTGTTATCTATTCACCCTGATTCTTTACCACTCATTTTGCCACCACAATAAAAACTTATTTAGCATTTCCTAGATGTTCTCTATTAGAAGATCCTTATCCAATCAAAGTACACCTTGGATGATGTCACCATACTACATCCCATGCTTAGCCTTCTGGAAAATACAGACCAGAGAATTTTCCCAAACGAGCAAGTGTCTCTAGGCTTAAAGCACTGTGGGAAATGAAGTTTCTCCATGGACATGCCCTCTACATGGTTTTCATTTTCCTTCATAACAAACATTGTCAACTTCTCACATACTCTAAAATTTTCCTTTCTATTTAGCAGATAGAAATTCATTGAGGTATTAGGGAATTTCTTGCGATCCTCTTGGTATTTTTATACACAGAAAAGATGGCAAAATGTAGCATCCCCTGTTCATTCTCCCAATTCATGCTGGATTAGCAGGTTCTGTTCCCATAGGGCAATGGCTGACTATTCCTTCCCTCAGGGTTCCAGGGTTTCTAATACTGTCATTCATGAGCCCCTATCTGGTATTCTCTCAGTATTGATTAACCAGTTGACATCAATAGCTTTTACAGAAGGGTATTTCCTGAGAAGCATAACTTTAAGGACAGAAGTCATAAGACAATATCCCAAAGTGAGGATACACTCTCACCATGTGCACACACACAAGATTTCTGGGAATAATGAGTTCAAATTTAAAGCTCAACAGTAGGGGCTGGGGCAGCTAGGTGGCACAGTAGATAGAGCACTGGCCCTGGAGTCAGGAGGATCTGAGTTCAAATCTGACCTCAGACCCGTAATACTTACTAGCTGTGTGACTTGGAGCAAATCACTTAACCCCAACTGCCTCACAAGAAAAAAAAAAAGTAGGGACAGCTGGGCGGCATAGTGGATAGAGCTCTGGCCTTGGAATCAGGAGGACATGAGTTCAAATCTGGCCTCAGACACTTGACACTTACTAGCTGTGTGACCCTGGACAAGTCATTTAACTCTTAATTGCCTAAGTGAACAAACATACAAACAAAAAAAAGTAGTCAGAGAATACATGGGACTGAGGGATACCTCATGACTCCTCCCTTTAAGGAGACCCCAGTCAGATTGTTGTGTCAGAAATGGTTAATTCATTCCCTTTCTCAACTGGTCAGGCTTTTTGCTGTGCATGTTAGATCAACTGATGGCCCAGAAAAAGCAATTTGCTCAGCTCCTACACTGGCTTCTCACTGTACTTGGCCACTGCTGTTATTTGGCTCTGGTTGCTGGTGGGACCGTTTTGATAGATTTCCCAGTCTCAGAAGTTGCCTGTGCCCTCCGCACTCAGAATGCATGTTCACCTAAGAATGAGAGAGAATAAACACCAGAAGAATGGAGGTACTATGCATGCATGGACACACAGTGGCAAAGTGAGAGATAGGACAGCCAATGTCCTTCCCCTACTCAGCAGTTCACAGCAGTTCTTGCCTCACTAACTACCAAGAAAGAAAAACACAAAAAGGGCCAAGGGAGAAGTATGTTTTGTAGGCAAACTCGGCACCAGCTCTGAATCTCCCAATCCAACCTCAGACACTTACAAATGTCTATTAATGATTCAAGGACTGGGTTTTCAGTGGCCAGTAGCCCCACTACAAAAATTTTTTACCTATTAAGTGGAAAATCTGTGTACAAATTATAACTATGTAATTAGTACCTTTAGTACCTGTGTACAAATTATACCTACCTTAGGCAATTCACTGAATGTCTTTGGGTATCAGGTTCTCCTTATGTAAAATGAAAGTGTAGGACTAGATGGCTGCTAAGGAGCTTTCCAGATCTAAATCTATGGTCCTAGGGCCACTTTAATCCATTTTATAATTATTTTATCATTAGAGCTTTACAGGGTCAACTAATACACATATGGTTCTTAGTTTAATAAAAACAGTGCCAAGGCAAGTAAGTCTCTGTAAAATAATGGCTATGGGAGTGGGAGGCAGATGTAGCATCCTCAATCTGTCAATTCTGTAATTTTATACTCTCAGTATTTTCATTTTTAAATGAATACTTTTTCATCTTATCTGGGAATCTCACTCTAAGGACAGCTCCCATATGCTCCCATAATAATGGTCTTTCTCTACATTTTTTTTTTGTGAGGCAATTGAGGTTAAGTGACTTGCCCAGGATCACACAGCTAGTAAATGTTATATGTCTGAGGTGGGATTTGAGCTCAGGTCATCCTGACTCCTGGGTTGGTGTTCCTCTACATTTTTTCTTCACTTCCTTCACTATGGACCCACAGAATCTCTAAATGCTCCCTATTTTTCAATGACTTTGGAATCTAGAGTTCTTCAATATAGAGACTGGTTATCTGAGAAGTGGACAAGGGTGAGTTATTTGTAAGTTAGGGATTTGTGACTCACTGGTTTCTCTGATCTTCATTTCAATAATGCAATACTTCAGGACATAGGTAACATCATTAAAATAGATGCTTCCCTTCACCCACAATCATGTGGATCTACCAGATCATAACACATTCATTTCTTTTCATTCTACACAATCTTTGTCCACCTCCTCTCATTAACCTTGAATGGAAGAATTACTCAGTGCACTGGTGATTTTCCTCTATGACTTTTCAACATTTCATATGAACCCATGTAGAACTCAAGCTGAGTAGCTGTTATCTCTTTCTCCTTCTACATAACTGATACATATCCTTTTCTGATCACACATTTCTTCAGTGATCTCCTTTATCATTCTTCTTATTCAAAAGTCATCATCTATTGGCATTATGGGTTTTTGCGTCAGAGAGACCCTTGAGATCACTGAGAGTGCTATACAGTTTCCCCAAGTTCAGGCCACCCTTCCTTCTCTTCAATTCGGGACCCACCTATTTAAGACATAGGTGCTGCTGTATTAACCCAACAATCTTCCCACATGACTACAGATCATAATCTGGCATTTTTTTCATCTAATTGATTTTTCGTATGAGGCTTTTTAAGTGAATCTCTTCTGAATGGTAACAGATTTCATTCAGGAAACTTCCCATATACTATGTTCCTATGTACTATATAGCTATAGTATTTCAGGGTTTGATGAAATAAGCACAATGTCATCTGTAGAAATGCCTATCTGGAGAACCTCACCACCTACCTGGAAAAGTGTTTTCATTTGGATTCCATAGAGGATATCTTCCATGATCCTAGAAAACCTCTCTAGTGAACATACCTCTTCCCTTTTCTATTCTTAGATTGATATTGTCAATCTGTGGTTGCATCTATGAAGGAATTTTTGTGATCTTAACAAATCCTTAGGAGATCCCTACTGGGGCAAGAAGCTTTCAGGGTAGATTTTGTTCTACCAAGTCAAATGCCCCAAGCAAAGTGGAATTTCTTATTCTTTCCATCATTTGAGTGACTGTGAAGATGGGATCTGCTTTATGGGAAATCATGTGCAAAAGGTTTTCTTTTCCCTTCATATTGTGTGCATGCATATTCTTTTGTTAATGTTTTAATTGATAGACTTTATTTTTATAGATTTTACCCCTTCACACACACACACATACACACACACATATTATATTACTATAATATATTATTATATATAATACATATTTATATATAATATATACTACATAATTATATACTATAATATATTATATATATTAATATTACATATATATTAGGCAACTGGGGTTAAGTGACTTGCCCAGGGTCACATAGCTAGTAAGTGTCAAGTGTTTGGTCTGAGGCCGGATTTGAACTCAGGTCCTCCTGACTTTAGGGCCAGTGCTCTATCCACTGCACCACCTAGCTGCCCCCCCTTCACATGTTTTCATAAAGTATGCCCATGATGTGTGCCTAAACCATTTCATTAAAATCTTATATTCATGAGAAAGTAGCCATAGGGAATGGTAGCTGCTTTTTTTTTTTCCAGTTACATCATCTATGAGCATTTCTTTCCTTTAGAATCTTCTACTCTTTGATATATCTTGAAAATAAATCCCCAAATGCTTTTTAAATTATTGTTACCACCTGCACAGATTTTTTTCTGTGTGTGTGTGTGGTCAGGTACAGCAGCTCTTTCTGATCTGCATTTATCATCCTCCTCACCTACATTGTGTCTCTTTATCATTTAAATTAAATGCCAAAAGAATAGTTATTGTCATCATGCCCCTCTTCCTTCTAAAGAACAAAACTGCTACTAAGGTTAGTCAAAATGTTATAGACATCTCTGTTTTTTGTAAAGAAATAGTTTGAACAGATGTTGAAGTGGTTGAAATTCTCCATTATAACGACAGCATGCCTCTATGTTCTGCACATGGGATCTACTGCCACACAGATCTTGTGTGATCTGCTTCCAGAATTAATCAACCATTGTCTCCTCCCAGCTGGGCAGTCTAGTATACTCCCACCATAATATTGCTTCTGTTTCTCCTTCCATTAATCTTCAACCAAATGCTTTCCATTATGCTTTCTCCATCTGGTTTACAGATTTCCCTGCAGTAATATGCTCTATTGATATATACTTCTTTTTTGAATCAAGCATACCCTTTGAACCAAACACCAAATAACTGCAATGGCCAATCTTGGTCCCAGACAACGAATTATGAAATATGCCTTTCTCCTCTTAGCAGAGAGGTGGGGGGACAGGAACAGAATGTGGCATACGTTGTCAAACACAGTCAATGTGCTGATTGTTTATGCTTAACTGTTTTTCTTTGTGATAAAGCGACAAAGAACTCTTCCCAAGGTTCAATTACTGGGAAAGTAGAACTATAGACAGAAATGACAGTGATATAAAAATAAAAGACTTCAAAAAGACTCATTTTTAAAATAAAGGGGAAAAAAGTAATGTTTAACTTTTCATTACTACAATTTCTGTCAGTCTTATCCTTCCTTCTGTTAAGTTCTCCAGTTTGGACTGTTTCTCAATCACACTGTCTATATAGTATATTAATATACTACTAATTAATATATTAATATATTACTTCCTCTTTTTCCAGGTATGGATAAATTACTGGGACAATTAACTGATATTATTCCTCCTTTGTCATACCTACTACTCTCTGTGGTATCTGTTTACTTCCTATTAATGCCTTTTTTTTTTGACGCAATTGGGGTTAAGTGACTTGCGCAGGGCCACACAACTAGTAACTGGCTAAGGCCAGATTTGAACTCAGGTCCTCTAGACTTCAGGGCTGGCACCACCTAGCTGCCCTCTGTAATGCCTTTCTTATATGAAGTCCCTATCTTAGATTAACAACAATAATTAAAATAACTCTTTTGTCCTACTTTCTTTCCCAGGGTGCCATAATCTCTAGAGATGACATCTAGGTTTCTTCTGGCAATATCACTTGTTTCTGCATTTATCAACAGAAAGTTATTGTTATTATGAATAAATAGACTCATATTCCAAATACTTGTCCCATGATAACACTATAGGACAGAAATGAGGATTCTAGGTATTATTTTTTTTAATATTTTTTGCCTTTCTTCTATCCCTCTCCACTCCCTCTCCTCTCATCCCCAGCCACTCCCCCAATTTTGCAGCAGGACACTATAGACAGGCCTGTTCTCTATACTTCATCCTCTACTCCATTCCAGTGCTTCTACTGTCAACTTTTTTCCTGATCATGCAGTTCTGGATGTATTAGATTTGTTTCATCTCGTATATTTACAGAGAATGGTAATATGTCAGAATTAGGACAGGACTTAGAGAACATTTAGTCAATTTTTTTTTTTTTTAGGGAATAATAATTTTTTTTCCATTCCTGTCTTCTCACAATTTCTCCCAAATTCTCTCAAATTATCAGTGTTAATAACTTCTAAATGATCATTAAACTCATTCTCTTTACAGGTAAATTGAAACTCAAACTCTTTACAAATAATTAAAGCTCTGCAATAATTTAATTTAACCTCTTTACAAATAGCATAACTCAAAATCAATTAATTAATTAATTAATTAAAAAAATAGCATAGCTCTTTATCACCAGATAATTTGTCATGGATCAAAGATGATACTCACACTGTCTCCACTGACTCCTTTTGGTTGCTGTTGTCCTGTAGTTTTCAATTGTATCTGACTCTTCATGATCCTATTTGGGGTTTTCTTGGTAAAGATACTGGAGTGGTTTGCCATTTCCTTTTCCAGCTTGTTTTACAGATGATGAAATTGAGGCAAATAGAGTTAAGTGACCTGTCCAGGGTCACACAGCTAGTAAGTGTCTGAAGTCAGATTTCTGTCCCTCTATCCACTGCACTACCTAGTTGCCCACACTGACTCCTTAGGGAATGGTAGTTAAATTATTACTGTTCAATAGTCCAAAGCCAAATAAAGAAATAGTAACAGCTATCTACAGGATAAACAGGAAATACTCAGCAGGAAAGCATTAGAATTAAGAGGAGTTGGTAAAGGCTTTCTGTAGAAGACTGGATTTTGTCTGGGACTTGAAGGAAGCCAAGGAAGCCAAGAAGTGGAGATAAGGAAGGACAACATTCTAGGCATGGTGGACAGCCAGAGAAAATGCTCAGAGCAAAGAGATGAGTGTTGTGTTCATGTAACCACAAGGAAGCAAGTGTTACTGGATCAAAAAGTGGGAATACTACATTCCATTGACTCCTCTCTTGTTTGTTATTCCTATAACCACAGTATTCTATTTAACCAATCCAATTCATGACATGGGTTCTCCATCTGAATATAGTTTCTGCTTGTTTGACTTAATCTAATGTTTTCATAGGGCAAATCTTTTGCAGCAATACCTTTCAGGAAATAATTATTTTTCAAATATGAAATAAATCAGATCCAAGAAAGGTGGAAACAAAACTTATTACCCAATAATCAGCCTTATTATCTCCATTCTAGAAGAGTAAATTATATAAAATAGTCATTTTGTTAGGGTGCCTTCGTGTGTGCATGTATATATGCATGTGTGTATGTATATATGTATATGTATATATATAAATGTATCTATATTTTTCACTCGTAGTGAATACTATTAAGACATTTATACACAATATATGTAAAACATATATATAGTATGTATATATATGTACACATGTGTATACAGTCACACATACTTATAAATGTTTTCATAGCATTCACTGTGAGGAAAAGAATGGATTGAAGGGAGAGTGATTGAAAAGTTTAATGAGTGATTAACAGTCTTTTTCTTTTTAAGTATGTTTTATTGGTACCTTTTGTAATGACATCAGTTACTTCAACTCTTCCTCCCAGCTGCTGATTTATCCAGTCCTAGTCATTTCCCATCTCTCTACTATAGGGAAGAAGGCATAATATGTCATTTACAGTAAGACATGTTATGGCTACTCATTATAAAACTCCAAATAAGCCTCAAGTGTAGAGTTAGCCTATTTGACTAAAATGTGAAGTAATACATGAGAAAATTATTTCCAACAGAGGTTCTTGTTCATCCAAAGGTACCAGTCTTATTCTTTCCCCAAGTGTGTTGTGATCCATTAGAATGACAAGACTCAGAGGCCCGTGCTGATCTGGAACACTGAGAATTGGGTGATGCCCTGAGCATCAGGTTCCAGGAGATGGATCTTTGAAGATTCTTCATGGAAGATGTTATGGCCATGGTCATTACCCAAGGGTGATTCAGAGCCTGCCCAGCTGTCATGCGATGATTAGAATCCAATGTCAGTAGTCTATCTATAAAGTCCTTTGCCAAGTTGGAAACATTTGGCCAAGGCTGAAATGGAAAAAGAAAAAGAAAATTGGAATTTGAATATTAGGAACATTTAGAATATTGGACTTGGAGTTAGAAAAGCCTGGTTTTAAAACCCACCTCTTATACTTAAAATAGCTATTTGACTGCGGGCAAGTCCCTTATGACTTACAAAATTGGAATAGTGATACCATGGAGTACCTCTACCTCACAGAGCTCCTTTGAGTCTCAGAAGAGATAATCTATGTTTAAAAAGTGCTAATAAACATATCCTTATATCAAAGTCAGGTATCATTATTATTAAGATCAGAGAATATCCAATTCAAAAGCTTTTTTTTTTTGCCATAAGAATACATGACTATTAACATGGAATGAACCCAAGGCCCCCCTCCACTTTTAAGAGAGCCAAGCAGTACATCCTATTTACTAACTCTCCATTTAACAAGAGAGAATTCATAGGTTTATAGATCTAAAGCTGGAAGGAATTTTAGAAGTCATATAGTCCAACTTCCTCATTTTACAGGTGAGGAAACTGAGGCCCAAAGAGGGTAAGTGGTGTGATTCTAAAGTCAGTGTTCTTTCCATAATACTACACTGTCTCAGGGCAGGTAGGTGGTGCAGTGGATAGAGCACTGGCCCTGAAGTCAGGAGGACCTGAGTTCAAATCCGGCCTCAGACCAAACACTTGACACGTACTAGCTGTGTGACCCTGGGCAAGTCACTTAACCCCAGTTGCCTAAAAAATAAAAATTAAAAAAATAGAAAAAAAATACTATACTGTCTCTTTATGGGGAAGTTAGCAGATTTAAAAGTTACTATATTAAAGGTTTAGAAGGGGCAAAAGCATTAGTTATATGGAACCCAGGTTTCTAGTAAACCGTGGGACGTCTGTTGCATTATACAGGAAACTTCTTAATTGATGGCGAGAATGATAGTGTGATGTTTTATGGCTATGTAGGGAGCAGAGTTAATGTAAGAGCTTTGGAGGAAAAAAATATTCATTGAAAGAATATTTCTTCATCACACATGGAACCAGACTCTTTGGGACTAACTTTAGACATGTAAAAAAAGAAGAAAGACTTGGGAAGCTGTAGACATGTAAAGGAAGTTGGCTTCCCAATATGTCTCTGGTTTCAAGCTTTCTTCCCTGGGAATCCTTGGCTGAGATTGGGGTCACTCTCTCGGTATGAGCTAAGAGATCATCTCACTTCCAGAAAATAAATCATTTTTTTCTGTTATATTTTCTGTTTTTGTATTTTTGTATACTTTTTTATATTTTCTGTTATATTCTAATTTGTATAAATTCTTCCATTTTTGATTCCCATTTGCTTAGGTTAATGGGTTTACTTGCTATTCACTATTAGTGAAGGTCTTTTGCGTAATCAGTGTTTGGTAGGAAGGTGTTGAAGTTTCAAATAATGTGCTGAGGAGGTATAAGCCTCCCCCAACCCCTTAAGATCAACCAGGAAAGATCCTTTTTTGTTTTAAAGCAAACTTATGGCTTTAAACCAGCAATACTTAGGGGAGCAAGTAGATATAATTCTACTCCTATACACTTCTCAGAAACTGGAAGAAGGAGCACCTAGCCTTGTGGCCTTTCTCCTAAAAGGCAGGAATGGCAGTGTCCCTTAGACTGGGTAAGCAAGTTCCCAGAGATATTTATCCATGCCTTTCATGAGCTACATTTAGTTAACTCATGTGGATATATACACATATAGGAATACACAGTTACATCTTGGGTTGTTGTGAAGATCAAATGAGATAATATTTATAAAATACTTACCACTGTGCTTAGCATATAGTAGTTGCTTAATTAATATTTGTTCCTTTCCCTTATATATCTAATTGGGAAAATACCTGATTCTGTGATTACTATGCCTAATTACTTTTGGATTCACTGAGGACACTGCTCCATGGATTTATTACAGTTCCATCTCCACAACTATGCAGGAGAAATGGGAGGGAAAGGGGAATAATTGTTGCATTTCAATGAAGGGATTCTCCAGAATACAGAGTTCTCATTGTCTTCAATCAGTAGACCGGCACAGGAATTCAGTGTGCAGAGGAGATAGGACATGGCTCAGTAACAGCTACTAGCTCTATCTCACATTTGAATAGTTTAATCTGGCTATGTTTACAGTGTTTAAAATACATTATAAATACAACAGTAGCAATTCACATGGGAGATGGAAGGAAGCAGTGTTCCCTATAGTCAAACAGTCCATATTATCCAAATGAGCATCTAAGAAAAATGGATAGCCTGCCTCCTTCTCCCTCTTCACATGAGAAATCCTATGAAAGACTCAATGATTCCTTTGGTTTGTCTCAGACTCTGTCTGTTTCTGTTTTTTGAAATTTTGCTCAATTCTAAATGTAGGGTAGGAATACCCTGGAGGAAACAATGAAGGACCTCCCTCTAAAGTTAATCACTAATGTTCCATCAGGATGAGGGAAGTGGGAATGGGATCTGGCTCCATACATAGATATTCTACAGTGTTTAAAAATGTAACCCTTTATAATAACATTCAGAATGTAAATTGAGAAAAAAAAAACCAATTTCTCTGTTGGGCATATAAATGGGACCTTTCTTTCAGTCTATTTACCTCCTTGGCCTACAACAAAAGATTAATAGCAGCTCTTTATGTGGTGGCCTAAACAAATAAATAAATAACCCCCACCCCTCAAAAAACCTGGAATCCAAGTAGATACTCATTCATCAATTAGTGAATGACTGAACAAATTGAGGACTATAAGGAGTGAAATATTATTGCCTCATAAGAAATAACCAATATGAGGAACTCCAGAGAACCATTTGAATGCTTGAAGTGTGAAGCGAGGCAGGGGGAAGTAAATAGAACCAGGAAATAAAGATACACGATGGTCTATGATAATGTAAATGAAAAGAACACTAAAATGAAGCCAAATACTGCGTGCATGATTGTGAGGACCAATCTTGGCACCAGAGAAGAAGTGAGGAAATGCATCTCTCTTCTTTGGAAAGGTAAAGAGCTATACAGAATGCTGCATAAGCCATCCTATGTAGAAGCTGTGTCTGTTGGTTTTAACTATTTTTTTTTACCAGGGTAAGTTCAACATATGTATAGACAGTAATGTTGGGGATATCTGGAAATGACCCTGATATAAAAACAAGTTATCAAAAATTAATTTTTAAAAAGCTATTAAAACTCTATGTGTCTTTTTAAAAGAGAATATGAACAAATCAGGAAGCCACTCCTCTATTTCTGTAGAGATGAGATAATTAGCAATATCTATCTTAAAGCGACATACAGAAGGTTCCAACTGCTGTCTATTATGAAATAACTACCCTGAAGTCTAGACAAAGCATTTCAATGGATATCAAATATAGTGGCATGCACTTTAATTTTGCCCAGACTTGGCTCTGAATTCATATAGTTTTATCTGGACTCCATTCTATTTAAATGAAGGTTAAATGGCATATATCCTAAGCTTGAGAGGCAGTGTGAGGTAGCTGATGATAAAAGGAGAAACTTGGAATAGCAGATATGGATTCAATGTGCCTGATACCAAGGTGCGGGTGGGGGGTCCTCGAGTCTTTTAACCATTTGATGCCCCAGACAACTCTCTCAGATTATAAATTGTATAATAGTTTTGAATCTTCACTGATGTAAGGAATTTCCATTCCAGGCATTCCTCACGTATGAAATCATAGATCTGATCCAAAATAGCAACAACAGTAACACAAATGCTAGGATTGGTAATGAGAAAATAAGCCAAGCCTTTCTCTCAAGAGTATAAAATATGTGCAATGCAGCTTCTAAGATGCTCATTAAGTTCCAGTAGTACATAATAAACTATTTCTTTTTTTTTTTTTTTTGCTATCTTTGTATCCCTAGTGCTAAATATAGTATCTGGCATTTAATTGGCACTTAATCAAAGCTTATACCAAATGCAAATATATTTAACATTCAACTAAAGAAAACGAGAAGTTGTGTCCTGAAAAAAAAAACAAAACAACTTTTCCTTATGGTGGGGGGACGGTTCTGAGCATGGTGACATCCAGGTTATATGCCCAACAAGATGGAGGAGTAGACATTTTCTCCAGTCCCCATGAATCCTCAAAACGAAACAAAACAAAAAACCTCCAAAAGAGGGATCTCTTGAAATTTTGAGACTCAAAGAGGTTAAATATCTTGCCCATGGTCACATAACTAATTAAGTGTGAGAGCCTTATTGTGCTGCCTCTCCTGTTGTTTATTTAATGCTTATTGTTTGTGGATTATTCAGTTCTTTTGTTTTTCCTTCTATTTTTTTTCCTCCAAGCCTCTGTCTAGTTTTTTCTTTCTCTTAGATCATTAGCAGAATTTCTAAAATTTAATTTTTTTAAATGGAAGCCAAAACTCAAGCCAATTAATTCTATTACTCTTAAGTACCTCTGCAAAAAATAATTCGGTTCTATCATAAAGGCAGTCCTTTATAAGATTAAAGACCATTCCAAAGCATAATGATTTTTAAATCCAACTTAACAGAAAACAAGACTAAATGTAGGAGATACCCAGAAAGAAAATCCCTCATGGTTCTTGTTTTCAGAAGCTCAAAAGATTGGTTCCATTGAATATTTTGTGTAATCTATGGACATCCCACCTTGTTCTCATCCACACTGTTTCCACTCCATTTCCTTAGATAATTCAGAGTGTTCTGCCTCCTAATTTCATGGCTACCTGTTAGTAGTTGTATCATTTTTCATTTTCTAAGCCACATAAATGCATTGATTCAGTGATTTGTTTGTAAAGTTTTCTATGACCACACTTTTCTTTCTGGATATTTGTAGGTGGTTGTATCTTTATTGTAATGTTAGTAGCTTTAAGTGAACTCATAGAGATAATTCTTGGTTTAAGTTATTCAAATTTTAAATTCCACATTCATTCTAGAGCTTAAAAATAGATGGATTGTATCTGTTATGTGCTCATCCTCTTCAGATTTCTAAGTACCAGGGGTAATCATGATCAAAAGGCACTTTTTTTTTCTTTTTTTTGATGTAAGGCAGTTTCATTGTTATCATTGTTGTTGTTGTTTTACTTTTTTTGTGGTTGTTGTTTGTTTTTTTGACTAGGCAATGGGATTAAGTGACTTGCCCAGAGTCATACAGCTAGTAAGTACTGCGTCAAAAGGCACTTCTTACAAAGTGGTTAGTATAGTTGTTATATATTCTGCTAAATAATCAGCCAAGAGATTGTGCAGTCTTTCAGCTTGATCTTAAATTTTTTAAACTGTGATCAACTTGCGGAATATGCTACTTGCTGAAGTCTAAGTAATTAACGGTAGATTTAATTACAGAGTTTTCAAAGTGTTGGAAAAACTAAGAACATCCTAAAATTTAAGTAGATGACTAGGCTGTAATTCAATGCATTAGGCTTAGAGCCAAATAAAAAATTAACATTTTCCTTGAAAAATAGTGGCAACTTTAAACAAAACTGCTACTGGTGATGTCCTCTTAAATTAACACTATCTTAATGCATCTCACAATGCCTGGTTATTGCTGAATTTAGCTTCAAGTTGTACAACTAAATTATACCTCTGTGTATCACAACTCTGGGACTTATTTTCTCTGGTTGTATTGGAAGTAAATTAATAGCACACTTGAGCTTATAAAGAGTATGTTATCCCTGGTCTTCTAAAAGTGGGCTGGATAAAACCCATTTACCTTTGTTGGGTGATAAGTAACTCTAGAAATGTTTATGTAGCAAATTTGTGGTCATAGATTTTTTTCCCCATTCTTTTACTACAAGCTCCTTGCTTTGGTTAACTTTGAATTAAAACTTTAACAAAGAATAGCTATAAATTTTATTGTGATAGTTCATCCAGTTGGGCATATAGCAAATTTCCTGAAGGTAATATTATAAAGATATTTATGATATTTAAAGATATTATAAAGATATTTATACCTATGATATTTCATAGGTGATGTGTATTGTCTGAATGAACACTGAAATAACCAAAATTCATATATGTAATATATCTAAATATGCATATACACATATACAATATATGTAAGTATAGTATGTGCATCTGTATCAATAGAGAGAAGTCCTAGTGAGGAAACTTCCTTGGTTAAATGGATATCAAGAACTGTTTTTCAGCTCTAGATCTTAAAAAATTTCCTGAGGCACCAAGAAGTGAAGTGATTTACCCGGGGCCACAAAGTCAGTATATATCGGATGCACAAGAGTTGAGCCCAGTTTGTCCAGAATCTATGCATATACAGGAAACACAGAGAAAACCAATAATAAACAGGTATGAGGAGAACTAGGAGAGGGCAGTGTTACAGAAGTCAGAGAAGAAAGTGTGCAGGAGAAGAGGATGGTCATTAGTACACTGTCATGACTTCCACATCTCGGTGGTTAGGGGTATGGTTCTGCTGAGAGCTGGAAAATCCACATAAAATTTTTTGGCCTCCCTTTTGTACCAGAGAAGAAGTCTGAATTTTTTCTTTTTCTTTTATGAGGTGTTTACAGTACCTTATTGCAAAATTTGGATTAAGTATTTGGTCGTAGGCTGTCTGTCATCTGCTGAACTTCATGTCTCATCTGCTGCTTCCACAAGACTCCAAAAAAATTCCCATTTAATTTCTTAAGCCAACCCGCAATATATCAAAACCTCAATGGGGAAAGTTGCAATGTGGAAGGGATAATTGTAAAAAGCTGCACAAAGGTCAATGAGAAGAGACACCAAGACAGAGAGATCTTGTCCCTCTATTTATCAACTAGCGAGCATTCATGAAGCATCCATCAAGTATGAGGCACTGTGCTAAGTGGTGGAGATATGAAGACAGAGTTCCTCCTGTCCTCAAGGAACTTATATTCTAATGAGAGATATAACATGTACACATATGAGTAATACAGAATAGATACAAAATGAATTCTAGGTAGTTTGGGGGAGAGGTTCTCTAGCAGCTGGAGGCATGGGGAAAGGGGGAGCAGATCCAGGAAGGCTTAATGATGAGGGTAGCACTTGAGCTGAATTTTGAAGGAAACCAGGGACTCTAAGAGACAGAGGTAAGAAGGGAGTGCATCCCAAGCATGGAGGACACGGTCCAAAGGCATGGAGGTAGAAGATGACGATCCCATTTGTAAGACAGTGAATAGGTAGCAGTGTGGCTGTAACACAACATGCAAAGAGAGGATTAGTAAATTGTAAAATAGCAAACTGAAAGGGGAAAAAATGGGAAAGGGAGGAAGGGGCCAAGTTGTAAAGAATTTACAATGTTTCACAGATAGATAGATAGATATGTATATACAAATAGATACATAGATATGTCAAGAGGTCTACATTTGATCCTTGAGGCAATAGGGAACCACTGGACTTTGTTGAACAGTAGAGTTTACAGAATCAGACCTGGGCTTTAGGAATTATCCCTTTGGCAGCAACACGCAGGATGAAAAGGATTGGAACCTGAATAAAGGGAGACCTAATAAAAGGCTGCTGCACCAGGAGGCTAGAGGTGATGAGGTCCTGTACCAGGGCAGTAGCTATGTGAGTGGTGAGTAGTGAGAGAAATGATTATTTTACTATTATATTAATAATCAATTGTTGGGGCAGCTAGGTGATGCAGTGGGTAGAGCAACAGCCCTGGAGTCAGGAGGACCTGAGTTCAAATACGGCCATACTAGCTATGTGACCCTGGGCAAGTCACTTAACACTTTTTTGGGGGGAAGTAATCAGGGTTAACTAGGATTAAGGCTTTTCTTCTCTGCTTTTTCATTGACACCCAGCTCCTGTAGAAGGTCAGCCTCTGAACGACATGACCAATTGAGATTACCCCTTATCCTGGAAGAACATAGGATCAGACCCCACCCAACTAGGAGACCTTACTTAAAATGTTTAGAGAGTACACAGAATATGATCTAGGCGAGTTCTTGCCCCCCACCCCCACTCTGGAAAAAAGCCCCTGTTCTTGTATTCCTCCATTAGAGTTTACAGTGACCAGGTCATGAAGGAGCAAACCAACCACAGTAGTCTTGATGGAGATGGATTCCCCTGTCCAGATTGCTGGAGGCAGCTGAGTCTCATGATCAAGAAACCTTAGTTGGAGTTGCTAAAGACTTCTAGCCCACCTCCTCATTAAATGTCCACTCATCAGAGTTGATTTTCACTTGTCAGGGGTATTCCCTTGTTTAAAAAATAAGGCTTTCAGGTTCTCCATGTTTTCGTCTTTGGTAAGAGAAACCATTGCCCATCAATGTATTGATTGCCAGCTAGCCTAATTAATAAATTGATTATTAATTATCCAGAAACTCTGTCTCTTAAAGTTTTGTCACAGAGGATACATATGAGAGAGGTAGAGTAGAAGCAAGAAATTTGGCAACTGCTTGGATACACACACATATATTTATACACACACACATATGTATGTATATATGTATATTATATATGTATATGTATGTATATGTGTATATATATGTGTGTGTATATGTATATATATATATAATAAGAATGAGGAATCAAGAATGACACTGAGATTGTAAATCTGCGTGGCTATAAAGATGATGGTACCCTGGACAACAATAAGGGCATGTGGAAGAGGAAGGTTTGGAGAAGAAAGATAATGAGTTTTGTTTTGCAATTTGATATGCCTCTAGGATATTTAGTTAGAGATGTTCATAAGGTAATGTGAGACGAGCTCAGGAGAGATACTAAGACTGCTTATAGAGATCTGAGAGCTATTTATGCAGAGATGAAAATTGAGGGAATTTCACCAAAAGAGAGGTTAAATGGCTTGTCCAAGGTCACATAGGGAGCAAGCAAATAGTCAACTAACATTTAATAGGTGCCTACCATATGCCAGGCATTGTGCTAAGTGTCAGGAATACCAAGAAAGACAAAAACAAACAAGCAAAAAAAAATCCTATTCTCAAGGAGCTCATAGTCAAATGGAAGAGACAAGATGGAAATGACTGTAGACAAGATATACATGATAAATTGGAGATAATGAACAGGGGAAAGAAACTTTCATTAAGAAAGGTTGAAAAAGGTCTCTTGCAGTGAGACTTTAACTGAAACTTGAAGGAAACTTGAAAGAGGTAGAATATTTACTACAAAGAAGTATTTACTTCAAAGATAGAGCAAAATAATAAACTGTGTATACCTTTTGGCCCAGTGATAACACTACTAGGTTTATCTCCAAAGGGATCAAAGAGGAAAAGGACTGACTTATGCAGAAATATTTATAACAGCTCTTTCTGTAGTGTGGGAAAAATTGGAAACTGAGGGGATACCCCTCATTCAGAGAATGGCTGTATATGACACAGCATATAAATGTGATGGAATACTGTTGTGCTGTAAGAAATGATGGAGATGGTTTCAGAAAAACTCAGGAAGATTTGTATGAACTAATGCAAAGTAAAGTGAGCAGAGGGGTAGCTAGATGGCACAGTGGATAAAGCACCTGGCCTGGAATCAGAACAATTTGAGTTCAAATCTGGCCTAAAACACTAGCTGTGTGATCCTGGGCAAGTCACTTAACCCTGTTAAGTAAAAGGAAAAGACAGACCACTCCAGTATCTTAACTAAGAAAATCACAAATAGAGTCACAAAGAGTCAGACTCAACTGAACAACAACAAAGTGAGCAGAAACAGGAGAACAATTTATATGACGACATTTTGTAAAGAAAAGCAATTTTGAAAGATTTAGGAACTCTGATCAACACAATAACTAACCACAATTCCAGAAGACTCACAATGAAATGTGTTACCCCCTTCCAGATAGACAGGTGATAGACTCAGAATGCAACTTGAGACATTTTTTTAAATGACCAATGTAGGAATTTGTTTTGGTTGAGTATATATGTTTATAATAGAGTTTTCTTTTCTTCTCAATGGAGGTGGAAGACTGGAAGGTAGAGAATACAGACCTGGAAGTAAGATAAAATTGAATTTTTTTTTTTAAAGAGGCTTTTGCAATCATGCATATAAGAGATAATGGTGTGTGCTAAGGTGGTAGCTATGTGAAAGGAGAAGGCATTTGATATGCAAGATGCAATCAATAAGACTTTGACAACTGATTGGACCTTGGGGGTGGAGGTGAAAGGATTTGAAGATGTGTCAAATATGGGAATTGTAGTGGCAAGAGGAGTGGATTTAGAACCTGAGGCCCTGGATTCAAATTCTGGCTGACACTTCTTGTACAAACCACTTTATCTGTGCCTCAGTTTCCTCCTACATAAGATGGGTGGAAGGACTAGACCAGTGCTCTCTACACCATTTTGATGAAACATTTAATCAGTTAAAAAAAATTGAGCTCCCTTAATAGTTGTATATTTCTATGCTTATAAAGCATATAGATGTATTTCTTAATATATTATATATACTTTAAAACATATTCCAAAAAAAGAAATGGAAAAGGATGAGACAAAAATGAAATAAACATTTTTTTAAAATTTTAAGTCCAAAAGTAAAGCAAAAATTAATATCCAAACATCCCCCACCCCCACTCCAACACCTCGAGGGCACATTCTTCCCTACCCCAATTTCTGGTGGAACAGACTCAAAACTTAGTTCATTTCCTACATACTATTGTTGTATTTTAATCCTTCAGTCATGTCCACTTCTTTGTGAGTCCATGTGGGGTTTTCTTGGCAAAGATACTGGAGTGGTTTGCCATTTCCTTCCCCTGTAGATAGGCAAACCGAGGTTAAGTGACTTGCCCAGGGTCAGTGAGTGTCTGAGGCCAGATTTAAACTCGGCTTTTCCTGACTTCAGAGCCAATGTTCTATCCACTGAGCCATCTAGCTGCCTCTAGCTGACTACATGGTGTGGGTCTCACCAAGTTCACTTTTAGATGCAGCGTAACTAACACGTGAACCTGTGTCTCTGCTACCACTGGGTTGGGGTCCCAAAGGTTACTCCTAAAGGTCAGTCCTTGATACTCAGTTCATTAATGCTGCACTGCCTGTGAAACTATGACTCTGGAATGCCAGGATACCAAGGGAGGCTTTACTCTTTTTATAGCACACCATAAGTGAAGAAATTACCAAGATCTTCCAGAAGCAAATGAAGCAAAAAGAGAGACCGTAACTGAAAGTGATAGCACTTTTTAAATGTTTCCTCGGCCAATCAAAAAGCTTCCTTTTCAACACACAGTTAACTGACCAGAAGTAGTTACAGAATATCTACCCATGCTCCCCAGGATGTGCCTCCAAAGCACTTTCCTCACATGTTATCCCTACTGTCTAAGAAGCAGCATCCCATCATCTGCCACACAGAGGTACCATCTTAGCAAACAGATGGGCTCTGCATATGCCCTGGACCCCTATTATTCAAGATTTCCTAAAAATAATTAAGCATATCCAATCACATTGCTCTTACTAAAATTTTTATTAATAATGTTTTAATGAGAGTAAGATTATTTTTGTACCATTAATGAAATAATATTTTATCTTTATCTTATCATTTTGTAATGTATGCAATTATTAATATAGTAGCATAAGTATAAAATTTATCAATAAGTAAATATGTACATATCATAGGTACATGCTCAATATTCTTTTCTGAAGGTATATGTGAACAAAAAAGTTTGGAGACCATGCTCTATGCCATTTCAAAACTTTCCTCAAACCCATAATAATGCTTTCCTTATCCTTTCAGATAAGATATCCTTGTCTCCTTTTTTACTGAGAAAATGGGAGCCATCTCCTTCAAGCTTCTATTTTCCCTGACTCCCCACCTAAAAATCCCTCAACATCTCTACTCATCCTGATGAGGCCTTTCTTACCAAAACCAACCCCTCTATCCCCTTTACCTTTGTTCTTGATCTGTTTCTTTCTTAATCTCCTCCAAGAGCTCTGTGCCCCTCTGTCCCCTGTCGCTCTCTCTATATCTCTGTCCCTTTTCCCCTTAACTTTCATAACCATGGCCCTCTTCCAATTCTCCTCCTAGCTATCTGTTGTTTCTTTGTCTTCTTTGCTGGCTCATCATCACCTCCTACTATCCCTGGGTATTCTCCAAGGCACTGTCTTAGACTGGCTTTTCTTCCCTCCTTATACAAACACTTAAAATTCTCATCAGCTCCCAGAGGTTCCAGCATTATTTTTATGCAAAAGACTTTAAATATCAAGCTAATTAACAGCAAATGTTATTGGAGAGATTCAGGTTCCAGTGAGCAGTGAACATAAACAAGAACATTGCAAGTAACCCTTAACCAGAGGAATAACTTGAGAGGTGGGAAAGGACAGAAGCACTTTGGCTTCAGCCTTAGTCTCATACCTCCCCCTTTGGCCAGAAGGGAGGGCATTTTGAGCTTCAAAGGATCTAGAGGAATCTTGATATCTTTTTGTTTTATTTTGTTTTGTTTTATTTTATTTTATTTTATTTTCCAAATTCTCTCCCTCCCCCAACCATTGAGAAGGCAAGAAATACAAATATGAAATCGAGCAAACAAATTTCTGTATTAGCTCATGCCTCCCCTACCCTCCACATACACACACACAAAAAAAAGAAAAACAAAAAAAGAAAGAGAAAAAAATGCTTCAATTGACACTCAGAGTCCATCAGTTCTTTCTCTGGAAGTAGATGGCATTTTTCATCATGAGTATCTTATAATTGTGGTAGTCATTGTGTTAATCAATTACTAAATCTTTCACAGTTGATTATCTTTACAATATTGCTATTACCCTGTAAACTGTTTTCCTGGTTCTGCTCCTATCACTTTGTATCAGTTCATACAGATTCTGAAATCATCCCCTTCATCATTTCATAAAGCACAATAGTATTCCATCACAATCTCACAAACCTCAGCTTGTTCAGCCATTCCCCAATTGATGTCCATACTTTCAGTTTCTAATTCTTTGTCACCACAAAAAAAGAGCTGCTATAAATATTTTTTGTACATATGGTTCCTTTTCCATTTTTATTTTAATCTCTTTGGAGTATAGACCTAGTAGCAGTATTGTTAGGTCAAAAGGTATGCACAGTTTAATAGCGTTTTTTAAACATGGTTCCAAATTACTTTCCAGAATGAACTAGTTCACAGTGCCAACAGTGCATTAATGTGCCTATTTTCCCATATCCCCTCCAGCATTTATCATATTCCTTTTCCTTTATCTTAACCAATCTTTTGGCATGAAGTACCTCAGAGTTGTTTTAATTTGCATTTCCCTAATTATTAATGATTTACAGCATTTTTTTTATGACTATTGGTAGCTTTGATCTCTTCTTCTGAAAACTGCCTGTTCATATTCTTTTTCTATTTGTCATTTGGGGAATTGCTGCTATGATTTTTAATTTCTCCTCTTATCATTGGTGAACTAATATCATCATCCAAGACAGTAGTATCTGGTGGCAGGGTCTTCTCTGGGAGCCAAGAACAAAATGCATGCATAGTCAAAACTCTACTAAGAAGAGCAAAAAACCTATACCATGCCTAAGGGGATCTTTTTGAGCATCTCCTCAAGGGGAGAAAAGGACTTCCAGAAACCAGGATCTGTGAGTCACCTCTATACCACGTTTGTTCTCTAAAATTGAGCCCACTCTCCTCTAGTGGAAAGTGTGTCACAGTGTATGTGTTGTACCAACTATTCATATTGTACTTCCTTAGCAAATAACCCTTTCTAAAAGCTACTTAAGTCTGGGTAACTGAATGATTTTTAACTAAAATTCTTGGGGGGAGAGAGAGAAGAATAGGGAAGCATACTAGCAGAGATACTCCCCAAATCCTCTGGGGCACTGCTAGAGCTCTGAAGGGATAGAATATACACATTCTAGGGGTCCACCTCATGAGTGTGAGTAGGAATTGGGAGAATCCCCTCCCCCAAGCATGTGTTACACTTGAAATATTTTTGTTTGTGTTAATGCTCTCTCTCCTCTCCCCTTTTCATCCCAATTGAATATGAACTCCTTGAGGACAAGATCTGTTTTGTTTATGTTTTTGTATTGCCAGTACCTGTTACAATTCCCTGAACCCAGCAGGTAATTAATAAATTTTGAATTTAATTGAATCAATGCAATCAGTACAATGTCATTTGGGAACAGAAAAACTTTACCATCAGTAAAATGCATAATTCATAGGGAGAAGAAAGCAAGTATGACTCTCACTTTCCATTTCCAGTCAGTTTCTTTCAGTGCTCTTCCAACTCTATTTAAACCCTCCCCCTGACTGTAATAAAAACAATATACCTCCTGCCTTCCATCATTCTTGCCTTTTTTGCCCTCAGTTCTAACAGGGTGAGGTCTATACAGTCAAAATTAAATGCATTCTTGCCATTTCAATCCTTGGAAAATTGATCATTGTTAATGACTCGTATGTGACAGATAGGGAACACAGCCTCTCAAATTAATTGAAGTAAGGCAAGGAATGAGGAAAGAAAGAGGTTAATATCAGAAAATGGAATTAAGTCCATCTTGCCAAATAACAACAACAAAAGACTTTCTAAATAGCTTCCATCAAAGCAATATGTTTTTACTAATTATAAATTCTTGAGCATCACAATTTTAATGAGCATAATTACATGGAAAATAAGCCATAGGAACTGAAAACTGAAGCAAATTATAAAAATTATGACTTGGCAGGTAACCTGAAATATGTAATAATTATTACTGGAATTCCAGCCCTGATGGAAAGAGAATGGGAAAAGATTGAAGTATATAATCTTTCTCTAGGTCCAACCTCTACTCTTGTACCTATTTAATAATCTGAAAGAGGAAAGATGCAAGAAAGAAGTGTGATACAGATTATGGGAGATGGGAGAAGATGGGAAGACAGTGGATCTGTGAAAGGAGAAAATGAGTATCATCAATCAGACCTTTCATTGCAGGTATGTATTCTAGTGTGTAAATGCAACACTGTGAGCAGTTTTTTCTTTAGTGAGAGAATCTTTGGCAAATATGCATTTCTTTCAAATTGGTCAGTGCTAGTTCCTAAGATTATAAGAGTTTCTACTTACCAAATTCTGCTTGACCAGTTAGCTTGGTGGTTATGTCCATTCCATCAGCAACTTCTGCATTCAAGTAACTTATAGAGGTGGCATGAAGTATAATTAGGCAAGAATGCATGAGGTCCCTTCTTCCCTTCATGTGCAACAATAGTGACAATTAATCTTTCAGGTTCCTTGAGCTAATATTAAACTAGTCTTCCTAAACAACTTCATTTTGAAGATGAAAAAGATGATGCTATTAGTTGATTAAGACTATGAACTATTAAAAATATTTGTATTATAAAATACTATACAGAAACCTAGCTATAGGACAGACATTTAAATTGATAATCTTAGAGGTTTTCATGCATTTCAGTTAACATCAGACTCAACATTTATTAAGTGCCTACTATGTGCCAGGCACTGTACTAAGGATTAGAAATACTAAAACAAAGACCAAAAAAAAATCCCAAAACCACAAAAAATCCTGCCTTCAAGGATCTCCCACAATCTGCTACAGTAAATAAATTCAGAAACTTTAAGCTATTTTTTTTCACATTCCTTAATCATGAAATCTTAATAAAGGCATTAGCAAAGGACTTAAAGGAAGAGTTATCACTAGACAGCATTACAATACTCTGTTTCATATCTATGCTTCATTCACAAGGTAGACGTGATAACCAGAGATATAACTAATAACTTTTTGTGCTTTGGACCAAAATGCACCTCCCGGTGTTTCTCTTCCAAGTGATTGAGAAGTAGAACCTTGGTGGTTTCAGAGACAATCAAGGCTTCTGTTGGAAGTGTTCAAGAGAATGGTTCTCCAACCTTGACGTGAACTCTTTACCACAATGTGGAAAATAGAAGCCATTACAATGGCCATTTAATGTGACCAAAGAGAAATCATCCCTTGGCTTGGCCCAGGGTCCTTTCCTCTATATTTCTTTTCCACAGAGTTGACTGTGCCTGTTTGATACTTTTGTCTCTACTGGGCAAGTTTCTCCTTTCAGCGAGTAGATATATCTTTTCCCACCTTTCTTAATTTTCTATAGATAATAAGATTAATTTCAACAAGTAGAAGTGTTAGCATGTAGTATTATGTATGGAAAGTAGGAGGTTGGGAGTGTGGAATGGGTGAAATATTTTAAATGGCCTTAATCTGACTTTGAGTCCAATAGAAGTTTAATAACTTGCCCAAGGTAACCTAGGTAGTAAAGTAAATTTTACTTAATTTCTTCATCTGTAAAATAAGGAGATTGGATTAAATGATCTCTAAGATCTTTTCCAGCTTTGAGATTTTATTATCTGTGAAACTGATTAAATTCAGAAAATTAAATTCAGGATAGCTCTCATAAATCAAAAGCTTGTACCTTACTGAAATTACTGAAAGCAAATGCTCAGAACAGTGGAATACATGAGATGCAAAGATAAGTTTTTGTCATGTATTTTAATTAAGGATTCCTGACAACTTCATAAGTATTTATTAAATGCCTTCTATGTGAATTAGCACTGAGGCATATCATGATGATACATGTGAGAGATTATAAAATACAATTCCTGCTCTCAAGGAGTTTATAGTCTCATTGGAAAAATAAAGTGTAATCCTACTCCTGCCCAAGCTTGGGTCAGTTTTGTCGAGAAATTGGCTTGTGTTGTGTAAACAAGAGAGACAACTCTTAATTGGCTGAAAGAATTTGGAGTGTGATGCTATTTAAGGGATTTATTTCAACTTGTTGCAGGGACTTTGGAAAGATTTTGGGGACACACATGGAAAGGGGAACATCTAGGGAGGTTATTGAGAGAGACAGACTTTTGAATAGTGGACTAGACCAATGCCATCATGTTCCTTGATCTCCAGGATTTGCAGTTGTAGAGACTGCTAAGAGTGGCCTTTCTCTAAGATTGTTCTTTCTCCTGGTTTGAACTCAGATCTTATCTCATTCCCAGCTGATGAACTCATTCACTCCTGTGTATTTGTTAGTATATTTTAATCTGTAGAACTCCAATTTCAGTTTGCTATTTTGCTTGGGAAAATGGGTTTATTCAATTCATGACTTACTACGTTTCATTCATTTGACAAGCATTTGGTAGAAGGGTTTAAGTAGGCAAATGAAGGTAAGGATTATCCTTAAAAGCGATCAAGGGAGTGTTTTTCCTCCTTAATTCCTAACACTGTACCTCTAGACTACAGATGTTTAGTAGGTGAGAGAGAGATGTAAGTCTAACTTGTAACCATTCTTAGAAACTGTAGTGTGTATGTGCTGTATGCTGGTGGCATCAACGTGGTTTTTCTCCTACTTTCTAAAAAGATAGGCCAGACCTCATCTATACACCAGAAGGGACATGTCTAAATATTTAGAAAATCTTACACCCACACACACACACACACCCACACACACACACACACACACACACACACACACACACACACGCTTTACAGAGACATATAGACATGAAGCAATTAGGTAATTCTACATCACCTTTTTTATTATAGTTAAATGATAAAATAAGCAGTGCAAATAGTAAGTGCCATAGGACTTCAAAGGCTGTCAAGAATGAACTTGAACTTGTAGGATTTAGGGGTGGGAGGAGGAACAGGGGGAAGATGTTTTAGGCAACAGAGTGACATTTAAGTGCCTCATACAGGTCATCAACACCCCAAAATGAAATAGTTAATCTTATAGGTAATCTTCAATGAATAACTGATTTAGTATTGGTGTGGAATGAGGAAATGGAATTATATCACACACAAAAGGAACTTATCAAAATATTTGATATTCATAACAATTATTTCTCTTCATTTTGTTATAGGAAACAATACACATATGATTCTCATTCCTTTTCCTGTTTAATAATCGTAGTCTCAACTAACAATAGGAAATTAAAATATTTTCCCCATATATGGATACCTTATATACTCATATATTCCATAGAAAACAGCAAACAAAAGCATACACCAACAATGTCCTTGAACTAGGGATTCATATATGGTCAAAAGGACATTTTAATCTCATACTCATACACCATGGGTCTGTACCTACCCTCTATTTTTTTTTTTTGTTCTGAACATAACAAAAATTTCGTGGATTTAAAAATGAAAGAGATTATGGAATTACAAATCCAACCTTCTCATTTTTAATAATAATAATAATAAGTATGATTTATATAGCACTTTGAGATTTACAAAGCACTTTACAAATATTTTAAATTATCTTCCTAACAACCCTGGGAGGTAGGTGCTATTACTGTCCCCATTTGACAGATAAGGAAACTGAAGACAAACAGGGTAAGTGACTTGCCTAGGGTCATACAGCTAGCAAGTATCTGAAGCTGCATTTGAACTCAGGTCTTCTAATTCCAAGTTCAACCCTCTACCCACTTTACCACCTAGCTGTCCCCTTTCCTTTTACATTAGGAGGAAACTCAAGCAGTTTAAGAGACTTGTCCACTATCAGACAGGCAGTAAGTTGTTGTTGTTCTTGATCTTTCATTCTCAAAGAGGACTAGTGACATCATGAAGGTGATGTCTCGACTTGAGAATGAATTGGATTTAAGTGAGGCAGAGCGTCAAAAGGTCATCAGCCTCACTCGGTCCTCAGGAGTCATTAAAATCCAGTGGCAAGACAAAAGTCAAGATGACCAGCAATGGCTCAGTGGGTAACTTTGGCCTATTTAAATTAAGGTCTTTCCCAGGTCTCGGTTTGTCTGAGGCCATGACCATTCAATGACTAAGGGCTAGGTAAGTTTTGAGACAAAAAATGGCCCAATTTACCATGACAACACTATCAATCTAGGATGGGAAGATCCTTAGAGATAGTCCAGGTTTCTGGCAAGAACAGAAAAAAACAATTGCTATTTACCTTCATTCTAAGCCATCAAAACCTAAATAATGAGCCACAAAGACTTGGTTTGGGGGCTATTATTGGCCATTCAACGAGAGCCAGAGTGATTTGGGTTTAAAGGCTAGTTAAGTAGCCCCATTTGAAACACAATGGGCTTTTTTAAAGCCTGTTTTTTCAGAGCTATATTTCAAGAAATCATAAATGAAAACTGCACAGGACAAAAAATAAATTGTTCTAGCTGTTTTGAAAAAGAAAATAATAATAAATAGAATTTCTATTAAAATCTAGGCTCTAAACTCTAACATGTCTTACAAAATATAAGCAACCAAGAATTATATTCTTATGTACAGAGCATCCACATGTAAAGAGGGGGACCACATTTGACAAAGAGAAGGAGGAAGAAAAAGAGGAGGAGGAAGAAGAGAAAGAGAAGGAAAAATAGCAGCATTCCCCGACTTCTCCTTGAATTGGTAGGTTGGATCCCCAGAGGACAGCTACTACTACGCTCAAATAACATGGTAAAGACAGTTAATGCAAAACATTCTCCTAAAACCTGGTTCACTTCTTCCCACAAATACACACAGCATCCATGGGAGGAGCAAGCGTAAACTTAGACCATAATAATAGTGAGGCAAATATGTAAGAAATAGTGTGTAGTAAGTAGCAGAGCCACGTCCTCTGATTCTTAATCCGTTGTTCTTCCTTTTATACCACAATGACTGCATTGGACATTACACATATTGGATATTACACACAATGGATATTATGCATCCATTAAAACTAAAAGTCTCCATAAAAGATTAAAAATCTCACATAAACTGAGAGGCCGGGGCACTGAAGCTGCACTGTATAACTAATTGAGAGCCTTTCAGAATACATTGACATTCTCAGCAAACACTTAAAGATCATACTGAGAGTACCATATCATCAGCACACCCAGCTATTCAGGGCTATGACTCTCAGTACCAACAAGGGAAAAAGAATGAAGGTGTTAAACAATCCAACAATAACTCAGTAATCCAATCAAATGCTATCCAATAGGTTAAGTTAATACACATAAAACATTTTACTCACTTCTCCCTTGTAGTTGTACTTGCCCTTTAGGATCTTCCTATAAAGTCTTATGTGGTTTTCATCCTCAAATGGCAGGGAGCCACTCAGTAAAATGTACGTTATTACTCCAAGGGCCCACATATCCACTGCGTTTGTGTATGGTTTTCTGGACAGAATCTCTGGTGCAATGTATTCTGGTGTCCCACAGATAGTATTCATGGACCAGTTACCATTTTTGTTACCAGAGTGTGCCAACCCAAAATCTGTGATTAATATCTTTGACTCTGCCCCTGGGTGATAGTATAAGAGATTTTCAGGCTTCAGGTCCCTGTGAGTTATTTGCAAACTGTGAAGATACCTTAGTCCATCGACAACCATCTTGAGGATTATGATGGCATCCCTCTCTGTGAATGTTCCCTGGGAAATAATTCGATCAAAGAGTTCTCCTCCTGTAGCCAGTTCCATCACTATGTAAACTCGATCCTGGGCTTCAAAGATCTCTATGAGCTGGACAATATTGCAATGACTGACTCTCTGGAGGACACTCAGTTCCGATTCACATGCTTCTCTGCCTTCCTTTACGCTGGTTTCCACCATTTTTATCGCAAAGGGCTTCTTTGTGACTCTTTGCTCCACTCTCACAACCTTGCTGAAACTGCCTCTTCCAATAAGAGCCTGGATATCATATCTATTGAAAAACAGATATACCTGTCATCCATCTAAAATAATTGTTCTCAAACATATCTAGGATCCCTAGAGGGACTTTCTTCCCAATCTTCATCCTGTAATATATACATCTACAAAAGGGAAATTAAATTTTTTAAATTAGTTCATTTTCTATAGCAATTTGAGATTCATAAAATATTCTCCGTTCAACCTTGTGAAGTAGGTATTATTGTTGTTGTAGTAGCCATTTTACATGAGGAAATTGAAATTCAGAGAAGTGAACTGACTTGCACAGGTCATATAACTAGTATGTGATAGCCAGCACATTAACCCAAGGTTTCAAGACCATTGCTAAAACCAAACCTGATATTGACCATACTGTCTCAGCTGATGTGCTGGTTGGCTTTGCTTCCCTCCACCCCTCTTTTTAAGTCATGTCTCTTTAATCTTTTCATTTTAAAAGTACACAGAAAAGAACAGAAGGTCAGAAAGGAACAATCAGAACAGCTTTGAAAATGACATCTCAAATTTATTAGTCAGTTAGTCATTTATTAGACACTTACTATGTGCCAGGCACTGTGCTAAATGCTGAGGCACAAATTGAGGCAAAAACACAGTCCCTACCTTAAGGAAGTCACATTCTAAATAGAAGGGTAGAGGGAGAGAGAGCAATGTACAAACAACTACATACATACAAGATATATACAGTATAAATGAAAGGTTATTTCAGAGGGAAGCACTAGCAATAGGAAGGGCAAGGGAGGGAATCAGGAAAGATCTCCTGCAAAAAGTGGGATTTGGTCTGAACTGGAAAGGAAGTCAGGGAAGGCAGGAATCAGAGGTGAGCAGGGAAAGCATTCTAGGAATGGGGGTGGCAGTAAAAAGGCATGGAGTAGGGAGATGGAATGTCTAGTACTAGGAAAAGCAAGAAGACCGGTGCTGCTGGATCACAGAGTACATGAAGTGAAGTAAAGTGTGAAAAGACTGGAAAGGTAGGAAAGGGACAAGTGGTGAAGGGCTTTAAATGCCAAAAAGAGGATTTTATATTTGCTCCTGGAAGTAATAGGGAGCCACTGGAATTTATAAAGTAGAGGAGAGCCACATTCAGCTCTCTGTGCTTTAGGAAGATCAATTTGGCAGCTGGCTGGAGCAAGGAGACCACCCTACCAGCTATAATAAGAGCCTAGATCAGAAGTGATTAGGGCTTGCACCAGAGTGGATAGAGTTTTTTTGTTTGCTTTTTAGGCAATTGGGGTTAAGTGACTTGCCCAGGGTCACACAGCTAGTGAGTGTCAAGTGTTTGGTCTGAGGCCAGATTTCAACTCAGGTCCTCCTGACTTCAGGGCCAGTGCTCTATTCACTGCACCACCTAGCTGTCCCAAAAGTGACTAGAGTTTTGAGAAGAGAAGGAAGCATATAAAAGATTTTGGATTTGCCAACATATTGGATATGGGAAGATGAGTGCAAGTGAGGAGTCAAGGATGATATTGAAGTTATGAACTGGGCAACTGAGAGGAATGGTGGTGGCCTTGGCAGTAATAGGGAAGTTGGGCTTAAGGGTTTGGAAGGAAAAATAATGAGTTCTGTTTGGAACATGGCAAGTCTGAGATACCCAATAGGCAGTTGGAGATTCAAGACTGGAGGGCAAGAAAAAAGGTTTGGGTTGGAAAAAAATAGAGTCAAAAATTATCTATATCAAGATAATTGAATACATGAAAGCCACAATTGAACCTATTTTATTGTACATGTAAAATCTTCTTTTTCTTTTCTACTTTGTATAAGGAAATTCTCATTTTTATTTTGTTTACGTTCAAAAAAAAATAAATGAAAAAATGTGCCCAGAAGTATGACTATTTACCTTTAGTGGAAGGGAAAGAGGGTATCAGGTCAGAGGGATGGCTAGAAACAACTTCTTGTTATTAAAAATAATTAACTTTGCTTTCAAGATAAGCTCCTTGAGGGCTGGGAATGCTTACTTTTGCCTTTATAGCCCCACCAATTAGCATAGTGCCAGACACATAGTAGGTACTTAATAAATGCTTGTTGCTTAATTGATTGTAAGTCTCTTGAGAGTAAGAATTACATATAATTCATCTTTGTTATATGCTGTATGCTTTAGGAGAGAAACAGTTACTCAATAAATATTTGTTAAATGACTCAAGGAAGGAAGAAAATTGAACTGTGGCAACAAGCCTGGGGTACATTCTTCAGGACTCAGAAGCTGCTTTACTATCAAACAGTTAAGATTGAAAGGAGTAGCTTTTCACAAGCTCCTGACAACTCCCAATCCCCCATTTGAGAGAATTCTCTGAAGAAAAAATGTTGCTGACACTTGCTATTTCTGAGCAGTAAACACAAGTTTTAGGAGAATGTAAAATCATTATCAATAATATATGTGCTACTCTCTCACAGAGAAAGCAACCCACTCAGGTAGAACAACATCAACTGAAAATAGTTCAAGAGCTCCCTTCCTGACCTGGATTTACTGTGTTTGAGAAATTAAACATTTAGAACATGGAGACAGGCAATGCTAAGCTCAGAATCTTAAAACCTACTCCACTGCTCTTTTCCCCCGTGGTAAACTGTTTTCCATTTAAAGGTGTCAGAGAGAGAGAGAGAGAGAGAGAGAGAGAGAAATGGAAAGAAACATGCAAACCAGTAAATAACAAAAACATATAGAATATTTTAAATCATACTGAAGATCCTACTTTAATTTCAATATTGTTGAAATTGAGGAGGGGAGATTCCCTCAATTTTTTTTTCATTTTTATTATCTCTCTCCCAACTTATTTGTTCCATGTTTTGTACTGCTTACTGAGTAAAAAAAAAAATAATAATGAAATTTCTACTGACTTACTGAAAACATCTTTGTTCTAGGAAATGCTTTTTAATTTTCTGGTCAATTAGTTTATCAAAATAGGTAGTAATTTAACCATCTTCAAAAGATTCTTTCTCCTCTTCCCTTTCTTCTGGTTATTTATTCACACAAATATTCATTGTGTTCTCTGAACACAATCACAGGCAGTTTCATTTCTAACACTTTGTAGACTAAGAAAGCATCTCAAATGCATGTTTTACCTTCCCTCCAAAGTAGATGAAAGCACTTTGCAAATACTAATTTATTGCTTTTCCCCTTGAACTGAAAGACAGACCCATTTGCTCACTAAATTAATCATCAGTTATCAGACAATACCATTTCTGAGGGTCCAACCTCGTTTGCTAAAATAAAGAGTGTTTTAGTCAATAAAGATAAACTGCATTTATTCAGCAAGTATTTTAGGGAGGGCCATGTCATTGGCATTCAAGTGAAAAGGTAAGGTTTTAAGTCTAGCTTTAAAGTGATTGAAATGAAATTGGTTCAAGAGGAATGACAAATGTTCAGCAACAATATGCCAGGTCTTACTACATTATAAAACTTGACCACTATTTTCCTGGATTCTGATTCATGCCTTAATAGATAATAGATTTAGGGGTGGGTAGATAGATAGACATGATAGATAGATCTTGGATTTAGGGCTGGAACTTCAGAGGCCAGCTAATAATAATAATTAGCTTTTATATAGAACTTTAAATTTTGCAAAGTACATGTGTTATCTCATTTGATCCTCAAAACAACTTTGTCATGTAGGTGTGATTATTATCTAGCCTCCCCCCCCTTTGTTTTTTAACAGATGAGGAAACTGAGGCTCAGGGAGGTGAAGAGATAGGATTTGAACCAGGCTCCTTTGACTCCAGAAGTCACAGTCACACACACAAATTCACCAGCTGGCCCAGCTTCTGGTGATGAGCTGTTCTGCTCTTTGGATGACAGTCTATCACTGGGCCCAAAGTTTTGAACCTGGTAGAATCTGCTAGAGTTCATACTTGGCTGCCATGACTTTAGAGAACCCATGGTCATTTCCACAAAATGGGGGAGGGGAAGGAAGTAGGGGAGGAATGCACTTTATTAGAAATACAAAGCCGAATAGTTGAAAAATTTTTAAATTGGATTGACCAGTGAGAGGCATTTCTCAGTGGTCTCTGCTCTTTTCCCACCTCTAGCCAGAACAAAAATAAGGTCATGGCTCCTTTACAGCAAAGGCAAGCAACAATGCAATTTTCCATCTTCAGTATGTTGTAGATTTTAGATTCAGTTCAAATTAACCTCATCCTACAAATTTGGGTTTTCTGAACCTAAAGTCAAAGGTGACACAGGAGAAGAAATAGTAACACAACCTGTATAATAAGTAATATTATGATAAAAATACCATAAGGAAATGAAAATAGTTAGGACTTTAGAACATATGGAAAATGTAAGAACCCAAAAGAGACTCATATAAGGTAATACATGTAAAGTGTTTGGGGAAAAGGGAAGGAAAGAAGCATTTCTATTGCACCTACTATATGCCAGGCACTGTGCTAAGCCCTCTTTACAAATCTCATTTGATCCTCACAATAACTCAGTGAGGTAGGTGCTATTATTATCTACATTTTACAGTTGAGGAAACTGAGACAGAGGTTAGGTCAAATTACTTGCCCAGGGTCCCACCAGTAGTGTCTGAGGCAGGATTTGAACTCAGGTCTTTCTGACTCCAAGTCTATCCCTTTAATCCATGCCACCAGCTGCTCCTAAACCTTAAAGTGCTCATTAATGATGATGATGGACTGGGGGTCAGATTGTCTATGGCATAATGGAAAGATGAAAAACAGACTTTCTCCCTTAATCCAGGTGCTGCCACCCAATAGCTGCTTGACTCGAGGCAAATCACTTAATCACACTGCCTGTTTCCTCACCTGTGAACAGAAGAGGCTGGATTAGATGTGGGGCTTGGATTTACTTACTTTCCAACTCTAAATTCCTCTGACCCTTTTCCCTATAGAATCCCTTTAGGTTCAAAGGTTCTACAGCCTATTCTTTGATCTATTCCAGGTAGAAAGGGAGGGCTTCAGTAGTTTAAATACAGGAAACTAGCGATAAGTGGAGAGATGAAGATTACATTGTACCTAATCTCCCAGTCTTTTTAGGACTAGACGTGATTTGCAGCCAATCAAAACCCCAAGACCTCAGGTCCTCTCTGGTCGAGACCTTAGTTTCTTCATTAGTAAAATGAAAGGATTGTGTGAGACAATCTCAAAGACCGTTGTCTGGCTCTAAATTCGTTAGTGTACATTTCTGAAGTACTGTGATGTTCCATACCTTCTTTTTTCAGAAGGGCCTTTAACGCCTGCCAGTCACCCTCTCCATCCCTGCAGAGAAAAGAGTCGACCCTCTGCCCACCACACCGTGCCCCATAATGCTCAGGGGATCTCTAGGGCGTTTTACCTGGCTGTGACCCGGGGGTCGAACTTGGCCCGGTATCTGGCCACCTGCATTTTCTGAGCGGCCTCTACTGCAGCTTCGCGGGTTCCCCGATGGCCCCTGTGCCCAGCCACTCCCTGCCCCGTCTGAAGTGGACCACAGCTTCCTGTCCCCACTCCTTTTCCCCAGCTCGGGTGAAAGGAAGACCCCGGCAGCTCCGGGACCACTTTGCTACTGGTCCCACAGCCCATAGTCCGTCTCCAGGGGCAAAGCCCCTCCAGGAGCAGCAAATGAGTAAGAGGACAGAAGGGGCTTACACTTCTGAGGCTTCCCAGAGGAACCGCCCGTGTATTCATTCAGGGGACCAAATCCCTTTCTCTCCCCTTATATATTTGGGAGAGGGGGAGGGCACAGGAGGAAGATCTCTGTCACTGCCCCAGGTCCTAGAACTGGTGGTTAGCTGCTGCCCCGGCTCCCCTCCTCCCACTCCCACCACGTCCCCCTGAGTTAGGTTTGGAGCAGGGACTGAGACATTAACCCACGTAGTCACACACACACACACACACACACACACACACACACACACACACACACACGGACGCATCTGCCTCAGCAATTTATCATCCCATATAAGCACAAAGACAGTGACAGCTTTGGCACCTTCCAGTCTAAGATTTTGTTTCGAAAAGACAGTCTCCAATATTTCTCATTTGTAAATGCTTACAGAAACGTTACCCCTGTTATTGGGAGTTGGTAGCACGAGTGGATTGGCTAGGAATCAGGAGACCTGAATTGGAATGTATTATTAGAACTGGCTACTATTAGTTAGTTCTTCACCTTTCTTCCAAAAAAAAAAAAAAAAAAGAGGAATGTGGCCTAATGTCTCTTCCAATTCTGGTATTTTATGATCTCAAAGAACAAGGGGTAAGAACATCACCCCTCTGATAACTAATTGAGCCATTATGAGTTCTGTATTGCTCTCAGAGTCTGAGTGTAATAAAAATGATAGTACCATAAGGTTTGCAAAGAGTTTTCTTCACAATACTGAGGCAGGTAGAAATAATATAATTATCCTGTAATCTTTTTACAGATTAAGAAATTGAGGTTCCAGAGAAGTTAAATGTCCATAGGCACATGGCTAATAAAGAGTGGAATTGGGATTTGAACCTAGGTAAAATCAGGAAAAGTAGTCATCAGGCAATTCCCCCTCTCTGGGATTTTGGTCATTTTTTTCATCTGTGTTTATTGCATTCGTAGTGTACTGGATAGAGCATTTTACTTTGAGTCAGGGAGGCCTGGGTTTGAATCCTACCTGACACACTTAATAGTTTTGTGATCTGTAACCTTAGACAAGTCATTTAATCTCTCTAGGCTTTGTTTTCTTCATCCATAAAATGGGGATAGCATTAGGACCTTACATGTCTCAAATGAGATATTGTATATAAAATACTTTGTAAAATTAGGGTGCTTGTCATTAGTGGCATTTGGCTTGAAAAGATATCATTGTGACTAATTATCATGACTATACTTTGTGAAGGAGATGAAAAAATCCAACTGCTCCCCTTCATTAGAGAAGTGGGGGACTCTGGCTGTGGAACATCACATATACTGTCCGACTCAGCTAATGTCTTGATTGGTTTGGCAGAACAGACTATTCTCATTTTTCCCTCTTCCCTTTTTATTCTTTGTTAGAAGTAATGGCTCCCTGGGTAGGAGAAGAGGAAGGAACATATTTGGAAATGAAGGTAACTGAAAAATAAAAGATACCAATAAAAAAAGAAATTATAGCATAAGAAACCAATAAATAACTGAGACACTAAAACTAAGGCTAAGTGAATCCTAAGCAAAGTATGAGACTTTTCAGATGAAGTCTTAAAAATCAAGGAAGCTCAGAATATATTTTATAAGAAATAGAGGTTTGACCCAAATCTGAAATATATCTTTTCTCCTAAGGTTTCTCTTGAATTATAGGGACAACCATTTATGGAACTCAAGATTCATTTAAACTTAAGAAGCCATTTGAGAGACTTTTATGCTATTAGTAAAAGACATTACTTTCTTTCATTGTAATAATAGTTCACATTTATGTGGCTCTTTAAGGTTTTGTAAAGTGCTTTTCTCACAATAGTCCAAACACTGGAAGGGTAATTATTTTCATTTTATAGATAAGGAAACAGGTTAAAAGAGTATTAAATAACTTTCCCGTCTTCATACAGCTAGTAAATGTCAGTCAGGATTTGAATTCATATCTCCAAGTCAAGGGCTCTTAATGACATGGTCTTCATCAGGAGGCAGTTAGATGACACAGAGGATAGAGCACTGGACCTGAAATCAGGATAGGCCAGAGATAAAAATCTGGCCTCCGATATTTACTAGAGTGAGACCCTGGGAAAATCATTAATGTCTGTCTGCCTTAGTTTCCTCATCTGCAAAATAGGGATTATAATAATATCTAACTCTGGATTGTTGTAAAAATCAAATTAGATAATATTTGTAAAGCACTTGGCAAACTTGAAAGCACTATATAAATGCTAGCTATTATTATAAAAAATCATTTATTTAGCAATAGGCACTTCTATGTGCATAAATAACACCATACAAATCGAGAAGTAACGTCTCTTAGGCGTTACTGGTATAAGAGAGAAGTTGGATGGCAGAACCAAAAAGCATTTCTGCAACTGAGTAACTACTGAGCAACCAAGTGAACTCAATATGCAAGTAGAGAAAATATTAATTTCCTGCATAAACAAAGGGTGGGTGGAGTGTGAAGATCTACCAGGAGAGTAAATGTTCATCATGGATTAATCAGCAGAATTCTTCAGACAGAATGATTTAAATCAGATATTTAATCTTTTTAAAAGATTAAATTAATGTCAAAAAGAAAACTAAGGCTACATTCCAGAATCACTGAATCTGGGAAATAGTGATCAGATTCCTGGGGGCCCGGGCACAAACGTCAGCCCAGGAGGATACAGTACTTGCTCTCCCTCAGACTGGTTTACCACCATGACCAACACAGAGGCAAGGAAGGTGCATTCAGCTGAGCCAGTGCTTTGCCCTTGCTTAGTATCTCTCCGTACTATGGCTAGGTAGACCTCTTTGGAGAGGAGGGGGAAAAAGAGAGAGCTGCGGAAGGGGGGAAAGAAAAAGGGGAAGGAGAAAGGAGAAAGTGGAAGGAAGCGTTTTGTTTGTAGAATTCCCTGTCTCTTCTCTTTCTGGCTATCTTGGCAGGATTGAAATATCCAGGTAGCTTCCATCTTGTGGTGAGGAGAAGCACCCTTAGACTTGCCTAGTATTAAAGGTACAGAGATACAATTAAATGTGCTTGACTGCGTACAGGAGAAAGAGCTGAAGATAGGGGGTAAATTGGTGGGGCTGGGGTTGCAAGTGAAAAATCATGGGTGAGGCTTGCCTGCTTCTAGATGAAAATTACAAGGTCTGAACTTCCAGAATTTTGAGCGGTCTAGGGGTGGGAGACAGATGAAAGGAAAGGGAAGGAAAGTTGATGTAGGAACTAAATGGTTTACAGACTGGAAAGGTGCATGCTAGGTGTGTTGATAATAAACTTCTTTGATTTGTTGGTACTGAGGACCCATATTGCCACATGACAACTATACTTCTCAGTAATCCATGCAGCTGAGATGGCTCTATGCTATCATTTTGAATTATGTTTACACTATTATGTCTTCTAAGCAACCTTTAAGAAAGCAATGGATAAAGAATGAGTGGAGAGTTTTTTCTTTTCTTTTTTCTTTTTTTGACATTTAGTTTTTTTCTTAATTACATGTAAACAAAATTTTTAACATTCATTTTTTAAAATTTTGAGTTCCAAATTCTCTCCCTCCCTGAGAAGGGGTGTTTTTTCTAAGCAGAATAATGGGAGTCAAGTTTAGTATAGTTTCTGTCAGATAGTAGATGCTTAATAAATGTTTATTGATTGATTGAAAATCCAAATATCATCCCTAGAGTGAACACATAGACAGCACCCACAAAGAGATGGAACTAAGGGGTGAGTTGCAGTGAGCTGAGAGCCTGAAAGAGGCACAGGGTACTTGGCAGATAGGCCAGACATTTTCAGTACCAGTAACAAGTCCAAGGTCCTAACAGCTAATTTAACCAGGAACTGGTCCCAATATCTACTCCCTCTTATATGTTTTACACATTTGCATCCTAGTACCTAGGAAATAAACAATAAATGTCTGTGGAACTGAATTGAACTGTTAACAAACCATTCCACTTCCTTTTTTCTCCAAAGGAAATTATACAGGACCATCTATATCAATTCCGTTTTTTTCTTCAAAGCTAAGAATGGAATTCATCTGCCCTCCTAATGAATAAAACTACAATTACCTTGAATGTGGCATTCCGGTTATTAAATCTTACTGAAAACACTAAAGAAATGCACTTTCTAAGAGTCCTTCTTATGTACTGAGATAATGAAACTCTCATTTGAATAAATATTATGATACAGTTTCTAGGATTTGGGATTAAAAATAAAGACAATAAATAGTCTGATAATATTATTCGTGTCCTTCTCTGAATTATGCATGCATATCTACAAATCATTCACACATATCCTATTGGTAAAGAGATTTGTCATATTTATTTATGTATGCAATATATTTTATCCTAAATGGTAAATTAACTATAGAATTAAAACCAGTTTTTTAAACTTTTCTTGTCACCCTGAATTTAGCACATATGCAGTAAGTAGATTGCTATAACTGAAATATTTGAGCCAGCTGAATAAATAGGAGCTGTGCCCAGCACCTTGTACGGTGTCATACCCCTCAGTGGTGCTCAGTAAATATTAATTGAATAAATTGAAGTCAACTTGCAACCCCTAAACAGAAAAATCTCCCCCAAGCTCGATGCCTGTTCATTTCCCAAAACTATCAAAGGCTTTGCTTAGAGTTACTTGCTATTAGCACGTTCCCATTTATAACAACATGCAATTTAGCTTTCTATTGAATTATTCAATGCAGATTCTGTGCTTCTCCCTACACAACCTCCTAAATTCACTTTGGCACCAGAGCTGGAAATCAACACAGCTGAGCAAATCCTAGAATAAGTATTCTGGAAACACAGAGACTCTGAGTCCAGAGCCTCTCTAGGCCAAGTCCCTGAATTTCTTTTAAGTAAGAGGCTTCCTTCTTAAAAGGTATCTTCACTGTTTCCCACTCAAGTGTCCTTATTATATGTTTGTTTTTTTTAAACTAGTCTTGTTGGGGACAGCTAGGTGGCGCAGAGGACAGAGCACTGGCCCTGGAGTTGGGGAGACCTGAGTTCAAATGCCACCTCAGATAAGACACTAGCTGTGTTACCCTGGGCAAGTCACTTAACCCCAATTGCTGACCACCCCCCCCCCAAAAAACCCCCAAAAAACTTGTCTTCTTGCTGTTCACACAAGGCACTCTATCTTCTATCGTTCTAGGCTCCCATACCTGTAATACTAACTCTGTTTATTTCCACCTCTTAGAATCCCTAGTTTCCTTCAAAGCACAGTTCCAGGGCCACCTTCTACATGAAGTCTTTCATGATTCCTCTAGCTGATTGTGCTCTTCCCCCCCCCCATTACTTTGGGTCCTTTTCTTTGCTTTTTCCTCTTTTTAAGTTTTTAAATTTATTTGTAACTTAATACAAAATAAAAAAAGAAAAAAAAATTGCCACATACACAGCAGAACATAAGAAAGGATTCAATATAAAGCAATAAATTTCCATTTCAGGAAAACCTATATAATAAATACTACACATTATTTTCAAAGCTGTCAATCTTTTCTTTGCTTCCTAGTCAGTTTTCTTTTGTTCTCTGTTGTGCCCTTTTTACTTTATTCTCCCCCCACAAGAAGGCTACAATTAAGCATGAATACACACACACATACACATATATACATATATATAGATATCATAACATACACATGTATATACACATATACACTCAAATACATGTATGTAAGACAATATCATGCTTATTTCTACTTATCATCTGTTTCTCTGTAGGCAGAGAGCACCTTCCTTCATAAGTCCAAGTCTTTCCATATTGTTCTAAATCTACCAGTTCAGCATTTCCTATACCACAGCAATATTCCAACCCAATCACATCCTTTCTGAGAGACTGTCTATGAAAGTTTTTTTTTAGCAATTTTCTGCATTCTTCCTATTCTTGACTACCTAGTTTTTATTTATACAAGAAAATTTTAATTTAAAATAATCAAAATTATCCACTTTATACTTCAACACTGCTCTCACCTTATAATATGGTTTAAGGCCTGATATTACTGAATCTAGTTCCTTCACCTCTTTTTTCCCCTGGTTTTCTTGAAGTTCCTAAGCCTCTGCTCTTCCAAATGAACCCTGTTATTATTTTTTTCTGACTCAGTAAGGTAATTTTTTAGTAATTTAATTGGGATGGCATTACATAAATAGATTATTTAGGTAAAATTGTTATTTTTTATTATATTGGCTTTAGCTACCCATGGCAATAAATATTACTTCAATTATTTAGATTTAACTTTATTTGTATAAAAGGTGTTTTGTGTTTATATTCATATAGTTCCTGTATCCGTTTTGGCAGATATACTCTCAGATTTTTTTATACTGCCTAGTTATTTTATATGGTCTAAAACAATATTGGTTAATATGGCTGACACAGTGTAGTTTCCCTATTTTTCTCTTTTGATTAAATCTATTTTAGCTTTAACCTTGTCAGAAATTATGACTACTACCCCTGCTTTTTTACTTAATAAATTCTATTCCTGACCTTTATTTTATATTTATATGTATCTCTCATTTTTATAACATTTCCTGAAAGCATCATATTGTTGAATTCAAATTTTTAATCTGCTTTCAGTTTTCATTTTATGAGCAAATTCATCCCATTCACATTCTAATCTATAATTACTTGTGTATTTTCCTCCTTCCTATTTTTTCTTACTATCCTTCTCACTCTATTCCTATCCCTCCTCATTCCTCTGCTTTACTTCTACCTACTACCTTGCCCTCCTATTCTTTAACCTACCCCCCTCCAAGAATCCCTCCCTTTTCCTCTCCCTCTACTTTATCCCTTTGCCTTCTCATTTCTTTCTGAATGTAGATTTTTATATCCTTCTAGATATATATGTTGTTCCCTCTTTATCCCATTCCCGTTAATCTACACACCCTTCTTTACCCCCCTTATCCTTTTCTCTCGCTCTCTTATTTCTCTATAGAGTAAGAAGATTTTTACACCCTTCTAAACTTATGTGCTGTTCTCTCTTTAACAGATCTGATGTAAAGTTCCAGAACTACCAGCCCACCTCCCCCATCTAATTCCTCTATATCAGTTCTTCCTTAAACACCTCATTTGTATGAGATAATTACTCTTTTTACCTTTTCCTATACCATTTTGCTTTTTAGAATCACATCATACTCAGCTCTGCCCCAATCTTTCTTTCAAACTACCCAATTACTAATGACACTCTTAGACATATGATTTATATTTCCATGTATAAAAAGTAAACAATTTGTCTTATTGAGTCCCTTGTAAATGGTCTTTATATTTCCCCTGAATCTTAAGTTCTGGTCTTTCAGCAACAAAATCCTGAAAGTCTGTCAATTCGTTTAATATCCATTTTTTTTCTTCAGGATTATACTTAACTTTGCAGGGTATGATATCTTTGGCCACAACCCCAGTTCTTTTGCTCTTTAATATATAGTGTTCCAAGACCTGTGGTCTTTTAGCGTAGCCACTGCTAGGTCTTGTGTAATTCTAATTGTGGCTCCACCATATTTGATTTTTTTTCTTGTTGCTAATAATATTTTCTCCTTTACCTGTGGATTTCAGAATTTGTTCTATAGGTTTTCATCCTAGGATCTCTTTTAGGTAGTGATTGGTGGTTTTTTCCTATTTCTACTTTGCCCTCTTTTTCTAAAACTTTAGGGCAATTAAAAAAATATTTCTTGTATTGTTGTATCAAGATTCTTTTTTTATCATAGCTTTCAGGTAGTCTGATTATTCTTATGTTTTCTTTTCTTGATCTGTTCTCTAGATCAGTTGTTTTTCTTATGAAATGTTTCACATTCTCTTCTATTTTTTTCATTCTTTTTATTTTGTTTTATTATCTTTTGTTCTCTTATAATGTTGTTGGCTTTTCCTTACCCAAATATAACTTTCAAGGAGTTGTTTTCTCCCTTAAGATTCTGGATCTCCTTTTCCAGTTGGTTGACTTTCTTTTCATAATCTTCTTGGTTTGCTTAGGTTGTTTTTTGTTTTTTAGCTCAATCTCTCTTATTTTATATTTAGTCTTTTATGAGTTGTTCTAAGAATCCTTTTTGGGCAGGTGACCATTTGATGTTACTCTTTGGGGTAGGAGAAGTTTTGGGTTTTTTTTGCTTCACTTTATTTTTTATGCTGTACATACTGATATATGGACTTGTATCCCTAGCTGACTAGTACAGAACCTAACACATAGTAGGCACTTAAATCATGCTTTCAGACTGATTAATCAGCACTCTTCCTGCAATTTATCCTCTTAATGAGTTGCCTGTGGCACTGAGAAATTAATTAATTTCTCCAGTGTCTCACAGATGATCTGTATGGAGGCAGAAATTGGACCCTTCTTAACTCTAAGGCCACCTGACTATCCACTTTTTTACCTTGCCTCTATCATAGTAGATACTTAAAGGGGAAGCTAGATGGTGCAATGGTTAGAGCACTGGCCCTGAAGTCAGGAGGACCTGAGTTCAAATCCAGCCTCAGACCAAACTCTTGACACTTACTAGCTGTGTGACCCTGGTCAAGTCACTTAACACCAATTGCCTAAAAATAAAATTTTTTTTAAAAGTACATGGTCTTGTTTTAAATCTTCAGTCTGCTATAGGGTTTAGTCATGTCTGCTAGTAGGAGTGAAGAAAAAAGACCTGTGGTAATTGTGGAATCTGTGGGGAACTCCATTTCTGACACCTCTCTGATTCTGAATTATGCCTACATTTTCAAAACAAAGAAAGAAGTTCAAAAGGGAGGGTTTGTTGTAGATAAAATGAGGCATTAGCTCCATTTAGGGTGATTCCCCTTGGAGCACCTGGGAGTTTGCTTTTTCCTTCACATCTTCTTCCGTTTGAAAGGCCTCCTGCTGAGGTTAATTTTCTTTAAAGCGATCCTACCACTGAAACATCAGTTTGAAGGTGTTCATTTTATCAGCTTCCCTCTCCCTATGGTGCAGATGGAGGGTTTGCAATGAAAAGTGGCATGGGGCTTCTTCCTTTAAACTCATCCCACAAGCCATAGGACATGTTGACAGAGCAGTCCGGAGAGCTTCCCCGCCCCCAACCCCACAAACAAATAATAATGAACCTTGAAGTAGGACATCGGTGTGAAATGAAAATGCTGAATACTTTGTCACTTTCATCACTACCCCATGGCAAGGACTCTTTCACTTCCTACTGCAATCTCTGATTGAGGCCAAGCAGTTGCAATGACTCAGGAAAAAAATCTTGAATGGTTTTTCAGAGATAACAGCAAATTGTTTTGTTTTGTTTGGGTCTAACATATTTACGAAATAGCTATGCTTACTAGCTGTGTGACCCTGGGCAAATCACTTAACCCTGATTGCCTTAAAAAAAAATAGTGGGGCTAGGTAGTACAGTGGATAGAGTACTGGCCCTAGAATCAGGAGGACCTGAGTTCAAATCCAGCCTCAGATACTAACCACTGAGTGACCCTGGGCAAATTCCTTAACCCTCAACTTGCTTCAAAAAAAAGAAAAAAAAAAAGGAAGGGGGGAAGAAATAGCTATGCTCACCTTCTATAAGGAAAATTAAAGAGCTTTATAGTACATTTTAAGTTTTAAAGGTTTTCTTTAATACACATGCAAAAAAGGGAAATATTCATAACTGACCATCACTTAGTTATATTAGGGCAGTTCATAGGATCATAGATTGAGAGCTGGAAGGTACCTTAGAGAACATTAAATCCAAACCCTTCATTTTATAGATGAATAAACTGAGGCCCTCTTAAGTGAATTGTCCAGTGTCACATAAGTAATACATATCTAAAGCAGAATTTGAACTCAGGTCTTTGTTACTCGAGATCCAGTAGCCTATCCACCACAAGTTCTGATTCTGATCTTGGTTGCCATCAGCTTAAGTGGCAAAATTAGCTCTTCCAATGTGCTCGTGCTCTAATGTTTCATAAAATAGCCCTGAACTCAAAGCAAGATCACCTGGGTTCTAGTGCTGTTTCTGTCACTTGAAAGTTGTGTAATGTCAGACAAGCTACTTCACTTTTCTCTGATTTGTTTCCTTCTCTGCAAAATAAGGAGAATATTATTATTGTACCATAAGAGATTAACCTGAAGAGAAAACAGGGTAAGCTGATGCAAAGTGAAGGAAATAGAGCCAGAACAATCCACAGAATGAAAACGAAGACTGTGCAACTTTGATCAATGAGATGACCATTTGTGACTTCACAGGACCAGATGATGGATCTTACCTCCCACCTATCAGCAAAGAGATGGCTAAGGGGGAGAGCTCCTTTCCCTGACTGAAATATCACCCCAATCACCTCCCTTCCTTTCTCTTTAAATTGAAATGAGAGGGCTGAACTTGGCTGCCTCATGTTGCCATTGTTAAAAATCCACCTGAAACACCAAAAATGGAAATATACTGCTAGTCTATGTGGTTTATAAGATTCCCTTTATTAATATAATGCACTTTAAGGCATCTGTTTGCAGCCATGAACAATTTTGTTTTGCTTGATTGTGTTTATTATCAGAGAGGGTACCATTAGGAATGAAAAGCCTTTGGGAAATGACCTTGAGAGTGGTGTTAAAATCAAGAAAAGAGCACCTGTAAAACATTTATAAAGGGGTTGTGAGTTTTGGACTAGATAATCTCTAATATCCCTTCCAGCTCTAAAATGCTATGATTCTATAAGAGTAAACAAAATTTCCATCATCTATAAATAAATAAAAATTACCTCGTGCTCTCAATACATTAATTTAGAGGCATAAGGCAGGAAAACATCTCTCTCTATTTTTACAGACTTACCCAAAGGATTTTAGTGGTTCACCATTTTCTAACAAATAAATACAAACATCAGAGGCCTCCACAATCTGGCTGCAATCTGCCTTTTCAACCTCATTTCATGATACTTTCCTTCCTTTTGTACTCCAGTCAAACTATACTACTCATCTTGTCTCCACATATTTTTTGCACATATCTTTCCCCAGATCAGAAACAGAGCCAACATTTCCAACTGTTGAAATCCTTCACTTTCCAAAATGCTCAGATCAGAGACCATTTCCTCCACCTTTCCCTGATTATCCAGCTAGAAATGATAGCTTCCTTCTTGAATAGTTCATAACCTTTTTTGAGGCATTGGACCCCTTTGGCTGTCTGGTGCAGGGGGATGGGAGGGGAAAGGTAATAAGAATTTATTAAGCAACTATATGCCAGGCACTGTACTAAGCACATTATAAATATTATCTCATTTTGATCCTTACAACAACCCTTGGGAAGTAGGTGCTATTATTATTCCCATTTTATAATAAGAAACTGAGGCAGAGGCTAAATGACTTGTCCAGTGTCACTCTGCTACTAAGTATCTGAGGCTGGATTTAAACTCAGGTCTTCTTGACTTGAGATACAGTTCTCTATCCTCAGCCTTCACCTACATAGCTAGGTGGTGCAATCAGTATCTTCTCAGAAAAATGTTTTTAAATACATAAAATAAAATACATAAGATTACAAAGGAAAACAAAGGGTAGTAAAGAGTAAAATGTAATTTTTTTCCCATCCAAGTTCACATATTCCTTGAAATACCCATGCACCTCAGCTTAAGAATCCCTATTCTAAGAACTCTATTTCTTTGCCAGTCTCTTCTACATACTTTATCTCATTGTACTTGGGTTACATATGTCTTACCTTCCTGGGCAGCTAGATGGCACACATGCTGTGCCTGGAGTAGGAAGACTCATCTTCCTGAGTTCAAATCCTGGTGACCATGGGCAATTTGCTGAACCCCGGTGGCCTCAGTTTCCTCATTTGTAAAAGGATCTGGAGGAAGAAATGGCAAACCACTCCAGTATCTTTGCCAAGAAAACCCCAAATGAGATCACAGAGAGACTGAAATGATTGAACCTTACCCCTCTTCTACTAGACTGTAAACTCCTTGAAGAGAGGTGCTGTGTAACTTTTCTTCTTTGTACCCCAATTCTTAATACCAAGCCTTAAAATAGGAACTGAAAAATGTTGACAGATTGTGTTAGTGAACATAATGTTAGTGAACCTCACTTCTTCCTTTCTCTGTTTGAAATAACACCCTAATTGCCTCACTTCCTTTCTCTGGGAGAGTTGAACTTGTCTGCCCTATCTTAGGACAAACTATAATCAGTTTAAACCTTGGATTGCCACTGTTAAAAATCTACTTGAAGCACCAAGAATCAAAATATACTGCTAGTCTATGTGATTTATAAGATTCCCTTTATTAATATGGAGTATTTGAAAGGCTGCAAAGGGCTTAGATTATTTATTATCTCCAGAGGTGGACTAGAGCCACTTCAGGACAGCCAATTGTTAAATTTGTTGTGTGTACATTTACACCTGGAAAAGTGGCAAATGCTATAAATCAGGGCTTGATTTATTGTTTGATTATTAGGCTAGACCCACGGTGTCAAGATAGATCCCTGAAAACTACATATTGACTTTTGTTTTTCATTTGTTCAGCCATGTCTGACTTCCCGATTCCAAATCCAGCGTTCTTTCCATGATGCTGTAATGTGTTTACAATAATTAATATCAATTACAGGACAATTTCATACAATACTCTATATAATCCATTGGTGCTGCTCACTGCTGGCTTGTTACTTCTTGATAAGAAGTGACACCGGACAGTCCCACGTTCACTTAGGTGTCTATGAACCCCACCCAACGCCTCTGAGGGGCACTCTTAGGGAATAATAAGCTGTCTACAATTCTCAGAGAGTTGCTATCTCCATCACCCCCATCCACCCTTTTTGTGGGTGGCAGTGCTTATCTTCTTAGTCAATCAGGATGGGTTTGTGTGGATTGATCCAATTTGATTTTCTGCTCGTGTCCCCATCCACTGGGAAGCCCTACCTTTCTCCCTTCTGTATTGCATTTCCATTCAGAGACCCCTCTTGTGGGAATCATAGTATAATAGAAATGACTGCCCAAGCATGATTGTACAGTGCTTTACTCAATGCCATAATATGAAAAAGAATAAAATTAGGATCTCTTAAAAAAAACTGTCATGCAGACTGAGTGCTTGTAGCTTCTTCCAGATCACCTAGATAGCCATTATCTAGTCTATAGTCCTACCCCAAACCCAGGACATCCCAGATAGGAGCTAGGTACTTGGACTGTCATTCTCCATTAGCCATTCCCACAAGGAGTCAGCAAATGACTCCAACCAATATTTTAACAAATATTCCTAATACTGCAACTAACAAATATCCCAAATTCTGGGGTTAACAATGTCAACAATGCTAAAGTGAGCGAGCTGACCCCTCCCCCTATGTACTTTCTCATTTATGACTTCCTGGAGGGTTATGGTGTGATGATGAAAAAGTTCAAGAGATTTAGTTTTTGGGTAATTAATCATTTTATTAATTATGGCTAGCAAATAATTAACAAAGGGATGATCATTTGGCCTTCTCTTGTAAATCAAAGATCCATCCTGGAAGTCTGTTGATGCTTGTATACCCTTGGAAGAGTGAGTGTTCCCACCGGTGGGTAATCAACTTGATTGGTTAACAATTGATAAGAAAATTAATGGTGTAATGAAGGTGGGCCTATTCTAATGAGAAGCTGGGAGGTGTGACTTTGATTATGTCACTCTTACTCCCAAATGACCCTCCCCCACCTTGGGCAATCTAGACAAAAGATCTAGACCCCCCTCCCCCTTCACCCAAGCCAGAGTAGAACACAGTGGGCCAGAATTCACCTAGATAAGATTCAAAAGGGGAAGCTAGGTGGTGCAATGGATCAGGAGGACCTGAGTTCAAATCTGACCTCAAACCAGACACTAGACACTAGCTGTGTGAGCAAGGCACTTAACCCCAATTGCCTCACCAAAAATATATATATATATATATATTAGATTCAAAAGAATCTAAATACTAAATACTCTTTAATCAGAACTAAACTTTCCCAGTTGAGTGAGGTCTGAACAAGATTGAGGAGAATGTTAAATCCAATCTCATCATCAGCCCCATTCTTCACAGAGATTGATTTGATCTAGTAGAGAATGAGGAAATAGGAAGGTTAAAGAAAATAAAAATAGAAACAACAACCCAGATCCCCTGATAGTAATTGGTTGTTAATAAGAGAAATTGTCATTTCTATCAATAGTCTATTTAGATAGAAGAAATTCAGGACTTTAAGTAGAGTATCAGTAGCACTGCTATGTGGCCCAAAGTTCTGTCCCTGGAAGTGATGCAGTTTAGGGATGCAGGGGTGCTGGGACCCCAAAATCACAACACATGAGACCTGCCCGAAAGAATTCGACCCAAGCCTTCTTTCAGCCAAAGAAAAGGTTTATTAGAACATCCATCATATTGAGCAGACTGAACATGAGTCTGAACATGGGTAAGCAGTGGCTACATTATAAGAATCTGACCAGTGGCTAGATTATAAGAATCTGAGCATCTTAATGGAGACAAAATGGACCTTATATACAGAAAGACTGTGGGAAGGATCTAGGAGTGGCCAAGTAGTTTGGAGTGACTGGAGGAAGGGTCTAAAGAGATCTGCATGAGAGTGGCTAGTAAACTGGGGTGAACAGAACTCCTGGGACCTGGACCTCTGGCCAAGGGAGAATGGAACCTAGCTAGGATTAGGGTAGGAAATGGCTAGGGGCCATAGGGAGGTAAAACAGTGGAGGCGAGATTAGGTGTAGCCACAATGAAAGGCCAGTTGATGGGATCATAGCCTCAGGTGAATGCCAGAGACCTGGCCATGTGGGAAAGTACAGAAAGATTGTGGGAGAGTGGCCAAGTAGTCCATGAGGTAATAGAATTCCCAAGGGTGGGAAATGGAGCCTAGGTGGGACCAAGGGTGGGAAGTGGCCTGGGGCCATAGTGAGGCAAAAACTTAGGGAGGGGAGATTGGGTGTAGCCACAATGAAAGACCAGTTAATGGGACCATAGCCTCAGGGGAACACCAGAGACCTAGCCATGTGGGAAAGTCCAGGGCTTTTCCCTTTTGGGGCTCAGATCCCAACCCCATCAGAAGCAACTTCCTGCCATTGTTGGCACAAGGACATCATCAGCTGAGTCACTAACCTCAAATCATGGGATAATAGAATAACTGGGATACACTCATGAGCCTCACCTGATATGTGAGATCGTAGGCCACTTCCTATGAGCCATATATGTTATGGCTCAGCACTAAGGAGTTTGGAGCTTTGTGAAGATGCAGCAAATCCTGGGTGGTCCCTTGGTTGCCCCCTTCCACTCCCAGCATGGACTCTTGAAGGAGAAAGGTAAAGGTGAAATGCCTAGTCTACCATACTGCAAATCCCTCCAAGAAACAGTCTAGTTCCTCTGTCAACAAGGGAAATGAGGTTAGTTTGGGATCATTTAATTTTGTCTGAGTTCTTCAAAAATGTATGCTGGAATTACCTCTGCTGTAAGAGAAAGAGTACTTGTCCTGTGATGCAGTTTAGGGGTTCAGGGGGTCCTGGGACCCCAAAATCACAACACGCGGGTCTTGCCTGAAAGAACTCAACCCAAGTCTTCTTTCAGCCAAAGACAAGGTTTATTAGAACATCCATCATATTGGGCAGACTGAACATGAGTCTGAACATGGGTAAGCAGTGGCTACATTATAAGAATCTGACCAGTGGGCTAGATTATAAGAATCTGAGCATCTTAATGGAGACAAAATGGACCTTATATACAGAAAGACTGTGGGAAGGATCTAGGAGTGGCCAAGTAGTTTGGAGTGATTGGAGGAGGGGTCTAAGGAGATCTGGATGGGAGTGGCCAAGGGAGAATGCAGCAGGGTGGGAAATGGCCAGGGGCCATAGTGAGGCAAAGACTTAGGGGAGATTGGGTGTAGCCACAATGAAAGACCAGTTGATGGGACCAAAGCCTCAGGGGAACGCCAGAGATTTGGCCATGTGGGAAAGTCCAGGGTTTTTCCTTTCTGGGGTCCAGATCCCAACCCCGTCATCCTGGATAGGCAAAATCTTCATTTGAATATTGGTGCCAATACTTATTAACTAGATACTCTCACTTCCTCCTAAGCACTAATTGAGGAGACTTTGCTACAAAGGAATCCCTCTTCCAGGGCTCTGGCCTTATTCCTTACATTTTATCTCTCAAAGGCAGGGAGGTGGTACAATTCATAGATCTTCTTGACTCCAAAGCCCAGAGATCTGAGTTCAAATTCTGCATCAGACATGTTCTAACTGTATGAGCCTAGGCAAATTATTTAACCTGTTTGCCTCAGTTTCATTAACTGTAAAATGGGGGTTATGTACCTACTCACAGGGTTGTTGTGGGGATCAAATAAGAAAATATTTGCACAGTGGAAATAAGGTAAGTGCCATACAAATGCTTATTCCCTTCCATCTCTGGCTGTTCCCCATACCTGTAATCCAGCTCCTTCTCACCTATATCACTTGATTCTTTCAAGACTAGGTTCATGTGCTACTTCCCAAAGGAAGGCTTTTCCCCCCTAATTTGCTAGTTGCCCCCAAATCACTTTCCATGTCTTTTTTGTATCTAATTTATTTGTGTGTAGGTGTGTATGAGTTTGTGTGGGTATCTGTATATTGTCTACACAACAAAATATAAACTCCTTGAGGGCAGGTTCTTTTGCATTCTTGTTTGTGATTCCTTAAGCACAGTACCTGGCACTTTCAGACACTCAAAAGCTTGTTGATTGATTGATTGGTTACATCAGAGAGGGCCTAAACTGAAAAAAGAAGCAGTGAATGACCCAAATAATCATTCCTCAACGTGCTTCTGGACAAAAAAAACCAACCACACACACACAAAATCCACATTTGTTATGTCTAAGGTCCTTTCCAGCTTTATAGTTAGTTTTATGGTCTTATCCTCAGTTCACTTGAACATTTTTCTCATTTGTTATCCTCTTTGCCACCTTCTAAAGTGAAGAGAGTGAGTTTCAAAGAAAAATATGCTGCAGGGACAATATAAAGAATCTTACAAAACCCTGCAGACCACTGAAAAGATCCCAAAGCATTAAATACACTTCCTGCCTTCTTGCCTGCTAGACCATCAGCTCCTGGCTTTCCTCCTCTCCACAGTGAGATTTCTATCCATGCCCCATGCAATCAGGATTTCGATCTTTTGACAACTTAAGTGGACATGCATTTTTTACGAAGGGACACAAATAACACACAGAGGTAAGGTCTTTCTCCAGCATAGTAAAAGCATCTGTGGTTTTTCCTCATTGTAGCCTAGATTCTAGCTCAATTGTTTTAAACTTCTGAGAAGAAATCCACTTGAATTCCTCTGTCTGGCATTTAAAGTCCTTTACAAGTTGGCCCTTTCCTAACTTCCCAGTCTTCTTGACTTTACTCCCCACCACAAACACACACTCTCTAGGATCTATCTACTTAATATTCCTTACATGTTACACTCCATTTCTGGACTCTGTACCTGGAACATAAGTCTTTCCACACCTCTGCCTTCTGGCTTCCCTGGCCTCCTTCAAGGCTACTTGAATCCCACCTTCTGCAAGAAGCTTTCCCTCCCTCTCTTTCCCATACCCCCCCCAATAGGGTCTTCCCTCAAATATTACTTCCTTTTTATATTGTGATGATTACAATGACGTTAATTAGTATTTATATAGCTCTTTAAGACTGGCAAAGTGCTTTATAAATATTATTTCACTATATCCTCACAATAATCCTGGGAAGGAGGTGTTATTTATTATCTTCATTTTACAGTTGAGGAAACTGAGGCAGACAGAGGTTAAATGATTTGCCCAGGGTCACACAGTTAGTAAGTATCTGAGGTCAGATTTGAACTCAGATTTTCCTGACTCCAGTCTCAGTGGTCTATCCACTGAGTCATTTAGCTGCCCATGTATGTGTGTGTTTGCATGTGTGTGTATATACTGAATATAACTAGAATATGCATAGTTGTTTATATATCGTCTCCTCCATTAGACTGTGAGATACTTGAGAGCAGTGACATGATTTTTGCCTTTCTTTATATCTTTAATGATTAGCACAATGCCTGGCATATAAGTGTTTCATAAATGCTTGTTGCTCTAAATCACTATTGATTGGAGAAATACAAATTAAAACAACTCTGAGGTACCACCTCACAGCTATCAGATTGGCTAATATGACAAAAAAGGAAAATGATAAATGTTGGAGAATACTAATACATTGTTGGTGGAGTTGTGAACTGATCCAATCATTCTGGAGAGCAATTTGGAACTATGCCCAAAGGGCTATAAAGCTTTGATCCAGCAATACCACTATTAGGTCTGTATCCCAAACATATCTTAATAAAGGGAAAAGAACCCACATGTACAAAAATATTTATAGCAACTCTTTTTGTGGTGGCAAAGAATTGGAATTGAGAGGATGTCCATCAATTGGAGAATAGCTGAACAAGTTGTGATGTGTGAATGGAATGGAATACTATTGTGCTAAAAGAAATGATGAGCAGGTGGATTTCAGAAAAACCTAGAAAGACTTACAAGAACTGGTGCTGAGTGAACACTTTACACAGTAATAGCAATATTGTGCAATGACCATCTTTGACAGACTTGACTCTTCTCAGGAATACAATCATCTAAGACAATTACAAAAGACTCATGATGGAAAATGCAGTCCACATCCAGAGAAAGAACTGTGGAGCCTAAATACAATTCAAAGCATACTATTTTCTTTTCTTTGTTTTTTTTCTTTCTCACGGTTTTTCCCTTTGGTTCTGATTCTTCTTTCACAACATAAGTAATGTGGAAATATGTTTAATATAATTGTACATGTGTAGCCTTTATCAGATTGCATGCCTTCTCAGGAAGGGGGGAGTAGAGAGAGGGGGAAGAAAAAAATTTGGAACTCAAAAATTTTATAGAAGTGAATATTGAAAACTATCTTTACCAGTAATTGGAAACAAAAATAAAATACTAAAGTAGGGGAAAAATGCTTGTTGACTTGGCTGCCTAAATTCCTATATGTCAAATGTCACCATTGTAGCCAACCACATGCCAAACTATTGCAAAAAGACGAATGTCTAGAGCAAGGGAAATGTTGCATAATTATTGTAAGTGGCAATGTACAATTAAATTGCTTTTATCTTCATCATTTTCTATTGTGGTTATTACTGGAAAAGGAATCATGTTTTTTTTTTCCCCTGCCCATGAATTCAAAGACTTTTTACATAGTTAAAAGTGTTGTATATAATTAAGGCTTTAAGATTTTTCTCTTCATTAAACCCAAACCCCTTAGCTATTTCATGAAATATTTAACTTTAATGTCCTATTTCCCCACTGCAAAATTTCAACCAGAGCAAGTCCTAAAACAAGCATTCTTGTCTAGAAAAAAAGAAAAAAGAACCCAGTTCATTGCCTGGGCCTTTGTGTAGTTCTGAAGTCTGTCCTAGATATATCTCAGACATATGATAATCTCTATCTCCATCAAACGACAAGCCATTCTGTCTTGGGGAGAAACTACTTTTATTCCTAAAAACATCATTAGTCCCATTCCTGCTCATGTTGATTTTCCAGTCTGTTTGTCAAATTGCCTTTCTCTATCATTTTGGAGTTGCCTGCTGTGGACTGAAAATGAGGCAGCAGGTTCCTTCCAAATATTAGAACCAGGGTACTGGGCACAGAAAATTAGGATTTCAGACAAAAATGAAATACTTACTTGTTCCTTACTCTTCTAGTGTTTAAAAATATTAGAATAAGGCGGATTTAGGGAATTTTTTTTGTTGTTCAGTCATTTCAGTCTTATCCAACACTTTACGACTGCCATTAGGGTTTTCTTGGCAGAGATACTGGAGTGGTTTGTCATTTCCTTCTCCAGTTCATTCTTACAGCTGAGGAAACTTAAGACAAACAGGGTTTAGTGACTTGCCCTGGGTCACACAGTTAGTAAGTGTCTGAGGCCAAATTTGAACTCAGGAAGATGAGTCTTCCTGACTCCAGGCCTGGCACTCGATGCCCCACACCACCTGGCTGGTGGGAATATTAGAGAATAATAAAACACAATGTCACTGGTCTATGATTTCATTCCAACAAAGCTATGACTTCTTAAGTCTTAGAGAGTATTTTGAAGAACACAGAAATTAGACGACCTATTTAGAGTCTCATGTAAGTGTCTGGGATGAAATTTGAGCCCAGGTCTTCCTAATTCCAAGCCTAGCGCTGTGTCTAATTCACTGCCTTTCACCTAGTGAATTGTAGTGCTGCTCTATTCTTCCCTGGTTAGACTACATCTGTATTGTTATGGTCAGTTCTGGGTGCTAAATTTTTTGGTAGGCATTGAGGAAATGCTGCACATCCAGAAGAGGGCAACCAGCGTCACCCAGAGAGAACAACAGAAGAAATTGAGGATGTTTAGCCTGGAGAAGACTTAGAGGGGAGTATGATAATTGGCTTAAAGAATTTGAAGGACTCTTGGTGAAAAAGGGATCATTCATGTCTTACATCCTTTTAGGAAGTTGCTGAGAGGCAAATTTCAACTTGATTATACAAACAGCCAAACAAATAGAGTTCCCTAACAAAATGAAATCTGGCTGCCTTTGGAGATTAGGTGTTTCTCCTCAATGGAAGTCTTTATTTAAAGAAAGTGGATGAACATTCCTTGGAGATTTAGAACCCAGGAGTCTTCCAGACTCCAAACCTAGCACTTATCTTTGGAGTGAGCATTGAATTGCACCCATAGCTATCAAACATGCATCAGGGCACACACATTTGTGTAGCATGCACAACACTGCCAGTTAAAACCCAAACCAGATTAAAATTTAGTTGGGAAATATTTAACCAAATAAATAAAAATACGAATATAAAGGTCAAAATATGTAAAACAAAGCATAAATAATATTAACAAGCACTTTTCTAAATCAATATACAGCCCACAGAGATCCTTATGGACAGTTTTTTGGCTGTCTTTTCTATTTGATGTATTCCCATCCTTTTCTTTTATAGATGAGGAAATTGAGGCCTGGAAAATTTCAAGTGACTTGCTCAAAGCAGCCAGTAAGTGGCAAGGTTGGAACTAGAAGCCAGGTCCTCCAGGAGGGATACTTGGCTCAGGTAGATTAGATGAAATATCTTCTAAGAGAGCTTCCAACTCTGAATTCTATTATTCTATGATTTTTGTCTACGGATTGTATTTTTCCTAAATGCTTGTTTTTCATAGTTGACAAATTACTTCTCAGGCTTTTCATTTCAATTTTTGAATACATGCTGGGTCTTTTAATGAAGTAGTTTATTTCTGGGGGAAAAAAATAGGCTATTAAAATTGGATAACTGATCTGCCCCTCCATATGTCTTTGAAGATGATAAGTATCAGTACCTGGAGGAAAAAAAACAATGGCAACAATAGCTCAGAAGGAAGAGGCAATGAAAAGATAAAAAGAATTGTAGGACTTCAGCATTAATATGATCTTTTTAGTTAGGCTTTTGTTTGTTTATGCCACCAAGGGCTAAGATGTAGAATCTACTGGGCCTTCTGTACCAGAGATTTCCTATTAATGTTTCTAGACACAAAAAATGCATACATGTGGCTCAAAGAGCCACCTATACAGAAAAATTTGATATGTATGAATAAATACCGTATGTTTCAGAATAGAAACTTGTAGGTTCCACCAGGTAAAGGAAGAATTTTTTTTTTTAGGCAATTGGGATTAAGTGATTTGCCCAGAATCACACAGCTAGTAAGTGTCAAGTGTTCAGTCTGAGGCTGGATTTGAACTCAGGTCCTCCTGATTTCAGAGCCAGTGCTCTATCCACTGTGCCACCTAGTTCCCCAAGACCTTTTTTTAGTACAATATATGCCCCGGGAGATTTAGAGGCAACAATCTTCACATATGTCACATCTTCAGTCAAGCCACGTTATCTATCCATTGGCTAACAAGAAATATCAGTTCCAGCAGTCTGAATACAGAGTTTTCACTTTCTGCTCACCATAGTAGAGACCCAAAACAAAATTTAAAGATTACACTTCGAAGTCTATAGGCCTGGGGGCAGCTAGGTGGTATAGTGGATAGAACACTGGCCCTGAAGTCAGGAGGATCCCTGGATTCAAATCCAGCCTCAGACACTTACTAGCCGTGTGACTTTGGGCAAGTCACTTAACCCCATTGCCTCAAAAAAAAAAAAAGTCTATAGGCCTGGCCCTAAAAGAATCTATGGTAGTTCGGCAGGAAGACAGAGATATGAAGTATAGCAAGTATAGCATAGGTGGATGATGGAGTGCTGGGCTTTAAATCCCGCATTTGACATTTACTTTCTATGTGCACCTAGGAAAGTTGTTTAACCTCTGTATACCTCAGAATCCATCTCTATAACTTATCTACTAAGTCATATTGTTTTATGATATGATGCATTACAATCTGCCTTGGCTGAGACCCTGCTCAAAGTCAGGGTCATCACATATGAAGTGTCTTGCCACACAAACGTCTTTTCCTCTTTTGTTGTTGTTCTCATTCAGTTGTTTTACAGTCACATCCAACTCTTTGTGACCTCATTAGGTGTTTTCTTGGCAAAGATACAAGAGTATCCAGCTCATTTCTTCCTCCAGCTCATTTTACAAAGGAAACTGAGGCCAACAGGATTAAGTGACTTACTTGCTCAGGATCACACAGCTAGTCAGTGTCTGAGGCCAGAATTGAACTCAGGAAGATGAGTCTTCCTGACTCCAGGCCTAGCACTCTAGCCACTGTGCTACCTAGATGCCCTTTTCCTTCTTTGGATGGAATTACAAAAAATGAGCAAATCAAGATTTCAGAGAAACATTTGACAAAGTCCATCATGCTTTCCCCCTTGAAAAACAACAAGAATCTGGTCAAATAAAACCATCAGTGTTACTACCACACATCAAGATTAAAGGCTACATCTTTCTATTCTGTTAATAATCAACATACTGGAAGAGAGGTGGGAAGTGCACTCTTGTACGAAGGGTGTTTATTGGGAAGTATCCAATTTGTCAAAACAAAATTAGGATGGGAACTGGATCTGTGATTTCTTTGGTTCAGAGAACTCCCAGAAGTTTTACCAATGCAAGTCAGCACATTTTCTACAAGTCTTAGAGAGCTGTCTGGAACAGAGGTGTCAAATACAGGTCAGTGGGCCACATGTAGCCTCCAAGAATCCAGAGTACAGCAGAACCAGATTAAAACATAATTAGAAAATAACTAACAAAATAAATAAATACAATAGAACATAGGTAATGTTAACAGCTTCTCCGAGTCAATATGCATGCCAAGGGGATCCTTATGTATAACTTAGTGGCTCTCATTTCTATTTGAGTTTGACGCCAATGACCCAGAACGTTGGGAGGTTAGTGACTTGCTTAGGGTCACACCGCTGGTAGGTGTCAGGAATGGGAATTGAATCTTCTATCCCCATGCCCAGGCCAGCTCACTATATATTATGCCATATTGCCTCTATCAACACAAAATGTTCCAATAAGTTGGTTTTTTCAATATGTTAAAAAAATAATAAAATGCATATTGACAAGGTAGAGGTTATTCAGAAGAGAGTGACCAGGATCATGAGAGAACTCAAAACCATTACTCATTAGGGAAAGTCAAAGGAACTGGTATGGGTCAGCCTGGAGAAGAAAAGACTCAGGATAATCATTGTCTTTAAATATTATCTCATGTCCAGCTGTCACATGGAAGAAAACATAGTTAGTTGCTCTACAGGATATAACTAGAATGGATAAATGAGTGCTACAAATAGTTCTAATTAAGTTTAGTGTAAGGATATGATTTTTAACATTAGAAATATCCAGCAATGCAGCAGGATCCCTTGCAAAGGAATGGGACCCTGGCCCTGGAAGGATTTGAAAAGGATCTGACTCAACAAAGAAAAAAGAGAAAAGGGGGAGAATGGAGCAAAAGGTACAAAAAGGAGAGTAATTAAGGGAGAGATTTGCCCTAAGCAAAACAAACTCAAAGGATGTACAGGACAAAAACACAGCTTTTTATAGTAGCTAAGAATTGGAAACTGAGGGGTTACCCATCAATTGAGTAATGGGTGAAAAAGTTAACATATGAATATGATAGAATACTATTGGGCTATAAAAAATTTTGAAGAGAATGGCTTCAGAGAAACCTGGAAAGACTTGGATGAGCTAATACAAAGCGAAGTAGGCAGAATAGGAAAACAATTTAGAAAATGACAACAATTTTATAAAGACAAACTACTTTGAAAAGCTTAAGAATTCTGATCACAGTAATGACCAACTACATTTCCAGAGGATTCATGAATAAACTTTCTACTCACTTTTGGATAGAGATAATGGACTCAGAATCTAGATTGAAACCTTTTTTTTGGTCATGGACATGCAGAAATTTGTTTTCCTCAGCGATACACGTTTATAACATGGGTTTTATTTTTCTTTATATCTCAAGTGGGGTAAGGAATGGGAGTCAGATTTTTACTGGTTGAAAAAAATCAAAAATTAAATATTTAAAAGACTAGATAAAAATGTAATTGGGGAATATTTAACAAAATACATAATAATAGAATAAAACATAATGTCTGTATGTGATTTTCTAAGTCAATGCTGAGCACTTCAGGATTTTTTATGTAAGCTTAGTGGTCCTCTTTCTATTTGAGCATGATAGGACTGGTCTGATGACTAATCATTTGTTAGATCTGAAAGAGAATTTAGAAAGCATTGGGAAAGAGTCTGCACAAGGTGACTTCTAAGTTCCTGTCTAAAGTTATATGACTGATGAGATCTAGAGGTTAGGGGTCCTGGAATCCCAAAATCACATGGTCACATGGGTCCTGCCAGCCAAGCCTTCTTTCAGCCAAAAACGAGGTTTATTGAAGATTCACCATATTAGCTAGACTCTTAAGGAACCTGAGCATCTGTGGGCTATTGGCTAGATTGTGAAAATCTGAGCATCTTAATGGAGACAAGATGGACCTTATATACAGAAAGACTGTGAGAGGGATCTAGGAGTGGCCAAGTAGTCTATGAGGTAATAGAATTTCAGGGAAATGGAGGATCTAGGAGTGGCCAAGTAGTCTATGAGGTAATAGAATTTCAGGGAAATGGAGCCTAGATAGAACCAAGGGTGGGAAGTGGCCTGAGGCCATAGGGAGGCAAGACAAAGGAGGGCCAGGTAGGTCAAGGATAACAGAATTAGGGGATTGGGTGTAGCCAAAACAAAAGGCCAGTTGACGGAATCATGGCCTCAGGGGAATGCCAGAGATCTCCAGGATCAAGTGGGAGAATTCAAGGACAATCCAAGTGTTTTCTAGGGCCCATAGACAAATGGGGCCCAAATTGGGACAAAGGTCTCACTTTGGGCCCATACCCCATCAACTCCACCCAATTAAATGCAATGCATATGAAAATAAAATGTTTTCCTTTAAGGTTTTTGTAAAGTTACAACTTTTTCCCCTTGAGTTGCTCTTTTTCTTCTGTTTCTATTTTGTTCTAAATATCATTACTTTATGCAATGATATCATTAATATCCCCTCTTCCCTAGATTTTTCCTCCATCATTTGTAAGAGTAATTAAGTGTAATTACCCTACCAGCTCATTGTCTTAGTGAGAAATGTCCTGGGAATGTTGCCATCTTGATAGAGAAAATAAAATAACAGAAAATAGTTAAAGAAGAAAAGTCCTTTTAAGACTATGATGTTTTTAAGATGTGTGGAATTGAAGGGGAGTAAATGTTTTCTTTAAATAAGTGATATATTGTTTGATGTTTATTTTTTTAGCATTATATTGGCTTCTTTTTAAAAGTGGTATCTAAATTTCATGGGAAATCCTTAAGAACAAAAGGCATTTTTCTAAACGGAGAGAGTAAATGATGAGTTAATATCTTATTATTGGGGCAGTTATTTCTTAGAAAGGGAAGATTACTCTTTGGTATCTATGTTCCCAAGCTGTTTTACAATCTTATCAGTGGCTTGGATCAATGACATAAACAGGGCGTGTTAATCAGATTTACAGATGACTACAGAGCTGGGAGGAGTAGCTGCCCCATGACAATCAGTATTCAAGAAGATCTTGACAGGTTAGAACATAGGGCTTAAATCTACTAAGGTTAAGTTCTAAAGAGATAAATATAAAGTCTCTCTCTGGGGCTCAAAAGTTCAACCTCACAAATATAAGATGGGGATGGCAGTTGGTCCAAAAAAGATTTGACCATTTTAGTTGCTTATAATCTCAATATAGAGGCAGTTAAGTAGCACAGTGGATAGAGTATAAGCCTGGAGTCAGGAAGACTCATCTTCATGAGTTCAAATGTAGCCTAAGACACTTAATAGCTACCAAAATCCTTTCCAATTTTAAAATTCTGTGATTCTGTCCAGTCATTAGTTAAAGACACACCAAATCCCCTAGAATATAGTCAGATATCAAAAGAGGTCCTTACCAAAATCACCTTAAACTTAAAGGTGGCATTTTCTTAATTGTCAGTTATTTGTTTATTGGGCAAGTGGATAAAAGGAGTGAAAAGTGCCCTGCTATAATTTTATGGTGATTTCTTGTGGTTAAGAGCTAAAAATGTTTTTTTGAGGCAAGAATATATCTGGGTGCTTTAATGATCACCTCTGTCACTCTGGGCCACTAGGTGACAAAGCACTGTCCCTGAAATCAGAAAGACCTAAGTTCAAGTCAGCTCTCAGACACTTACTAGCTATGCGAGCCTGGGTAAGTCACTTAATCTCCTTTCAATTTTCTTATTTGTAAAATGGGGATAAATAATAATACCTACCTGCCAGGATTACTGTAAAGATAAAATTAAAGTGCTTTGTAAACTTTAAAGCACTATATAAATGCTAGTTATTGTTATTATACATTATATAATGAGTTCTGTTGTAACTACTTGTATATTTGAACTTTTGAGTTAATTAACTATCACAGGCTTTTGAACTCACCTTTGTCCCATAGAGTTCTGTAAATTCACAAATAAACCTTGAAATGCAAAACTAAAAGAAGGACAATTTGAATTGTTTTTGTTTCAGAAAAATACTTATTCATGGTCCCAACAATTGTTTTAGTGAAGGGAATAAGCATTCATATTATTATTATATTATCATCCCCATTATTATCATCCCCATTTATGAAATTGAGGTAAAGAGAGGTTAAATGATCCTCCCAGGGTCATACAGCTAGGAGGTGTATACAGCTTAATTTGAACTTGGGTCTTCCTGACGTCAGTCCCAGCACTCTAACCACTGCACTACCTAGCTACCTTTAGTAATAGATGCTGTGAGAAGAGACAAGATAACACTTGGACAGCCCCAAGGGAGCTATCTTTTGCAGGGAATCTTACTCTAAGAACAAAGGTGGTGTGGGGGATAAGGTGCATTTTAAAGAAGCAAAGGAGATACCACAGCTCATGCTCATAGGTTCTCAGGACCCTGCTCCTTTTAAGACAGATCAGAAACATGTGATGCTTTATTTCCCAAAGGCCACTGAAATCCAATAAAATATTGTGAGAAAAGGCTTTTATCTGTTTCAGGTATAAATTAATAGCTAAAAAAAAATAAAATACTATTTTGCTAAAGCTATAAAAACAAATGTCACATTATGACTCCGATGGGAAGATTTTAGACATTTGATTAACTTGAAACCTTTTTGGTATCTTTCTGTTTAATAGCCAGAGTGGCTTAAAACACCCACTATAAGCAATAAATTATTCCAGATCATGAAAAAAGAAATGAATCCTTATTGCAAAATGAGTGAGGTTAGAGAATCAAGAACTGAAGAAAGGAGATCTAAATCTGTTCTATTGAGTACCAGGATAGCCAGTTGTGAATCCACGTTAAGAAAGACTCTGCTTTATTTGCCTGGTGTTCATACGTAAGGAACAAAGAGTAACATGCTTCTGATTTGTCTCAAATCAGCATATGGAGCAGGGTCCTGAGAATACATGAGCATGAGCTGTGGTATACAATTCTTGCATCTTTAAAAAGTCTTTGTGTGCTTCCCCCGCCCCCACCAGAGTATTCACTGAAAAAGACAGTTCCTTTGAGGTTGTCTTGGTACTAGTCATTTGGAGGGAGGAGGAGGAAGAGGAAAAGGAGGATTCCCCCTTGATTAAATCCAATCGAAGCTGTGGATAAGCTCACTTACCTTGGTAGTGTGCTTTCCAGGGATGTACATGCACTGATAATGAAATTGACACATGCATTGCCAGAGCTAGCTCAGTGTCCGGGAGGCTCCGAAGGAAAGTGTGAGAGAAGAGGTGTTAGATTGACTACCAAACTGAAGGTTTACAGAGCCATTGTGCTGACCTCATTGTCGTATGCCTGTGACACCTGGACAGTATATCAGCACCATGCCAGGAAACTGAATCGCTTCCATTTGAATTGTCTTAGGAAGATTCTGAAGATCACCTGGCAGGATAAGATACCAGACTCTGAGGTCCTTTCTCGAACTAAACTGCCAAACATTCAAACTCTGCTTCAGAGAGTGCAACTATGATGGGCTGGCCAGGTTGGCAAAACATAAGCTTGCCAAAAAGACTGTTTCATGGAGAATTCACACAGTGCAAGCATTCACATGGTGGTTAGAAGAAGTGATACAATGACACTCTCAAGGTCTCTCTTAAGAACTTTGGAATTGATTGTGTGACATGGCAGACACTGGCACAGGACCACTCAGCATGGCGTGTCCACTTCAAAAGAAGTGTTGTGCTCTATGAGCAAAGCAGAATTGAAATAGCTCAGAAGAAGCACAAGATGCGCAAATTTAGAGGATTCATCTCAAATGTTCACTGTGCCAGTCGCACCGTGCACTCTCCTCCTATGAGGAGCAGGCTGCCAAGGTCATACTTACCAGTCTTCGGAGCCCACCAGGATAAACACAGAGACGAGCCGATCAGGAGGTGCAAACACTCGAACTTTATTCAGAGGCCATCACAGCAAGGCCAAGCAGGAAAGCAAGAGCAAGAGAGCAGGAGCAAGAGAGAGTGAGCTCTGACCCCTACCACCCCTATATACCTTCCTAGCCCCTCCTCCTCAGCCTGCCTACCAGTGAATGATTGTAGGATCAGATACCAGAAGGGGATGTCTGGGGTTAGCGCTGCACCAAGGGAGAGGACGTGACAAAGGGAGCTAGGCCCGGATACCAGAAGGAGACGTCTGGGGTTAGCGCTGCACCTAGGGAGAGGACGTGACACAGGAGGCTAGGCCTGGATACAGGAAGGAGACGTCTGGGGTTAGCACTGCACCTAGGGAGAGGACTAGACAAAGGGAGCTGGTTGTCTGCCGTCCCACTCCCACGTGGCACAGCCCCCTGCCTCAGGAGCACATGCTCCGGCTACTTCCCCGTATCCTGTTCCTACCCCAGTTCACCACAACTCCACATGGCACAGCCCCCTGCCTCAGGAGCGTGAGCTCCGGTTACTTCCTAATATCTTGTCCCTGCCCCATCTTGCCACAACCCCCACGTGGCACGTAGCCAACATCAGACAATCCCTCACAATTCCCCCTTTTTGTTTAATTGAGGGGGCAGAGACAGGGTCTCAATACTAGGGCCTCAGTTTTGAGTGCCTCTATGGAACCTCTAAGAATCCTAAGGAAACATCCTAATATAGTGGGTAGTAACAATAACAGTCTAAATGCAAAAGAGCTATAAATGCCCAATGGGTTATAAGGGAGGGGATGGGGAAAGAGGTATGTTTAATCCAATCGCTAAGGTGATGAACAATATCATCAGTCTCGTGCTGGTGCCAAGTGTCAGATATGTTCCGCGCCAGTCTAATTAACACCCACAAAGCCTGGAGAGTGTCATTTATGCTTTGTGAAAGGGCGTCGCAAGTGGCATTATGGTTTAAGGGTGTTACACAAATGGATCGATATCGGCCATTGCATGGCAACTGCTGTCTCAATTCCAGCCACATAAGTTCATTCCCAATGACCTGGGTAGCCAATGCTATTTTTTGAATCTGCTCCTCCAGCTGCTGATCAATATGAGCCTGCACTTGGAGGGCGTGGGCGAATTTATTGGCCAGCTCCTCTACTTGTGAGGCAAGCAATTGCTGTCTGCTATATAAGTCCTGTATCTGGAACTCCTCAAAGATGGATGCTGCCAACGCAAGTGCCCCCAGCCATTCTCTCTTGTGTCGACGATAACTGACAGGGGTGCCCAGGGCACTGGAGCTGACGCAACCTGTGGCAAAGTCCCAATCGCGCAAAAAAGTGAAAACAGTTTACTCAGTTTAGTCATCCTGACTGTCTTTTCTTTCTGCTCTCTCTGAATTTTCTGTTGACTGTGTTTCTTCTCCCGTCCTTGTTGTCTCTCCCGGGGCTTCTTCAACTCGTTTTGTTCTTCTTTCTGGTACCCAGCGGCTCTGGCCATCAGGATCTGTAAGACACAAATACCCCGGCCCTCTCCACAGCACTACAGATGGGCCTTGTCAGTTTCCCTCATCGTCCTTCCAGAGGACTTTCTGGTTAAGGGATGGTGCATGTAGTGCTATTTTTAAGGAGCCAGTTGAATTGCAAGTGGGTGGTGTTATTAGCTGTAGCATGCTAGGGGATAGGCCCGTGTCTCTATCTAGACAAAGAAAATTGTATGTATATAAAGCTTTATCCACGTCTGCTTGGGTGGGCCACCGCCCGGAGCCCCGACCTCCTACTCCCCCTTTTTGTTTACTGAGGGTAGCTTTCAAGGTACGATGGGCTCCCTCAACAATAGCCTGACCTGTGGCGTTATAGGGGATCCCTGTAACATGCTTAATTCCAAAGGATGTAAAGAAGGCAGTCATTTGTGTAGATAAATAGGCAGGACCTTTGTCAGTTTTAATGACATGAGGGATCCCCACAGAGGCGAAGCAATGGTACAGATGCTTAATAACTGATGGGGTGTTCTCCTTACTGGATACAGTGGCCATCATAAATTTGGAAAAGGTATCAATGAAGACATGGATAGCGACACGGCCAAGGTGAGTAACATCCATTTGCCACAAGTCATTGGGAAAAAGACTTCGTGGGTTAATCCCCTTTCTGGGTGGAGGGGGGAGAAAAGGAACACAGCGCACGCATCGCCTCACAATTTGTCGAGCCTGTTCACGAGTTAAACCATACAGGCGTCTCAGGGAGCTCGCTGGTAGGTGTAAAAAATCATGGGCTTGTTCAGGAGGGGTGAGGACTGGCAGTAGGGAGCACTGTAAAGCATGATCCGCTACATCATTGCCCTCAAAAATGCCTCCTGAGGTGGACTGATGAGAATAAACATGGAGAATATAGAGGGGGTTGTTTCGCTGCAACAAAATTTGCTGTAGTTCACTCAGGAGAAAGGATATGGTGGAATTATGAGGTTGGAGGACAGCGTCCTCTATGCATCTAAGAACCTTTACTGCATATTGACTATCAGAGATTATGTTTATAGGCTCAGGATATTTACGGCAAGCATGGAGGATGGCAAAGAGCTCATTTTTCTGGGTAGAGTCATACGGGGTTTCTAATACTGTTATTTCCTTAGAGGCCTCATGATAAATAGAGGCCTTTCGGTTTTTTGTAGCATCAGTGAAAACATTTGGGCCTTGAACAGGTTCTCCCATAACCTTTCGTTGGGGGGGTACTAAGGTTATTTGCTCTAGCACAGGAAGGAGCAGGCAGGAGGAATGGGGACTCACCTCGGCCCATTGGGAACAATGTGCCCAAGACCAATAGGTTTGCATAATGGCTTCTCGCTGTCCAGGTTCAAAAGGTAAGTAAAGGAAAGGTCGCTGCCCAGACAAGTGGACAGCCCTTTGTACTGCAGCTAAGGCTAGTTCCCCTAACATCTCATAATAATTTGGCAGCACCTTGTGAGCCTTCTTTGCATATACAAATTCTAATAATTTGGGACCTTGGTGTATAACACAAAAAGGGCTCTGTTGATTGACCAAGGAGACCTCTATTATACCTTTGGGGTCCCATCTGGCGGTCTGGGCCTGGGTAGCAAGTGAGAGTATTTGGGACACTGCTGCCTTAGCAGCAGGAGTCCATGCCCGAGGGGAGTTCAAATCTGAATTTCCCTTTAAGATATCATATAAAGGCTGCATTACAGCAGGAGGAATGGGTGTGCGGGCCCGGAGCCATTGGATCCGTCCCACTAACTTTTGGAAGTGATTCAAGGTAGTTATCTTATCAAGCTCTAGTTCAGGAATTTGATTGCTAATAGAAACAGCCTCCATACAAAGGCCTACGTATGTGAGTGGGTAGTTTTGTTGGACTTTGTCAGGGGCCACCACCAGACCATAATGAGTAAGAGCAGAGATGGTTTCTTTTACCAATCTTGCTAGTGTCTCATTAGTGCTAGTGGCTAATAAAATATCGTCCATATAATGAAGTATTGTGGCTTTAGGCCATTTGTCCCTGATAGGGTCCAGCACTCTCCCCACATAAGCCTGGCATAAGGTGGGGCTGCAGCACATTCCTTGGGGCAGGACCTTCCACTGATATCTTAAATCTGGCCTTGCATTATTAGTAGTGGGTATGGTAAAGGCAAATCTCTTTCTATCTTCTGGGGATAATGGGATAGAGAAAAAACAATCCTGGATGTCTATGACTGTCACAAGCCATACAGAAGGCACTAGATTAGGGGAGGGGAGGCCAGGCTGTAGGGTTCCCATGGGCTCTAGGGTGGTGTTAACCACCCTGAGGTCTATTAACATTCGAAATTTCCCTGATTTCTTTTTTATTACAAACACTGGGCTGTTCCAGGGGCTGGACGTGGGCTCAATGTGCCCCGCCTGTAACTGGTGCTGCACTATATCACGTAAAGCCTGGGCTTTCTCTGCAGGGAGGGGCCATTGGGGTACCCAGACTGGGTTATTAGATCTCCATGTTAGAGGAGTGGGTCTGATACAAGAAAATTTTTGTTGTTGCCCAACGGCCCCAATTAAAAATCCTGCGGGGGTGGTATATAAACAGATGCCCCACAAGCCTTCAAAATATCCCTTCCCCATAAATTGTATCTCAAACCAGCAACCACCGGGGTCGATTTGGAAATTTTCTTTGCTGTAAAGGGGAAGTCCAAACCACCAGTAGAAGTCGGAGATATTCCTGATGCAGCCCAAAGGCACATTCTGAGGGGGTTGAGCTTCCATCTGGTAAGCTTGTTGAGGGGCCCTCAAGTGGCCCCTTGCCCCATTTCCGACTGGCTTGCAGCACTCCTTAGCATAATGGCCGGGTTTGTTACAATTGTAACAAATTACCTTGGGGTGGGCTCCACCAGGTTTCTGGCGGCATTGCACCTTGAAATGACCGGCTTTGCCGCATAGATAGCACAATTTACTCTCTTTTGTTTTCAGCACTTCTCCCCTGCCCAGGGATCTCTCAACAGCCGCCTGTAGGCGGGCCACGAAATCCAGGAAGGGTTCATCAGGACCTTGTTTAATCTTGGTCATGGAGGGCCTTTGTTTCCCCAAAGCCTGAATCCTACTAAAAGCCCGTTGGGCACATTGGGAGACAGCTGCATACACTGTCACGTCATATCGCATCTGATCTTCATTTTTCTCATATTTCCCTGCCCCCACTATCTTATGAAAGTCATCTAGGGGAGTGCGACTCTGCATATCTCTAACAAAGCTCTTTGCGATATCTGCAAACAGAATCATCCATTGCAGGGTTTCTCCTGGCTTAAGGCATACCTTGGCAATGGTTTTCCAGTCATTCGGGGTCAGTACCTGACTATCGGCCAGGAGGGCCATCAATTCCCTGACATAGGGGGATTCAACTCCATAAGTACTTACTGCCTCTTTTAACTCCTTAAATTTCTTCCATTCTAAAGGGGCCCAGGTCCTCCCTCCATCGGATTCAAACACCGGGCAGCCATCTAGCCATGCCTTGGCGTCCATATCTCCTTCTGCCACTGCCTTCTGGAGCATTTGTCCTAGCCTGGTTGGGGGGTCCCCCATGGCCCCATAAGAGGGAGCCGGAGGAGCGGACGGGCCGTTCTCCTCAAAAGGGAAGTCTGGGGGAGGGGGCCACCCCTCCGCGTAGCTTTCCTTGCTACGGCTTCCTGCTCTCTTGTTCCTGCTCTCCTGCTCCTGCTCTTGCTTTCTTTTCCCTCGCTTATTCTCCCATTCCCTGTTTCCAGTGTCCTCTGCCTCACTCCCTGATTCTTCCTCACCACTGATTTCCGCTTCTTTCACTCTTTTATATACTTCTTTCCCTAGCACCTCCCGATCTGGGACCTTAACAAACATCTGTCCCATCTTCCTTCCTTCACCCTGTTGGCTACGGGTCTCGTCTCTCTTCCCGCGACCAGACCAGCTGATCTGTGGGGCCCCTGGCCTATTTCCTCCGCCCCACGGTGGGCGCCACTTGTGCTGGTCGTGCCGTGCACTCTCCTCCTATAAGGAGCAGGCTGCCAAGGTCATACTTATCAGTCTTCAGAGCCCACCAGGATAAACACAGAGAGGAGCCGATCAGGAGATGCAAACACTCGAACTTTATTCAGAGGCCATCACAGCAAGGCCAAGCAGGAAAACAAGAGCAAGAGAGCAGGAGCAAGAGAGAGTGAGCTCCGACCCCTACCGCCCCTATATACCTTCCTAGCCCCTCCTCCTCAGCCTGCCTACCAGTGAATGATTGTAGGATCAGATACCAGAAGGGGATGTCTGGGGTTAGCGCTGCACCAAGGGAGAGGACGTGACAAAGGGAGCTAGGCCCGGATACCAGAAGGAGACGTCTGGGGTTAGCACTGCACCTAGGCAGAGGACGTGACACAGGAGGCTAGGCCTGGATACAGGAAGGAGACGTCTGGGGTTAGCACTGCACCTAGGGAGAGGACTAGACAAAGGGAGCTGGTTGTCTGCCGTCCCACTCCCACGTGGCACAGCCCCCTGCCTCAGGAGCACATGCTCTGGCTACTTCCCCGTATCCTGTTCCTACCCCAGTTCACCACAACTCCACATGACACAGCCCCTTGCCTCGGGAGTGTGAGCTCCGGTTACTTCCTAATATCTTGTCCCTGCCCCATCTTGCCACAACCCCCACGTGGCACGTAGCCAACATCAGACAATCCCTCACAGTTCACCAAGATTATTTGTGGCCAACCTGCGGTAGAACATTCCAAGCTCCTATTGGTCTGCTCAACCACAGTCGGACACACTGTAGCTTTACTAGCAGAGTGAGGTCATTTTGGTCTTCTTCAGGAATGAAGAAAAACAACCAACTTCAATCAAATATAATTTAGAACTGAGGGGAAAAAAGAGCTTATGAATGATTGTGCTACATCTCTCCATATTACTTATTGTAAGAGTCCATCTCCTTCAAGATTGCCATACACAGACATGATTTCTAGCTGCCAGTCAAATGCATAGAACGGGGTGCTGGTAAATATTTAACCACCAGCTCTGTAGGAAAAAAGAATATTTATTAAACAAATCTCCGGGGTAAAAATGTTCCCAGGACACATCTTTAAGAATAATCTGAATTATTAATATTACTCCATTACTTTCTTGAGTCCAGAACTCTAGACAATCAACAAAACAATAAATAAAACTGATTTCCTAGGTGTAAATGCTCATACCAAAAATGTAAAGGTAAGTACTTGCCTCCAGAGAGGCCTTTTCCTCAGCTAACACATTGGAAATAGAAAGTCAATGATGTAGAATAGAGCGAGAACTAAATATGTAATATGCTTTTTATAAGCAAACTCTTCTTGGCAACTAGTTGCTAGAGAAGCCCCCTAACATGCAGGCTTACGTACGGGAAGTATGCAATCTATTATGGGGATCATGAAGCAGAATGTTTTTCACAAATCTTTTCCACAATAGTCCAAAGTTAGAAGAAAACTAGATAAAGTTTGGAAACAATAGACTTATAGTTACTAATCATATCATTTTCAGTTCACACATTAGATTCAATAAACATTTATTAAATAAAAAAAATAATGATAGCTAGCATCTATATAGCATTTTAAGGTTTACAAAGTACTTTGCATGTACTATCTCACTTGATCAACCCTGTACAGCAGGTACTATTATTATCTCCATTTTACAGATGTAGAAACTGAGGCTAGAGGTTAGGTGGTTGAGTTAATAGATAGCTAGGCCTGGAGTCAGGAAGACCTGAGTTCAAATTTAGCTTCAGGCACTTACTAATTGTGTTACCTTGAGCTAGTCACTTAAACCTCTGACTGTGCCAACTGTAAACTGGGGATAATAATAGCACCTACCTCTCAGGGTTCTTGTGAGGATCAAATGAAATATTTGTAAAGGTCTTAACACAGTGCCTTGTACATTGTAAGTGCCTAATAAATGCTTGTTTCTTACTTGAGTCTTCTTACATCAAGTACAACAAACGCCCTATCCCTTATACCACCTTGCTTCTCACTGTTTGCCAAACACTGTAAACTGGAAGAGACATTATGTTTAGAGAAAACAAAGGAACCTGCTTTCATGGAATTTGCAGCCTTGTAGGAGGATATATCCAATATTGTATGTATAATGTTGTGCAATAAAATAATCTAATTCATTATAAAGGTACAAAACAATATTTTATATGGTAACAAAAAGCCTTTTAATTGTCTGATGAACCAGAACAGAGTATATATACAAAAGTGGAGGAACTCCACCTATCTAGTAATCCTCAGTGGAGGAACTTTCTCTTCCTTAGTGGCTTTTGAATGAGGAGGAAGAATTACTGTGGGCTTCCAGGTAGGGAACGGGCCTTGAACACAAAGCTGTTTTTCCTTTTGTCTCTGTTATATTTCATTCTTTCTTAATAGTAGATGGAGTACCTGGAATTGGAACAAGCCGGACTGTGACCCAGTAAGCTTCAAATGGTCAAAAGAGCCATGTGAGTCTAGTAATGGGAGTCCATAACAGAGCCTGCCATAACTATGGCAGCCAGCCAAACCCGGTGAACCAGCACAGTCTTGAGGAAAACCTTGCCTTGACATAGCCCATGAGTGGGTAGCCATGACAACTGAGACACCATAACTTACTTAATCCATCAGCTATGCTGCAGCCAGAAGTGAATGTGACAAGGGAGGTGGAGGAGTTGTAATATTTGTAGCTACTACTTTGAATTCGAACATTCTTGACTGGGAGGCAGTAAAGGAGGTTGTGCCTAAGAATGTTTTGCAGTAAGCACTTTAAGAATTCCCCAGGTACCAAGGTATAGAGGGGAAAGAATATGTCCTGATTCAAGATGTTTTTGTACTTTGTTTCTTTCTGTATCTCAGTAAATATCCCTTTGTAAAAGCTAACTAATGCTAATTATTTAAATTAATATCAGGGCTCTAATAATTGCTTAGATGATATTGAGGAGATGGTAATTGGTCAATTGATATTGGGGGGAATGTACTAGATGAGGGATTTGTGAGCAGTGGTACTAGAGAAAGAAACCCTCACAGCCTCTCAAGACTAGCCCTAGGACCTTGAAAGGAGATTTAGCCAAGCTCTAGGCAACTGACCAGGGTTGGGAGTGTGATCCCGGAGTCTACATGTGTTACATGTATATGCATGTGCATGTGTGCATATGTGTATGCACTAATTGTCTTCAAACTTCGAAGTATTGTTGGAAGATAATCACAAGAAGAAAAATAAACATCTAGCTTAATTAGTACAGAAATGTAATAATTTATGGGAAAAAATATAAAATGTAAAAAGGAAAATAAGAAAATATTTCAGTTGAAGTTGAACTCATTAAAATTTACCAAACTCATTACTAAAACTTGCCATTTCAGTTGAACAAACAATTGTTCAATTGCCTACAATGTGCAAGACGCTATATATAAATAGCACTATTATATATAGGTAGGTAGGTGGCATAGTGATTAGAATGCTGGGTCTAGAATCAGGAAGACCTGAATTCAAATCCAGTCTCAGATACTTACTAGCTGTGTGATCCTGGGTAACTCACTTAAACTCTGTCTTCCTCAGTTTCCTCAACTATGAGATGGAGACAATCATAGCACCTACCTCCCAGGGTTGTTGTGAAGATCAAATGAGATAATATTTGTAAAACTCTTAGCATAGTGCCTGGCACATAGTAGGTGCTTAATAAATGATTGTTTCCTTCCCTCCATGTGGTGAAGATTCTGGTTCAGTCAGATTCTCATAGTGTATGTATTTCTCAGGAGTAAATAAAACATTGTTAGAAGGCTAAACATGAATAAAGATGTATTTAGTCTTTTAGGTCACTAGAGTATTACAGATCATGGATTTAAATATTCTGTGGATCAAATCATTTCAATTACATCCTCAAAACAGATCCTACATCTCCCCTTGTCTCTACTCTAGATCAGCACTCATTAACGCCATCTAGACTATTACAATAGCCTTTTTATATTTCTTCTGCCCCTTTTCTGGTGTCTTCTGCTGAATCCTTCATCTGTTTTCAGAATAATCTTCCTTGTGTGAAACAACTCACTGTCTTCCCCTCATGACCACTCCCTCTTTCAGGATGCCCCTATTTTTGTGAAGAGCACCATCATTCCAGCCACCCAGTTTCACAACCTCAGGCATCCCTGATTTCTCATCCTTCCTCACCACACACATCCTATTGCTTCTGTCTTACTGATTCTACCTTCACAAGCTCCCCAGTATCCATGCTCTTCTTGCCGCTCAAATAGCCATATACAATTATACACAAAATGTATCAACATAAAGAGTACAATTTTGGGAGAGCTGGGGATAGGGTGAATCAAGAAAGATTTCATGTAGAAAGTGACATTTGAGTTGAGTTTTTAAAGAAACAAAGGATTCTAAGAGACTGAGGTAATGACAGAGCATTCCAGGAATGGGGTCAGTCAGTGCAAAGGCTCCATCATTGTTCTCCTTTTATGGCTCCTCTGTCCCTTCCTACTTGCTAAATTTGAGGATTCCTTAAGATTTATTCCTTGTCCTTCTGCTCATTTCTCTTTACACATTCCCTCTGAGACTTCATTCAATTTGTTGACTTCAAGTATTAATGTTGATGGATGACTTCAGAATCTCTCTAAACTCCCTCCAAAGTTCTAAAATGCATCTCCAAATGCCCATTAGATGTTTTCATCTTCCTTTCATATGTTCCACTGCCACCTCCAAATCAACATGTCTAAACCCATATTACCTTAATTATTATCATATTAAATATATTATGCTATAATAGAATAAATAACATTATATCATTATATTAAATAACCCATAATTATCTTCCCCCTTGAAATGTTTTCACCTCTGACCTGCATACTTCAGTAAATGGTACCACCATTCTCTCAATCACACTGGGCCAAGAAGTTCATCTCTTCCTTTGAGATGTTTCATGTATCTATTCCTTTTTCTCCCATTCTCACTGCAATATATGATAGAGGATCAGCAAAAGATGAATAAAAATAAAAAGATAACTTAGTATTAGTGAGGACAAAGTTGAAGATAAATAGCACTTTTCTGAGGTTAAGCCACAGCTAGACAGTAGCCCTCTGTAAGCCACAGAGATAGGGCCCAGCCAGTGGAGTTTATAACTTCTTCTAGCATTGATCAGCAGTGTAGGAACTGGAGAAGATAAAATGAACTATGAGAGTGACGCAAAGTTGTATAATGGTATTACTTACAGGGTAGAAGGTCAGATAGTGGCATTGTGAAGATAACACTGGTCTAGGGATAAAGGAGGCCCATGAGTTGCAATTCTGCCTCAGACACTTACTAGCCATGTGAACCTAGGCAAATCACATTTATATAGTGGTTACTGAATACCAGGCACTGTGTTAAGTGCTTTACAATTAGTAACTCATTTGATCCTCACTATAATCCTGGGAGGTAGCTCCTGTTATTATCCACACTTTACAGATAAAGAAACTGAGGTAAATAGAAGTTAAAATAGAAGTTAGTCACACAGCTACTCAATGTCTGAAGCTGAATTTAAATTCAGGTCTTCCTGACTCTAAGCTCAGTACCCTATCCACTGCACCACCTAGATGCTCCTCATCTATAAAAGGGGGATAACAGTAATATCTACCTCGTAGGGTTATTGCCAAGATCAAACGAGATAATACATATTAAACACTTTGTAAACCTTAGGGTGCTATATAAATGTTAGCCATTATTAAGGAGACGAAAACATTTAGGATGTTAGAAAGGGTAGCTTTGAAATGCCTGAATGAGGCCTACAGTGGGCAATGAGGCAAGTGAAGTGAGCCTGGAGTAGCTACCAATTAGATCAGTCAAAAAGTGGGGTGGGTTTGCCCTTGTTAGATGATGAGCTCCTGATCACTGGAATTGTTCAGGAAGAGTAGTTCTATGGGGAAAGCACAAGATTTGCAATTAGAAGACTTGGATTTGAATCCTTGATCTGCTAACCTCTCTTCTAACCTCCAGTTTCATATCTCTAGTTGTCTTTTAGATATTTTGAATTGGATGTTCCATAGACATTTTAAATTTAACATTTCCAAAAAGAACTCATTATCTTTTCCCCAAACCCTCCTCCCTTCCCCCTAACTTCCCTATTACTGTCTAGGGTACCACCACCCTCTTGGTCACTAATGCTCACAACTTAGGTGTGATCTTCAGTTCCTCATTCTTTTTATCACCCTCTACATCCAACGATTAAGTCTTGCCCCTTCTACCTTCATAATTTCTCTGATATAGATCCTCTTCTCCACCTGATACTGCCGACCCATTTTGCAGGCCCTTATCACCTCATGCCTGAACTATGTGAAATCAACTTTCTCTTCCTGCCTCAAGTCTCCCCTCCAATCCATCCTTCACTCAGCTGTCAAAGTGATCTTCCTCAAATGCAGGTCTGACCATGACACCCCCTCTATCCAATAAACTCCAGTGTTTTCCTATCATCTCCAGGATCAAGTTTAAATCCATGTTTGATTTTCAATTCCAGTGGTTCCCTGTCACCTCCAAAATCAAATAGAAAATCTTATGTTTGGCATTCAAAGCCCTTCATAACCTCCACCCACCCCTACTTTTCCAGTCTTTTTACACCTTACTCTTACCTATGTACTCTGTGGTCCAGTGACATTGGCATTTGCTGTTCCATGAGCAGGACATTCTATCTCCCAACTCTGGGCATTTTTCCTGGCTGTCCCCTTGCCTGGAAATCTCTCCTTCAGCATCTCTACGTCTGATTCTTTCAATTTTCAGCTTAAGTCCCACCTTCTCCAAGAAGCCTTTCCCAGTCTTCCTTGATCTTAGGGTCTTTCCTCTGAGATTTTCTCTAATTAAGCTTAAAATATAATTTGTTTGCACATACTTATTTGCAAATGGTCTGCCCCATTAGACTGTGTGACCCATGAGAGCAGGGAATGGTTTTTGCCTTTTTATATATCCTCAGAGCTTAGTGCAATGACTGGCACATAGTAGGTGCTTAATAAATGTTTATGACTTCGGCCTTCCATAATCTGTTCTTTCTCAATATTATATCTTAAAACCTCTAATTTCCTTCAGACCTTGACCACTTTATGTATGACGCCTTTCCTGATGCCCCCAGGAGATAGATATGATACTCAGCCAAAATGAACTTGTATTTATTTCATATATATTTAAATGTGTACATGTTGTCTGGCAGCTATGTGACATGGTAGATAATGCCTGGCTTGGACTCAGGATGACTCCTTTTTCTCAGTTCAAATCTGGCCTTAGACATTTACTATCTGTGTGACCCTAGGCAAGTCACTTAACCATATTTCCTCATCTGTAAAATCAGCTGGAGAAGGAAATGGCAAACCACTCCACCATCTTTGTCAAGAAAACCCCAAATGGGACCACAAAAAGTAGGACAGGATTGAAAAACAACTGAACAATAACGAAACATGTTGTCTTCCCCCAATAGAATGTAAGCTCCTTAGGGATAAGGACTTTCTTCTTTTAACCTAAATACTTAGCACAATTCTTGATGCATAGAATCATTTGTTCATAAATTTAGTCAGAAAAGGCCTCAAAGGCTGTCTATTCTACCTCCTTTTACTGATGAGGAAACAGACTCATAGGAGAGGAAGTGACTTATCCAAGGTCACATGGATAGTAAATGGTCTAGTAGAAACTTAATATAATGTTTAATTGATTGATCCTAAGTTTCCAGTGCAAATACTTGTTCAACTGTTCGTCCTGGGAATGCACCAATAAAGTCAAACAGACAATGCAAAGGAGTCCCAGAATATATACGGAGCTATGGTATCAGGTTACATTTAGCATTGTGATTTCCTACTTTTTCAAACTAATAATCTATCTGGGGAGAATGACAGGTTCTGTTAGGTTAGTAACCAGCAAACCAGCCTTCTGGCTACTCTGCTAAGACCAAACACAGTTCTAATTCTGAAGTTTAAGCACAGAATTGTGAACACACTTCCAAAAATAGTGAAGAACTCTTTGAAAAGATATGCTATTTTGAACTGTTGTAAAGACATGAAGAAGCCTTTCAAAATATTTTTATGCTTTTGGCTTTATCCATAGAGTGACCTTATCTTGCCCAGAACCACGCCTCCAGGCACTCCCTGGCTATCTCCACATTAGACTACTTGCTCTCCAGTCATTCTCCCCATGCCCCTCCCACTGGAACCTTGGACTCTGGCCCTGGGACGATGGATTCTGATATGAGAGCTTTTGCCTAATCTTACTTGGAAGTAGGCCTCCATGTCAACTGCTCTTTCCTCTCCTGCTTTCTAATTCCACTTTAACATGCTGTCCTTCCCCATTAGAATGTCATCTTCTTGAGGGCAGAGACTATCATGCCAGATGATCAATGATGAAACATACTATCTCCCTCCTGACAGAGAGGCAATGTAATTGATTTATAGTACAGAATGAGACAAAAATATTTTTGAATACAGGTAATAAGAGAATTTATTTTGCTTGACTATGCATATTATTTACAAGGAATTTTCTTTTCTTTTTTCAATGAAGTAGGAGGTGGTAGGGAAAGAAAATAGATTTCTATTAACTTTTTAAAAGTACAGCTGTAGGGCAGCTAGGTAGCGCAGTGGATAGAGCACTGGTTCTGGAGTCAGGAGGACCTGAGTCCAAATCCGGCCTCAGACATATAACACTCACTAGCTGTGTGACCCTGGGCAAGTCACTTAACCCCAATTGCCTCACCAAAAAAAAAAAAAAATAGAGATGTAGAGAGTGCTGTAGATATGAAATACTTCACGCTCTTTCATATGAGGTCACTGCTTAAGTGTTTTACTTTGCTCCGAGAGACCTCTTATGGTGGAGGATGATCTGTAAATGTTCGCAACATAAAAACAAAACATCTCAATAAAGCTCTTTAAAATGTCAAAACAAAACAAAATCCTTGTAACAAAAATACAAATCATAATAAAGCAAAACAAGTTCTCACATTAGCTATCCCCCAAAATAAATGCTTCATTCTGCACCTGGACTGCTCTTTGTCAGGAGGTGTTGCTCTGTCATCAGTCATCTGAAATCATAGTTGGTCATTGCACTGATCAGAGTTCTTATATCTTTCAAAAATCATGTTTTTACAACACGGTTGTTATTTTATAAATTGTCCTCTTGGTTTTACTCTCTCATTTCATATTAGTTCATACAAATCTTTCCAGGTTTCTCTGAAACTTTCCCTTTCATCATTTGTTACATAATAACAGTATATTCCATTAAAATCAGACACCATAATAAATTCAGACATTCCCCAATTGATGTCCACTGTCTTAGTTTCCAATTCTTTGCCACTACAAAAGGAGCTGCTATCCATATTTTCACACACATAGGTGTTTTTCCTCTTTCTTTGATCTCTTTGGGTCTAGTAGTGGTATTATTTCTGGGTCAAAGAGTTTACCCAGTTTAGTTCCTTTGAGAGCATAGTTCCAAATTGCTTTCCAGAATGGATAGACCCACTCACTGAGCCACCAACAGAACACTAACATACCTATGTCACTTATTGTTCAGTCTTTTTCAACTCTTCATGACCCCATTTGGGGTTTTCTTGGCAAAGATACTGGAGTGGTTGGCCATAGGAAACTGAGGCAAACAGTGTTCGGTGACTTGCCCAGGGTCACACAACTAGTAACTGAGACCAGATTTGAACTCAGGAAGAGGTGTCTTCCTAACTCCAGGTGGCACTGAGCCACCTAGCTGCCTCATCCCTATGTCAGCCAGTGAAAAACAGCTTGACTATTACAGCTACAGCCCCACCCCTTCCCACCCCCCATTTTTAACCTCTTCCTGGAATGGTACTGTTAGGGTTAACTTTCCTACTTCTCTATTCCTCATTCCTAGTTTCATGTTCCTTATTCCTCTTCCTTATTAGGTAATCTAGAAAATATCTTCATTTTACTGGTCCTATAGATAACAGGACAGTGTCCTATTGTGATCATACTGTCTCTTTGTCTCAAATGACATATAAAGTCTAGCCCTGAGGCTGTCTAAGCCTTTGATGGGAGTCTGAATCTCCCCCTCCTCTGCTAATAGAAATTGTTTTCTACTTTCCCTTGTAAGTAGCAATAAAGATTGTTAAAGCTATCTCTGTACGGTAATGACACTTCTCATCTGGATTCTCTGCATTATAACCTATATTCCTACAGCACCTTCAACATCTGTCATTTTCTTTTTTTTTGCCAACTTTGCCAGTCTGATCTGAGTCAGGTAGAACCTCAGTTGTTTTAATTTCCTTTTTTATTAGTGATTTAGAATATTTTTATGACTGTTGATGGCTTCAATTTTGTCCCTTGAAAACTGTCCATATCCTTTGACGATTTGTTAGTTGGGGAATGGCTCTTGTTCTTATAAATTTGAATTAGTTATTTATATAGCATGGATACAAGAACTTTATTAGAGAAATTTGCTTCAAATATTTTTCCCCCTGTAACTATTTCTCTTCTAATATTACCATGTAGTTCTAGGCTTAGGTGGCTTCCTACATTTGATTTGAGGTGCTGATAAAAGGTCTGACTACCCCAAGTCTACCCCACCACTATAGAGTTTATTTAGCCCATAGAAATCCTTTTTTAAAATGCAAATACCCATGGGACCACTAGAGCTGCAGGAAGTCATTTAGTCAGTTACCTCAAAGTCTAAAAAGAATGACACCAACAAGAAGCAGGGGCTTAGTGGAGAAGATGGGGTTGTACTGAAGAGTGAAGGATAACTCAGAGGACAGAAACCTGGAGACTAAAAGAATACATGATGGCATCAACATATTAGGGAAGGCAGGCAGAGGGGTGGGTTTAGGGAGAAAGAGAGCAGCTGTGAGGATCACATGAGACAACATGTACATACAGTGCTTTGCAATCTTTAAAGCGCTACATACATGCTAGTAGTTATAATAATTATTATTATTTAGAGTTCATTTGGGGGAATGTTGAGTTTGACGTGCCTGTGGAACATTCAGGTAGCGATGTCCAGCAGGCAATTGAAGGTGGGACAGGAGCTCATGAAAGAGATAAGATTTTTGCAGTCATCTTGCACACAGAAAAGAGCTGAAATCAGAGGTGATCCTGTTATCTGAACCAAATATCAGGATACATGGTATGACTTCGAGAATTATTATTTAAAGACGCAGAATTTTATATATCATAGATTTAGAGCTGGAAGTGACTTTAGAGATAATTGACAAGCATTTCTTAATTTCTTACTTTCTGATACTCCCTGTGCTAAACCCTGAGGATACAAATAACAATGGAGAACAATCCCCAATCCCAAGGAGCTTCTATTTTAATGGTAAAGGCAAATATATAAATTATATATATATATGTATATGCATATGTCTGTAAGTATATGTGTGTATAGATATGTGCACGTGTGTATATGTGTATGTGTATGTATATATGCATATGTATATGTATGTATACATGCACTTATTTATGTGTATGTATATATGCATGTGTATATGTGTATATACATGTGTATATGTGTGTATACGTGTATATATAAACAGACACATATATAATAACATATGGAGTGGAAGATTATCTCACAAGGCATGGCATAGAAGCTAGAGGAACCAGAAAGGTTTCCCAAGGAAGGTGGCTCAAGTGCCACCTTCCTTCTTAAAGAATGTCAAGCTTCCTCAGAGTCAGGTTGGGAGAAAGAGCATTCCAGATGTGGAGAATAGCCAATGAAAAGTCTCAAGACAGAAATGGAGTGTTATGTCCAAGGAAGAACATATAGGCCAGTATGGCTGTATGGGACAGTATGAGGAGGAGACAACATGAGGTAATAAGGAGCTGGACTAGAGAGGTGGCAGTGTCAGAAAAGAGAAGGGGGCATCAGAGGACAGAAGAGAGTTTTTAGGAGACATGTTGAAAAGATGTCATCAACAGGTCTTGGCAACAGATTGCATATGGAAGGTGAGAGATAATGAGGAATCCATGTTGACTTCTAGGTGATTCGCCTGAGGATGGTGATACCTTCTACTGGAAGCGATAAGACTGCAGGGGGGGAGGGGCAGATAATGGTTTAGGAGGAAAGATTATAAGCTCCATATTAGATATATTGAGTTTAAGATTTCTACTGGACATCCAGTTCAAGACGTCTGAAAGTTGTGTTGGAGATGTGAGATTGGAGGTCAGCAGAGAGATCGGGTATAAGTTATTTGTATGTTATCTCCCCACTGAAATGTCAACTCCATGAGTGCAGAGACCATGTTTTTGCCTTTTTGTGTGTGTCTCCAATGCTTAGCCAGTGTGTAGATTATAGTAATTACTTAATAAATGCTTATTGATTGACTAACACAGATACCACACCTAACAGTTTTGCCATATTACCATACTTCCTCTTTAATTGCTACTGCATCTGGAAAGTGGGCTGTATTACAACCTTACACCAGTGAAATAACAGGTTCAGACAAGAAAAAGACAAAATCCCCAGTATAGTAGGTGATTACAGTAGGTGTATCTAGGGAAGGTAGGCTCCAGTGGATTACAGATTTCTGGAGGTAGCAGAAGGTTGCTATCTCCCACAGAGCTACTAAATTAATATTCCTAAAGCTCAAGTCTTACCATGTCACTTCCCTCATCAAGAAACTCCAGTGGCTCACCATTGTCTTTAGGGGAAAACACGAACTCCTCTGTTTGGCATTTAAAGCCCTTCACAAGATGTGTCTAGCCCACCTCTCTAGGCCTGTTCCACATATTACTCCCCTTCACACACTCTATTTTCTAGCCCAGTCGACCTATTTGTTTTCACCTGTATGTAATTGTCTTAAGACAGACCTAAAGGCAGCTAGGTGGAGCAGTGCATAGAGCCCTGGGCTTGGAGTCAGGAAGACCTGAGTCCAAATCCAGCCTCAAATACTTACTAGCTATGTGACCCTAGGCAAGTCGCTTACTCTTGTTTGCCTCAGTTTCCTCATGTGTAAAATGAACTGGAGAAGGAAATGACAAACTACTCCAGTATCTTTGCCAAGGAAACCCCTAAAGGGATTAGGTAGAGTCAGACAAGAGGGAAACAATTGGACAACAACAAAATTTGAGTAATAGTAGCAGCGCCTATGTCCCTAGGGGGTTGTGAGGGTAAAATGAGATAATATTTATATTCAAAACCTTAAAGTGCAGATTATAAATGCCAGCTATTATTATTATCTCCACTGCAGCCTGACAGAATTCCTCTCTTTCAAAGTTCAGCTCAAATGCCAACTCCTAAACTAAGCCTGTCCCGGCTTCCCTTTTCCCCTCCGCTTCCTAAGAACTTGATTTGTATTTACTCTCTAAATATTTTATAGTTCTTTTTTTGTCTTCTGTTGAGTTTTGTTTCCTCTTTCTGGTGGTTCCTCCTATTGGTTCTAATTCTTACTTACAACATCACTAATGTGAAAATACGTTTAATAGGAATGTATTTTATAGCCTATATCAAATTGTGCAGTGTCTGGGGGAGAGTGGGGGAGAAAAATTTAAAACTCAAAAGCATTTGGAAGTGATTGTTGATAAATCAAAATAAATTAATAAAAAATATTTTATAGCTCTTTTTTTTTGTTTATATGTTGTTTTCCCTTCATGAGAAGGTAAATTTCTAGAGGGCAAGGACAATTTTTGTACATAGTGGTTTTTGTACATAGTGGTTTACGTTATCTCCCTCATTAGATTGAGAACTCCTGGAGATCAGGGATTGTTTTTTGCCTTTCTTTGTATCCCCAGTGAGTGCTTAACACAGTGATAGGAATGTAGTAGGTGCATAATACTTGACTTGACTTACATAATGCATAATGCAAGAAGTAGGAACTTTATAAATGTGTATTGAAATTATGTGTGAATGTCGGAACAGATTAGTAGAGGTATGAAAACAAACAAAAAAAAAGGTTGCACTGAAAAAAGCCTTGAAAACAAACCTCTTATTCTAAGAGTTGGTCCTACTGACAACACTAAAGATGAGTTGAGAATGAAGTGCCTGTGAGTTTTAAAGACTTGACAGAATTGGTGTTGATAAAGACCAGCCAGCCAATAAACATTTATCCTTGTTCAATTGCGAACAACTCTTCATGATCCCATTTGAGGGTTTTCTGGGCAGAGATACTGGAATGGTTTACCATTTCCTTCTCCAGCTCATTTTGCAGATGAGGAAACTGAGGCAAACAGGGTTCAGTTGATGAGGTTGGGATCTGGGCCCCACAAAGGAAAAACCCTGGACTTTCCCACTTGGCCAAATCTCTGGTCTTCGCTAGACACCCAATCTCCCCTCCATTGTCCTGCCTCCCTTTGGCCCCAGGCCACTTCCCACCCTTGGTCCTATCTAGGCTCCATTTCCCTGGAATCCTATTACCTCATAGACTACTTGGCCACTCCTAGATCCCTCCCACAATCTTTCTGTATATAAGGTCCATCTTGTCTCCATTAAGATGCTCAGATTTTCACAATCTAGCCAATAGCCCACAGATACTCAGATTCCCTAAGAGTCTAGCTAATATGGCAAATCTTCAATAAACCTTGTTTTTGGCTGAAAGAAGGCTTGGGTGGAATTCTTTCGGGCAGGACCCCGAACCTCTAGACCTCATCACAGTGACTTGCCCAGGGTCCCACAGCTAATAAGTGTCTGAGGCAAGATTTGAACTCAGGAACATGAGTCTTCCTGACTCCAGGCCCAGTACTCTAACCATTATGCCACCTAGCCTCCCCTCCAAACTCCTGAGCTCAGCTTTAAATGCTTTAAATAGAGCCATGGCTATCAGGCTCCATCTTATTTTTCCAGACAAGTCACATTATTCCCATTTACCTAAGCAAACTGGCTTACATGCTCTTCCCAAAACTCAACATTCTATCTCTTGTCTCCATCCCATTGTATCATTTGTTGTTCCCCATGCTTAAACACATGACCTCCTCACCTCAGCCTCCTAGAATCCCTGCCTTCCTTCGGGCTAAGCTCATATCCTATCTCCAATGAGAAGCTCTCTCCCTCTCCCATTATCAAATGTGAATATTCCCTGTAGGAGAGACAGCATGGAAAAGTAGGATTTGAGTATGGTCTTGAGGTCTTACAGTTGGAATATCTAGGTTCTGACTCTATCTCTGTGATCCAAGGCTATACCCTACATTTTAGTGCCCCAGGCAACTCTTGGGAGTCTCTGATAGGCTTTGTTGGAGGCAGTTCTATATGTGCACCAAAGAAATCATCAGGCAGACCCAAACACTTATCTATCTGCCTGTTGTATTCCCCCCTAGTAGAACAAAAGCCCCTTGTGGAGAGAAAATATTTTAAAATTCTGTTTTTGTATTCCAGTATATACTATACTTTGTATTCCAGGATATACTTATACTATAAGCAGATCACAGAAGTAGATAGAGGGAGGGCCTAGGAATAAGCCAAGTGCTGTATTAAGCTGTCTGTATTAAAACAGATTGGAGAAGTGGATAGAGAGAGGACTTTTGGAGTCAGGACTCAGTGGGACTTAAGCCCACCCTCTGGCACATACATAGGTATCCAGGAAGACCATCATCTCTGGTGTGAATGCTTGTGTAGCTCTTTCTCAGGCAGCTTCTCCATCTTTGGAGTCCATCACTCATCTGTGGCTCCAAGAAGTTGCAGCATGCACAGAGGCCACACCCTGGTAAAAGTCACCTGGGCAGATGGGCTATACCAGGTTGATGGTAACTGAAGGACCTCAAACCCATTAGTGAGTTAGGGGTATTTACTCCCAAGCATGTGAAGACTTCCCAGGCAGAATAGGTAGATGAGAACAATTTGTTCCCATGGCCACAAAGACAGCTGAAACAGGCAGTATGGAGCACTTAGGGTTTGGTCAGACATCAAAGATGCCAAGGTCATCCACTCCATCTCAGGCCATCACCCATCATCCTGACTTGTCTTGCCCCTGGAGTTCTATGACTCTGGAAGAGAGAGTGAGACTGATGACTCTGCAACTCTGCCGCACTTAAATCCAATTCATGTGCAAGTGAAATCGTTGGTTCTCTTTGAAAATGAATGACAAAGCCCAGCAGCAAGAGATAGAAAGAGAAATTCCATTAAAAATAACTGTAGACAATATAGAATACCTGGGAGTCTACCTGCCAAGACAAACCCAGGAACTCTATGAAGACAATTACAAAATACTTTTCATACAAAGTCAGATCTAAATAAAACTATCAATTGCTCATGAGTAGGCTAAACCAGTATAATAAAAATGGCAATCCTACCTAAATTAATTTACTTATTCAGTGTCATACTAATGAAACCACGTACAATTATTTTATAGAGCCAGAAAAAATTAACAACAAAATTCATATGGAAAAACAAAAGGTCAAGAATATCAAGGGAATTAATGAAAAAAATGCAAAGTAAGGTGGCCTAGTCATACCAGATCTCAAACTATATTGTAAAGCGGCAATCATCAAAATTATCTGATAATGGCTAAGAAATAGAGTGGTGGATCAGTGGAATAGATTAGGTACATAAGACACAGTAGTAAATGACCATAGTAATCTAACGTTTAATAAGCCCAAAGACTTCAGCTTCTGGGACAAAAATTCACTATTTGACAAAAATTGCTGAGGAAACTGGAAAACAGTATGACAGAAACTAGGCATAGGCCAACATCTCATATGGTATACCAAAATAAGGTCAAAATGGGTACATGATTTACACATAAAGCGTGATACCATTAGCAAATTAGGAGAGCAAGGAATAGTTTATCTCTAAGATTTCTGGGGAAGGGAAGAATTTATGACCAAACGAGATAGAGAACATTATGAGACATAAAATGGACAATTTTGATTATATTAAATTAAAAAGTTTTTCACAAACAAAACCTATGTAACCAAGATTAGAAGGAAAGAAAGCTGGGAAACAATTTTTACAGCAAGTGTCGCTGACAAAGGCCTCATTTCTCAAATATATAGAGAACCAAGTCAAACATAAGAATATAAGTCATTCCCTAGCTAATAAATGGTCAAAAGACACAAACAGGCAGTTTTCAGATAAAGAAATCAAAACTATCTATAATAATAGGGGGAAAATGCTCTAAATTACTATTTATTACAGAAACACAAATTAAAATAGCTCTGAGGTACCACCTCACATCTATCTGATTGGTTAATGTGAAATAAAAGGCAAATGATGAATGTTAGAGAGGATGTGGGAAAACTGGGACACTAATGCATTGTTGGTGGAGTTGTAAACTGTTCTAACCATTCCAGAGAGCAATTTGAACTATGCCCAAAGGGCTGAAAAACTGCACATATTCTTTGATCCAACAATATCACTATTAAGTCTATCCTAAAGAGATCATAATAAAGGGGAAAGGACCTCCACGTACAAAAAATATTTATAGTGACTCTTTTTGTGGTGGCAAAAAATTGGAAATTGAGGGGACGTTCATCAGTTGGGGAATGGCTAAATAGGTTGTGGTATATTAATGTAATAGAATACTATTGCGCTATAAGAAATGACAATTGGACAGATTTCAGAAAAGACTTATATACACTGGAAAGACTTATATGCACTGATGTAAAGTGATGTGAGCAGAACCAGAACATTGTACACAACATCAGCAACATGATCACCTATGACCAGTTTAGTTCTTCTCAACAATACAATGATCCAAGACAAGTCCAAAAGACTCATGATGGAAAATGCTATCCACATAAAGAGAAAGAACTGATGGAGTCTTAATACAAATCAAAGCATACTATTTTCACTTTTTTTCCCCTGGTTTTTTCCTTTTGCTCTGTTTTGTCTTTCATAACATGATTAATATGGATATGTGTTTTACATGATTGCACATGTATAACCTATATTAAATTGCTTGCTGTCTTGGGGAAGGGGGAAAGGAGGGAAAAAATTTGGAACTCAAAATTTTATATTAAAAATAAAACTTAAAAAATTTAATAAAGTTATATAAATTTCAAAAAAAAAAAGAAAACAAAGCGGGGGAAAACACAACAAAAAACTAGCAAGACTTGGGGAAAATAATTTAATCTCTCAGTTTTCCCTGAGAATTCTCCAGGACAATAAATTGCAAAGTAGATACAGATCTTCACTGTAGAGTGGGTTCTCCCTTTGCTAATTTCTTACATAAGAGGTGGGGCAAGAAAAGTCCTTACTACCACAAGTACTTCATAAAAATTGAGTTGGATTGGATTAGCTGGGGAGGGAGGAAGAAGAATGCTTTTTAAAATCAGAGTAGAAAGTGCCTAGCTCAGTGCCTTGAACGTAGTAGAGGCTTGCTAAATATTTGATGAATTGAGAAGTCAAGGAAGGGGGCAGTCAGAACTAGTTATGTGTGGGGGTTGATATAAGAGTAAGAAATTACTCACTTTCCCAGAGAAGGGATCTGCTGCCTGGAAGGAGGCTAGGGTTTGTTGTCCGACTGATTAGCTAGTGTTGTGTAAGCAGGATTAAGCTGTAGGCAATTGGAGCTGGGGGAAACTAGTCAGAGAAACCCTCACCATCAGCTGACAATCACTCATTCCTCAATCTCATTTATCACCTTTCTAACAGCAGTAGAACACTTCTGTGGCTGACAAAAAGGACTAGAGGTCTGCTTCTGTTTTAATCAACTCAGTCGTTTTCTCCATGCTACAGCTTGCTGAGTTTTATTTCAATGCGGACCATGGCTACCTGGAGGGTCTGGTCCGAGGGCACAAAGCTTGCCTCTTGACCCAGCAAGACTACAATAACTTAGTGCAGTGTGAAACTCTGGAAGGTAAGTGCTGCCATTTTCAAACTTTTGGAAAATAAACAGCAGATGATAGAGCTTTCTGTAAACTTTAAGAGAGAAACTCTGCTTCCAGTGGCTGGGGAGCCTGGAGAACTTTGTCCTGAGGCCAGCTCTCATTTTCTGAATAGCCTATTCTCTCAAAAGCATGATGAAAAAATAGAATCTGCCTCTTTACCTTTACTGGTGGTGAACTCACAGTTTGAAGTTCCCCTGAGACACTGCTAAAATTTTGCAAAAAATATATTAATATGCCAGACTGGTACACTCATTGATCTAAAGAGTGAATGTCAAATCCATATTTACATCTTACATTTAGTTAGCACTTTAAGGTTTACAAAGAGTTTGAAGGACATCATCTCGTGACTTGGTTCTTACAACCAGCCTGAGAAGTACAAGCCTACGGGGTGGCTAAGAGGAGGCTGGCTGGCCGACCCAGGAGTCAGGAGGCCTGGGTTCTAAACCTATTCTCTTCTTACTAGCTATGACATTGGACAAATTATCTAAACTCTTCCAGCCTCGGTTTCCTCTCCTATAAAGTAGGATTGACAGTATTGATAAAATAGCTACGATCACTATGTTGTCTTGAGAAAAGTGACTTGCCAAATTTAAGACAAAATAAATGTGAGTTTATTACATTTTATAGATGAGTAATTCAGGCTCAGAAAGAACCAAATGACTTACTCATGATCATGTGGCTCAAACCCAGATCTTCTGACCATAAGCTTTTTACACCATACCAGACTACCACTTGTTAATTTCAGTATAACCTTGATACTAACTAAAATGCAGCCAGTCACAGTGGACAGAGCGTGCTAGGTCTGGAATCATGAAGACCTGATTTCAAATCCAGCCTCAGACGCTTAGTAGTTGTGTGACCGTAGGCGAGTAAGTCACTTAACTTCTTTCTTGCTTCAGCTTCGTCAACTGTAAAATGGCGATAATAATAGCACCCACCTCTCAGGGGTGAGGATCAAGTGAGATCTTATTTGTAAGAAGTCATGGCACATAGTAGTCTATATAATGCTTATTCCCTTCTTTTTCTTCTTCCCCATCCTGCCCTCACCTTCCCTAAATTTCCATCTAATTCAAAAAAGAGTTTAAAAAAAAACCCAAAACTTGACCTATGCCCGGGAAGAGGAAGTTAAGAAAAAGCTCTTTGAAGGTGACTTTGTGAGCTGCTTTAGTGAAAGCAGTAACTGCCAAGCCACGGAACAGACTGGTTAAATCCTGAGCCTGCAGAACAGCAGCAGCAGCAACAGAAGGAACGCAGGTGCTTTCATTTGAAATGGGAAGAGCCAGACACTAATGCCTCAGAAATGATAACAGCCAATTCTATTCTCCATAAATTAATTGCAATAGCAGCAAATAATCCAAACTGAAGATTGTTAATTACGTTTACGCAGCTGAGGTGCCTCAATGGTGGCAAAATTGTAGAGTATCTTCAGTGTTTCTGAGAAGGGGGATCTTAAGTGAATTCCTTTTTCATTTGTAGCCTAGTTTTTCAAATGAGCCAAGATAGGAGAAAGTTCATGGAAGCTATGTTTGCACCAAAATCCAAAGAAACAGATAGGCAGCCATTGTGGGTTTGAAAACAAAAGGGTAAAGAGATAAGTGTGTGGAGTTAAGTCTGTCCTGGAGCAGATCTCCCTGCCTCTGCTTGCTATTTGGTTAATTTTTATGTATCTTTTGGGACTTTTGTTTAAAGCTGGTGTTCTCAGTTTCAAGGTAGGTGTGGAAGGGGGTTAATCATCATCATTATCATCATCATCATCATCATCATATATAGTGCCCACTCAGTGCCAGACACTGTGCTAAGTGCTTTATTATCTCATTTGATCCTTACAATAGCCCTTGGGAGTGGATACTATAATTATCTCCACTTTACAGATGAGGAAACTGAGGCAAACCGGTTAAATGACTTGCCCAGTGTCACACAGCTAGTAAATGTCTAAGGCCAGATTTGAACTTGTCTTCCTGACTCTAGGATCTATCCAGTCTGGGTGCTACCAGCTGCTAGTGGTGTTACTTCATTCCCTTTATCCTTTATAGGTGTGTATGATAGAAAAAGATGAGGGCTGCTCTTGTGGCAGGGGGAAAGGATGGTAGGTAGACAGGCAGAGTGCTCCCTTGGTACCTTCTCAGAAGAAATCAAGGAAAGTCTCTGGGATGGTATGTTGGGTGGACGGACCTCCTGGGAGAAACTTAGGGGAGGATATGGAAATAGTATTGAAGGATGGGAAGTAGTGAATGGGCACTATTGGGATGAGAATGCCTGAGAGGAGGGCTTCTTTTCTTTCTTCCTCTCTTTCTTTCTTTAAATACGTTTTTATTTATTTCATTAAACATTTCCGATTGTATGTAAAAATAATTTTTAACATTCATTTAAAATTTTTTTGAGTTCCAAATTCTCTCCCTCCTGCCCCTCTCCCACCCCTTGATAAGGCAAGTAATATGATATCATATTAGCCATGTTGCAAAAGAAAACACACACACACACACACACACAAGCAAAAAAGTATAATTTAACCTGCACTCAGAGCTCATTAGTTCTCTCTCTGGAGGTGGGATAGCATTTTTCATCTTGCAAATCATCTTTGGAATTGTCTTGGATCATTGTCTTGATCAGAGTAGCTAAGTCTTTCATAGTTGATCATCAAAAAAACCACATTTGGGGCAGCTAGGTGGCGCAGTGGATAGAGCACTGGCCCTGAAGTCAGGAGGACCTGAGTTCAAATCCGACCTCAGACCAAATACTTGACACTTACTAGCTGTGTGACCCTGGGCAAGTCATTTAACCCTAATTGCCTAAAAAACAAAACAAAAACAAAAAAACCATATTTGAGGCCCAGGAACTCTTCTCAGAATGTTTTTAAATGTCTGAAATAAAATACATACAAGGACTAAGGAAATCAATTTTATTGAAATAGAGCCATCAAATTAAAAAAAAAAATTACGGAGACCAGGTTCAGAGCTCTTACTTTCAGCATTGCTTTACATACATCCAGGCCCCAGGATTTTTTTCCCTAGCAAACTCCACTCCACCTTCATTTTTTCTCTTTCCAATTGTCAACAGATAATTCCTACTCCTTTCTCTCTGACAGGTATTCACTTGGTCACTAAACTTATCTCTGTTTCCCATCAATGATAACATTTTCTTTCTTTTTTGTAAATGGTATTTTATTTTTTCCAATTACATGTAAAGACAGTTTTCAACATCCCTTTTTAATAAGATTTTGAGTTTCAAATTTTTCTCCATCCCTTCCTCCCCTCCCCAAGATAGCAAGCAATCTGATATAGGTTATATACATGCAAAATGATAACATTTTCATGGTATGTAGGGCTAAAAAGGACTCATTTTATAAATGAGGGAATTTTTTGAAGAAACACCAAAAAGTAAGTTCTAGATCGGTAGAATCTAGAGCTTGAAGGGACTCTCAGGTGTTACCTAATCCAACCCCATCATTTTACGGAAAAGAAAACTATAGTCCAGAGACCTTATTCCAGTCCCAGGCCATCTCCCATCTTCCAATCCTGTGGTCATTCCCCAATGCCACCCAGCTGGTTGCCTCACTAGTGGTAATTTAGGAGACCTGAATACTGCTTCAGGCTCTGTGTAGACTTCAGCTCCATCTTTACCCTGGGAATAATAATAATAGCTGCCCTGCTTGACCTCTTTCATGGCCATGTTGGGAGATAATTTATATAAAGTAATGCTACTGTCACATCTGGCCGCTCTTGAGCGGAGAGCAGCCAGTAGGTTTTCTTTTCTTTTTTTTTTTTTAAGGTCAGAAAGGATTTAAAAAGAGAGGATTATAGTTTCAAGGGCAGAGGTATAAGAAGAAACTTAAGGACTGGGAATGTCTCTCTACAGAGTATCCCAAATGTTTTAGTGAAATTTTAAGCTTTTAATAACAGAAAACTGCATTAACACTTTTGGGACATCCTGTATTTTTGCATGGAAAGAATGATAAGCAAATAATGTTCAAGAGAACACTCCACAAAGTCATTTTAACCCAGTGTGTAAAACCAGGCACTTTTTTGGTAATAGTTTATCACCACATCAGAAAAGAACTTTGAATCCCAAAAGAACATTTCCCCCTATGATTCCAAGCTATTAAGTACTATTTTAGAAACAACTTTCAGGACAGAGGTAAATATTAAAAAAAAAAATTTACAAGGATAAAATATAAGGTAACACTACCAAAAATATATTTTAGGAACTATTATTCACAAACTTTTTTGAGACTTGGTCTGGTCTGAGATATTCCAAGGCCTACTACTGACTCACTGTAACCATCACTAAAACCTCTATGGCTTAATTTTCCCATCTCTAAAATAGGGGAACTGATTCATGTTGCTTTTGTCATTGGGGACAATCTCGTTACTGGAGCTAACAGAAGCTGAGGCTATATAAAGGCTGGTCCACTTTCAGTATTTTCTTTCTCACCCGTGATCTAAAACTTGATGGGGCCTTAGATCTCATTGAATCCCATATCTAGGGGCAGCTAGGTGGTTCAGTGGATGGACCTGCCCTGGAGTCGGGAGGACTTGAGTCCAAATCTGACCTCAGACACTAGCTGCGTAACCCTGGGCAAGTCACTTAACCCTGATTGCCTCAAAAAAAATAAAAAAAAAAGATCCCATATCTTTCTAGCTAGAAAGAGACCTTGGGGAGCATCTTGTCCAACCCCTCTCATTTTACAGGTGAGGAAACTGAGGTTCAGAGATCATAGTTAAGTGACTTGCCTGAGGTCATCCACCTATTAAATGACATAGCTGGAATTCAAACCCAAGTCCTATTGATTCCAGAGCTAAATGTCTTCAGTCCAACCCCTTCATTTTGTAGATGAAGACACTGAGGTCTAAGGAGGTTATATGACTTGCTTGATGTCACAGTTGGGATTTGAACCTAGGACTACTTGACTGCCAAGCCAATTCCCTTTATACCATACCATACCGTATCTAGTCCAGTCCTTTCCACCACCACCTCTCCTTTTGCAGGTGAGGAAACTGAGGCCCAGAGAGTTTGTGATTTGCCCCAAAGTCACACTGGTGGTAATTTGCTCCCTTGCTCCAGTCTCTCACTTACAAGTCCTTAAGATGATTTAATCAATGAAAGTAATAGTTAACCTCTATTGTTAAAAATATTTACAGCCCTTTCTCAATCCTGATCCTGCTTGATATCTGTGCAATATGTGACATCACCAGAGCATCAATCTCTCCTTTTTTTTTTTTTGCTTTTTGGTGAGGCAATTGGGGTTAAGTGACTTGCCCAGGGTGGCACAGCTAAAATTTCCTTGCTTTTGTATTGGATCATAGGATCATAGACTTAGGACTGGAAAAGGACCTTTGAGGTCATCAACTCCAATTCCCCTCATTCAGGATTTGAACCTTGTTCTCAGAGTCCAAATCCTAAGCTCTTTTCACTGTCCCACATTCCCTTCCCACTCTCCTCTTTAGGTGTCACTGTTTCTCCTGGTTCTCCTCCTAACTGCCCAACAGCTTCTTCTCAGTTGATTTTGCTGTTTGTTTTTTTTCATCCAGTTCCTTCATTACCTCTATCCTGGACTATTGCAAAAGCTTTCTAACGGATCCTCCTTTCTCGTGTCTCTTCCCCACCCCCACCCATCCTCTAATAAACTGCCAAGGTCATTTTTCTAAAACTTGGATCTGACCAAGTCACAGATACCCACCCCCACCCCCACCCCCTTCAATATGCTCCCTTGGCTTCTTATCATCTCCAAGATCAAATATCCTTTGGACTCTACTCCAATCCCACCTTTAGGAGACCTTTTCCTTTTCCTCTAGCTGTTAATGTCTTCCCTCTCTCAGACTGTTTTCTATTTACTCATTTACCTACTTCCATTTACTTGTTTGAACTTAATTATGTTCTCTTCTCCAGGAATGTCTGTCTGACCCTGGGCAAGTCACTTCACCCTGTTGCCTCAATTTCCTCATCTGTAAAATGGCAATAATAATAGCACCTACCTCCCCAGGGTAGCTGTGAGGATCAAGTGAGAAAATTGTAAAAGTTTAGCACAGTGCCTGGCACATAGTAAGCACTATATCCGTGTTAGCTATCATTATGATAATGATGATGATGAGCTCCTCGGAGGCAGAAACTTTTTTTCATATTAACAGTGTTCACAGCACTATGCGAGCAGGTAGGTGGTACAGTGGATAGAGCACCTCACCCGGAGTCAGGAAGACCTGAGTCCAAATCTAGCCTCAGACGCTTACTAGTTGTGTGACCCTGGGCAAGTCACTGAACCCTGTTTGTCTCAGTTTCCTCATCTGTAAAATAAGCTGGAGAAGGAAATGGCAATCTACTCTAGCATCTTTGCCAAGAAAACCCCAAATGGGGTCACGCAGCATTGATCACAATTGAAACAACAGAACAACAGCAACATGGCTTTCTGTGACTGGCACAGAGTAAGCCCTACATAAGTGTTGGCGTCGGTGTTAGCAGTTCCTTGGAGGCTGGAGTACCTGGCACATAGAAAGTATTTAGTGTTTGATCATTGTAAAAATAAACATTTTTTAAAGTAATGACATCATCTTTAAATTTTGCATATGCATCCATTTCTCTTTCTCCAGAACAATTAGACATGTTACAAAAGGAACAAAAAGTGTGGTGTTACACAACTATGATGGTATTTTTATCCTCAGATTTAAGCCTTCCATTCAACTGTCCGTTTGTGAGGAATGCCTCTGAATCTTGTCCACCTCACATTAAATCCTTAAAAGTTTTTAGAGTAGCTGACCTATTTTTCAGGAAAGGTAGGGTTGGGGAAGGAAGGTTTCATTGTGTACAAAGTGAGAGCGGGCCCAGCATCCCTTAGCTAAACTCCAATCTCATGCCACACTCTCTCTCCTCCTTCAAAGAGCCTTTTAAAGTTATGAAAGTATCACAACCTTAAGACTCTCATATTCTACCTGCAGCTAATTTTTCTGTTGGCTTTTTCCCTTTTCTTGTTCTTTCTGGGTAGAAAGCCCATCTATAGTCAGTTAAATGTCCTTCCCCTACTTAACTTTTGTTGAATACCTAAAATATCACCTCATTTCATTACGATGTCTACTGCATAGGACTGGATTCTAAATATGCATTTCCTTTTGGGTAGGGTCGAATGGGTTTGTTCTGATAATTTTTAGTTCCATGCAAAATAAATCTAAATTAAATATTTAATATCCAGGAGCCTTGGGAATGTGGTGCAGCAATAACTTACTTGTCTCAAGTCCATAAGGTTTTTATTCAAGTAGCAACTTTTATTTTGAGCCCTCATCACCTCTCACCAACACCCCATTTGTTGTTCACCAAAGTGATTTTCCTAAAGCCTTTGGTCATGATATCATGTCACTCCCACTCTTCCCAACAGACTCCAGTGGCTCTCTATTACCTCTCAAATATAAATGTACAATCAAAAATAAACTGGAATTTAAAGCTCTTCACAATCTAGCCCCGCCCTACCAGCCCTCTCATACATTATTCCTCTCCATATACTATGTTTCAGCCACCTGTGCCTTTTCACTTGCTGCTCCCCTTCCCAAGCCTGGAATGGGCTTCCTCCTCCTCTCCCCTTCTAGGAATTACTGGTTTAAGACTCAGCCCAAGTGGCACCTTCTATGCAAAGCTTTTTCTGATTACACAAGCTACTTGTGACCTCCACCTATAAACTTCTTTATATTTTATATAAATGTCTCCCCTATTAGAATGTAAGATCCTTGAGGGCAGGAACTGTCTCACTTTTGGTCTTTGTGTGGCCTGAATCCTGGTTGCCACATTCTTGCATTTACCCCTACTTAGAGCTCTTCTTTTGTGTTGTCTTCTACCCTTATGATATAAGCTTCTGGTAGGCTAATACTCCTGTGCTCCCTTATATTTGTATCCCTAGCACTTAGAATTTTGTGAAGAAGATAATAGATGCTTTATATTCAGTCTGTATCCCTAATAGTACTTTGCTGGGCATCTGGATGATTAATAACTGTTTATTGATTGTTGTTGAAGATACCATCTCAGGCTAGGGGAATCAAGAATTCTCCCTAAGGACTCTCAGGATTTTTCTGTCTGTTTTCCCTAACATACATATCCTCAGTGGTTAACATAATGCCTGGCATAGGTGCTTAATGAATGTTCGGTTTTTATTGTTGTTGATGATGGTGGTGGTGATGGTGAGATGCTTAATAAGCATTTATTGAATTGTTTATTCGCTAGCGGATTTGAGATAGATCTTAAATTGAATTGGCAAAATGCTCTTGGGGTAGCATTCTAGACCCCTCGAAATGGAATGGGCTTGGAGCAAAGAAATACCCAGATGTGTTCAGGGGAGATTGGCTATGCAGAGCTGCCTGGTATAGTGGTACTGAATTCAGAGTCAGAGTAACCAATGTGACCTTGGTGGTTGAATCATTTTTCAGTTGTGACTGACTCTTCATGACCCCATTTGAGGTTTTCTTGGCAAAGATACCAGAGTGGTTTGTCATTTCCTTCTCCATGTCATTTTACAGATGAAGAAACTGAAGCAAACTAAGTGACTTGCCCAGGGTCACACAGCTAGCAAGTATTTGAGATTTGAACTCGGGAAGATGAGTCTTCCTGACTTCAAGCCAGGCGTTCTGTCATCTAGTTGACCCAGGGACAACTCTACCCTTCCCTGTATTACTACTTAAAGCTCTTCAGAGATGCTCCCCCAGGTCATCTCCTTCTTCCTCTCAAAGACCTGTTCCAGTTTGCATGTTGTCTCCCTCATTAGACTATAAACTTTTTGAGGGCAAGGACTCTCTTTTGCCTCTTTTTGTATCCCCAGAGCTTAGCATAGTGCCTGGCACATAGTAGGCATTTAATAAATGTTTATTGATTGACTGATTCTTTGATCTCCAGAACAGTGTAGGAAAATGTGTACAACTAAGGATTAGACATCTGTCCCATCCTTGTTTAGGCCATGGTCACTTTTCCTCTAGACCAGTGATGACAAGCTCTCATAGAAATGGGGATCACTAAACCATATATAAGGACGCCTGTTTGCAGACTATTGACATAGAAGACCATATTTAACATTATCTATGCTTTGCTGTATTTTTGTTTTGCTAAATATTTGCCAATTACATTTTAATGTGTTTTTAGCCCCATTGGTCCAAGGACCATCTGTTTGACTCCTCTGCTCTAGACTATTGTGATAGCTTCTTGAATGGTCTCCTTGCCTACTCTCTGCTGCCTAATCTATCCTTCACACAACTGCCAAAATAATTTTCCTAATGCATTGTTGTTGTTGTTGATGTCTGATTCTTTGTGACCTCATTTGGGGTTTTCTTGCAGAAGATACTGGAGGGGATTGTCACTTCCTTCTCCAGCTCATTTTACAGATGAAGAAACTGAGGCAAATAGGGTTAAGTGACTTGCTCAGGGTCACAAAGCTTGTAAATGTCTGAAGACAGATTTGAACTCAGGAAGAAGAATCTTCCTGACTCCAGGTCTGGTGCTCTGCACCACTTAGCTACCCATCCTAATGCATAGGTCTAATTACTTCACTCCTCCCCTGCCCCCCCAAAAGCTTTGAGTTTCTAGCCCCCAACAATTGAGCAACAAAGTATTTTCCCCGGCCTTATTTCACATTACTGTATTTCCCTTCACGTATTCTTTGTCCCTGCCAAACACTTGCTGTTCCATAGACTTGATTATCATTTGCCCCGTCTCATGCCAGTAATACTTCACTGCAGAGATCAGCCTTTCAGGACTCTACTTCCTCCTCCAATGAGCCTATTGTGATCCTCCCCAGATGCAGGTTTTCTCTCCCAATCTAAGTTTTCCTTAAGAACTTGAACTGCAATCTTTCCCTTATGTAACCATCCCTTCTCCCCCACTGTCACCCAACCCCAATATAAAGCACCCTGTTCAATCTGTGTCCAACTTGTCTTCCCAGACTGATCTCCTATTACTCCTCTTCTTCACAATATATTTTAGGCACTCTGATATCCTTTCAACATTCCATTCCATTTCCTACCTTGCTATCTTGGCAGAAGGTGTCTCCCCATTCCTGGATACTGTCCCGAGCTGCCTTCAAAACATAGTTCAGGCATCAGTCACCTCTCTCCACATTGGTAGAGGTCAATGGAAGGATAGAGTTGGCAAGAACAGGAGAGGAGAGATCTTGTCTCTTCAGTCTCTTTGGGCTCTTTGGCATCCAGCTTCAAGAAATAAGATCCACAATGACACATTCTCACTTTAGGCCATGAAGGGAGAAAAACGCTCTGGGAAGAAGTCGGCGTGAGAGGAGCTGGAAATCTCCATCATGTCCCTACCCCCACCTCTCTACACTAGAGACCAAGGGGAATTTTCCCCTTGGGTGAGATCTGGGACTCTTATTTGAGCTGAGTTACCTATATCCCAATGAGAAAGCTCCTTCACTCTGTATTCTCTGACACATATTTTTCTATGTATACTTTTTCTGATTTCTGTTTTGTTATCAACTTGGATAAATGGGTTTCATTGCTATTTGCTAAGTGTGTTCACTGTGAAATTGATATTTGATGGGAAGGGAGCGTTGGACATAAAGCTTAGGGGTCCTCTTTTCCCCATTAAAACATAATGATCAGCAGTTTAGTTGGTACCCGAAAACTACTTCCTCTAGTTTAGGAATATTTAAGGGAGCAGAAAGATAGAATTCCAGACCAATGGTCCTCTGTCTGAGGAGAGCAGAGCTGCAGTCTCGGGCCCTAACCTCCTGCTTCCCCTCCTGGAAGGAATTAAAGCCTGCCTTGATGAACAGTAGGGAAGAGAAGAGACCAAAGGTGTCTATTCTTGTCTTCCTATGAGCCATATATGATACTTCATGCTACAAGAGGATGAATGAACATGGTCTGGACCGCATACTAATATCTGTGAACAAGAATTTTGGACACCAAATTGTCCTTGAAAGTTTGAAACTAAACTTGGCAACTTCTACTATACCAGCCTGTCTTTGCCACTTACTGTTTTATAGGACTATAGTTATCTGTCAGGCTTGGAGATCTTGGGCTCCCAGATTCCCCTAGCAGCTGGAATGTGCTGAAGTTATGCAACCTAAAACAGCCACAACAACTATATATCAAAGAAGAAAAATATTGTGGTACAGTGTAATATCATTTGCAACATTCAGAGGCAAATGTCCTTTTCACTGAGAACACAGACTGTCAAAACATAGGTCCAAACTACCATTAGTAAAAGCCAAATATGACATCCAAAATGATCATTTAAATTTACTTAATTAAATAGGTATTCTCACATATTCTAAGGTCAAACAGAGAGGGTTAGCACATAAAAACATATTCTAGACTTTGTGAAATAGTGGCTTTCCAGGCCTCTGCTGCAGATCAGTAAATAGTGAAATTAGAGATGATAATTCACTTATGCCCTGGACACCATATTGCTTACAAAAAACAATTTCTCAGAAGAAATTAATTTTCCAACTTCAATCTAAAGATTTTATTTTACATATCCCACTTAAGATGGTTTGATGGTTTTCAACTTATTATCAGAAAAATACCTGCCTCAAGTTCAAACACTGCCTCAGACACTTACTATGTGACTCTGGACAAATCACCTCTCTCAGCTTCAGTTTCCTCATCTGCAAAATGGCAAAGATAATAGGGCCCAGCTCATAGGATTGTTGGGAGGATCAAATAAGATAAACAATGCAAGGAGCTTTGCAAACTTTAAAGTACTACCTAGACGCTAGTTATTATCTTTTGTTATGGTGTGGAGGTAGCTTTGAGATCTCAAAGGCTGTGCCAGGGCAGCAGAAGCTCTATCGAGTCTTACAAACCTGAGAAGTCTTCAAGTATGAGCCTGGTAGTGGAATGCATGTCTGAGAGCCATCCTAGGGTTGTTCAGAGAGGCTTATCACCCCAAGGTTGACTGTCAGTTGATAACTTTTTTTCCTTTGTCTCATAGGAACATGGTGTCATAGATTTAAAGTTGGAAGAAATATCAGGGTTTGAGTCCAATGCTATCATCTTACATAAGAGGAAACTGAGGCTCAGACAACTTAAATGATTTGTCCTGGGTTACCTAGTTAGTAAGTGTGAGATGTAGTATTTGAACCCAGGTGTTTCTGACTCCAAATCCACTGCCCTATAGCCTATACCATATTACTTGGGGCATGAGGGTAGAGGGACATTGCTGTGCATTTTTGTGGAGTGCCTACAAGAACAAAAAGACATCTGAAGACTTGAAGTAAAAACAACAAGAAGCTTGGTAGTTTTTTTTTAATCATAAAATATGAAACATTATTAGAGTTGGAAGAGGCTTTAGAAATCTAGATTTCAATCATACCTTTCATTTTACAAATAAGGAAATAAAACCAAAGAAGGCAAATGACTTCCTTGAGACCATACAGCTAGTTTGTGATTTATTTGGAAACTTTAATGTAAAAAATGTTGGTAGACTATTATAGTGATGGTCCCTAAACCACGAAATAAACAACAGTAAAATAATTGATCAAGTCACCTAAACCCTATACTTCTAATATTCTTACCTGCAAAAGGAGGACATAGTCCTGTCCTGTCTACCTCAATTCAATTCAACCAACATTAATTAAGCCCCTGTCATGTGAAAGACAGTGTTCTGGCTGCTGGAGATGCAAAGACAAAACAAAAGAATCCCAATATGTTTTATAAACTATAAAGCATTGTATAAATGGGAGCAGTTTCTCTTTTTTAAAAAATTAGTAGGGAAATTTTGAGGTCAGAACTGAGAAACACTCACAATCCCCTTTTCAGCCTCCACAGCTGTCTCTGTTTCCCATCTAAAAATCCTTTCTCTTGTCTCAGTCAAGATCCTCCTCCTTAAATCCTACCTCTTTAGGAAATCTACCCAGACAATAGTTGTTATTTAAAACAATACCAAATATCCAGCTGGAACTGAGAAAAATTCCATGTTTGAATCTGGGGATTGATACAGACTCAAAATTTGTATAAGTAATCAAATTCTTTATGAATCATTCCCCAATTGATAAATGGTCAAAGGATATGAATAGGCAGTTTTCAGATGAAGAAACTAAAGCTATCTATAATAATATGAAAAAATATTCTAAATCACTATTGATTAGAGAAACAACTCTTAGGTATCACATCATACTTACCAGATTGGCTAACATGACAGAACAGGAAAATTATAAATGCTGGAGAAGATGTGGGAAAATTGGAACACTAATGCATTGTTGATGGAATTGTAAACTGAGTCAACCATTCTAGAGAGCAATTTGGAACTATGCTCAAAGGGCCATAAAAATATGCATACTCTTTGACCCAGCAAGACCATTTCTAGGGTTGTATCCCAAAGAGATCATAAAAATGGGAAAAAGACCCACAGGTACAAAAGTATTTATAGCAGCTCTTTTTGTGGTGGCCAAGAATTGGAAATTGAGGGGATGCCCATCAATTGGGGAATGATTGAACAAGTTTATGAATGTAATGGAACACTATTGTGCTATAAGAAATGATAAGCAGACCGACGTCAGAAAAACTTGGAAGGACTTATATGAACTGATGCTGAGTGAAGTGAGCAGAACCAGGAGAATGTTGTACACAGTAACAGCCACATTGTGTGATGACTGACTCTGATAGACTTCCCGTCTCAGCTATGCAAGGATCTAAGACAACTCCAAAAGACTCATGATGGAAAATGTTATCTACATCCAGAGAAAGAACTATGGAGTCTGAATGCATATGGAAGCAGACTATTTGCTCTCTCTTTTTTTTTTCCTCCTTTCTCATGGTTACTCCTGTTTGTTCTAATTCTTCTTTACAACATGACTAATGTGAAAATGTTTAATAAAAATGTATATGTAGAGCCTATATCCGATTGCACACCATCTTGGGGAGAGGGGAGGGAAGAGAGGTGGCAACAATTTAAAACTCAAAAGCTTATGGAAGTAAATGTTGAAAACTAAAAATAAATACATTTAAATTTTTTTTTAAAAAGTAATCAAATTCTTTACTTTTGGTCCACATGTCAAATTATATTAAAAAATATACCATCATGTAGAGATAGTATAAGGGAAATTGGAGATCTTTGATGGAATTACAGCACTAAGTGATGGGCTTATGTTAATGCTAGTAACTTTGTTTCTGAGATTACCTTTTATATACTCTGTATGTATCACATATATATGTAGTTATTTTCATATTTGTCTCCTATATTTGATTGTGAGTTTTCTGAAGGCAATGAATGTTTTTACCCTTCTTTGCATTATTGGCCCATAACAGTGTCTGGCATAGAGCAACCACATTAATAAATGCTTTTTGATTGCTTATGGCAATCAATAGGATGCATATATATAATTTAAGTAAAATCAAAATGTAAATGATCAATCTTAGCTCATCACTCCAGGGACTAACATAAATTCAACCTTGGATTTTATTTCAGACCTGAAAATTCACCTTCAGACTACAGATTATGGCAACTTTTTGAATGAAGAAACTGTCCCACTCACAGTTTCTACCATTGACAACAAGATGAGGAAAAAATTATGTGGAGATTTTGAGCATTTCAGAAACAACTCCTTGGAGCCACTCAGCACATTTTTCACCTATATGACGTAAGTGAAAACTTATTTCTATATAGATCTTAAGCTGCCTTAAATTAAACCTTGTCTTAATTGATCCCTCATGGCTGTTTAAAATGCAAGATATTAAGGTAAATCCTATTAACCTTTTCCACTGCTTATAAATTTTAATATATAAATGTTGGGGGCAACTTGACTTAGCAAAAGAAGCCTTGGATTTGGAGTCTTGGTCAGACAACTACTAGTTTCCTCATCTGTAAAATGGAGATAATGGTACTGCCACACTTATTATAACTTCCTTAGGATCAGTTTCATGTTTATCATGGTATTTAACACGTTAGATGCTTGATAAAAACTTGTAGAATTGAAATCAAAGTATAGAAGCACTTGTGATAAGAAAAACTGTAATAGCTACCATTTATTTATTATCCCTATTTTATAGATGAGAAAACTGAGGCTATTAGGTTAAATGATTTCACCCAGTATTTGAGGTAGGATTCAAACTCAGGGCTTCCTGACTCCAAGTGCAACACTCTAGCAACTGCACTATGTAAATGCCTCAGAAAAATTGGTTACTGCTATTACTTAGAATTCTAGCGATTATCATGCATTAGATCTAAATAAGATACTCTCACCCACCCCCAAATATAAAATGAGTGACAACTCTTAAGTTTTTAAGGAGTATCATAACGTGTGAAGATTTCACAATCCTTTATGAGCAATATGTATTCTAATAATGGCGAGGTACTCATGTCATCATATTGCCAAAGAGATCTGCAAACACCTGCCAGTATGATCATGTAGACAATGTTTCTTTAATAGCTGGTGTTTATGCCTGAGGTGTTGCCCAGCTATCTTGACCAATAGCAATTGTGTTTTGACACTGTTGGTACCATTCTTCAAGGATTGGTAAGAATTCAGGTTGGTACTGTGGGAAACAACTCTATCCTTGGATGTTAATTGGACAGAGATCTCCTGTTACCTTGTTGGCACTCCAAATATTTGTAGACAATGGTACGAACTTATTCTCAGTGCTCTCTGCCCCCTCCTCCTTTTCTGTCACCATCATTGTGGTTTCCATAGCTGAGAACCTTGTCTCTTTTAAATGAAAAGATTGTAGCCGTTAGTCAAGAGTTCTGTCTTCTCCCTCCTCATCTCGAATCACTCCGATGTCTTCTACCACTTTCTCCTCATCTCACAAGATAACGAAGCTCTTTCTCTTTCCCTCTACATGTACAAATGACTGCATTTCATCCTGTCTTCTCCAGCAGATTACCACCTTCACCATCCTCGCTCTCTGACTTATGTTCAATCTGTTCTTGAATATTGGTTGTTTCCCTGCTGCCTAGAAACATACTCATGTCTCCTCATCCTCCAGAAACCCTCACTTGATCCATCTAACCTTGCTACTGTCCCATAACTCTTCTCTCTTTTGTGGCTAAATTCCATAAGAAGGCTTCTTACACTTTGACATCTCCACTTCCTTTTCTCTTCTTAAATCTCTGCAGTCTGACTTCCAACTTCATCATTCAACTGAAACAATTCTCTTCAAAGTTACCAATGATACCTTAATCACCAAATCTAATGGCCTTTTCTCAATCCTCATACTTCTTCACCTCTCCTACAACCTTTTACCCTGTCAATCACCTTTCTCTTTGTTATTTCTTCTATCTAGGTTTTCATGATATTACTCTCTCCCAATACACCTCCTACTTGTCTGCACCCTTGTGAGTCTCCTTTGCTGGATCTTCATCAAGTTTTATCTGCTGACCATAGGTGTTCCCCAAGACTCTGCCCTGGACCCTCTTCTTCTACACTATTTTATTTGGTGATTTCATCAGCTTCCATTGATAAAATTGTCTTCTTTTTATAGATGGTTCTCAGACCTCTGCTGACCTCCAATTTCACATTTCCAACTGCCTGTTGGACACCTCAACCTAGATATTTTGTGGGCATACTAAATTCAACATCTCCAAAACTGAACTCATTATCTTTTCCCCAAAACCTATTACTGTCAAGGGTACCACTATCCTTCCAGTCAGTTCAAAACTTAGATGTCATCTTCAACTCCTCATGTCTCTCACTTCTCATATCCAATCACTTTCCAAGTCTTGTCATTTCTATTTTTGTAACCTCTTTTGTATTTAGACTTCAACATCATTCCCATGAGCTGAGGACCTTCACACAATATCCCCCTTTCCAACTCCCTTTTGTATGTTATCTTTGCCCACTTGATTATTAGTGCATTGAAGGCAGGGGACTATCTTTTTGCCTATAGTCGTATCCTCAGCACTTAGCAGAGTGCCTGGCACATCGTAAGCACTTAATAATAAATGTTTGTTGCCTCAGCAAATGCTTTTTGTATATGCTATGTTGTTTCTCTCCTGATACTGCTACCACCCTGGTGTAGGTTGTCATCATCCCATCCATGGACTACTACAGAAGCCTGCTGCTAACTCTTCCTGCCTCAAGTCTTTCCCCATTCCAAGTCTGTCCTCCACTCAACTATCAAAATGGTCTTCCCAAAGTACAAATCTGACCATGGCACCTCCTTATTGAATCAATTCCAGTGGCTCCCTATTGAATCCAGGACTAAATATAAAATCTTCGGTTTTGGTTTTTAAAGCCTTCCATAACCTGGCCCCTTTCTATCTTACTCTGCTCTGTATACTCTGTGGTCCAGTGGCACTGACTTCCTTGCTGTTCCTTTCACATGAAATTCCATCTTCTGACTCAGGGCATTTTTACTGGCTATCTCCCATTCCTGGAACTCTCTCCCTCCTCATCTCTACCTACTGGATTCCCTGACTTCCTTCAACTCTCACCTAAAGTTCCACCTTCTACAAGAAGTTTTTCCCAGTCCTCCTTAATCTAAGTATCTTTCTTCTAATTTTATCTCCAACTTACCTCGTATATATCCTGTTTATATAGCTTGTTGCATGTTGTCACCCCCATAAGACTATGAGCTTCTGAACAGCAGGAAGTGTCCCCCCCCCCTTTTATGTATCCACAACATTTAGCACAGTACCTGACACATAGAAGACACTTAATAAATGTGTGTTGGTTGATTGATCATACCAATGAAATCTCAGATCCAGTTCATATCCCTATCCCAAGACCTCTCTCTAAAAAAAAAAAAAAAGGCTAGTCAGTCAATAAACAAGCCTAAGTACTTGACTATATGTGAGGTACTGTGCTAGGTTCTGGGGACACACACACACAAAAAAAAACAGAAGTAAAAATGATCTCTGCCTTCAAGAACTTTAGAGTCTCACAGGGAAAACAACAACAACAATAATAATATATGGACATAGACACATCCATGCATAAGACAGACAGAAAGAGAGAGAACCAGACAGAGAAGGGGGGCATTTTACAAAGTAGATACAAGGTGATGTGTGGTAAGAGAGGCACATAGGGGACATCAAGAAAAGCCTCTGATAACTTTATTATATATTATATATAAATGTAAATATATATTCTATAGAAAAGGAACAGCAAGTTGTATATAATCGATTTGCCGTTTCATGTGCAATCGTCTTTTTTTAAAATTATACTATGTTATGGAAATGCTTGTTTTACTCCATAAATTAAAAACAAAATAAATAAAAGAAAGGCCTCTATGGATTCTGAGAGATGGAGAAGAAGCAGGAATTTGTTCTAAATATGGGGGACAACCAGTATAATGGGGAGGAATAATGAATAACATGAATGAGGAATAGTAAGCAAGACAGTTTGTCTATACCATGGTGTGCCTGGAGAGTAGTAATGAGTCACAAGTCTGGAAAGATAGGATGTGGCCGTTGTGAAGGGCTTTAAAAGCCAAACAGAGGAGTTTATATGTTTATATTTGATCTTAGAGGTAATAGGGAGCCACTAGAGTTTACTGAGCAGTACAATAACATGGTCAGATTTATGTCTTAGGAATATAAGTTTGGCAGCTTTGTGAAGAATGTATTGGAGAAAGATTTGGAAGCAAAGAGATCAATTTGGAGGTTAGCGAAATATTTCAGGCCAAAGGCTGAGAAAAGGCTTAAACTAGAGTAAGTAAATGACTGTGAATAGAGAGAAGGAGAGAGATATGAGGAAAGAAATAATATTTTACAAGAGCTGGGATATGTGGAATGAATAAGAGTGAGGAATCAAGGATAATGCCAAGGTTTCAAACCTGGGTGACAAGGAAGAGGATGGTGCCCTTGACAGAAATAAGGAAATGTGGAAGAAGGGCGGATTTGGGAAAAAGATATGGGGCATGTTGAATTTGAGATGTTTATCTAATGTGCAGGAAGAGAACCAAGTGAAAACAGTGTTAGGAAAACCAGAAGAGGAAAGAGTACCTCGGAGGACAACAGGGTCAACATTGTCAAATGTTGCAAAACAACCACCATACTGGCAATTAGAAAAATCCTTAGTGACTTTGGAGAGGGCTGTTTCAATTGAATGATGAGGTTAGAAGTCAGATTACAAATGATTTAGAAAGAGTGAAAGGAGAGAGAGAATGCAATAGGTATAGATAACTTTCCCAAGGAATTTTGGCTGAGAAAAGCGAGGAGAAACACAGGACAATAAATTGCCAAGATGATAAGGCCTAATGGGCTTTTTCAGAATTGGAAGGACTTGTGTGTGATTATAGGCAGCAGTGAAGCTCAATATTAGAGATTAACACCATTCTCCTTTTAGATAACTATTCATTGGGAAGTTTTTGTTGTATCAAACAAATTTGCTTCTCTGTAACTTCTTTTACTTCTTCTATAACTGTATAACTTCTATAACTCCTAGTTTTGCCCTCCGAGGTTTGACAGAACAAGAGTAATCCTGCTTCCAGGTAAGGGCCCTTCAAACACCCAAAGACAGCTCTTCTATCCCCTCTTTTCTGCAGAGTGAATATCTCTAGTTCTTGGAGGCTGTTAATCATCCTGGTTGAGCTCCTTGGGACTCTCTCCAATTTATCAATGTCAATGAATTGAACTTTTTCAGGGATACTTTTATGAGTCTTTGGAAGTCATTACTATGCATATATTTAATATTCACTCTCCAACTCAGGTGCAGCTATATGATTGATAATGTGATTCTGCTGATCAATGGTGTGCTACAAAAGAAATCTGTCAAGGAAATTCTTAAGAAGTGTCACCCCCTGGGCAGTTTTATGGAAATGGAAGCTGTCAACATTGTAGAGACACCTTCAGATCTGTTTGATGCTGTTCTGGTTGAAACACCTTTGGGTATGCAAGTATATACAATTCTTGACTTGTCTGTACATTTTCTCAAATACAGAAACAACATCACTGAAATCCATATCTTACCTTTTTATATTTGATTAGTTAATGAATTAGACTGTATGGCAAGTGAATTATAGAATTCTACATTTTTAGAGAGGACTTTATATCACTAGTTTCTTAATGTTTTATTGTAGCTTTATGCCTATAAAAGTCACATACAATGTATTTCATTTTAAGTATATATGTTAAGTATATATGTACCTCTGTGAATACATGTGTATACATATATTTACATATATACATATGTATGTGTGTGTATATATGTATATGTATACATATATTGACATACATACATATATAAATAAAAGTGTATGTGTATATACCTTTTTGAATAAGAGTCTCCAGAGCTTCTGAAAAATGACCTGAAAGAATATTTTTGTCGTGTTTTGCACTGGATTATAATTCATGTTGCTAACAGCAATTTTGACCAATTGAATGCTAAGGGGATACTTTTGTAAGTGAATTCCATTTAATTTTTGTTGGGAAAAATGAACAGTGGTAGTTTACTGTGAAGATCATTCATCAGTGTGGCCAATTTCTATTACAAAAACTAAAAGAGCAATGACTATAACAATTAAACCTCACTTAATTCCATAATGTACTATAGATTGTTCCTTTAGTGCCCCATCCTTCCTCTGAATTAGACTCATAGAGTCTTGGAGTCAAAAGCAGTATTCAAGAAGATCAAAGCCTTTTCAATAGCCTTATGAGAGCCTTATCTTCTCCCTCCCCAGAAGCACAAGATAGACAAATTGTCTTCTTTTATTTCTATGGTCATCCAATATAGTCTTTGCTTAAAACCCTCTAATGACAGCCCTTTCCACTTTGGGATAGCTCTAATTGTGGGGAAAGTTTTTCTTATATTGAACTCAAATCTGTAACTTTTATCCATTGCCCCTAGTTCTGCCCTCGGAGCCAAGGACAAATTTAATCCCTTTTCCATAAAACAGGTCTTCTTATGCTTAAAGATAACTGTCAAGTCTCCATCATTCATCTCTTCTCTGGACTAAGCACCTCCAGTTCCCTCAAACCATCCTCATGTCGTGCTCTCCAGGCCTTTCATCATCCTAGTTTTTTGCCAGCTCAGCTTGCAGGCATGGGCACAGCAGCTAGGTGGTGCAGTGGCTAGAATGCCAGGCCTGGAGTCAGGAAGATTTATCTTCCTGACTTCAAATTCAGCCTTGGACACTTACTAGCTGTTCAATGACTCTGGGCAAGTCACTTCACCCTGTTTGTCTTAGTTTCCTCATAAAACGAGCTGGAGAACGAAATGGCAAACCCCTACAGTATCTTTGCCAAGAAAACCCCAAATGGAGTCACGAAGAATCAGATACAACTGAAATAACAACCCATTCTATAGATGGATAGGAAAAGGGCTGACAAACCTCTTAGGTGCCTGCTTACTTTAAGAATAGCCTAATTTTTCCCTGTCACAGAAGGTTTGAGAAAAGACAGGTTGCAATGTCCGTACTTATATCTTTGTTCTAGCCAGCGTGAGAGGCATTAAAAAAGAGGCACGGTTCTTGTCACCCCTCATCATACTGCAGTCTTATTAATCAACAAAGTATTTCTTGAATATCCACTAGGGGGTACAGTGAATACAGCACCAGGCCTAAAGTCAGGAAGACCCGAGTTCAAATCCAGTCTCAGACACTTACTAATTGTGTGACCCTAAACAAGTCACTTCACTTCTATTTACCTCAGTTTCCCCATCTGTCAAATGGGGATAATAATAGCAACTACCACCCAGGGTTGTTGTGAGGATCAAATGAGAAAATTATAAAGCACTTAGCACAGTGCCTGGTACATAGTAAGTACTATATAAGTATTAGCTATTATTAATTATTATTCTATACATTCTTATTAATTATACACTCTATTCTAGAAAGATACTGAATATAAAAATTGGAATAGAGACTGGACCTATGATTTCATTGCTATAGAGAACTCCTGGGTGAGGAAACTCCTATTAATACAGACCCTTTCATTGCAATTTATAGTCTTTGCCTAGGACAACAATAAGTGAGTTGCAAAAGATCAAATAGCCAGTATTTATCAGACTTGAGCCTAGGTTTTTCTAGTTTTGAGGCCAGATCTCATCTGACCATACCATACTGTAATATGTAGAGTATATAGCATTCATGTAGACTTATAGGAACTATAAGACAGGGTTTCTGATCTCCAAGAGTTTATTGTGATTGTGAGATAAAATATGTATTAAAAATTAAATAATATTCAAAGAAAGTATAATTGTTAAATGAGTACAAAGATTATAAAGGCTTTAGGACTTCAGAGAAGAAGTGCGATCAGTATGGGCTGAAGTGATTAGGGAAAGCCTCATGGGAGAGAGGACATAATCATACATATAGCACCTACTATGTGCCAGGCCCTATGCTAAGTGTTTATGACAAATGTCCCATTTGATCCTTACAATGACCCCAAGAAATAGCTGCTATTATGATGTCCGTTTTACCATTGAGGAAAGTGAGGCAAACAGAGGTTAAGTGACTTGCCTAGTGTTACACAGCTAGTCAGTATCAGAGGTCAAATTTGAACTCAAGTCTTCTTGACTCTATGCACTGTACCACCTAGCTGCCTCATGGAGAAGGGGGACTTAAGCTAGGCCCTGAAGGAATGGGTACGATTTTGCAGCAGCAGTACTAAATAAGGAGCCAGAAGACCCGAGTTCCAGTTCTGGCTTTGCCAGCAGATGTCCTTAAGCAAATCCTATCATCTCTTGGCCTCGCTTTCATCTATCAAATAAGGGTATTTCACTAGGCGACCTCTAACATCCCTTATAGCTCTAAAGATTTATCGATTTATGACTATTGCTCTAGGAAAAGCTAAAGCATTCCAGGTCAAACTCAGTATGAGCGAAAGGCCTAGGATGAGGATCAGAATTCAGTGAGATATGTTTGGATAACACCAACAGTAAGTCGGTGTCATCACATTTATAGCTATATGCATGGCCAAATGTGTAGCATGAATTAATTCTGTGACCATCTCTGTTTTCAGCTCCTTTCTTTCAAGATTGCATGTCTGAAAATACCCTTAATGAAGTGAATATTGAAATAATGCGTAATAAACTCTACAAGGTAAATACTTCTGTAAAGTATTGGATTTTGTAGTAGAAAATGCCCCAAACTAGAGAACAAAAAGTTGTTTTACAGTAAGTTATAAAGAGAAAAGTTACCATGCTCCTAAGTCAGTTTCCACAACCACATATACCATGCTCCTTTATGCCAGAATCACACAAACCCCATTTCAATTCAAGGAGTATTAAGTGTTGACACAGGTACGTTCATGCCACTGTTCTAGATTACTGAGTGATTCAAACAAATCGTGAAACATGGTCTCTTGCCTTCAAAATGCTTATCGGTTTGAATCACCTTGCTCGACTATTCACACAGTTTTCACTTGCTGACGACACGTGACACCCTGGGGTGGCATTGCTAGAAATTCATGACAATCAATCCTGAGCTTCCTTCAGGGCTCATCTTGTGCCCTATCCCATAGGAAGCACATACTCATCCTCCCAAATCCTGGTGCTCTTCTCCTCTCCCCCCCACCCCCGACCAATGCTTTATGTATATTTTACATTTAGTTTTCTTTATACATGTTTTCTCCCAATACATTACAGGCTCCTCTCATTTTTGGCTTTGTACTCCAGGAGAGGCAGCGTGGTATCTTGGCTAGAGGTGGCTTTGAAGACAGGAAGACCTGGGTGGGATCATCCCACTTCTGACACACACTGGCTGTCTGACCTTACACAAGTCATTAAACCTAACTTGTAGGCAAGTCTTTAAAACCAAGTTGCAGAGAAGGTACCAACCTATATTGATAGTAGGAGACATTTCATCTCTCAGCTCTGCCTCCCATTCCTCATCTCAGAGTTTCCTATACCAATAAAATTATAAGTCAAGTTCCTTTGTTATCAAATTAAGAATAGTATTTATTATAGGTTGAGCAAAAGATATATTGTCTTGTCCAGTCAATAAGAATGATGGATCCCTCACATCACAATTTCATACATTCCACAGTTTATACCTCAAAATATGGGGAGACACACATACGTACTTTGTGGAAGTCTGAGTATCTGCTTTTCCCCTGATGACTTTCCCCTCTCCAAAGATCCTCAAAAGAAGCATCACAAAGGCCATAGCTGCCATTGGAATATTCTCCTAATTGTGATTAGAAATATTCTCCATTTGTCTCTGCCAGGTACACAGGATACATTACATGGTCAGGTCAAATCAACTTGTTCAGCTCCTATGGACCTTGCTGTGGGAGAGATTACAACTTTCTCAGGATGACATTCTTACCTAGGGGCAAGCGGAACGATTCACAATACTGCAGAGCGTTAAGTTGTATAACAAAGATGATAACTACAGATTGTATTTGGTTCTCCTTCTCTTTGCTGTTGTCCTTACTCACATTGTGTGAGTTTATAATAATTTTTATCAGAGCATGATCTATACAATATTTCCCCGGGGAAAAAGGATGTAATTTCCATTCACAACATTTAGTAACTCACAGTAAGTTGAGCATTCAACCTTTTTAAAGGAAAATGTATTTATTTTATTGTCTTACAATTTTTTTTAAAAGTCATACCTTGAGGCTTTCTACAAATTCTGCAAAGAACATGGTGATGTCACAGCAGAAGTAATGTGCCCTATTCTTGAGGTAAGAAAGAGGTAACTTTTTTTTTAAATGGCCAAATGTATCTAGTCATTTTTCAGTTATTTTAAAGGTTTTTTCTAACCTTTTCTAACCATCTAAGTGATTCCTTTTTCTATAATTTAAGCCAACGCTAGATAAAGTTATTTGTATATGTAAAATAAGACAGGATAGCATAGTAGAAAAGCCATTGGAAAGTTTCCTTCCTTCCTTCTTCATCAAACCTTGTTATAGACCTTGATTTACCTCATTGCATAAAATTGCCTTGTTGCATCAGAATGTAATAAAGTTATTTTTTGGGAACTACCTATCTTAAATACTTCTTCCTTCCTCCCTTCCTATGTGTGTACATATACATATATAATATACATGTATATGTATATATTCTCCTCTATACATAAATATGATTTATTTGCATGGGAATTCACATGCATATGTGCATTTATACACATGTATATATCTCATACATATAATAATAGATGCATATGCATATGTCCATATAAATGTAGAAATAGATATGTGAATCTGTTTATAGGACTTTACATTTTTGTTAAATTTGTCCTTGCTAATCTTGACCCATAATTCCAGCCTGTCCAAATCTGATTCCTGATTCTATCATTAATATGTCATACCAAATACTTAACTATCTTTAGGACTCTGGGCAAGTTATTCAATATCTCTGTCCCTCAACTAACTCATTTGTAAAATATGGTTTATTAAACCCTAACTACTTCACAAAGTTGATGTAAAGATTAAACATGATAGTATATTGATAAGCACTGCATACATTGAATTTCTAATAATATTATTATTTCATATACAGTTCAACTCTGACATGCTCGGTTTGACATTTAAAGCCCTTTGCAACCTGGCGTCTTCCCACCTTTCCAATCTTCTTACACTTCCCTCCATACACTCTATGATTCAGTTACATTATCCTACCCAATGTTCCTTAAGAACAACACTTAATTTCTTATCTTTTCATGAGCTGTTCCCCATGCCTGTAATGCTCTGTCCTCTCACATCCACATCCTAGCCTCCCTGACTTCCTTCAAGAAGTCCTTCAAGACTCAATTCAAATCCCAGGTCTCCCTTACCTCTCCCCCCTCCCCAACATACATAACCTTTTCCAACATCAGAGCCTTCCCTCTGAGATCATCCTCCATTTATACTACATAAACCTTGTTTTTGCATGTTGTCTTGGTTATCTCCTTCATTATAATGTGTGTTTGTTGAAGATAGGGACTGGAGTTTTGTCTTTCTTTGCTTCCTTAGCACTTGGCATAGTACCTGGCCTATAGAAAGTGGTTAATAAATGGTTATTAACTGAATGATTATTGTCTCATTTAAATAATAAGTAAATATGCAAGGTTGACAACATGTATTGGTTGACAACATGTATTAGTTGACATAAATTAGTTTATATAGCATCCAATAAACTGAACATGATACTAGTGTTAACACCAAACAAATCTTATATTATGAGATTTCACAACTGTAACTTTGATTTAAACAAGTGTTTTAATATGCAAGGATAAGGTCAAGTTTATGTTAGACAAGTACCGTCAAGCATACTGTGCTATTTGCCCTGAAATAACCTCTTTCCCACCATTTGAATTGTCCACGTGGTATATAAAGAAACATAGTAATAAAACAAACACACGGTTTGTGGAGGCATGTTTGATTTATCTCTATTAGAGTATGTTGCTAACAATAATAAGGCCAAGGTCCTGGGACCTAGTTAGTTTTGCTTTGTTCTATGAGCTTAGACTCACCCTTCTATTTCCAGTCTATATCTACATGCCCTTAAATAGTCACAAGGGGGCTTGGCATGAGGGCAGAGATGCATCCACACAAATTGATAATGACTACATGAAAATAATTGATTCCTGAGTTAGGAACCTTGTCTTCATAAATGTAGAACAGTCTGCTACTACAACCACAGACTCGCTTAGGTTAGTGGTTTTAAGCACCACTATTTGTGAGTAGAAAGATATTTTCAGGGGAGAATAATATCAACAGTTTCATTCAGGCTTGTGGGGGTGTCCGTGGTGCCCCCATTCTCCCTCCTTAGCCTCATTTCCTTTTAGAATCTTAAAGAACACTGGGTGTCATCTAAGGAAGAGGCATCAAGCTTGTGCCCAGCCTCCCAAGTGCTACCCAAACCAGATAAAAATGTAATTGTTTAACAATGAAATATTTAACAAAATAAATAAAAATGCAACATAGATAATGTCAATTTGTGGTTTTCTAAATCAATAGGAAGCCCCAGGGATTCATTTCTATTTGAATTTGACACCATTGATTTGGTGCACATGCATCATTTGTCTTCATCTATCAACATGCCCTAGATTTTTTCAAAGTTTCATCTCTGTCCCAAACTCCCTATTACCCAGCCCCCTCCTTTATATTCCTCAGCTTTTCCCAATAGAAAACCAGTAAGAGCAGATCATTGCCATCCACTAGAGTCAGCCAATGCTTCCAAGTAGGCAACTCCTAATTCATGGTGTTTTCATGATTTCATTGAAGTTATCAATGAGCTTCTTCAGCAGTCCCATGAATCAGCAGCCATGTCTAATTCATCAACTATTTTATTACATACAAGGAGCTGTGCTAGACACTGAACATACCAAGACAAAACCAGAAGTTCCCATATGCAACTTACGATCTTACTTTTGTACAAAAACCTACTGACAGGGCATTTCCTAAGCAGTCTGTCGGTAAACAGTATGAGTTTGTAGTACACTAAACTTTAAGGGAGTTTCAAAAGTAATTGAACGATCATAAAATTTCAGAATTAAAAGAGACCTTAGAAATTGCTTAGTCCTATCCCTTTATTTTGCAAAGGAGAGGAGGAAGTTGAGGTTTACAGAGGGGACTTGACTTTCCCAAGGTCACACAGGAAATCAGTGGCAGAGCTAGGATTAGAACCTGGATCTCCTAGGAAGTAGTCTAGGGTTCTATTCCACTCTGCCAGAAAATAACATGGGAAATTTAATTGAGAACTTACAGTATATAGAAAAATCTGCAGTGAAATAGGGAGTGGAAATAAATTGCAAATTACAATGCGGGGGGGAATGGGGAGACAGAGACAAAGAGAGAGATTGGTATTGAGAATTGATATAGTAAATACATAACCTGAATTTATTCCCCATGCTGGTCCTCCCAACTTAGGGCAGTTGCTTTGGGAAGGGAAGGGAAAAGAATAAGCATTTTTTTTAAAGTGCCAGGCACTGTGCTAAGCACTTTATAAAATATTATCTCATAATATTATCTCATTCCATTTTACCATTGAGGAAACTGAGGCAGATAGAGGTTAAGTGGCTTGCCCAAGGGTCCATAGTAAACATCTAAGTCCAAATATGAACTCTATCTACTGTGCCACCTTGTTACTTTGGGACAGAAAAAGGTTAAAGGAATTCAAAATGATATTGTTATTAATTATTATTATTAATTGTTATAGTTAGCATATATATACTGCTTTTAGGTTTACAAAGTGTTAAGAAGAATTTGCTACATCTTAATCAGATACAGATCAGGAAAGGTAATAAGATTGCTTCAGAAATGGATTTGCCTCATTTTAATCCCAACATCTGCCAAAGTATTTAGCAGATGATTAGCTCTCTCTGTAATCCTGTGTTTTATACATTCAGTTTGAGGCTGACAGACGTGCTTTTATCATCACACTTAATTCCTTCGGCACGGAGTTGAGCAAAGAAGACCGAGAGACACTGTACCCAACCTGTGGTAAACTGTATCCAGAAGGATTGCGCCTGTTGGCCCGAGCAGAAGATTATGAGCAGATGAAGAATGTGGCTGAAAACTATGTAGTAAGTGCGAATGGGCCTTTCTACCCTTTTTTCCCCAGAATAGGATGCATTATTCTTATTAATTATTATTTAAAAACATACTCATGTGTAATGGGAACTGATGAATAGGGCATCAGGATGGCTGACAGATGCGATTGCCCATGTGGAAGAGAATGGAGAGCCAGCTTCCAGAGTAGAATGCCTTGGGGAGATTTGGAGCATGCACAGATTTTATGTAGCTTTCAGGCAACTATGTGTGGCATATGCCCCATTCTCAAATCATCTGGTGGCTTGATCTCTTGGCCTTTCAAAGCTCTTGAGGTTTTAGTCATTTCCTTTCTCCTTCACCTAAAATGAAAGAACAAATGCTGAGGAATGCTGAGCCCATATTCATGACACACATGTCAGTCTTGCATAGGCAGGGCTCGAGACCTCTATCCCCTTTCTTCTCTCACTGGAACTCAGCCATATTGGAAGGAGTCAGACCAAGAGGCCTGACTATGGTTGATAAGTGCCTTTTTGAACCCCCCCCCCCGGATATGGATCCAGTCCCGGATATGGAGCCAATCAAAGATGCTCCTGTTCTTTGTACGGTTAGTGGACCAGAATGTTTATCCACGCTCTAAAGTCCTCTCTGAGCATGTTCATAAGGACTAGACTCACCGGCCATTCCTCCATCATATCTGAATCATACTTATCCTCAGCTATAGCAATCATATTCTTCAATCTTTTTAGGGAAACCAATGATAGGCAGGGTGACCTGTGCTGTTGCATTGTAGAATGTAAGATTCTTGAGGCAGAAGCTGTCATTATTTTATATTTGGAGGTTATTACTTAGTACAGCGTCTGGCCCACAGTAATCATTTAAGAGTATATGTAGAACTATATAGTGACATAAACAATGGAAACAAATGACTAATTATAGTGCTAAAAATAGACTGTTTATGGGTTGTTTTATTAGGAACAATGCCCAACATCTTTCCAAAGAAATGCTTTCAAAAGCATCTCTACTCCAAAACTAATGGTTTTTAACCAAGTGTTTATCTCCTAAGAACGTCTGTTTTATTGTTTCATAAAAAAATTTCCCAATGGGTAGCCAAAATACTTTGGATATGTGATTGGTTCATATGGATCTCCTTGGTGTGGATGGGTTCTCTTCTAGTTACAAGTACAGAACACAACCCTTCCTTCCTCCTCTGAATGTTTTTTGCCCATGCCATTCCATAAATCATCCATGTAAAATTCACTTGGGAGTCTACCATTTTAAGAAGTCCTCATCAATATTTCTGTCTTTGCTTTTTAAGGAGTACAAGCCCTTGTTCGAAGCTGTTGGTGATGGCCCTGAAGGAAAGTCATTGGAAGATGTATTTTATGAACATGAGGTGAGATTATAAATCAGAAGTTATCCTAATCTAACTCAGGACTTTTAAACCCATATATTTTAACTTGAGGACCATGTATTTTACTTTTTCAGAATCACACACTTCAGTTATCATCAATTTAAATGCACATGGGCAACAAATATGTATATTTTGTGTCCAATTTATCTCTTAGTATGTTATGAATGTAACGTTTTCCCCACATGGGTTGATGTTCTTTTTTCTTTCCCCTTGCAGGTAAAATTGAATGTACTGACCTTCAACAGGCAGTTCCACTATGGAGTGTTTTATGCTTACATAAAGCTGAAGGAACAAGAGATGAGAAATATTGTGTGGATTGCTGAGTGTATTTCACAAAGACATCGAACAAAAATTAACAATTATATTCCCATTTTATAATTCAGTAGGAGAAGCAAGGTTAGAAAATCAACAAAGACAAATGTGCTCTTGTGGAAAATGATAAAGGGTATTTTGCTATATTCTGTGGGGTACACAAAAATAAACAAAGCTTCATCTTACCATGTATCAGATCTGTTATTAAACCTTATAAATTAACACTACAATAATAGATCAATTATTTCTTTTTCTAACAGAATTAAATCATTGTTTTTACATTTATAGCTCATGGTTCAATAGGCATTAAGCACTAATTTTAAATTATTCTAAAATCAATAGTAATTTATTCTTGTTTTGTACTCAAAAAGTCTTTCTCCTCACCACCCCAGTTATCCATAGCAAGAACTTTGATCCTGACTCCCCATCCCTTCTCACCTCCCTACCCCCCAGGCCTCTGGATATTCAGTTTTCTGTTCTCTTAAATTTTTAAATTTACTACCCTGATCTCCTTTCCTTACCTCTTGAAAAGGCAACGGCTCATAGTGCCTTAATGACAGTAGCCACTAAACACTGGGCTTTTGTGTAAAAGCTGATTTGTTGTTTTGGGACATCAATGCAACTTAGAATTTAAGTTTGCTTCTATGAAAGCATGTTAATATTTGTCAAGTCTTTCCAACCCACATCTCACCAGTGTGAGTGCATATACCAGCCACCAATGCAGATGTCAGCCCTTCCTTGCTCTTTTCTAGGTCTTTCCATAAATTCTCCATAGATAATCTACCCTATATGCTAGGAGACAAGATAGAGAAGAAGGAAGAAAAGGAAGACAGCAACAAGAACATCCTCTTCCTCTTCCTCATGGATAACATCAGCATAAAACTCAAACTGTCTCTCTGTTGACTCTTATTCCCACTGCAGAACTGAAGCAATTCCTTTCCTCATGTCTGTCACTGATAATGTATACCACTATTTTTATCCTGCTATTACTCTAAAAAATATTTTTCATATGTTAAAAAAAATGCATCTTTGACTCGAGAAAGAAAACAAAAGACTAATTGTATTGCACTATTCCTTCAGCAAAATAAATCACTGAACCATAATTCTGCATTGCAGGATTTCCCTGTGAATATGTCTGTGTATTAGCATGAAATCCTATGAAAAGGGAAAGGAATTTTGGGGTAAGAGGATCATCTTTTTTAAAGGTGAAAGAGGTTATCCCTAATTCATTTAGAGGAGTGAATTTTTCCCCAAAATAATTGACAAAAATCAATGTTGGTATGATGAAAAAAAGGGAAGGTGTCAGTAGTGGGGGCGGGGGTGAGGGTGGGGAGGAAGGGATTTTTGCCTCAGATAAGGGTTTAATAACTAGGAACAAATACAAATTTATAAAAAAAAAAGTTTTGAGGCAATTGGGATTGAGTGACTAGTGAGTGTCATGTGTCTGAGGCCAGATTTGAACTCAGGTTCTCCTGACTCCAGGGCCAGTACTCTATCCTCCGTACCACCTAGCTGCCCCTATACAAATTTATAAAATTAAAAGTCGTATCCCCACTGGGCTAGTGGTCAAAAGATAAGAACAAACAGTTCTCAAACAGTTCTCAAAGGAATGATTGAAAAATATTGATGGCCATATGAAAGATTGCTCTGAATTAATAATAGAAATGAAAATCAAAACCCTGATAAAAGATGGAAATAGTCCATGTTGGACTGCAAAAATATGGATATACTACTGCTCTTAAGTTGGTCCAGCCATTCTGGAAAGCAATTTGCAATCATTCAGAAAAAGTGACTAAAAAAGCCAAACTATTCAACCCATTGCTAGGCATATAATACCCCAAGAAAGTAAAGAATGGAAAAGTCTCAGCTACATTAAAATATTCATAATAGCACTTTTTGTGGTATCAAATAATTGGTATTTAAAGTATTGGGGAATAGCTAAACAAATTGCGGTATATAAACATAATGGAATATTACTGTAGCTTAAGAAATTTTGACAATGAAGAATTAAGCATTGGAAGAATAATTGAAGCAATGCAGAGTGAAGTAATCAAAACCAGGAAAACTATTCACAATGGCTACAACAAAATGGAAAGAACAAAAGTAACATATCCTTGAAAATTATTTAAGAGGTTGATAAAAATAAGTGTGGAATATTGCATACCCTGTTAGAATTAATTGATGTATTGCTTCAGTTTACTGAGCTGCTTGTTTTCTTTTTCATCTTTCTTTTTTATTCTTATAATACTGGGTTGTCCATTTTTGAAGATATGGGATGATGTCTTGACTTGCTCATGACTTGGATTTAAGTGAGGCAGAATTGAACAAAGTCAACAGCTTCACTCTCCGAGAGTCATTGAAATCCAGTGGCAAGACAAAAGTCAGGATGACTGGTGCTGGCCTGGGATGCAGTGGATGACCTTGGCATCTTTGATGTTTGACCACACTCTGAGTGCTCTGTAGTGCCTGTTTCAGCAACCTTTGTGGCCATCTGATAAAGGTCTCATTTCTAAAATATATAGTAAACAGTGAAATTTATAAGAATAAGAGCCATTCTCCAATTTTGTTTATAGTCAATATGAGTAGGTACTTTTCAGAGGCAGAAATCCAAGCTATCAATAGCCATATGAAAAAATGTCACTAATAATTAGAGACATGAAAATTAAAAAAACTATTTGATATCACTTCTCATCTGTCAGATTGGCTAAGTAGACAAAAGGAAAATAACAAATGCTGGAGGAGCTGTGAGAAAACAGGTATTTTAAAGCATTATTAGTGGGACTGTGAACTGGTCCAACCATTATGGAAAGAAATTTGGAACTATGCCCCCAAAGCTATTAAAATGCATATGCCCTTTGAACCAGCAATACTGATAATAAGTTTATGATCCAAAAAGATTAATAAATAAATCAATAGGCATTAAGTGGCCACCACGTGCCAGGTATTGTTAAGTGCTAGGGAGTTTCTACCCTTGGAGAGCTCACAATTTAATGGGAGAGATAACAAGAAAACATATATACAAACAAGCAATATACAAGATAGATGTGAAATAATTAACAGTGAAGGCGCTAGGCTTCAAAATCAATAAAAGATGGGATTTTAGTTAGGACTTAAAGAAACCCAGGAAAGCCAGTAGGAAGAGATGAGAGAGAGCATTCAGATGTGGGGACAGTCAGAGAAAATGCACAGAGCTGAGAGATGGTGTTTCTTTTCCTGGAACAGTCAAGAGGCCAGTGTCATGGGATTAAAGAGAATACTCGAAAGGTAGAGGCGGCTAAGTTATGAAGGGTTTTGAAACAGCATTTTGAATTTGATCCTGGGGCCACCTAGCTGTTTATAATTTATATCAATTGATCAATAAATATTTAACAGACACAGTGCTAAGCACTAGGAATATAAGAAGGGGCAAAAGACACTCCCTGTCCTTAAGGACAAATTACAATTACAATCTAATGAAGGAAACAACATGCAAAAAAATATTCAAAGCAAGCTACATACAGGATAAATGGAAGATAATTAACAGAGAGAAGGCACTGAAATTAAGAGGGGTTGGGAAAGGATTCCAGTGGAAGGAGATAGAGTGTCCTGTTTGTGGAATAGCCAGGAGGCCAATATGATTGGATTGAAGAGGATCTGTCAGAGAATAAGGTGTGAGAAGACTAGAAATGTAGGGCGGGGGGTTAGGCTATGAAGGATTTTGAATGTCAAATAGAGAATATTGTATTTTATTCTGGAGACAGTAGGAAGTCCCTAAAGTTGATTGGGAGTGGGGGGAGAGACATGGTCAGACCCGCACTTTAGGAAAATCACTTCAGTGGATGAATGAAGGATGGATTGGGATGGGGGGTGGAGGGGATGGAACTAGAAGCAGGCAGATTCACCAGCAGGATATTGCAATACTTCAGGCATCAGATGATGAGGCACTAGAGTGGGGGCAGTATCCCAGGAAAGAATATATATTAGAGAGATGTTGCAATGTGAAATCAACAGCAATAGATTGAATATGGAGGGTGAACAGTGAGTTGAGGATGACAACCAGGTTGCAAGCCTGAGGTACTGGGACGATGGTGGTGCCCTCTATAGTAACAAGGGAAATAATAAGGAAGGTGAGGGAGAAAGGGTTTAAGGTGAAAGATAATGAGTTCTGTTTTGGACATGTTTAGTTTAAGTCATCTACTGGACATTGAGAGAAATGATTATTTCTCTCTTATATTAATAACCAATTACTACCAGGGGATGCAGGTTTGTTTGTTGGCTTTTTTTTTTTTCTAACCTTCCTATCTCCTCATTCTCTACTAGGTCAAATCAGCTTCTGAAGAATAAGGCTATAGATGATAAGATTGGATTTAACATTTTCCTCAGTCTTGTTCAGACCTTACCCAACTGGAGAAGCTTGTCTCCAGAACAAAGATTAAAGAGTAAAAAGAATCTTATCTAGGTGAATTCTGAACCATTGTGTTCTACTCTGGCTTGAAGTGGGGTTTGGGGGTGGGGGGAGGGGGGGGAGAGAGATCCTTTGTCTAGATTGATCAAGTCTGGGGGTGGTCTGGGAGTAAGAGTGACATAATCAAAGTCACATCCCCCAGCACCTCATTAGAGTAGGCTCACCTCTCATAATATTTATTCTCTCATCAACGTTAACCAATCAGAGTTGTGATTGATTCAGGAATACCCACTCTTTCAAGGGTATATAAGCATCAAGAGATCTTCAGGCCTTTGGTTTACAAACGAAGGCCAAATCACCATCTTTTTATTAATTATTTAGTGGTCATAATTAATAGAATGATTAATTACCCAGAAACTAAGTCTCTCAAACTTTTTACATGTCACAACATCTAGTTTGAGATGTCTGAAAGACAATTGGAGATGTAACATTGGAGCTCTGCAGAGAGATTGGAACAGGAAAGGTAGATTTGAGAGTCGTTAGCATAAAGATGATCCCAAATCCATGGGATCTGATGAGATCAACAAGTGAAATAATATAGAGAGAGAAGAAAAAAGGGCCCAGGACAGAATCCTGTGGTGAGAGGCTGCGATCTGGATGAGGATCTAGCAAAAGAGACTGAGAAGGAGTGGTCAGAGAGTTGGCAAGGATAGCAGAGAGTGGTTTCCTGAAAACCTAGAGAGAAAAGATTCTTCTGGAGAAGGTGATTGACAGTGTCAAAGGCTGCAGAAAGGTCAAGGAGAATGAGGATAAAGAAAAGACCATTGGATTTAACAACTAAGAGATCATTGGTAACTTTAGAGGGAGCAGTTTTGAATGGAATGATGAGGTCAAAAGATGGATTGTAAGAGGCTAAGAAGAGAATAGAAGGAAAGAAAGTGGAGGCACCTATTATAGGATCCCTTTTCAAGGAGTTTAGCTACAAAGGCAGAAAAGATATAGGAAAATATTGGAGATGGAAAGATCAATCAAGATTTTTTTGTTTTTGATTTTTTGGAAAGAGGAGACATGGGTAGTAGGGGATGAACCTGTAGAAAGGGAAAGATTTAAAGTAAGTGATAGAGTAAGGAATGACAAAGGGGACATTCTGTTGGAGGAAACTGGATGAGGTTGCTTGCAAAGATAGAGGGGATAGTCTTTTAAAGAGTAAGGCCACCTCATCATGTGATAGAGGGGTGAAGGAGGAGATAGTGGCAGAAAGCATATGAGTGTTATGACAGAAGGAAGATGGAAGAGGGAGCTGATGGAAATGCCTCAATTTCTTTTCTGCAAAATATGAGGTGAGGTTTTCAGCTCAGAGAGTTGGGGGAGGGAGTCATGGGAGGATTGAGGAGGGATGGAAAGGTTTATAAGAGTCACTGTGGAGATTGGATAGTGAGTTGAAATGGGAGGCATAGGATTACCTATGTGATCCTCACATAGTGAGGGTCCTCACCTAAGTGAGGGCCCAGCTGAGGTTGTGTGTAACATAAATTTGTAATGTACCAAGTCAGAATGATTGCATGATTTTCTCCACCTTCATTCCGCAGCATATGTGTAGGAGTGAAAGCCACAAGTGGTAAGAGTAATCCATGGTTGAGACTTGAATAAGGATAATCAGAGATGTGATAAGGGAGCTTGAGATTTGAGAGAGTGTAGTTTAGAGTTGAATTGACTCATCAATGGATCAAGATAGGAAAAAAAGAAGAGAGTGGCTAGTGCAAGAGAGATGGCTTGGGAGATAATTGAGGGGTCAAAGAATTGGAGGTCACAGTGTAGATGAAGAATAGGGTTCTGTTAGGGAAGGCAGAGGAAGAGGTAAAAAGCAAATTGTTTATGACTGGTTAAGGGAATTTCAGAATTCTTGTATGGAGGTGGTACATTTGTAGGTGATAACAAGATCAAGGCTATGACCATCTTTGAGTGTGACTGAGATGGGGTGGAGGAGCAGCTCAGAGGAAGTGAATAGGTTGAGTGGTTAGTATACTTGAGGAAGAGTTGATATGGAAGAGCTAGGTGTTAGGTTGAAACTTTGGGGTAGGAGGGTTGAGTGGCATAGGAGTAAGGAATCAGGTTGCCAAGGGATAGGGAATGGGGTTTGAATCATGACCTTCAGGGGTTCAAAATCACTGGGATGACTATGCATGAAAATGTTCATTATTTAGTACAGAGAACCTCTCCTCTTCCCAATACAGTTGGAGATCACACTAAAGGCAAGTATAATATGAGAGGGAAGACACAAGGTCAGATGATCAGATGGTCAGATGGGAGGCCCTGCTTCACTACTCCTCTTCCCCTTGAAGGGTGGAGATTAAACTGGAAAAGGGCCCAGCAGGAGATGGATGTTGAATCCACACAGCAGGAGAAAAAATTCTCATTCCACACCAACTTTTCTTTTCCTCTTCCCTCCATGGATAGGCATAGCAGGAGATGGAAAACCTGAGATCAAAGGTAAAGCTGCTCTTTTGCATGAGAGATTCTCCACATCCCAGTTGGGAAATTGGGCTGTCAGCTGTAGGTGCTGACAGAGATGGAAGTCATTGCTTTGGAGCAGATGGAAGATGCCTGGCCCCTTGCCACTGTCCCTTAAGGGACACCCCGCACCCAGCAAAAAATGGAAGATACAAGGTGAGAGGTCCGAAGATCATTTGACTCCTCTAGATTAAAGAAAAAGATAAAAGACTATAGGGATAAAAATATTTATAGCAGCTCTTTCTGTGGTAGTAAAGCATTGGAAATTAAGGGCATACCCATCAATTGGGGAATATCTGAATAAGTTATGGTATTTGAAAGTGATGAAATACGTATGTGCTTTAAGAAATAATGAAAGGGTTGGTTTCAGAGAAACCTGAGACTTATATGAACTGATGAAAAGTGAAGTCAGCAGAACCAGGAAAACAACTTACATAATAATAACATTATTATAAAGATAATCAACTTCAAAAGACTTAGAAACTGATTAATAAAATAACCAACCACAATTCAGCAGACTCATAGTGAAATATACTATTTACCTCCTGATAGCTGATGGACTCAGAGTACAGATTGAACCGTCTTTTCTCTTCTTCTTATCTCTTTTTTTCCTTTTCTTTCATTTTTTCCTTCCTTCTTTCTTTTTTCCTTCTTTCTTTCCTCCTTTCTTTTCTTCTCTCACCTTCCATCCTTCCTACCTCCTTCTACCAATTCTTCCTTCCTTCCTTTCTTCTTTCCTTGCTTCCTCCCTTCCTTCTTTCCACATGGCTAATGCAGGAATTTGTTTTGTATGACTTTGCATATTTGCAATGTTTTATTTCGTTTTGTTTTTTGGTCTTCTCAATGAGTGGAGAGGGGGACAAGGGACGGACAAAATTTGGAAGTGAAAATAAAATTGAATTTTTAAAAATAATTTTTAAAAAAGAAATAGCATTTGAACCCACAGTGCTTTCTTACTCCAATCTATTCATTAAACTGTACTGTATCTTCATGCTTCCAGAGTAAAGTTGTGAGCCACCATAACCTCTTCACCCAGACTTTACTTAAGGTTGCTAATAAGTGAAATCAGTATTGTAGACTGGAAGCCTTGTGATTGAGAACCATCTGAGGAACTCTCCATTTATCAGTGTGGTAAATGTGACAGAGTAAAACTAGAGAAAAATAGGTTCCCAATTCTATTTGAAAATGCAAATCTACCCCTCCCTCCAAAGTATTGCCTCCCAAACCCAACATTCTCCCCCACAATCAGCCACCACTCTTTTGAGACTTTTCTCACATTATAATCTCTATCTCATTCTAAAAGTGTCTAGGTTGATAAATCTATACTTTATAGCTTCCAAATTCCTATACTATGTATCTTCCAAAAATACTTAGAGTGAACCTGCCTGTTCATTTAACAAACCTCTCCTTACTCCCCTTCCCCCCAAATATTGTGTTCATTTGTCCCTACGTTGTTTCAAACCAATCTGGTCTTGGCTAGGCAGAGCTCTGGTGAGGGACCTGAAAACAGTTTGAGGATACGAGCTGGCAGATTGGCAGTCAAAAATGATATTGAGCAATTTGGCTGACAGTGAAATGCATCACGAAGTGTGGAACAACTTTTTAAGTTTATTTTTTTTTAAATGAAGAAAATCTATTTTCTCTCATGCCCCACTCTCTCCACTTTCTCGTCCACTGCCCCACATTGAAGAAAAAATAAAATCCTTGTAATAAATATGCATAGTCAGGCAAAACAAATTCCTGTGTTGATCATGTCCAAAAAATATGTCTCATTCTGTACCCTGAGTCCATTACTTCTCTATCAGGAGGTAGTATGCTTTATCATTAATCCTCTGGATTCAAGGTTGATTGAGAGAGTTATTAAGTCTTTCAAAGTTGAAATAATACTCTTAATGTCATTCTATTATTTTCCCAAGTCTAAAGAAACAAGTCAACATACATTTATTAAGTATCTACTATGTGCCAGACACTGCTAAATGATGAAGATACAAAGAAAGGGGGGGAAAACCCAGTCCCTGCTCTTGAGGAGCTCACAGTCTAATGAGGGAAACAACATGCAAATGACTACGTACAGGATAAATTGAAGATAATTTCAGAGGGAAGTCACCATGATTAAAGAGGATTGGGAAAGGATTCTTGCAGAAGATGGAACTTTAGCTGACCCTTGAAGGAAATAGGGAGGTAGAGATGAGGGAGAGATTTCCAGGCATGGGGAACAAGTTAAGAAAATGCCCAGAGTTTGGAGGTGGGTTGACATGTGAGAGATAGAGCAAGGAAGCCAGTGTTACTGGATTGATGAGTACTTGGTGGGGAGAAAGATGTAAGAAGATGAAAAAGATAGGAAGATGTCAGGTTATGAAGAGTTGTATAAGGCAAAAGAAGAATTTACTTTTGATCCCTGATATGCTGAAGTACTGGGCCTGGTAGTAAACCATGCTTAAACTGCTTTTTTAGGAAAATCCGAGTTATTTATATGTAGACAGGTCCTTGTCCTGCATTTCCCACATAGGAAACTGGGCTGATTTCTCTCCCTTCCCTTGGCAATCTAAATGTATATCTTACCCATTACCTTCAGAATGAATATAGTAAGTCAGACTAAATACCAGTTAATCGATGAGTATTATTAAACATCTATTATACCTATACAGCACTGACAATTTTTTATTAATGAGAAGGAAGTTGAGCCTTTGGCCTTCACTACCCCATCACACCTTGCCTGTACTATTGACACAGCTCCCTTACTCATCTCTCATCATCAAGCCTCTCCCCTTCCTTTTCTTCCGTGAAGAAGTGTTAGGTACAAGAAGACTAGAAAGGTAGAATGCAGCCGGCTCATGAAAAAACTTTAAAAGTCAAAGAGATGATTGGGGAACAACTGGAGTTCATTGAATGGGGGAAGGGATGTGGGTGACATCAGTTTGACAGCCAAGCTGAGGATGGATTAGAGTGGGGAGAGACTTGAGACAGGCAGACCCACTAGCAGGTTACGGCAATAATTCATGCATGAAGTGGTAAGGGCCTGCACTAGAGTGGTGGCAATGTCGGAGGAGAGAAGGGAGTATATGCAAGAGAGTAAGTGGGAGAGAGGGTCAGCCTAGGAAAGGGAGACCATGGCAATAGGACTCTGGGGATGAGGGAGTGTGACCAGTAAGCCAAAGCCTGTCGCTAGAAGGAAATACACCCACCTTATGTTTGCACCTCAAGCAAACCTCTCGATGTTCCAAGCCGGTTATGACTTTGCCTACCCGCGTGGCCATGGGCAAGTCACTTAATCTTAGGAACTTATTTTCCTTAGCTTTATAATGGGAATAATAAAACTATATCTATTTCCCAAGGTAGCTATGTGAGGAAAGTACTTTGTAGACCTCAAACAGCTCTATAAATGTGAGTCATTTTTAAACATCCAGAAAAGTGAGAGCAGCCTTTGGAGGACTGGAAAACTAGAATCAGGATCAGAAATCTTGGTTTGTATCAGCTACAAATCAGTTCAGGGGTTGAGAGCACAGATGGCTGTGGGAAGGAATATGACTCTGGCATCCTTCCCCTTTGTCTCATTTATTTCCAAGAGCAGACAGCTTTTCACCCCATTGATTTTTTTTTTTTTTAGGGATCATTCCATTTCTTTACGATTCATTTTCTCTCCTCTCAGCAGTCCTCAGCATTTGTGTTTCTTTTTGTACTGATCAAAATTTGCTGGCTATGGAACGACTGCAACAATATCAGATGAAGACATCTTTATTGACTGACTATATTCCTTTTCTCTTGAAATAGTGTCATTTATTGAAACCCTTCACATGCTGGCCTCTCCCTACTTTTCCAGTCTTCTTATACCTTACTCCTCTCCACATACTCTGTGATCCAGTGACACTGGCCCCCTGGCTTCTACTTGCCCAAATCATTTTATCTTCAGATTCTATGCAGTTCTCAAGCCTTTCATTCCTTGGTAGATTCCACTCAATTTAATTCAACAAGCATTCATTAAGTACTCATGTAACAGTGCTAGGAACTGGAATTAAAAGGTCAAAAATGTCCTCAGGAAGCTAATGTTATGCTGGGAAGGTACAATGGGCATACAAATAAGCATACTTCAAAGTAAGTTGAGGAACAAATAGCGCAGGGTATGTATCAGAAAAGGCTTCACAAAGGAGTTGGCATCTGCGATGAGCTTTAAAGGAAGTCAAGGATTCTAAGAGGTGGAAATAAAGATACGTTCCAAGCATGGGGGCTGGTTTATACAATTTTATGGGGCAAGGCATATTGGGTCTAGGGGTGGCAAGTAGTCTAGTTTGGCGGGAATATAGATTTCTTGAAAGATAGTAATATAAAATAAGGTTGGAACATTAAATGAGAGTCAGATTTTGGAAGTTTTAAAGCTAATTTTTAGTGAGGGTACACCTGATATTATTTTGGCTACTAGTTGGAGGATGTTTTGGAGAGGGAAGACACTGGAATTAAGAAAGATCAATTCGGAGGCTATTGGCCATTGGATAGAAGGGGCTGAATTAGGGTAGTGGTTCTGCAAGTTGTAATAACTTGATGGTAGAAGAGGGATTATGGTGATAAGATCAACAAGAATTAGAAACTGATTGGATGAGGGTAAGGCAATGAAGGAGAAGGAAGAGTCTGAGATGACTTCAAGTTATAAATCTGGCTGTCTAGAATGTTGATACCCTCATCTGAAACAGGGAGATTTGAAGGAAAGGTTGGGTTTGTGGGGGAGTAGGGGGAGGAGGGGGGATGAATTCCATTTTTGGATAATTTTAAGATTTGCTGTGCTTAAAAAATTGTCACCTAATGTCCCATCTTTTGATGATTCAGCCTCTTCTGCATTCAGTTAGGCTAGTCTTTCTGATTATAGAGCAACAAACCCACACCAATATCTAGAGTCAATGCCTTTCCAGCTTCAAATGAGCTAGCAACTTGAACTCAGCTGGCATAGTCTTGGAGAATCTTCATGCCAGGTAAGATGTTGAAGGATGCAAATTGTGGTCATTAGGAATGAACACTTTGCTTCTTAATGGTGCCAGACACTGTGATAAGCTGATAAGCTTTTTTTTTAAACAAATATTATCTCATTTGATCCTCACAACAACCCTGCAAGGTAGATCTTATTATTATCCCCATTTTCTAGTTGAGGAAACTGAGGGAAGCAGAGCTCATTTGCCCAGGGTCACACAGCCAGTTGGTGTCTGAAGCTAAATGTGAACTCAGGTCTTCCCAATTCCAGGCCCAGTCCTCTACCCACTGTGAACCAGGTCCCCATCCAGATGGGGAGGGTCATCTGATTACCTATCTTCCTTTATCCTATCCAACGCTACATTTTTTGGTCATCTTTGCCAATTTTATGAGTGTGAGGTAAAATTTCAAATTTTTTTAATTGTTGTTCTTATTGGTGATTTGCAGCAATATTTCATATGGTTATTGTTAGTTTTTAGTTTTTCTTTTGAAAATTGTTTCTTCAAAAAATAAATAAATAAAATTTTTTAAAAGAAAAAAAAAGAAAATTGTTTCTTCATATCCATTAACCATTTATTTAATAGGGAATGGCTTTTGGCCTTATACCTAGGGCAATCACCTTTATATCCTGAATGTCAGACTAAAAAATATATTGAATGCAAAGAATTTTGGGGCAAAAGCTTTTAAATTTTATATAATAAAATTATATATTTTGTCTTTTATTATCTTCCTTATCCTTATTTCATAGAAATTTCCCTTTCCCCCACATTATAGTTATAAAAGTACCTTCTTCTGTTTTTATTTTTACTTCTTTTATTTTTTGTAATACGACCTTTCATATTTAGGTTATGTATCCATTTGAAGCTGTAGCAGATGCTGGTCTATAGCTAATTTCTGCCAGACTGCTTTCCAGCTTTCCCAGCAGTTCTTGTTAGACCAAGAATCTTACTGGGAAGTATTTCAATGAAAATAGAACAAACAAGAACACCAGTACTATTGATGCTCACTAGAGAGACAGCATGGTTGGAGTGGAATGACCTGAGGACTTAGAGGAAAGCTGCTTGAATCATTGTTCTGACAATGGCCGGCCATAAGCAAACCATTTATTCTCTCTAGGTCTCAGTGTGTTGCTGCTGTTCAGCTGTGGCCCCATTTGGGGTTTCCTTGGCAAACCACTGGAGTGATTTGCCATTCCTTCTCCAGCTCATTTTGCAGATGAGGAAATTGAGTCAAACAGGGTGAAGTGACTTGCCCAGGGTCACATAACTAGCAAGTGTCAGGCCAGATTTGGACTCATGAAGATGAGTCTTTCTGACTCCAGGCCTGACACTCTATCCATTGTGCCACCTAGCTGCCAGGGTCTCAGTTCAGTTTTCTACAAAATACAGATGAAAATAATACATTAGCTACTTCACAGCCTTATTATGAGGAAAGTGCTTTGTGAATCTTCACACACTATATAACTGGAAGTTATTTTTACTATTAAATGTACCATCTCTATGATGGTTGGAAAAGTATGCAAAATTTTTATGACTTGATGACACTTTTACTTCAACTGACAAATTTCAGACTTTCCCTTCAAGGTTGGATGAACAAGTGAAACAATGTTAATACTAAGGCAACTTCTATGGTAAAATAGAATAGAATCATATTCTATTCTTCTCAAATCTGAAAATGAGTCTTTGAAGTTGTCTTAGTCAACTTGTAAATTTAATGCCAAGTACCTAAAGTTAGAGAGGTGGTAAACTACAGGTGCAGAATGGTGCATATGCTATCAGACATGATCAGTGTCTCTATTTTTTTCCTACTAATTGTACTTGGCACATAGTAGGTACCTAATGTTTGTTGAATTGACAAAAAAAAAGGATGAGAATGTAATTTGGAAATGACAGCAATGTAAAAAAAAGCAAAAATGAAAGATTTTATAAACAAAAGAATAAATGAATGAATAAGGTAAAGTCAAATTTAAAAAGTGAAGTGGAAAGTGCTCAAAGCAGGAGTAAAACCTCCTTATCACAAAATCCCTAATCCCAGAAGAGCAGGTGGGAATTTAAATCAGCATATTTCCAAGATGTAGCCTAAACTGCCATGTAAGGCTTCATGCCATTTTCAGGCAAAACTGTCAAGAAAAATATTTCATGCAAATTGAAAAGGAAGGTCTGGACAGAGAGCCAACATGCCCCCCTAAGCAGCACTATGGAGTCTGAACACTAAAGAAGCTGGATCTGGTTTAAGACAGAAGTCATTCGTCATTCATAAATCTGTGAGAGCAATGAGGAAGAGAGAGAGAGAGAGAGAGAGAGAGAGAGAGAGAGAGAGAGAGAGAATGCTTCTGGAATAACAAAGGAGAAATTCTGGCCATAAATTCAAGGAAAACCCAAACCTGACTGGAGCATGACATTTCAAGAAATGTGGCTACAGCCACAGAAATTGCCTACTTGGAAAGATTCTCCACCAGCAGAAAAAGAGCTTAATGCAAAATGCCCAACTGCTGGGGAGTCATGGGCAGAATCTTCGTCTGAGAAAGACAACACATTAATCATTTATTCCTGGAGGCTGTTTTTTTTTTCTGGGTTCTTTTTTACTTCCTCTTATTTATTATTCAATTAAACTTAAACTTGTCCAAATACTGGATTTGATTAGAAAAAGGGTAGAGGAGGAGCCTCAGAAGAAGGAAATGTATGCTGTAACCTTTAGGCATTGTGAAATATGGCAGGTTTAACTCTCAGGACAAAAGGCAAGGCAAACAGTACTTTTTACTTGTCCAGGGGACGGCTGCTGACAGCTAGTAAATTGACCCACAGCTCAAAGGTGCCCCTGATACACAATCAGCAAAAGTAATGAAAAGCTCTCTGGGGGTGCAAGTGGTGGGCTGAAATAGCCCCTGGAAAAAAGGGGGAACCCCCTTTGTTAAACGGGGAAGGGCAATGGTGGGAGGAATAATCCTACCTTCATTTCTCAGGACTCTCTAACAAAGCCTCAACGTGAATCAAGGTCCTATTTTCTGTTGTCTTATTGTTGTTTTCCTCCTCAGCTTGCCAGTCTGGTCTCTTCTCAGACTTTCACTTTCACTGAAAAGTGCAGACTTATCTTCCCCAATTATAAAGCCCCTCTCCTTAGTCAAGCATTATGTGGGCCAAATTTTAAGAAGTCAACAAGCATTTATTTAGTGCTTACATGTGACCAGCACAGCGTTACTTTAGGGCAGGTTTTCAAGGACACATATATTTCAGGCTAAGCAAAATGCAGTAAGTAGCTGGAGAATTTTTGAGTTACTCGAGATTTCCTCGTTGTGGGGGTGGGACAAGGCAGTAAGAGGATAAGGAGGTTCCTAAAATCAGTTTTCAACACCTTGCAACACTATTATGAGTCATAATATATCTAGCCAGTCCAATTTTACCCCCTTAGGAGAATCAGGCTTTCTATTAGTAAGGTAAATATATCTTAGCTCAGCCTTCTATACTTTCATTATCATATGGAAATAACTTAGCAAACTAATATACACTCTGAGCAATTAAAGAGTAAAATTTTAGAATTCATCCCTCACTAAAGAAAGTTCACCATGAACTGAGACTATATGATAACAGATTTCTCATAATAAATCAAAGTCTTTTTTGGTACCATCTTGAACTAAAAACCTTAGTGCTTATGCTTTTTTTATGTCTCTTTCCCCTTTTCTTTTTTCCTTTATTATCTACTCTACTGAGAATTCAATTTAGCAAACTTTTATTAAATGCCTACTACATGCTAGTGATGATGGGAGATACAATGATAAAGAAAGGCACAACCCTGCTCTCAAAAAGTTCACAATCTAGCAGAATCTAAGAAGTTAAAAAAAAAGAGCATTATAAGCAAAATATTTAAAATTTGAGGAAGCTAAGAAACATAGATTCTAGGAGCTGAAAATCATACCAGAATCATAGATTCTAGCAGTAGAAAAAGATCTTGGCATTACCTAGTCCTTTTACAAATGAGGAATCTGAGGCCCAAAGAGACTTGACCTGTATTCTACTCAATCAGAACTAGAACTCAATGTTTGTAGTAAATCTCAGAGTAATGGATCATATTTATTCTGATTTTCAAGTGCTTATCCTTGAGATGTGATATATTACTATCCCCATTTTACAGATGAAAAAGTAGACTCAAAGAGGTCAGGTGACTTGCCCAGAGTCATGCAGCCTAGTAAGAATGGGAACCAGGGCTGGATCCCATGGCTCCTGACTCAGTGTTGCCTCTGGTTGTGGTTCTTTATTTATTTTTTTTTTTAATTTTTCTCTTTTAATCTGAGGCTATGAGACTCAAGTCTTTCCTTACAGGGTACATGAAGGTATAAAAAAATGGCATAGAATAACTTTTTTTTAACTAGGTAACCATTATATAATTAATTTGTTTCTTTTTAAAAATCTTTTTTCAATTATCAAGCATTTGTTTTTCCTTCTACTGCCTACTGAAAAGAAAAGAAAAACAAAATCCTTGTAACAAATATGCAAAGTCAAGTATAATAAATGAACACATTGGCCCAGAAATGTTTGTTTCCTTCTGCATATCAGCTCATAACCACTCATGCTTCATCTTCAGTTCTCTAGAATCATGTTGATCAGTGGGTTGGCCAGAATGCTTAAGTCTTTCAAAATCCTTTTGCACAATCTGGCTGTTATAGTTTAAATTGTTCTCCTGGTTTTCACTTCATTCTGTATGAGTTCATATTCGTCTTCTCAAGCTTCTCTGAAACCCTCTGTTTCATCATTTCTTCTAGCACAGTAGTTTTCCATTATATTCATATGCCATAATTTGTTAAGCCACTCCCCAACTGATGGATACTTCCTTAGTTTCTAGTTCTTTCCAGAACATGCATGACTTTGCTGTTTTCTTTGATCTTTGAGTATATATAGACCTAATAATAGTTTCACAAAGTCATAGAATATGCAGAGTTTGGGAATTTTTGGGTCAAAATTCCAAAATATTTTGCAGAATGGCTGGATCAATTCACAGCTTCACCTCCTGTGTCTCAACGTGCCTATTTTCTTCGCCAACATTTGTCATATTCATTTTTTGTAACTTTTGCCAATATGATCAGTGTGAGGTGCAACCTAAGGGCTGCCTTTACTTGCAGTCCTCTAATTATTAGGGATTTGGGACATTTTTTAATATGGCTATAAATAGCTTGGATTTCTTCCCTTGAGAACTTCCCACTCATCCCTTATTTATCAGTTGGTTAATAGCTCTTATTATGAATTTGAATCTATTTCTTTTATATTTTGGAAATAAGACCTTTATAAGAGAAACTTTCTGCAAAGATTTTTTTTTCCCAGTTAACTTTTTCCCTTGTTATCTTTTCTGTAATGATCATTAACTCATTTCTTGGCTTCTAAGATTATGATTACATACATTCCTTGCAGGTAGGAAACCTTCTTTATCTTTGTAATTCTCCCATCTAGCACATCACTTTGGACATAGTTGATAATCAATAAATGGCACTGTTATGATAATAGTTATAATAACAGAACAGAAAGAAACCTCAGAGATCACCCAGTCTGAATTTTTCATTTTACAGAAAAGGAAACTTTTGAGTCCAAAAGAAATGAAATGATTTGTCTAGGGTCTGGAGCTAATTGATGGAGAAGCTATGACTAAATCCTATTGCTTAATTGTTTGATTTTGTGGTATATCTATTGATCTATAGGCATTTAATAAGGACCTATAATGTGCCAGGCATTATTACTAGGTGCTGAGAATACAAAGATAGAAATCACAGAATTTGAGAAGTGGAAAGGACCTCAACTGCAGTCTCTGCCCTCAAAACTTATATTATATAATACATATATGCATGTTGGTCTAGATTTGTGATTGTGTCAGTACTGGGAACTCTGAGAGAGAAACTTCTCACAGTGTAGATCAGTACCTTCTCTCCAATTTATATTCCTGAGAGGTTAACAGTCACATCATCAGAAACGAGACTTGAAGACAGGTCTTCCTGACTCCAAGGCTAACTGCCTAACCACTATTCTATGCTGATTTTATATACATACATGTGTATATGTATACATGTACATACATACATGTGTGCATACATAGATATGAGTATATGTATATAAAATTTGGGGGCAGCTGGGTTGCACAGTGGATAGAGTACCAGGCCTAAAGTCAGGAAGACTCATCTCCCCAAATTCAAATCTGGCCTCAGACACTTACTGGTTATGTGACCCTAGGGTAAATCACTTAACCTTGTTTCCCTTAGTTTCTCAATCTGTAAATGAGCTGGAGAAAGAAATGGCAAACCATTCTGATATATTTGCCAAGAAAATCCCAAATGGGCTCACAAAGCAGGATATGACTGAAATGATTGAACAACAACAAAAAGAATTGAATAGGAGTTTGGAAATAGCCTGGATTGCCTTAGGGGAAACTTCACTTCACTCTTAATGACTTCAAGTTTCATCCTCAAACAAAGGCCCACCTCTTTGGAGTCAATATTCTTTCAAGGATGCTGTGATGGCTGTGATTCATAGGATGCCACTCTCCAAAGAATTAAAATGGTGAGTGACCATAAGGGGAATAAAAAGATTCATAATCCCTTTGAGAAGGCTGTGCTATATTGTTAAGGAAGAATTGTACCAAAAAAGTGAGGTAAACAATATCACCAGATGTATAAGAGGCATTTCAGTAGCACAGTGCATAAAGTTGCTAGGTTTGGAGTCCAGAACACCTGAATTCAAATATGACCTCAGATACTTACTAGCTATGACACATTGGGCAAGTCATTTACCCTCTTTTGTCTCAGTTTCCTCACCTTTAAAGTGCAATGTAAATTGTAGCTATCATTATTAAATAGGAAAGGAAATGATCTAGTGACAAAGTATAAGAAGATAACCAATGGAACCATCCACATATATTCCACTGATATCATGTCAGTGTCAGGAGATCTATAGGAAGGCTTCCACTGATTTGGGCAGGCCTTACAGTTGATTTATAGGAGGACATGGATAAGAGAAAGTGTGGATAGAGTGTGATATGCACATTCAAGGCTTTGAGGTTCACAAAATGCTCTTATTTTATACACTCAATAACACTATGAAGTAAGTACTATTATCCTCATTTTATAGATGAGGAAAGTGAGACAAAGAGAGGTTAAACAATTTGCCCAAGGTCTCACAGCTAGGAAATGTCTGAGGTTAGATTTGAACTCAGGTCCTCCTGACTCTTGGGCCAGTGCTCTATCTACTGTGCCACCTCGCTTCCCCTTGCAAATTTTTATTTTTTTTTTAGGCAATTGGGGTTAAGTGACTTGCCCAGGGTCACACAGCTAGTAAGTGTTTGGTCTGAGGCCAAATTTGAACTCAGATCCTCCTGACTTCAGGGCCGGTGCTCTATGTACTGCCACCTAGCTGCCCCTTGCAAATTTTTTAAAACAGCTAATCTGCTTTGATACACAATTAGCTATTATCATCTAGAAGTCATTTTAAAAATTCTAGTTGGGAATGTTATCTAACCCTAAGTGCACCAAACAAAAATAGTTATTTGTGCTGTTGGCTACTAAAAGTTGGGTTATGAAATTCTTAAATTGAGAATTTCCACAATTAAGTTATTTCATAAGAAATGATTAAGATCTTTGCAGCTATAAAATTCTACTTCAGTCACAGAAAGGATGGTAGAGAAATAGATAAATCAATGCAGCTAAGACCATTATGTAGTAGTGGGGTTGAAGGCCAATGTATTGAGGCAGAATGGTCTTTAGCACTTGTCTGTGAGAGCCTCTGGAAAAAGCAAGGCTGTCACTGGCCCAGGAAAGCCACAGTTGACTTTTCCTTTGTCCTTAAAAAGGAAGCAGGTACCCTTTGATCCAGCAATAGCGCTGCTAGGTCTATATCCCAAAGACATCCAAAAAAAGGGAAAGAGACCTATTTGTACAAAAATATTTATAGCAGCTCTTTTTGTAGTGACTAAGAATTGGACATCAAAGGGACGCCCTTCAGTTGGGAAATGCTGAACAAGCTGTGGTATATGATTATGATAGAATATTATTGTGCTATAAGAAAGGACAAGCAGGATGATTTCAGAAAGACCTGGAAAGACTTACGTGAACTGATGCATAGTGAAGTGAATAGAACCAGGAGAATGTTGTACACAGTAACAACAATATTGTTTGAAGAACTGTGAATGACTTAGCTATTCTCAGCAATACAATGATCCAAGACAATCCCAAAGGACTAATGATGAAGCATACTATCTACCTCCAGAGAAAGAACTGATATTGATTGAATACAGACTGAAGCATGCTATTTTTCACTTTCTTTCATTTTTTTCTCTTACTTAAGTCTTTTTGTACAAAATGACTAACACGGAAATGTTTTACATAATTGTACCTGTATGACCTATATCTGATTGGTTACCATCTCAGTGAAGAGGGAGGGGAGGGAGATAAGGCGAGAGGGATAGAATATGGAACTCAAAACTTTTAAAAAAATGTTTTAAAAATTGTTTTAACATGTAATTGGGGGGGGGAAATAAAATCTATATTAAAAAAAAGGAAGTGGGTAAAAGAAGAGGAAGAAATATGCACTGAGATATGTGTGTGAGTAGAGATGCTGAGCAAGCAATTCATTTAAGAACCTAAAGGCAGACAGTGAAAAGGATAGGCTGGAGGGACAGACTAGGGTGGCATAGGCATGGCTGGTGTTTAGAAATGACCAGGATCCACTATTGTCACTGCCACTCAGCAAGAATCACATCTGATCCACTGTCCTTCTACCCAAGAGGGCAGCTGTTACATCCAAGGTTTTCCTGTTCTTTAGAATCCTTTTACACTTTCCATTTTAATTAGTACAAATGTTGGCTTATACATAGATAAGATGGACCCTAATTTCTTCAGTCAGAGCACTTCATTATTTGTGTTGGGGGAGCTGCAAAGAAGAGACAGAAAATGTGGCAGGTATGTGAGACAGAATGAAAGGGACAGAGGCTTTGGCCCTTTATCTAAATCATTAGAAAAGTTTTCTCCTACCTGGAGGTTTGAAGAAGTCAAGTGCCAGAAGAGAGAGGATCTTATCACTTTTCAATATTTTGATAAGCTCTAGGAATAGAATAACAAACTCTAGGAACTCAGACTTTATGATTCCTCCTTGAGTATAAATGAGTTAAAATTGGCTGTAGGGAAAGGTGGCTTAGTACACAAGGGACAGCCTCCTGTAAATATACTCCCCTGTTATTCTCTTTCTGAGCAGTCACCAGCCCCATCTCCTGAAGAGGAGGAATGAGGGCTAAAGAAAAGTCACATTCTCTGGCATAGCTGAGAGGAAAAGTTGGGAAAAAATGACTAACCACACAAAGGTGGGGGCCATCTAGTTTTCTGCTAACCCAAACACCTCCCCCTCCACACACACTCTTTTAGAGTTACATAGGGAACAGGAAAAAAAAACAAAAACCCATTAGCTGTGATTTCCCATATTGCTTGGAAACCCTATTCCCAACTGGTATGAAGCCTCAGAGACTACCACTACTGCCCTCTCCCTCACCAAGAGATCTGGGAGGAGCATTGCTACTACCCACAGTCCTCCCTTGCAGTCACAGAGACACAGAAACAAATTTGGGAATCTTGTACCAGGTATAATAATGTACTGAATTCACCACTGAATATAAGGAAGCAGCAGTGTACTCATTTAAAATAGCTCCATGTCATTAGAACCTAAAAAAATTAGTTTCTTCCCCTTCATAGTCCCCTCACATTCAATATACCTGTCCAGTTACATCCCCCAGCATGAAACTAACTTTAGGAATCTAAAGGATTGGCTAATGGGCAGATTAACCAACAGGCACATTTGCTTCATATACTATTTAGTTTTCAGTCATTGTCATTGCCTTTCTTTAACAAGTTCAAGGTATGTACATAAACCTTTAAATAAGAAACATTCAAATATAACAAAGAAAACAGCAGCCAATGTAGCAATAGAGAGAAGCATGACAAAGCTTTGAAATAAAAGAAATAAAAGCATTAGAAAATTCATTTGACTGGCAAAAGGCCCTTAGGCCAAGTCCAAGGTCCTTGGTATAATTTAAGCCAATGTCCATCAGGCACCTTGCCATCTACCACTCATCACTGAAGGAATGCAAAGGTAATCAAACAAACTATTATATTATCAAGCCAGAATGGCATATGCAGAGTTTCTGAGAGAGTTGTTTTTGTGGTTTCACGTAAATTGAGTATCTACAGTGTACTTCCAAGAGTTAGACATCCGGGCAGCTAGCCATGATGGCCACTTGGTTTTATCTCAATGTGGGCAGTCCTGAGAATTTTCAGAACAGATACTCTCAGGTACATGCTAGGTCAAGAAGAAAACCTTGTTCAAACAAAGATTACAAAGTCACATGAAAACACAATCTTATGAAACTTCCCTGGGGTTATGCAATTCATTTGCTAAGTAGAAAGTGCTGAAAATACTCTCCCAGTGGAATGATTCTACTTCAGGGTATAGATTCCTGGAAACATTTCTGGCACTTAAAAGAATGATAAAGCAAATGTATTTTAAACATGTCAAATCACAGGACTGACTAAAGAAAGAAAGGACACATGAAGTAATCAGTAAACATTTATTAGGCACCTACTATGTGCCAGGTTCTGTGCTGGGCACTGGGGAAATACAAAGAATGAAACAATACTCGATACTCCAATACAACAGTATACTTCGAAGGAGTTTACATTATAATGTGGGAGACAGTAAGTGCATATTTCTGAAGAATAAACATAAAGATAAGGCAGCTAGGTGGCGCAGTGGAGAGAGCTCTGGCCTTGGAGTCAGGAGGACCTGAGTTCAAATCTGGCCTCAGACACTTGACTCTTACTAGCTGTGTGACCTTGGGCAAGTCACTTAATCCTGATTGCCTCACCAAAAATAAATGAATGAATGAATAAATATAAAGAGAATAAATACAAAGTAATTGAATACGAGGTAGTTTAGGACGAAGGGCACTAGCAATTGTTGGGATTGAGAAGGGCTCAAAGTAGAAGGTGGTATTTGACCTGCATTTTGAAAAACAGGATTCTTTGAAGTACGGAGGAAGAGGAGATTGCATTCTAGGCACAGAGGATGGCCAATGTAAAGGTGTAAAGATGAGTATGGAGTGTTATATGTAAGGGAACAGAGAGTAGGCCAATTTGCCTGGACTGCAGAGTGTGGGAAAGAGAGCAGTGTATAACGAGTCTGGAAAAATAGATCAAGGCCAGGTTGTAAAAGGATTTAAAGACTAAACAAGGAATCTACATTTTATTCTACAAGCAATAGGACATCTCTAGAGTTTGTTGGGTAGAGGGCTGTATGAAGGATGGAGTGGAGTTAGGAGAAACTTCAGGCAGACAGACCAATCAGGAAGCTCTTACAGTAGTCGAGATGAGAGGTGATGAGGATCTGGACCACAGTGGTTGCTGTGTTAGTAGAGAGAAAGGGTTGGATGCTAAAGATGTTGTGGAGGGAGAAAATGCAAGATTTGGCTTGGAAGTGGATAGAAACCCATGATGAAAAATGCTATCTACCTACATAGAAAGAACTGATCAAGTCTGAATGCAGATTGAAGTATGCTTTTTTAAAAAAACTTTCCTTATTTTTTTCATTTTATTATTGTCTGCATTTTCTTTTCCAACATGGTTTGTTGTGTTTTGTTGTATTTTTTTTTTTTTGGTAAGGTAATCGGGGTTAAGTGACTTGCCCAGGGTCACACAGCTAGTAAGTGTCAAGTGTCTGAGGTTGGATTTGAACTCTGGTTCTCTTGACTCCAAGGCTAGAGCTTTATCCACTGTGCCACCTAGCTGCCCCCCCCAACATGGCTAATATGGAAATATGTTTCACATGTGTAATCAATGTCAAATTGCTTACCTTCTCAAAGAGAGGGGAAGAGAGAAGGAAGGAAGAGAATTTTGAACTCAACATTTTTAAAAATGATTTTTAAAAATATGCATGTAATTGGGAAATATTTAACAAAACAAAAAATTTATTTTTTTTAATTTATTTTTTTTAAAGGAAATAGATAGAAAATGAAACTCAAAGTCAGGAATATCTAGGTTCAAGACTTGCCTCAGACATATTCAAACTGTGTGACCCTGGGCAAGTCGCTTATCCTCTAAAAGTCCCATGTAACTCTCTACAGGTTGTCTACAGTTTGCAGACAAATGTCCACAAACCACAAATCTAGAACCCCTTCTCCTATTACCAAAAAAGAAAAATAAAAAATTAACAGAAAAATGATTCAAACATTGCATTTGCAGAACCACCTAACATGGCCAATTGTTCTAATATTTTCAATACTTTCCAGAGCATATGTCCCTCTGGGAGGGGACAAAGTCCATGCCCAGTTCCATTCAATGTGCTGCAATATAACCCTTAATACATAAACATGTAGTAGAGTGATTAAGTGACTTATTTAAATTCCTACACATAGTAAGTAGAAGAATTAGTCCCAGATCCTCTAATTCTAAGTCCAGATAGTCAATCAACATTTGTTAATCACCTACTATGTACTGAATGCACTAGACACTGAGGAGACCTAAAATTAAGTAACACATGGCCCCTGCCCTTAACAACAAGAGCTCACATTTTAAAAAACCCTTCAAAGTTTATGGAGTATTTTGCTGACAGTTCTGTGAGGGAGCTAATACAATTTTCTTTTTCTGGATGAAGAAACTCAGATATCTCTCCTGGCTTCAGGGTCAGAACTCTTCCCACTAGACCACAGGACACAGTCCTCTTGGAGTTTAAAATCTAATATGATAAGACACAAACACAAGTAACTATAATGCAGATTATTATATTAGTGCACTAGAAATGTGCAGAAGAACATTTACATAGTGCTTTAAGGTTTGCCAAGTTTTATACACATTTTTTTATACACACTTTTATACACATTTTCTCATATGACCCACACAACAGGCCTGGGGAATAGATCTATTGTTATCCCCATTTTACAGATGAGGAAACTGAGATTGAGAGAAGCTAAGTGACTTGCCCAGTTTTGAAGATTTCCAGAGAGGGGGAACCCACAACTTGTCCATGCATTTCATTTCATTTTAAGACAGCTCTAATTATTGGGAATTTTCCCCTTCCATCAAGCTAATTTTTTTCTCTTTACAGCTTCCACCCATTGCTTCTGGTTCTGCCCTCTGGGGCCAAACAGAAAAAGTCTAATCCTTTTTCCAAACACATGATAGCCCTTCAAATATTTGGAAAGAGCTACCATGTCACCTCTACGTCTTCTTTTCTCTAAGCTAAACATTTCCAGTTCCCTACAACAATGAACTCAAAGCCTTTTCGCATTCTATTTGTCCTCTGGATGGGCTCCAGTTTATCAGTGCCCCTGACTCCAATGTGGATTGGAGAAAGAACTGAATACAGTACTCCAGCTGTAGTCTGACCAGGGCAGAGGACAATGAAACTATCACTTTAAATACTGGCAGGGCTGTGAGAAAACAGGCACATTAATCTATTGGAGGGGTTGTCAATTGGTCCTGCCATTCAGAAAATACCCCAAAAGTCATTGAACTTTGCATACCCTAATCCTTGATACTTTATTTAAAAAGTGCTTTGTGAGGCCAGCCCACAAAAAGAAGCAGGATTGTGCCAGGTGACTACTTGGATAAAGGAAAACTAAAATATAAAAATAGTGAAACTAGAATACTCAATTACTTCTCCTGCTAGTTTAACTTGGAGCAGGAAGCCCTGCAGAATGCCCTAGTCTTGTACTGTACCTATTGGAAGTGCTCCAAAATTTTTGTTGAATAAATGAATGAGTGAATGAATTATGGCTATTTTAACTACCTCACCCTCCTTTTAAAGTCATTTCTCCAGAACCAACTTCACAACTGGCAGGTCATGATTTTATGGCAAGATCTTTTTAAATATGCTCCAGTAAGAAAATTCTGGCGAATAATAAAAAGAGAAGGCAACAGAAAAAGGTAACCTATTTGGTGTGAGAAGTAAAGTAGAGAGGAAAGTCAAAAATAACACCAAACCTAACTCACATTTATGTAGCGATTCGAGCCTTGCTGAATTCAAGGCACAACAGCTTTGTGAGGTAGATAGTACTGCGAGAAATTGTTCATTTGGACTTCCACTCTATTCCAATCAGTATTAATTAGTTTGATATTCTGTATAAATCATATAGGGATAATTAGATAAGATAGGTTGTTATAGTAGGCCTCAAATTTTAATTCAATGTTCACTACTTGTTTACTGGTTAAGAAGCTCACTTGCACAACCACAAGAATGCTGACAAAGATGTGTCCATCCTGTTTTGCTCAAATTTCATGTCTAAATCCAGTGTGGGTGGGATGTCTTGATACTTTGAAAAATTCTCCAATTTGTTTTTGTACAAAATCCTTTCTTGTCCAACATGAGCAGGTGATCATCTTATGGTGACTTAGGGGAGAAGACCCTTACCTTGCCTTGTCTATTTTGTGACCACTCATGCTAATGCATCATTTCTGGCTTTCCTGGAGAGTCAAAATCAAGATCTATCAACCACTGAGATTCTGTATTTTACCATGCCTCTTTTGTATGTTTGAGTATCAAACCCTATAAAAGTAAGGTCCTGGGGAAAGGAGGCATCTCAAGTCATGAGGAAGATCTGAGGTTCACTTCAAGAGAGGTCCATGGACCCTTTAATAAAGTGCTATTAGCTTGGAACTCTGCCTCAGGAGTTTTTCTTGCAGATTGGACAATTTTGCACCCCACACTACAAGTATGATTGTTCCCGTTTTACAGATGAGGAAACTGAGGCTCAGGTTAAAGTTTTGCAGAAAGGCAAACAAAAAACTGTTAAAAGTAGGATAATTTCCAAAGTATCTAAAAGAGAGAAAGATTCTAAAAGAAGGCTTTTACCTATCCATCCCCCAAAAAAGGCAACTGAGAAAACATCACCCATTGAACCATATGCCTCCTTTTCCACTTGTATGACATTTTGGTTAGATCAGTCTATGCATGCATCATGGATATCCTTGGCAAAACCATGAAACTGGAATGGGCAGGCTTTTGCAGATGATATTCTACAGAAGGTCAAATCTTCATAACTACACACTATGAGTTGTAGACCATAGTGTTCTTTAATATGTATTTTTTAAAAACATCTTGCTCACTAAAAAAAAAGTCCCCTTAAAAGCTCTCCTCTAACAAAGTGTCTCCCATGTTATAATACCATATTTCACCACATAATCATCACCACTGCATAATTGTTGCACCCTGGTTTTTGTTTTTTTTTTTTCAGTCCAAAAATTCGTTTATTACCTTTCAACGTGTAATCGTCACATGGTATAATTCTGTTTGTCAAGCCACTTAAAAAGTAAACAGAGCAGCAAGGTATTCACCAATAGCATATGGATACGCATTTATCTCTCACACATTGCAAGATGTGAGCCTAGAATTCTCAGTGTGCACACATTGTTATTCTATCTCCTGAAGCCTACTTGCGTGAGTTATTTAGAGCGCTGTAGTACTAACTGCATGTCACTCAACCCAATGGAGAGCTGTGGACGCAAGGGGAGCAGGGATAGGTCAAGCTGCCATGAGTAAGTCACACGATATGGTAAGACTTGCATCTTCCTGCCCTAGCTAAACTGTACAGTTCATTTTCCAGTGATACATTAAATGTGCAAAGTATTTCTTTCTGATTATGGGTAAATATAAAAACTATTTTGAGAGCTTCAAGCTAAAAGTGATTGTGTTTGCTGAACAGCATGGAAACAGAGCTACGAAAAGATAGTTTTCAGTGAGTGAAAAGTTGGTGTGAGACTGGTGGAAGCTAAAATACTGGTACTTTTTTTTTTAAGTTTCACATAGTGGTTGCACTCCACCTTTTTTCAAAAAAATTGACAAAATCTGCAACAATTATGCAGTGAAATACAGTAATACAAAATTCTATGATACATGACTATGAAAATACGTTCAAACGACTGTTATTCTCAAACAATGCATAAAACAGTATTTGCTTTTATTCCTAGGCTTTCCCTTCTAGGTGGCCCAGTAAATAGGGCTTGGAGTCAGGAAGACCCAAGTTCAAATTTGGCTTCAGATACTTAGTAGCTGTGTGACCCTCAGCAAGTCCCTTAACCTCTGCCTTCCACAGTTTCCTCAATTGTAAAATGCAAGTAATAATAATACCTATTTCCCAGGGTTACTAAAGATCAAATGAGATAATATTTGTAAAACACTTAGCATAGTGCCTGGCACATAGTAGGAGCTTAATAAATGCTTCCTCCTTTCCCTCCTTCCTTCTATCCTTCCTTCCTTTCTATCCTTCCTTCCATTCTTCTGTCCTTTTCTTCCTTCCTTTCTATCCTTCCTCCCATCCTTCTGTCCTTTTCTTCCTTCCTTCCATCCCTCTTTCCCTCTTTCCTTTCTTCCTTCCTTCTTTCCCTCCCTCTTTCTATCTTTCCTTACCTCCTTCCTTTCTTCTTTCCTTACACTCATTCCTCCTTTTTTTCCTCCCCTTTTTCCCTCCCGCCTTCCCTCCTTTCTTTCCTCCTTCATCCCTGGTTATCTCTTTTGGTTTTGTTTCTTTTCCTGACCATAGGTCACCAAGCAGTAATCCTGAGAAATTAATGTTTATCCTACTTTGTGAGTTCAAAAGCTGTTAGTTTCCTAAGTCAATGCCAAGGACCCAGCAGGAGGTGCTTCCAGCAGCTCCAGCATTTCTTGGAGAAGAAGGCCACTGACAAGATCATCTTAAACCTGGAGAGATTAAAAAGCCAGGCCTGGGTGGTGAGAAGAACTGAACTTTGAGAATGTCTCAGACAGTACAGATCTGGCATAAATATGAAATACAACCTTGTCTTTACTTCCTGGGAGTGTATAATAGTGGTGAAGTACTATTGTTTTAAGTATTTGTTAATGTGTACTTCTGGGTCTTTTTTTTTTCCCAAAGCCTTTCTTTTGTGGTAAAAGACATAGCTGTCCTATACTTGATAACTTCTTTGTATGCTTTACTAGAATTGACCTCATTAATCCCTTTTAGAGGGGATCCCAGACATGACTACACCTAAGCTTTGCTGTAGATTTTCCCTTTAATTCTGAGGCCATGCCATAATGAGCCCAAACGATGAGAAAAACACCTAACCTTCTTTGGGATCAGGATTGTAGCCAGTTTGTGAGCCCAAAGCAGGAGACCTTTTTTACATGGGAAAGGGCAAGCCTCCTCAGGCCACTGATTTCATGTAAAATAAGGGAATTGGACTGAGCCTTGGATCTGCAGGCAGAAGGCCTGTGTTAAAATTCCAACTCTGCTGTGTGATTTGGGTAAGTCACTTAGGGCTCTCTAAGGTCTCAGTTTTCTCACCTGTAAACTGAACGGTTTGGATTAAGGTGACCACCAAGGTCTTCCAGTTCTATTAGCCTATGATACTTCAAAATTATTGTCTGGTGAATTATAACCCCAAGATCAATGACCTTCCTTGATTTCTACGCTATTTCCCCCACATCTTTGAGATGACCTTCTCACAATTCATTCGCATTAGTTCTACTTTTTAAAATTCTATTTAATTTTATTTTCAATTCTGATTTCTCTCCCTCCTACCTTTCCCTTTCCCTCACCCACTGAAAAAGCAAGAAAAACAAAACCCATTACAAATATGTATAGTCAAGAAAAACAATTAAGGGTTTTTTGTTTGTTTGTTTGTTTGCTTTTTGATGCTGTGTTTCAGTAAAATTGCCAACCCAAGCTTAGATTTCTACTACTTACCAGTAGCACTTGGGAGGTTGTGGGGGGACAGGTAGAACTTATGATGCAGGGTGCCCCTGCTCCAAAGTTGAGACTCTGTACTTGTTTGTGCATAGGTAACTGTTAATCAAAGACTCCTCCCTCTTTGTGAAGATAAGCTCTAAATAATTTTTTCCCTTCAGTTTCTTTAGCTGGGAGTTAATTATCCATGCAGTACTACCTTTTTGGTGCCTCATCCTAGGCTGAAAGACTATTAAAAGGAAAAAATGTAAATCAATTATAGAAGCCCAGATTTGCTTGACAGAATAAAAAGAGATTAGCTTCTTCTAAACTAATTATTAACCTCATTAGCCGTGTCCCCCTCCAAAAATATGCCTCAATCTGCAAGCTGAGTCCATCACCTCTTTTATCTCAAGGGGGGTAGCATGTTCTATCCTTATTCATTTGAAATGTGGTTGGTCATTGTGTTACTCATAATTCCTAAGTGATTCAAAGTTGTTTGTCTTTACAATATTGTTACCGTTGTATATACTGTGAATACCACTGAAATCTGCTTTATATCTTTAGACCTCTATCAGCCCTGATGGCTCAACCACTTCCAGTCAATTTGATCCCTTAACCTCTGTAATATTTACCATCTTATATAATCACTCTAGCATAGAAGTAAAACAAATGTCAATGATTCTCAAAATCTCTACTTGAGTATTACATAGTAGCATTGCATAGAGGTCTGGACCATTCGTTACTTTGAGATCTGGAAAGCCTCCTCTATAAAAACCGTAATTGTTTTAAATAAATTAGTTTAGCCATCCATCCCATAAAGGGATCTGACCATAACACTCTCTCTATATCTCTGTTTATTGAAATCCTTCTCTTTCTTTGAGGTTCAACTAAGGTGCCACTTACCACCTGCCACCTTCCCTTAACATTGTAGTCTCTCCTCCCTCTTTTCTTTTTTTCTTCCCGCCCCAGAAGTCAATCAATCAATAAGCACTTATTGAGTACCCACTACAGTATGTGCCAGGCACTGGGGTCACAAAGAAAAAAAATGGAACCCAGGCTCTACAGGGGGATTCAACTTATACCCCATGAATGCATTCAAGTAGTTACAATGGGACTTTTCTTGAAGTTAAGAGAGTCTTCATCATTCTACTTCCCAAAGGACTATCTCTGACAGGCTTTTATCTCTAGAAGTGTAAGAGGAGAAGCAGAAGAGAGCACTGTCATAAAAACTTAGAGGTATGAGGGGCAGACCATCAGTGCAAAAGCTGTTGAGAAGTCCTAGGCTAGAAGGGAGGATTTATTTGTATTCTTCCCTTCACCTCTGGCACATCTTCCTGAACTCTCCAATAGCTCCTGACACTGTTGACCATTTCTATACCACGGATGCCCCACTTCCTCCCTTCCTTCCTGACACTGCTCAGTCCTCTTATCTGTCTGACCTTTCATTTCCAGTCTGTTTTGCTGGCTCATATGCACCCTAATTGGAGTTGTAACCCCAGGCTACATGCTGGATTCTTTTCTAAGATCTCTCTCTCTCTCTCTCTCTCTCTCTCTCTCACATCTTATAGACAGCCAAAGGTTTGATCACCATATGTATACCAATGACTCCCCAAAATACATTTCTAACCCTCCTGTCTCTCCTGAACTCTATTCTCACATCACTAATTGCCAACTGGACATCTCTAGTTGGATGTCCTGTGGATATGTCAAACTCAACATATCCAAAATGAAACTCATTACCTTTCCCAAACTCACCCCTCTTCCTGACTTCACTATCTTTCCCTGCAGGGTACCACCACTCTTCTAGTCACCCAACTCTGCATTCTGGGAGTCAGCATCATATTTTCTTACAGCATTTTGTGTAGATCTATTCTTTGCTCCCATCATATTCTATTCTGCATCACGCTTGTGTAGGCATCACATCTTCCTCCCTCCCCCCTCTGCACTTAGATTATAAATTCCTTGAGAACTATATCTTTTTTTTTTCATCTCTATTTAACAGTGCATCCGGCAAGACTTGGACTGGCTGTCTTGTGAGAGGGTCTAAGTTGTTAAAGATCCTGGGAGTTGTATTTCTTCCAGTCTAGCGAGAGGAGGAAGTTACTGCAGGACTAGAACAAGAGGGCAGAGATTTCCACTACCACAGCAATTTTAAAAAATCTCTCTGGAGAAGGACATGTAGAAAAAGAGAATTGGGGAGAGATAGACAAACAGAGACAAACAGAGAGATAACAGCAGCAGGAGCAGCCTCAGGGGGAGCAGCCGGTGAAGGATGCTTTCCAGGAGACTGAGTCCAAAACCTCGTAACAGCTGGAGCCTTTTTCTTTTCTTGGCTCACAGTGTGGCTTATTAAGAGAATCCAGCAAGGACAGACTGAATTATATCTACTTGAAAAAACTGTAGGAACGATGGTGCATCAACTACACTAACGGTTTCTCTTTTCTTTTTAAATTGCCGCAAGTAACAGGTAGCACGGTTCATAGTGTTTCACTGCTATTTTAAATTTTTCTTACTTGTTACTTGCATTTTTAAATAATGGTCTTCTAGATAAAGATAATTGTATTTACATCCTGGGTTTGTGTTTTTGCTTTGGGGTGATAAGATTTTGGGGAGAGGAGAAGGAACATGGGGATATTTGATTACAACAAATTCAACTGGCCAGGAGTCTACCTTCTTGTATCAGCCATCAAATGATTGCCTGGGGGCTCAGAGCATTTTAATTCTATAAACATACAAAAAATAATCTGTTCCAATATTATATAAATCATTTGCAAAAACAGGAACAGAAGGGATCCTAACAACTTCCTTCTGTGACACAAATGTGGTTTTGATATCTAAACCATGGAGAGTCGCTTTGGAAAAAGAACTATAGGTGAGTATTTGTTGTTCAATTATTTCAGTCATATCCAACTCTTCATGACATTTGGGGTCTTCTTGGCAAAGATACTGAAGTGGTTTGCCATTTCCTTCTCCAGTTCATTTTACAGATGAGGAAACTGAGGCAAACAGGGTTAAGTGACTTGTCAAGTGTCACACAGCTAGTAGGTGCCTGAGGCCAAATTTGAACTTAAGAAGATATCTTCCTGATTTTAGGCTGGGCACTCTATCTACTGCACCACCTAGCTACATACTTAACCTAAGTTTCAGGGGACTTCAGGGAACTTAGTGGGGGAAAACATCTTTGTTTTCATTAACTTTTGATTGAAATTTAGCATTTCCTCCCATTATGAATCTGGCAACAATATGTAGGAGTTCATAGTCTTCACCAGACTGCCAAAGGGGTATGTGATATGAAGCTTCTACTGTAGACCAATATCCTTAGTGAATATTAATGAAAAAGAAGGAAGTCACAACCTGACCTTGCCCATGGATGGAGACAGGTGTAGTCAATTCTGCTCACTTTCCCTAAAGGAAGGAGGGTGAAAAATGAAGATGACTTCAACCAGCCTCCACGGTGTGATTCTGCTGGGCATTACTGTATCCCTAGTACCTATGGGGTGTCAGAAAATTTATGCTTTGATAAATTTGTGATTTCATCAATGTGGGTACTCCATCAATAGTGCTGAACATAACCCATCCATACCTTTTCATCCTCTACAACTCTTGTCTATGTACTCCTGTAAAAGCTCCCTAAGGCATCCACCCAGCATTCTTAGGGCTTTCTTTTCACACTCTCAGGATAAAATGGATACCAAAAGTATACATGGGCTATCCACTGGTTAGGCCTCTCTCTCACTGCATGACCAGCCAATCCTCTTTTGCCATTCACGCATCTCACTAATAGCATCTTTTTTGCTCCTCCTCCTCCACACCTCTGATCAATGAGTTGCAGTTTATTCATTCCCATCATGTTCCTCTCTATTGCCTTTTTGGGGGATTGACAACTTTAATTCTACATAGATTATAATATTCCTCAAGTCGCATCTATATAACATCCTCAAGAGAATATTGATGTTTTAAAAAAACAAAACAAAACAAAAGAAAAAAAGGCCTTTGCTTCAGGGAGAAATTTGGAATCATTAAAAGCCCTAATATATTTCCTCCAGGCAAGAAACTCTCTCTAAGTGCCCCACCCCACTCATGCCCTTGCCAAAGGGCATGCTTTGCAGGAAGATTTCTGCATGGTATTTTCCTAATATCGGTGAAATCACAAGCCTACACCAAAAAAAAAAATATTCAGCCAGAATGATTGCCTTCTTTTCAATTATGTGTCCAATTCTCTGTTCCTTCCAAGTGTTGATGTGATAGACATATATAGATGTTAGATAAATACATACATACAAACTGTATAAAATATAAAATATATAATATACACCCATAGATGTGTACATACAAAGTGTCCCAAAAATCTTAATGCAGTTTTAGGCTTTGATAATTTAAAGCTGCACTAAGACTTTTGGAACACCTATGTGTATACATTTGTATATATGTACACACAAATGTATGCATATATAATATATACACATAAAATATGAAAGAGATGATATACAGGTAGAGATATAGATACAGATGGACCAATTCTACAGACTGTCCATACAACTGCATAGTATAGCATTATACATGTGGGGGTAAAAGGGACTTTAAAGATCTTATAGTCAAAGACCCCCATTTTAAAGGTGGGTAATATGAGTCCAAGGAACATTATATGATGAACAAGACCTCACAGGTAATAAATAGCCAAGCCAAAATTTGGACCCAGGTCTCTAACTCCAAATTCAGCACTCTCCCTACTTCCACCCTGCCTATAATTTAGGCAATATGTGTTCTTTTATCCACTCGACCATTCCTATGTGGATAGTTAAATCAAGTTCTTGTGAATGCTTATGGATCTTAGTTTAGGAGGTTCTGCAATACTGCAGGACTTGATGCTACAAGAAAAGCTAAGTGTATCCAGCTTCTTATTTCCATGAATTTATAGTAATGCTGCCTTTTGAGCATTCAAAATTAGTTTTTCCTATTGTTGTGAAATGGAACTCATCAAGCATTAAATTGTTCACCGGCTAAGGTCAACATGATGAAATTCAAGAAAGGGTAGGTAAACATCAGTAGTTGCTCTTGAGTAGTCGAATGCCTCGTCTAATTATTAATGCCTATAAATGGATTTTGCAGACCATTAGTATCTGAGGTACATTGCCAAATGACATATAAAAACAAGTTCATAATTCCTTCTATTTATTAAATATTCTTCTGAACCTAAGTTTGTGTTTGCATGTGAAGACAGAGCCAAGGACTAGGAGCAGGCAGGGGAAGCAGCTGCCTAGGGTAAAACATGCAGTGCAGCAAGTTAAAAGAGACTTTAAATATTGCTTTCTATAAATACAATAGATTGAAAAGTAGAGAGGCCTTTAGGGATCACCTGGTACAACTCTGTCATTTTACAGTAAAGGGAAGGGGAAAGGAGGAAAGGAAGGGAATAAGCATTTATTGAGCACATAGTATGTGTCAGGTACTACAAGTATTATCTCATTTTGGTCCTCACAACAACCCTGGGAGGTAGGTGCTATTATTATTATTTTAAGGAATTATTATGAGGAAATGGAGGCAGAGGTCAAGTGACTTGCCCAGGGTCACATGACTAATAAGTATCTGAGGCCAGATTTAAACTCAGGTATACCTGACTCCAAGCGCAGTGTTCTATCCACTGTATTTGAGGATTCAGAGATCAAAAGTAATGAAGTTACTTGTGTGCCCAAAGTCAAATCAGAAATAACAGAAGCAGCATTCCAACCCAGGGTCCCCATCTGTAGTGCCCAGCTGCAAATTCAGGGCACTTTGCAATACAACACCACATATTTTTAATGCCAGAAAATCCTGTTCTTTGTGACACAGGAATTTTTTTGGAATAAATCAAACCTCACATATGACAATGAAAGCTCAGAATCTCCAGTGGACTGTAACAAGGAGGGAGCAAAATTTTCAAACATCGCTCAAAATGAACAAAGGGCTGAGTGTGCCTAACAGTAGATGAGATATTGGGCCCAATGTTCTGCCAAATACAAGCTTGGAGATCAACACTGTGCCTCAGTACATTTCCTTTTCTGCCTGGGTTATTCTTTTGGGTTTCCTGTCATATGTGATTGTGTTTATGAGAAGTGCTGGGTCTTCTAGTCGTTCCTCCATGGGCAGGATTTGCATTGCAGGGCACATTGTCAAGCTGATTAGTTGATAAAGCAGCTTTGAAGAAAGCTGAAGAGAAAACATCAGCCCCTGAGTTCTGTTGCAACATGTTAGCATCCTCTGAAAGCAGATCTCATGACTATAACCAATCTAATCCAAAACCTTTCCTTTGTTCTGCTTGAACATTTCTGATTGAATCAAGTAGGAAGTTATTTCTCAAAGAAAAACTGTGATATCCTTTTTTATGACAAAGAGGAAGATCATGAACCTAAAAAGGACAAAAGGAAAGACATTTAAATAATTGTTTATGTCTTTGTGTTTATCTAGTGGGTCATTAGGGCTCACCCTTCATAGGGTTGTCACCCCCAACCTCCATTCCTTAGAGCTAAGGTTCAGTTGTTTAAGTTTCTTCAGTAACCCTTTACAGATTTTATAATGATTTACTTTATGGATAGAGAGGCAGCCTCTCAGAGGAGACAGCAAGCTGACCTCAGTCAAGAAGACCTGAGTTCAAGTCCAAACTTCTCTAGATACTGGCTGTGTGAACCTGGGCAAATAATTTCTTCTCCTTAAAACTTCAGACAACTTTCTAAGGCTCTAAGCCAGGGGATTCTTAACTTTTTTTGTGTCATGGAGCCCTTTGGCAGTGTGGACCTATGGACCCCCTTCTCAGAATGTTTTTCATGCATAAATAAATAGAATTACAAAAGAAACCAATGGCATTGAAATAAAAATGTTTTTCGTTCATTTTTTCCTAGATTTCCTCTGAAATCTAGTCATATACCAAAGCCTGTGTGCATCTTAAGTTAAGACCCCAAATCTAAACAGCACAGTAGTACCCAATATGCATTTCTAGAGAGGGTTTCCTCATTGGCAGCTCCCTAAACTGAAGACATTACAGCACCAGTCCTTAACCCTCTCCCCAGAAAAAAAAAATAATGCATAAAGAACCAATTTATAAGCTCAAATTTCAGTTTCTGGTTGATTATAAGTGAAAAGTTTATATATTTCAACCTGATTTTCTGTCAACTACTTCAATGATTCAAATGTGATTCAGACCTTGAAGCTGCAACAAGATTTGCAGTTTCTTGAATTGCTGCATATTCATTTTCCTAATTATTTTAGCAGTATCTTTATTTTTCCCTTTAAAATGGCATAGAGAGTAAAAATAGAAATAATCAAATCTTCATTTTAATAAAAACATTTCTAACTAATTGTACCTTGATTTTAGAACTGTTAGAGATGGCTATTATTTTCCCAGTAGAGAAGGGTCTCAATCTTGAATGGCAAATGCTTACATTGGGTGTCTTCAGATATCTAATTTCTTTTTCTGTTCTATATGTGCTTCTTTCATCTATCCTCATAGAGTTGTAGATTTGAGAGATTATGTAAAACTATTTGCTTTCCAAAGAGATGTTTTTAAGTTATTGTAAGTCTCCTGGGGAAAAACAAAAACAAAAACAAAAAACCTTCCACTAAGGATAGTTAATAATTCTATGCTGACCATTATTAAGTCAGGAAGACCTAAACTCAAATCCTTCCTCAGACACTTACTTGTTACCTAATCCTGGACAAGTCACTTAACCTTTCTCAGTCTCAGTTTCCTAATCTATAAAGTGGATATGATAATCGCAACTACCTTTTAATAGGGTTGTTGTAAGAATCAAATGAGATAATATTTGTAAAGCACTTTGCAAATGTTAAAGTACTACATAAATGCTAGGTATTATTATTATTAAATTGTATTTATTCATATGAATTTTTGCAGTTTTTAACATGCATATTCATTCTACGTTTATTCAAGAAATATATTTGCACATCTGCTATGTACAAGATCCTATGCCAGCTAGGCTCCTTGGGGAATTTTTAAAAGATGAAGATGTGATACTTGCCTTCAAGGGGCTTATAATCTAGTAGAGGCAATAGGCAAGTATACAAATAACTATACAGTAATTCAAGGCAGAATGTGAAAGATGCCAGAAGAGAGATACAAAGTCCTCAGGTGAGAAAGGAGAGAAAGAACATCTATGATTGCAAAGAGTAACAATAATTCACACAAGCTTACATTATCTTATAAGTTTACATTGTCATGGTTTTATCTTTACCACAATCCTGTGAAGTAGGTGCTATTATTATCCCCATTTAAAAGATGAGGAAAGTGAGCCTCAGAAAGGTTAAGTGACTTACCAATTAAAGCAGGATTTGAGCAAAATCTTGAAGGACAGGTAGGATTTCAATAGGCAAATATGGTGTCTTACAGCGTGGTCAGGAGAGAGAAGGTATTCAAGACAGAAAGACGAGTGTGAGCAAAGGAGGGGAAATAGGAAAACACAAAGCATCTTTGGTGAATTTAAAGTACGATCTGGTTTGAATAGAAGGAGTAGTGGAGCAAAGGACAGTGAGACAGCAAAAACCAGAGCACAGAGGGCTAAACGCCAGGATAAGGAGTTTGGACTTTATTTGGAGGGTGGGCTATGGAGAGACATTGGAGATTTATGAGAAAGGCAGTGACGTTGTTAGAGTGATGTTTTAGGTAGATTACTGTAGCAATAGCATGCAGGAGAGATTGAAGTGAGGAAGAGTCAAGGTAGGGAGACCAGTTAGGAGTAGATTCCCCAGGTTCAAATCATAGGATCACTGAATTTTGAGCTGGAAGAGACCTTATGGACCATCTAATTCAACTCCCTTTTTTTTCAGATGAAGAAATCAAAGCCTGGAAAGATAAAATGACTCGCCTCTTTTTATATCCCCAGTTCTTAGCACAGTGCCTGGCACATAGTACGTACCTAATAAATACTTATTGAATTGAATTGTGTATGGATAAATGGATAGCAAAGAAAATGTTAAGAGATAAAGAAAGTCTGAATTAGTATAGTTGCAACTGGAATGACAAGGAGCAGCTGGATTCTAGACATATGCTTCCTGTAGGAGAAGAGCATTCCTAGCATTCTGGTTCACTGGGAAGGCAGCATGGTACAGTTGAAAGATTATAGAACTGCATCTGGGGACCTGAGTTCAAATCCTAGCTTTGCCACTTACTGCTAATGACTTAGGCAAGTCATTTCATTCTCTGGGCCTCAGTTTCTTCATCTGTAGGACTAAATTGCTTCTAAGGTCCCTTCTAGTTCTAAATCTAGTATCCTATTACTGTTATCTCCCCTGGTCTATTATTGTTATTTTGATTTTTTTTTAACATATCCATCCCCCTTGAATTTTCATGCTGCTCCACTTTGTGAAATACACACACAGGGTGTGCTTTTGCCAAAGGGACTCTAAATGATGATAACATTTCGTTTGGCATATGAATTAGACAATATGGCATTTTTTACAAACCTTTTTTTTAAAAATCTCATTTCCCTCCCCTTGATACTGATCATTTTCACCACTGAGATCCAGCTATTCTCTTTGTAGGCATAGTAAAGAGCTTTAGTGATACCATATGCCTCATTAATCACTTGTCACGGGCTGCCTTTCCTTTCTGTCATCTGGAATGCCTTGATCAAGCATAATGGTATCAATCACAATAGAACTCCTTTAAATAGCATTTTAAGGTTTTAAAAGAACTTTCTTTATAATAACCAGGTAGGGTAGATTGTGCAAATTTTGTTTTTCCCATTTTTACAAAAAAGAAATCTGAGGGGGTAGGGTGGTCACTCAGACAGAGTGTCATAGCCAGGACTTTTTCCCAAGTCTTCAAAAGGAAAGGTCAGCACTCTTTTTTAATGTAATTCATATTTTACATCCCTTTTTTAATTAACAAGCATTTATTTTCTCTCCTTCTGACCCCTATACGCGCGCGCACACACACACACACACACACACACACAAAACTCTTGAAACAAATGTGAAAAGTCAAGCAAAACCAATTCCTATACCGGACATGTCCAAAATTATACATCTCATTCAACATCTAAAGGAAAACCAGCACTCATTACACTCCACCACACTTCCAGACATGCCTCAGTTTCCTCTTGCAAATTTTTTCAGTTCACTGCCCTTCCAGTGACTTCACACAAATCCCTGGCAGCACAGGAGCAGCTATAATCTTTGTGTCTCACTTGACAGTCAGAACAGGTGGCTAGGTCTTAATCCATGGACTGGTCTCTTCCCCTAAGCTTTCTCATTCCTCTTTCTGGCTGCCTTCCAACAGTGTGATGATCCTCTGTCGTACAAATTGAACATTTGTGTTTTGTCTAAAGAAAAGAAAAAGCTTTCATATTTATAATTCCTAAACTTTCTAGTTCTTCAACAAAACTTTGTCCTCGTTGTGTGTTGCCCCTCCCTGTGTATAGAAAAGTAGTTGTAATTAGCCTCTGGCTCTGTATCTATGAAGAAAAGTGAAAAGAACATGAGAGTGGTTCTTGGATTTGAACCAACAGGTCAGCCTAAGTAATTTGAGGTCAAAATAACTTACTTTCCTCAATAATGGAGATAGGTTTTAATTTTTTGTTTGAATTTTCCAAATACTCCTCCATCTGTCTACTTCTTTTTAGCTATGTAGAATTCAACAAGTGTTAATTAAGTACCTCCTACATGTCAGCACTGTGCTACGTACTAAAGATACAAAGACAAAAATTTAAAAGTGCCTACCACCAGGGAGCTTCCATTCTACTTTAGCTACTTGACATGTACGCAGATAAGTAAATACAAGCTAATTCCATAAGGAAACGATTCCTAATAGTTGGCTTCTCTGTACACTTGCATAGTTTTCAAAGGAACAAGATAATCTTATTACTCACAGTCTTGTTCTCTGGTATTTGGGGCTAATTGTGAAGCTTGTGGATCTTGGCTATGTTAGTGTTCAGAGTTTATCATAACTTGATTCTTTGAATAATGCTCACTTTTATCTTGACCTTTGAATGTCATTATTTGGTATTTGCCTTTCAGCATGCTACTCTTTACCTTGGGTATTAGTAACCTTTTCCTCTCCAGGGGCTGTATCAATCTGACAGTGAAAGGAGACAGAGAGAGGTGTGCATCACCATTCAGTGCTCAGAAAACTCACCCACTGCCTCCAATCTGCCTCTGCATAAATGGAGATTAGAGTGGATGAGACAGTCAGTCAGTAAATAAGCACTTATTAAGTGTCTGCTATGGTGCTAGGCACTGTACTAAGCACTGGGGATACAAAGGAAGGCAGAAGCCAGTCCCCCTGCCCTCAAGGAACACACAATCTACATTTGCAGAGGACTGAGGAGAGTAAGAGGAATGGGAAATAGAGGTGAAAATGCATGAGGGAGGGGGCCTTTGGTCTGTGAGATTTGAGTAATGGTGATATATCAAACAGGGATGGCCTGACACATATCGGGAGTTATGTTTGTATTCTTAAAAGAACTGTGCACTTGTACTGTCAGAGGACCTGGATTCTAATCCTAGCTCTTCCACTAGGCTAAGTGACCTTGGGAGTATCATTTAACCATTTTAAACCTTCATTTCCTCATTTGTAAAACAATATTTGTAAGTCCAACCACAACCAGGTTGTTGTGAAAAGCAGATGACATTAATGTACAAACTACATTTTGAAACTTGAATTTCAGCCCTTCAACAATCTGTAATTTTATCCATATGAGAATTCTTTTTTTCTCTCCCTCCATCCAGATTTTAAGAGTTCCTAACTAGAATGTAAGCCTCTTAAGGGCAAACTTCTTAGTAGATTATCTTAGTGATTTGATGTGGTTGAAAATTTTGCCAAGTGACCAAACTTTCCTGATGAACCTCTCTGAACTTAGCTGGGCTGGTCCTCAGACAACAGAAATATGGGCTGTCTATAGCCAGTCTTATTTTAGTAGAATATGCAAGATCTTATACTCTGCTGGGATAGCCTTGGGGATTAATGGGGCCCTATCTTTTACCTTTTTTCATATCCCCAGCACTTAGCACTTAGCATGCCTGGGAAATAGTAAGTGCTTGATAGATGTTTGTTGACTAACTTGAAAGTTAATTAGATTTGTGCAGTAGGAAGAATAAGGAGTCAAGAATAATGCCATTTTTGTGAACTTGGAAAGTTGGAGAGATGGTTCTACCATCAGTAGCAACAGGAAAGATTAACAGAAATGGGGAAGATTCCTCTCCAGGAGGAAAGATTATTATTCTCAGAGAGATATTATTCTTTTAAATGGATTATAGTCTTCTATTCTTTTTCAATGTGGATTTTATTCATATCTTTTGTTCTTGTATCACCTAGATTTCCCCCCATATTTCTCTCTCTGCCCTCCTCCCTGAAACCATCCCTTAAAACAAAGAATTTTTTAAAAAAGAAAGAGGAAAAAAATTCAGAAAAATCAATCAATACTCTTCCTCTTCCTTAATATTTTTGTTAGGACTGATATATACTCTCAAACTCAATCCCTTCCAAAGCTAAGATCTTTACCTCCGTCAGGGGGATCATAACTGTGCTTATCAGATATCACACCTGCCAGAACTTCATCATCAATGTCTCTGAAAAACTGATGTCACTCTGCAGGGATTGATATTGAACCCAGAACACATTCTGGCTCAGGACTCAAAGCACTAGAAGGCCACTTCACCTCTCCCCACCTGGCTGCAGCACCCTCTGTCTCTGTTCCCAAGCCCTCCAGGGATCTCTATCTGAACAACACCCCACTCCCATCCCCCATCACAGCATACACTGACTCAAAGCCCACAACCAACACTCTGACTCATAGCTTCTCTGCCTGCAAACACTTGGGAAGCTAATCACTGTCTTTGCTTCCACATGTTTTTATTCCTCTGACATCCTGTCAAAAGCACCCATTCTCTACTTATATATAATCTCTGTTACAGGTGATAATCCTGATGTTTCTTTATATCCCAGAGATAATTTTGGGCATAATAATAGCTAACGTTTATATAACACTTACTCCATGCTAGGCACTGTGCTAAGAGCTTTACCACTAATGTCTGATTTGATCCTCACAATAACCCTCCGAGGAAGATGCTAGTAAGTATCTGAGGTCAGATTAGAACTCGGGTCTTACTGACTCTAGGCCTCTATCCACTGTGCCTCTTAGGACCTCTGGGTCATCTTCAATCTTCTAAGGCAGCTATCAGCCTTTATTAGAAAGGCCTAGAGCAAGGGTTCATAACCTTTTTTTTTTTCTGGCATGGTCCACTTTGGTGAATAATCTGGTAAAACCCATGGACCTTTTCTCAGAATAATGTATTTAAAATCATGAAACAAAATGTATAGGATTATAAAGAAAACCAATTATATGTGAAATTGATTATTGATTAACTAATAGATAAGAATTTTAGTAATCACTTTAACTAATTTCTAGGTCTTAAATTTGAATTTATTTTGTATGGGCCTTAGTAGTAAAGTTTGTAAGAGACTTTGTAGGAGACTGTGCATGCAACTGAAACTGGACCTGCCTCTTGAGGGAAATAATGAAGATGGATGGAGGATGATTCAACCTGGCCAGGAGATGTTTTTCCCTAGCACTTGGTTTCTCTGGCATGGAGAGTTGGGGACTTTCCAGAGGATGTTCAACTCTGTATTTTCCCTGTTACTATGGATGCTGGAGATTACCTTCCCCCCCCCTTTTTTTTTTGCAAGTTATCATAATTATGGACCAATCACAGTCTTAGCTTAGTTGGCACCAGTGCACCTTACGTAATGAACATAAGTAACCCAACTATATAAAAGGCTGCTCTGACTATAAGTTGTGTCTTTGGTCACTGAGGACCACTGACCTCTATTATTGGTAATTGCTAACCTTGTCAATAAATAGATTATGCTCCAACTTTTGTAGCTTGGTTTGTCTTCATTCACAGATTTTTATCGTGACAATATTGAAATATAGTTATCAAAATATTTTTTAAAAAACTAGTTCACAATGCCTACGTTAAGACCTGGTATGGACCTGGTGACAGATTATGTCTGCTTTCTGAGGCTCAGAAAGTACTAATAGACTTATCACAAAAGGTAAACCACTGGGTGGTAAATTCTCTAGGCATGGTAACACATGAAACAAAGAAAAAGACAGAATCCTCCTTTGTTATATGAGGTTCCCTTCTCTGGAAGAGATAGCAGCAGAGCAGTATGTTAGGAGTGAGGATGGTAGGAATCACACAGCTTTTAGATTGTCTATAAACATTAACTCAGCTGTTGGTACTTTCCATGTGAGCTCCTGGTCCAAACACCAGGGAGTGGACGCTCCATTGGCAGAACTAAATCCTATCCGTTGTGATATTGCCAGTATAAATGAAACCAGAAAACAAGAGAAAGTCAATAATAATTAACAGCATAAATTTATACAGTGATTACTATTTTATATTAAATACTAATATACTATTATATGCTAGGTACTATACTTAGTGCTTTACAATTATTACCACAAAACTGCCCCATTTAGTTTCAACTAAATGGATGAATTACTCATAGGTTTTCCTTACAGGGACAAATAAAAGATTTAGTTTTATTGTACATCCAAAGACAATAAGAAATAACTTTTTATAGGACATTTGGTCATCTCATTTTGTGGTATTCATCACTAGTGCAAAAAGACTGTCCTGATAACGATTGCAGTTTATGCAACCAATGCTATTTGCGGAAGGTAAGGTAGAAAAAAAAAAACTTTTAAAAACTTAGTAAGAATCTCCATGGAGAAATCACTCCAGTATCTTTATCCCAAATGGGGTCATGAAGAATCAGACACAACTAATCAACTAAACAACAATAACAACAAGATTCTGCAAATCAAATCATGCTTGATGACTTTAATGCAAAAGCAGGGAAACACCGAATTGAACACCCCTAACCCTCCATACCAGAGTAACCCAGTTCTAGGAAAAATTTCTGACCAGGTTGAATCATCCTCCAACTATCTTGGTTATCTCCCTCAAGAGACAGTGAAAAACATTAGAAAATATTGTTCAGAAGCAAAGAATGAAAGACACCAGAGGTGCAGAGGCTAAATGGAAGCTCATGATTATATATCATAGATAAAATCAGTCCTCAAGACAAAAAATCTGGAAGTAGTACACACGCAAGGTGTCAAATATCACAAAAATGGAATTGGTTATAAGACAAGAAATTCATTTATTTATTTATCAAGCATTTATTAAATGCCTTAAATGTTCCAAGATAGAGAAAGAAAAATAAAGCCTTCTTATGGTCCTGAAAATAGCTTCTATTCTATTAAGGAAAACATGAACACAGAAAATTAAATATAAAATTTAAGCAAAGTAAACACAAAGTAATTTCTGGGAGGAAGGCATAAGCATCTAGGGGAGAAATCAGAATATGCTACAGTAGAAAGTGAACCCTAAAAGAAGCCAGGGGTTCCCTTACTTAGAAGTAAAGAGGGAATGTATTCCAGGCACAGGAGACATCTTGTGAGGGGAGATGGAATATTATATACAGTGAAAAGAAACTGGGCTGGTTCAGCTGAAATGTGGTGTGTATAAGGGACAGTTGTATGCCCAAAGCCTGGAAAGGCAACTTGAAGCCAGAATGTGAAAGAACCTTAAATACCAAACAAGGGAGTTTGTATTTGATTCAAGAGGCAATAGCTAAAGATTCTGGAACTAGGGAGTGACATGATAAGGCTTTTGGAGTGTCAGTTCAGCAACTGTGAAAAATCAGGTAGAGAGAGGAAAGACTAGATAAAAAGTGACCCATTAAGAAGCTATTGTAATAGTTTAGACCAGAGACGATGAAATTCCTGAACCAGGATGGTGACAGTGAGAGTGGACACAAGGAGACTGATTTGAGATATATGGTGGAGTGTAATTAGCAAGACTTAGTGATTGATTAGATATAAGACATCAGGAAAAGGAATGATTCTGAGGTTTTGAACCTGGATAACTAGAAGAATAGGTGAGCCCTCAATAGAAATGTGGAAGTTAGGAAGAGGGGATAGTTTGTGGGAAAAGATCTAATTGGTTCATTATTTATGTCTGAGACATTTTCAAATCAGTTGTCTATGTACAATCAGACCACCAGTTTATTACAGCCAAAATTAATATTAATTCAAAACCAGACGAATGTTTTTAAAAACGAGGAAAAGATAGAGCTTGCAATTAGAATCAATCAATAACCATTTATGAAATATTCATTATGTGCCAAGAACTATGCTAGGTACTGAGGATACAAAAATTTAAAAATGAAACAATACCTCCTCTCACTCTGTGGGGGAAGACAACAAACACACACACATACATGTATAGACACACACATATATATGTGTCTACATATACATATAAAATCATATTCCAAATAAATAACACTCAGAATAAATACAAAATAAATAACTACTCCAACTTAACCTATGCAAATTAAATAAAGATGTTGAAAAAATGGGAAATGTGTAGATAAAAGGACATCAATTTCCATGTCAATCTATTGTCAGAAGTGAGAGTCCAAGAGAATCCTGAAATTTCCTCAGCCAGAGACCAATTGATCTATTTACCAAGATGAGAGGCATGGGAGACTAGGGGAAAGAGTAATTTATTCATTTGTAAAATCTTGAAGAAAAGGATGATGGAAGATCAAAGCATATGTACAATTGATTGGGAAAGTCTTATTGAGGTTTTCATAAAACATCTCCTTATCATTTACAACAAATGTTAGTGCATAAACTGTGACTATCTTCCTGAGGGTCATTTTACACGTTCATCACATGTATCACAATATGAGATGACCAAGTATCCTATGAAACTTTATCTTATTTTTATTATGAATTCAATAAATACAAAAAGTGTTTTTTTTAAAGAACAAAAAAGAGGACTGCGTACGAGACCACAAACTTCTTTGCTCCATTGCTGGTATATTCCTTCTGAGATAACTTTCCATTCACACTGTATACATATAATTTGCATGTTGTCTTCTCTCGTTGAACTGTGAGATCCTTGAAGGCAGAGATCATGTCTTTGCCTTTGTTTCACCCAGTGAATAAATAGCACATAGTAAATATTAACAAATACTTGTTGAGTGACTCACATAATTTGTTTATTTAAAGTATTTATCTATTTTCATGAAGTAGTAACAAGATTTCTGGGTTTCTGTTACCTACATTTTTGGGTTTTTTCATATTTTAAATATTTTAATGATCCTCTTTTCTTTTTCAAGTAATATTTCTTTTTGCCTATGGATGTCGAATAATAAAACTAAACCCACTGACTCCTTTATTTGCCTCTCCATGGAGGACCTGTGAGGTATCCTTATACTTTGAGACAACCTCCTCTTATCTTCTGGTTCCATTCATAGTGAGCACATCAGGATTCAGTTCTTCTAATAGGTCATCTTCCTCCTGGTCACTGTACAACAGTGGTTTTCAAAGTATTGTCTGGGGCACCTGGGAATCACCAAGACCCTTTCAGGGAATCTTCGATATCAAAACTGTTTTCATAATAATACTAATATATTTTAATTTATAATACAGTAAATATTTATAGATTATAACCCCACATAAATAAAAGGTCTTTGGGTAGGCTTAATAATTTTTTTAAGAGTATAAAAAAGTCCTGAGACCAAAAAGTTTGAGAACTGCTCAGGGTGTTTTGATAAATGTTTAAAGGGGGAAGGGAAAAAATGTGTATACAACATACTTTAAAGTTTAGTCTGCATTATCAGTGTTTTTTTTTCCCATCACTTTTTAAAGTCTAGACAAGCAACAAAACCATAAATCAAGCCCTGATTTGTAGTGTTTGCTGATTTCCAAGGTATTGGCTCTTTTGAGCTGATTCAACCTGACTGTTGCTCACCCTTAGAACTATGGCTATACAAAAATCTTATGTTTGGAGCACCAACAATAACCTTAATGCTTATGAGTGGTCTAAAATCTGTGATTCTTAGCCCCCTCAACCACCAGACTAACCAATTAACATCAATTAACTTTTTTACCAGGGAATAGTTACTCCAAAGAAACAATAAAAGCAAATATAAATATTTTCTTCTAATACCTGAGGGAAAGACTTCTCTATGCCTCCTCAGTTTCTGGGGAGAATGAGTTCAAACTTAACACAATTTCTGTATAACATTTGGCTACCAGATTCACTTCCAAGTGAAGCATAGAGCTGGATGAGTCCTAGGTCCCTTAGGTCAGTGGTGTCAAACTCAAAGCTGGCTGCATATTGACTTAGAAAACTACAAATGAACATAATCTATGTTGTATTTTCATTTTGTTAAACCTTTCTCAATTACATTTTAATCTGGTTCGAATGGACTACATTGACCTGGATGGCTGTAAAGCTTGCCATTGGCTTTTGTCACAGAACCATGATTTCCAGCAGATCCAATCTCCTCTCCCTTTCCAGGCCCGATCACCATTTTGAGGAGAGGTCCAAAGTCATCATGCTTCACTCTACAGACTTTGCCACCTGGCTTCATCTGCCTTTTCCCTCTGCTCCTGAGGACCCTTTCTCCCATTGCTGAGTTCTTCCCAGAACCTTCATGTGGGGAAGGGCCCCAAACCTGCCAACCTTCATTCTTCATATTCTTCATTACTTAAGGTAAAATAATATTGCATTACATTCATATTCCATGGGTTAAATGTTCAGTCATGTCTTATATGGTAGAGGGAAAATATTCCTCAGTCCAAAGATAAACTCCCAGTTAAGGAAAGGATATTAGTCTCAGTTCTTCCATCCAAGCTAGGGAAATGATTTCTCTCTTCTCTATGTTTCTGTAGCTCTTAACTGAATGATAAAAATTTAGTCTTGGAAGGGACCTCATAGTTCATCCAGTCATAACTCCCATTTATTTCAAGAATTCTCTCTCTCTATCTGACCAAGATCAGCAATTTACAGCCTCCAAAGGCTATTCATCTTGGTTTCAGAATGCTCTAAAGACCAACAAAAATAATTCTTTAAATCAAGCTGAAATCTGCTTCTCTATAACTTCTACCCATTGGTGCTGGTTGGGTCTCTGGATATAAATCTAATCCCTATTCTTTGACATGAATATCATTTGAGTATTTGTTGTATACAAATATTTGAAGACAGCTATCCCATTCCTTATCACTCATCTGGCACTTATGCATTTTGACTTATGTTTTTATAGGTATATGTCTTATTATTTATTTCTACTGTAAATTCCTCGAGAGTAGAGACTGAATCATTTGTTAACAGCCTTAAATTATATTAAATAATATGAATGTGGCAAAACAAAATGGCAGGGGAAGAGGACTGGAGAGAAGCCTGCCTTCTCTGAAGTTACTGAAGGTCAGTGTAACTGAGTTCTGCCAAACCCTAAAGGAAGAATTGTTAACCTTTTTTATTTCATGGACCCCAGTGGCAGTCTGGTAAAACCTATGGACCCACCTTCTTGGAATAATGCTTTTAAGTGCATAAAATAAAATGCACATGACTACAAAGGAAACCAACTATATTGAAGTACAGTTATCAAATATTTTTAAACACAGGTTCACAGAAACCTCGGTTAAGAACCCTTGACCTAAAGGAAGAGAGAAGGAAGAAACTTGCCCAGGGTCACACAGGTGAGAAGTGTCTGAGTCATGATTTGAGCTAAGGTCTTCTTGATTTCACTTTATTTGCTTCCTGTGCCACCTACCCGCCTCATTTGAACAACATTCTTGAATTAAAATATTTTAAAGTCTAATTGCTGTCTCCTGATCAGAGATCTGCTAGCTCCTAAGCTAGGTTTGGGTCAGAGAAACAGTAGATCTGTTGTGCTCAACCATTATCAGTTATTTGGGAAGTTCTGCTTGTTCAGAATAACAGAACTGCAGGCTTCTCTTTGATCTGGAGTTCCTGCCCTAGTTATTCCTCTGCAGACCTCAGGGCTAGAAGCTAGAACCGAGACAATCTCAGTTCTGGGATCTGATCCCAGATCGGTTCGTTGTTTGCTTCTGAACCATCTCCTCTCCTCACACAGAGCCCAGGGTTTGCTCTGGTTGGAGTTTGGTGATGGTGCAGGCTTCCCCATCCTCAGCCCTCCTTGGACATATTTAACCCATTCCTGTTCCATTCTTTATCTTTTTCAACCTTTCTGAAGCATCTGACATTCGTCACCATGCTTTTCTTGATATTTTCTCCTCCCTGGGCCTCCAAGACACTATTTTCCTGATTGTCTTTCCTAGCTGATCACTTTTTTTCAGCGTCCTGAACTGACTCCTTTTTTTCCTCTCATTTTCTAAATGTGGAATTCCCACAAGGACTTTTTCCCTAGCATTCAAGGCCCTCCCAACTTACCTTTCTAGCCTTTTCATACCCTACTTCACTTTACACATTACAGTCAAATAACAGCACTCCCCTTCCTCTGATCCTACTACATCTTTTCTTCCCTCTGAGCCTTGAATTATCTCTTCCTACGTACTAGACTATTAAAATCCAACCTTTCTATCAAAGTCTAGTTCAGGTACCACCTACACCATGAAGTTTTCCATAATCCAGCCCCCTTCTCCAATAAAACATGTGTATTCTTTATCAGACCTCTCATACATTCTATTTGGACCTCCTCCTATGCATTTAGCATGTTGTAAATTATAGCCGTTATTTGTTTAATAGTCTTCTCTATCATCACTAAGTTATTGCCCTTCTTATTTCTAGGGAGTGTTTTATTTCATGTTTATATATCCAGTTAACTTCATTTTCCATAAACCAATCTGCTTGGTATTCACTTCAAGGACATCATACTTCCTCCAGGATAAGCTCACGCCCAGAAATCTTATCATCATGGAGAGTGACTCAGCTTTGATACTCAACCCCATCTCAGCACCCTCAACTCCCCTCTGACTGGAGGGCTGAAGGGTGAAGCAACAAACTCTTCCCAATGCCTCCCTTTACAGAGGGCTCAGAAATTTCCAGTTAACTTCACCCATCAGTTGCTCACTTGATTTCAACTCCATGAACATTATGAGGCCAAGAACTGTCTTTCTTTTGCTTTGTTTGTATCCCCAGTGCTTATCACAGTACCTGACACATAGTAGGTGCTTAATAAATGTTTATCATCTATTGACCAACACCTAAAAAGATATATTGCACATAGTAGGCACTGAAATGCTTGGTGAAATGGATTGAATGGTAACAGTACACTCACATAAAAACATTTGCATTTAAGAGTTATTTTGGAAACATCTTTTGATTAATTTAAAAATCACCTTTAAAGCAGTCTTATATTTTATGGAAGCAATTATAGTTAAATATAAAAATACGTAAAGCTAAATGATGGAACATTATTGAAATATTGTAATGTCTGTGAAGAATGGCTGTTTCTAAATGTTAAATATCTGGTAATGTAAATGGTATTTGCAATTATAATGTATAACTTGATAAACAGTTTATGATACCACAGTTCTAATGACAAAATAAATTTACCATGACTATTGTCAGCTGCAAGAATAAAATAACTTAGGAATGAAAAATGATGGAAAGAGAGTCTTAAAAGAGGCCATTGTAGTCCAGGGTCTATCAGACATGACAAAACTTAATCACTTCCTTTTCCTTCAGCTCAGTCATATTCTCTTTTGTTTAGCCCCTGTACAGTATAAAAAGGGATAACACCTGTTGTGAATGGAGGTGGAAGAAAATGAGACTTGTTGTCCATTCCCAGAAGCTAAGCTCTTGAAGAGTGCCCTGGCCATAGGTTAGTCCTGTAGTTGTATACATGGTCAAATAAGGCTATAAGAGGGACAGAAATGGAGTGGAAGTAGGCAAGAGGAAATGAGTCCACAGTACATTCAAGGGAGCATCACACACTTAGGGGATTGTCACTATTCCCAAGCTGAATGATAATGAGCCATGGGCTTGGGAGAGGGAGTGGGAAGACCCTAGGTCTGCCGTCACATGCTTTATTTTAGGCAGAAGTATTGCTGCCATGAGGTGAGATTCCATTTAGGAAATCATACCAGCATTGACTATGATACTTAGCTATATCTTACCACCCTTCCCAAAATGTTATATATAGGAAATAAATTTAAACCAAACAGCTGGACTTCCCTAACTATTACTACTGAACCAAGAGAAGGTAACCAAATAAAGCCAGATACAGGTGTGCCAAACTTTATTCTAAAGAGGTAGAGTCAACATAGTGGAGTAGCAAGAGGCAGTAAAGTGAACTACCCATCCCCACACTCCAAAGAGATCTAGAAAATGCACCAGGCCAAATCCTAATGGAGATTTTGTTTTTTTTTTTTAAATCACAGTGAGTCATTTTTTTAGTCCTGGGTAGCTTAGGGAAACAGAGAGGTCTTTGGATACTGGGGATGAAGTGTGACCAGGAGCACTGGAACATTCCAATATCACAGAAGGGCTGTGTACCCAGACTGCCTGAGGCACCCACAGATGTGAACCAAGCCCCTCAATGGGAGCAGGTGGTACCTGATAACTTTGTTGCCCACTACCCAGTTCTGGGTCACAGATCCAAAGAGAACCAAGGAAGGGACCTGCACCCTAATTCCATCTCTTGAGCTGTGTATGAGGGGAAGAGCCGGTTCAGAAGCAAGAAGCAAGGGTGTAGCTCAGATCCCAAGAGCAGAACTGGGTCTCAGTAGCAACACCTCAGGACCCAGAAAATCTAAGGTACCTCATACCAAAAACAACTCTCCTAGACAACCAGTCCAGAAGAACAACATTCAAGAATCAGCATGCTATCTGAATGCCATGACCAAAAAAAGACCTAGACATTCTATTTCAAGAAATCTTTAAGGAAAATGCCAAGATCTCTTAGAACCAGAGGGCAAAATGGAAATAGAATCTACCAGTCTCCTTCTGAAAGAAATCCCCAAATGAAAACTTCCAAAATCCAGAGCTTGTAAGTCAGAGAAAAAATGTTACAAGCATCCAGAAAGAAAGACTACTAATACCAAGGAATAATGCACACCATTTTAAAGGAGTGAAGAGCTTGGAATACAATATTCCAGAAGGCAAAGAATATAGGCTTACAACCAAGAATAACTTACCCAGCTAAACTAAATATAATCCTGGGCGGGGGGAGTGGATCATTAAATGGACCTTTAAAAAATAAATAAATAAAATAAAATAAAAATAGACCTTTAGTGGACTAACAAGCTTGATCAAAAGACCAGAGACGTGTAAAAAATTTTAAATTTAAACACAAGAATTAAGAGAAATATAAAAATGTAAACATAAACAAGCAATGATAAATGACTAAATAAGGATAAAATGTTTATATTCTTATATGGGGAGATAATTCACGTGTGTACCCTGAACCCTTTCATCATCAGAGGTCATAGAGGGAGTTTGATTAGACAAGTCTTGGTATTTGTTCCTTTATGTCTTGATGATCTTAAGAGAACAAAGGAAAAAGAGTAGAAGAAAAATATATCGTGGGAAGGGGAGGAAAAGGAAAGTTAGGGAAAATTTTCTCACGTAATCAGGGTGTACAAATAGACCTTTATACAAATAAGAAGGAGGGAGTGAGGGAGAGATACTGACACTTAAATTTTACTCTCTTCTGAAATGGTTTCTCTCTCTCTCTGTTTCTCTGTCTGTCTGTCTGTCTGTCTCTCTCTATCTCTTTCTCTCTATCTCAAACACACACACACGCACATACACACACACTCCTACATATAAGATTTGAGTGCAGAAATGCATTTTACCTAACAGGAAATAGGAGAAAAGAGGATTATAAGTAGGGCAGATTAAGGCAAAGATTAGTCCTAAGGAAAATAAACTCTAAGGATGCACAAAAATATTTGTAGCTCTTTTTGAAGTGGCAAAGAATGGAAATCTGAGGGGGTACCCATAAATTGGTGCATGGCTGAGCAAGCTGGTGGTATATGAATGTGATGGAATACTTTTATGTTATAAAAAATGATGAAGGAGATAGTTTCAGAGAGACCTGAGAACACTTGCATGAACTGATGCGGAGTGAGAAGGATAGGACCAAGAAAACAATTTATGTAACAATAATACTGTAAAGACAACTTGGAATGACTTAGAAACTCTGATCAACATAATGCAACCACAGTTCCAGAGGACTAATGATGAAACATGCTAGCCACCTCCAGATAGAGAGGTGATGGACTCAGAATGCAGAATGAGACATATATTCTTTTGGACATGGCCAAGGTAGAAATTTGTTTTGCTTGACTCTACATATTTGTTACAGAGGTTTTGTTTTTCTTTCATTCTCAATTGGAGAGTGGGAGATTGGGATGGGAAGAAGAGGCCTTAGAAAACCCATCTAAATGCTTCATTTTACAGATAGGAAACTGTGACTCAGAAAGTCTAAGTAATTCGCTAGTAAGTGGCAAAGCAGAGATTAACCCAGGTCTCCCAGCTCCCATTCTAATGCTCTTCCCACTACCCCATTCAAGTTGGATTCCACCATATTAATTTACCTGAATTTCTAGCTCAAATCCATATATTCTCCACAACAGTAAAAATCTTTAGTTCAATGAAGCATACTTCTTCACTAGTATATTAACTTTGCTAAATGAAACTAGATAAAAACTTATGACCAGGTTGAAAAGAATTTTCCTTTGAAATCTAAAAAAATCAAAATAAATCTTCTGAGCAACCCAAAAGCTTATTTCACCTGAAGCTGATAGTTTTATGCTTTCCTGACAAGTCTGCAAACAGCTCAATTTTTAATGTAATCTGTGATCTGGGGTCCCTCAAAGGTCCCTGCACTCCCAGAAACCAGGGCTGATCACGAGAGCCGATCTACAAAGTGCTGTTTTCTCATATTGGATCATTTTGCTTTTACCTGAGGTTTATTCCATGGATCTTGTACAGTTGTGATAAATGACATTATTATCAGTAAAATTATCACGCACAATGTGTCCTTTATTACACATGAGTAATCTGTGACGTGTAGCAGTGTGTGACATATGTTAGCAGTATATGTGACTAGATTGCTGGCCTGAGAGCCCTCTTAAAATGGAAGCTTTGGAAGGAGTTCTTTACTCTGCATCCCAACCTTCCAGGGGCAAAGTGTTTTTAATGTACTGATTGTGTGTGTGTGTGTGTGTGTGTGTGTGTGTGTGTGTTTGTGTGTGTATCAAAACTGCTGTAATTTAGAAGGATGATAAGTTTCCTGGTGAAGAGATTTCTTGGGGACATGATAGGGTCCCTAAGATAAGGAGTATAGCTGATAGGAGATAAAGACAAGACTGGCATGGGAGCCCTCTTTAAACGGAGGCTTGGGGAGTACTGCTTTGCTCTGTCTTCTAGCCCTCCATCCTTCTTATCAGAGGGGTAGAGGTGTGTGTATACATGTGTGTATACACATTCATATGTGTATATATAGAGAGGTGTGTGTATATATGTGTGTGTGTATATAATCAACACATTTACATATGCATACCTTTGAATGATATATTTAACATATACATGAACTCATATATCACATCTGTGGAGTCATGTGACATATATAACATGTACATATAAACCCTATTATTTAACATATATAACATACAAAACAGCATAAATAATGTGTCTAATGAGTGTCATACTGTGCATTTGTAATCAATGACATGTCACACTGCTTAATATATCATTTGTTAAGCATAAGTGATATGTGATATGCATGATATATGGAAGCAATATATATATATATATATATATGAATAGAAGGCTAGCCCGGAAGCCCTTTTAAAATGGATGCTTTGAGAGCTCTTTACTCAGCACTCCAACCCTCCAATTACAGGGCCAGAGGGTACTGAGGCTACTGATAAGGTACGTGTATCAAAATCACTGTAATTGCTAAAGATTATATCACACGCATATGCAGTGCACATGTGCATGTGTGCACACATATGCACGTGGATATGTATAAATACACCTGCATACATATATTCACAATACAATTTCATTATATGTTCACAATATTTATGTATGGTATATAATATAAATTATAGCATATCACATTTGTGGCATTTACATAAGACGCATAACAGAGCCATGCAATATATAACATACAACATATAGCCCAAATAACACAACAAAATAAATTAACTTGTGCGTGTGTAATGTGTGACATGTAACATATAATGGCATTGATTATGCATAGGTAACATATTACATGTAATGCATGCAGGGGAGGAAGAGAGAGACAGAGAGACCTACAAGAATAGTTTCATGGTGATAAAGATTCTTAACAAGACAGAGTACAGTCCATAGGATTGCAGCTGGTGGGAAATAAAGACATGAGTGGCTTGGGGACCCTTTTTAAACAGAGGCTTTAGGAGGACTTATTTGCTCTGCTCTGGGGTCCTCCAATCAGAGGGCACTGAAGATACAGATGAGGTCTAAGTACCAAAGCTGATGTAATGTCATAGGATGATGAGATTCCTGGGAATAAGGTTTTTCTGTGGCATGATGAAGTCCAGTTCAAAAGTATGAAACTGGTGGAAGATGAAGAAATGGCTGGTCTAGAGTCTTTTCTAATGGAGCTTTTGGGAAGTTCTTTATGATGCAGGCATGACAAATTATATATTGCATATGCATAATAAGTGACATATCACAATATATTATATGTCATTTATTATACAGGGGTAATATGTGGCAACCCACATGTGGTATATGTAAGCCAGATATATTAATATGTGACTGGCCTAAGAGCCCTCTTAAAATGGAAGTTTGGGAGAAGATCCTTTCTTCTCATTCCAGCCCTCCAGTCCTCAATCAGAGGGACAAAGGGTACTAAGGGCATGAATGAGTTGTGAGTACCAATCCTGCTGTAACCTTGAAGGATGATGAATTTCTTGATGAGGATTCTTGTGGGGGAATTCAGTAAAAAGGAATACATCTGGTGGGAAAAGAAGAGATAGCTCTCCTGGAGCCCTCTTCAAATGGAAGCTTTGGGAGTACTTCTTTGCTCTGCTCTTCAGTTCTCCAATCAGAAGGACAAGGCATACTGATTGTACTGATGATGTATGAGTGCCAAAGCTGTGTCATATGTATATACACATTTATGCATACACCCATCTATACATACATAAAGGATATATATGCCATACATATATTGTGATACATTTAGCAAAAATATTTAACATGTTGAATTCATACCATATATAGATCTGGAACACATACATAATATACACATATTATCTATAATATACATGTAGCATAAACAGTGCAAGTATAATAAATGACACATTGTGCATATCTAATAAATGACCCATCACAATCCATTACATGTCATTTATATTCATCGGTGATATATGACATGAAACGCACTGTGATATATGTAAGTGATATACAAATAAATAGATGGCTGGCCTGGGAGATCTTTTAAAATGGAGGTTTTGTAATGAGTTATTTATTTATTTGTTTGTTTGCTCATTTATTTATTGCACTTTTTAAAAATAGGTTTATTCGATATAGCTAAGCACGGAAGCTAAACTCAAGGGTATAAATTTGAAATGAGAAGCTGATTTGTAGAACCTGATTTAGGAAAATAATTAGGTAGATTAGGTAGAATTCTGATTAGGGGAAGGGATAGGGAAGGCACGATGGACAGTTAGGAAGATTCAACTTCCTGAGTTCAAATCTGGCCTCACCCATTTACTAGCTATTGACCCTGGGCAAGTCATTTAATCCTGTTTGCCTCAATTCCTCATCGGTAAAATAAAAATCTGAGCTATTTGTCTAGGAACTTGTCAATGGTTCAGCACTAGGATGTTTCACAACACCTAAAGACAAACAAGGAAATACTGCTTGTCAGGTTCAGGTGGTGGTCTCTACATGTTTGACATCAAAAGAGACCTTTTGTCCAACTTGCTTTTTCATGTAAATTCTTCTATAAATTCCCTACAGAGGTGGTGTCACACTCAAATAGAAAGGATGTACACAAGAATCCCTGCTGCAACATACTGACAGTTTTAAAATGTTATATTATCTCTGTTTTACTGTATTTTAATTTATTTTGTTAAATATTTCCCAATTATATTTTAATCTGGGGCTGGCCAGAACTCAGCAGTTTTGTGGGCTGCATGAGGCCTGCAGGCTATGCGTTTGACTCCTCTGCCCTATAGCATGAGACAGATAAGTGAATAGACTGTGCTTGACAACATGCACTTTTATACACACACACACAACACACATATACACACACATATTTTTTCTGTATCCAATACTCATTTATGAGTTCATTGAAGTTAAGTAATAAAAAAAAGATAGCTGTAGTTCCACCTATATTTGCATTATGCTCAGTAATACCTTGGTCCATAGTTACATATTGCCTTTCATCGCAGCCTTATAAATGTAATGGGAAACTGGCCAATGGGAGGCCATCCTAAGAACATGCAGAGTATACTTTGCTGCCAAAACATGTGGGGAGACTTGGTGAGCCTCATTCTGGAAGTGCACAGCAACATGCAATGGAGAACCCTGTTCTCCACTGTAGCACTTGTGCAGTTATTTTACAAACATTTCTGATCCTCTAACCACATGGTAAAGAAGTAGACTTTTGATCGGCATCTAAGCCAAAGGTATTAACTGACCAAAGTGAGTACCCACACCTCCACCTCCTCCCATTGCTGCCTGGCTGCATTTGAGTGAGAAGGCAAGGAATATTGTAAGCCCCTAGCCTTCTCTCCCCATTCTGGGCATCATGAAGTCATGAGCATTTGGCCCTGATGTTGCTTCTGTTCCTATTGGAATATTGGAGATGGAAGAGATAGAAATCCATGCCAAAATTTATAACAGCTGAGCTCAGTGTGTGAGCAGAGTCCTGAAAAATAAACAGAACCCAGCCTAACAGTGGACTGAATCAGCAGCCAGGGTCCCAACTCCTCCAAGCAAGGGAACAACTCTGTTAGCTATGCCACCTTTGGAAGTGATCTTAATGGGGTGAATGCTATGTAGAAGTTACTTAAAGTTTGAGCTTATTCTCCAGTATATGTCTCTGAGTCCTGGGGAGATCTTTTCTTTCTTTTTCTTTTTCTTTTTTTTTTTTAGTTCCAAATTTTCTCCCTACCTCTACCCACTCCCCTACTGAATGAGAAGGCAAGAAAAACAAAACTTATTACAAATATGTATGGTAATATAAAAACAAATTTCTGCATTAGCTATGTTCCAAAAAATAAGAAAGAAAGAAAATAAAAGAAATAGAAAAAATGTGCTTCAATCTGCACTTTGAGTCCATCAGTTCATTATCTGGAGGTGGATAGCATATTTCATCATGAATTCTTTGGAATTGTGGCAAGTCATTTTGTTGATCTGAATTATTAAATCTTTCAAAGTTAATTATCTTTACAATGTTGCTTTTACTGCATAAATTGTTCTCCTGTTTCTGCTCACTTTACTTAGCATCAGTTCATACAAGTCTTCTCAGATTTCTTTGAAACCATCCCCTTCAACAATTCTTACAGCACAAAAAGTATTCCATCTCATGACCCTGGAGGAGAGACTGATGCTGATGACTTTGCACAGCTCTGGCTCCCTTAAATCCAATTCACTTACAAGTAAAGACATCACCCTTTTGATATCATTGGTACTCTTCGAGAACAAAGGATGAATAACAACAATAACTATCCCATCTGTATAGCACAAATTGTTCAGCCATTCCCCAACTGATGGACATCCTCTCAGTTCCTAATTCTTTGCTACCACAAAAAGAGCTGCTACCATTTTCTTTATACATAAGGGTCCTTTTCTTCTTTCTTTGATCTCCTTGGCATATAGCGCTAATAGTGGTGTTACTAGATCAAAGAGTGTGCACTGTTCAATAAACTTTTGGTCATAGTTCCAAATTACTTTCTAGAATGGTTGGACTAATCCACAACTCCACCAACAGTAGTTGGTGTCCCTAGTTCCCACATCCCCTCTAGCATTTGTCATTTTCCTTTTTTGTCCAATCAGATCGGCACAAGGTTGTACCTCAGAATTGTTTTAATTTGCATTTCTCTAATTATTAATGATTTAGAACATTTTTTCATATATCTATTGATAGCTTGGATTTCTTCCTCTGAAAATGGCCTATTCATATCCCTTGACTATTAATCAATTGGGAAATGAGTTATTCTTATAAATTTGGCTCAATTCCCTATGTATTTTATAAATGAGATATTTGCTACAAATATTTTTTCAAGCAGTTTCCTGCTTTTCTTCTCATTTTAGCTACATTGGTTTTGTTAGTATAAAAATTTTTTAATTTTTTATAATCAAAAGTACCCGTTTTCCTTCTCATAAGACTCTCTAGGTCTTGTTTGGTCAGAAACTCTTCTCCTAGCTACAGGTCTGACAGGTAGTTTCTTCCCTGCTACACTAATTTACTTATAATATAATCCTTTATATCTAAATCATGCAACCATTTTGAGTTCATCTTGGTATACAGTGTATGATGTGGGCCTGTGCCCTGTTTCTGACAGGCTACTTTCCAATTTTCCCAGTGGTTTTTTATCAAATAGTGAGTTCTTGCCCCCACTAGCTGGGATCTTTGGGTTTATCAGACACTAAGTTACTGTGTTCATTTGTTTCCATATATTGTATACTTAATCTGTTTTACTGAATAACCTCTCTGTTTCTTACCCAAGACCAAATTGTTTTGATGATTCATTGATGACTTTGATGATATTTGTAGGATAATTTGAGATCGAGTACTGCTAGGTCCCCTTCCTTCCCATTTTCCCCCATTGGTTCCCTTGATATCCTTGAGCTTTTGTTCTTCCAGATGAAATTTGTTATAATTTTTTCTAGCTCTATAAAGTAATTCTTTGGTAGTTTGATTAGCACAGAGACATATTTTTGTACTTTCATCTTGTTATATATTCTTAGTAAATATCTCTTTGCAAAAGCTAATTGATATTAATTGGTTAAAAGCTACTTGAGGGTATCAATTACATAAGGGAGATAAACTATGACAGGTGATTGATATTGGGAAGAACACACCAGAATGGGGATCTCAAGGTGATAGCATTAGAGAAGAACCCCAGAAGTTTGAGAGGTATAGCTAATTAGATTTGCTCTGAGGGACCTGACTCATCAACATAAATGGGAAAACTACATAAACATGACAAGAGATGTCATAGAGATTTAACAACAATATTAACTTACATTTGTCTAATGTTTCATAGTTTATAAAGTACTTCACAACAGCTCTATCAGGAAGGCAGCACAGTGATTATTATTTGTTGTTTGGTAGTTTCACTCATATCTAACTCTTCATGACCCCATTTGGGGTTTTCTTGGCAAAGATAACTGGAGTGGTTTGCCATTTCCTACTCCAGCTTATTTTACAGATGAGGAAACCGAAGTAAACAAGGTTAAGTGCCTTGCCCAGGATCACACAGCTATTAAGTGTCTTAGGCTACATTTGAACTCATGAAGATGCCTTCCTGATTCTAAGCCCAATGCTCTATTCACTGCACCATCTAGCTTTCCTACAATGATTATTATACCTAGTGACAGCATTAGCTCCATGTCGATATTTGTTTAATTCATTAATTTGCTCAACAACCATCTGCAAAGGTCTTGGCATATCATAGGCATTTAAATACTTTTTTATTCATTTTTAAGCTCATATTGTGATGGGGGGGTAGGCATAACAGTTGGATAATTAAAATATGATCCTTGCCCTTACATTTTTTTTTAAGAAATTGGTGCAATGAGGTAAACTGTGAGCTCCTTGAGAAGAGAGACTATTTTTTGCCTTTTTTGTTTTTATTTCTCTGATGCTTAGCATAGTGCCTGGTACACAGTAGGTGCTTAATAAATGCTTATTGACTGACTGACTATTGGACACTCCTCTACTACACTGTAGGCTTCTTGAGAAAAGACGTAAGCCTATGTTCTTATTCATTATTGTATCATACCCATGCATGTTTGATAAATGAAAGAATCTTAGATGTCTTTCTTTCAGGGTATTTATTCTAATAAGACAATCATCTGTTGTATTTTACTCTAATAAGACAATCATCTGTTGTACTTAAGAACCATATGATCTTTCCACAAATATGTATTGATCACTATGGAGGGGATACGGAAAAGAAGTCTTCCTTAATGAAAATCACTTTGGTACTTCAGCGGTTCAATGCTTGGTCATTGACTCATTCGGTAAACAAGCATTCATTAAGAGACTACTGTATTTTGTGTCAAGGACTGTGTTGGTGCTGGGAATACAAAGACAAAAATAAAACTGTCCTGGTCCTCAAAAAGCTCATATTCTACTGTGGGAACAGCATGAACATTGGTAATTAAATTCAAAATACATTCATATATCTGATGGCTTACTGTCTCAGGGAGGGGGGAAAGGAGGGAGGGAAGGAAGGATAGAATTTGGAACTCAAAACTTTAAAAACTGTTTAAAAATTATTTTAACTTTTAATTGGGGAAAATTATATTTATATATATATATATACATATCTGTATGTATTTTTTAATAACTTCCATGGGTATCCACTCTGGTGATGTAGAGGTAAACCTATCCTCCTTTCTCACCTGGCTGCACTACTCTGGAACATCTTTAAATTCTCCAACATGCCATTGTGCTGGGTTCCTCTTCCCCTACCCCTACTTATCAGCTTCCTTTTCTATGTTATTTTTCCCCATTAAATTGTAGGCTATTTGAGGACAGGGACTGTCTTTTTTCCCCCCTCTTATTTATATCCCAGTGTTTAGCACAATGTCTGGCATATAATAGGTACTTAATAGTTTATTGACTGACTATCCAGGACTTCTGATCCTGAGTGATTCTCCTTCATATTCTTTTATAAATCTTCCCTAATGACCAATTCGTTCTTCTCCAGGCTGCACTCCTACCATCCTAAAGCCTCCTCGTGCATTATGCCTAGCTCATCATCCTGAAGACTCATTCCAGCCCTGGAATTCACACGTTAGAAGTACCCTCTGCCCCTCTGATTGGATGGCTCTTTCCAGGAGCTCCACTTAAGAAGAGTGCCTAGGCAACCATATCTCATTCCTCTCTGGCCTGCATTCTGGAATTTTCTCTACTTTGCCTCTGTACTGGGTTACCCCCACCTGCTTTTCAGCTTCCTTGAATGTAAGATCCTTGAAGGCCACAACAATCTTTCTACTTGTATTTGTTTTCCCTGCTCTTGGCACAGTACTTAGCTCATAGTAAATATTTAATAAATGCTAGTTCACAATGACAGTTAATGAAGTTGACAATGACAAAAGGCTACTATGAATCTAGCAATGCTTTCAAATAAACCTTTTTTTAAATTAATCACAACTACTTACATACAGCTGAAAAAATAAGCAAACATATATGAGTGAGACATTATTTACTTACTTGACAGAAGGCATGTTGGCTCATCTATTATACTGAGTCATTTAATGATATGACTGCCTCAGTTCCCTTACCTGTAAAGTGGGGATAATATAGTACCTACCTGCCAGGGTTGTTATAAGGATTAAATGAGATTATATATGTAAAGGGTATAGCATAGTGAGGCACTTAATAAATACTTGTCCCCTTCTATCTTTCCTATTACGTGACCAATGTACCCCCTATTCCATGCATACATTTCCTTGATGGTTTTTGTTTATTTGTTTGCCATGTTGAGATTTCCCCCTATTATTCAATTCTGGACCTGACTCATTGTTTCTCTGTAGTGCCTGCCAAAATTACATGGAGTAATCAATTTATGTATTAAATCAATTCAATTGCTATATTAAAGGAACTGACATTTTGTGATGCCTGATAATTTACCCTCATAATAAAACCACTTCCTTGGCTTCGACTATTACCTCTATGTGAACAGAATTCCCAAATCTATATCTCTAGCCCCAGACCCTATCCTGACTAGATTGGGCATTTTCAACTAGTGAACACACAAGTGAATTTTCAGACTCCTTGTGTCCTGCCCCTGTTGGCTCTGCTTATGAAATTAGAGGTGAGGGGAACCAAGTACATCGAGGTTCAGCGTAAGTCTCCTAGTTCCAATCCGATACCTGGGATAGGGGTAGGCATAATAGTTGGATACCAATACCTGGATAGAGAAATAGGGAGTCCCTCCGCTTTGTACATGTGGTTCAAGCTCCCCAACCGTACTTTCTACATACCCTAAGAGGAATCTTGGGAGGTAAGGGAGACTGCTGGAGTTTCAGACCTCCTGTCTAGGGTTTATGACATAAGACATCCTGAGCCAGTGCCAGAGGTCAGGCAAGTTGTATGACCCTGGGCTAATCCCTTAACTTCTCTGTGTCTCAGTTTTCTCCTCTGTATAATGAGGTAGCTGGGCTTGATGGCCTATAAGGTCAATTCTAGCTCTAAATTTATGACCCCATGGTCCTATGGACGTAGGTGACAAGGTAAGATAATAGCAAGACTGAGAGTGGCAGAGAAATCACGAGGAGTGGCAGGCTTCAGGGAGCAAACGATGTGCCCAGTTTTGACCATGGAACTTGGGTTGCCAATGGAACATCCAGGAGGAAATGTCAGAGGATCATAGATTTAACAGCTGGACGAGGAGTCAGAGATCGTCTTCCAACCCTCGCATTTTAAAGATGAAGAAACTGGGGCCTAGAGAGGTTAAGTGATGTGCCCAAAGCCAGACTGGTCATAAGCAACAGAGCTGGGATTTGAACCCAAATCCATGCTCATTCTACTCCACTATCCTGTCTTTGTTCATTAGTTGAAAATGCCCAATCTAGTCAGGATAGGGTCTAGGGCTAGAGGTATAGATTTGGGAATTCTGTTCACATAGAGGTAATAGTCGAAGCCAAGGAAGTGGTTTTGTCATGAGGGTAAATTATCAGGCATCACAAAATGTCAGTTCCTTTAATATAGCAATTGAATTGATTTAATACATAAATTGATTACTCCATGTAATTTTGGCAGGCACTACAGAGAAACAATGAGTCAGGTCCAGAATTGAATAATAGGGGGAAATCTCAACATGGCAAACAAATAAACAAAAACCATCAAGGAAATGTATGCATGGAAAAGGGGGTACAATTGGTTATGTAATAGGAAAGATAGAAAGGGACAAGTATTTATTAAGTGCCTACTATAGCCTAGGCACTATGCTATACCCTTTACATATATAATCTCATTTTATACTTATAACAACCCTGGGAGGTAGGTTTTATATTATCCCCACTTTACAGATAAGGAAACTGAGACAGGCAAGGGTTAAGTGATTTGCCCAGGGTCACAGAACTAGTAAGCATCTGAAGCCACATTTGAACTCAGGTCTTCCTAACTACAGGCCTAGCACTCTAACCACTGAGTCATCTAGCTGCCAAGTAGTATGATCAAAGTCTAACAGATGAACAGTCTGAGGACTGCATGTAAAATATTAAAAAACATATTAAACAAATATTTTAAAATACATGAAACATTTTTAAAAATCTCGAGGAAATACAAAAATACATGGACAAAAAACAGACAGGATGAGAAAGGTTAGAAGAGTTATAATCAATACCACTAGAAGGAGTGCCCCACTGCCCGCCATTGATAAGAGATGCATCAAAGGAATATGTATAGTTTCACAATATAAGAAGTACTTTTTGCTGGGGGAGGAGGGAGTTAAAATGCTTACTAAGTCATGCTGCTAGTTTTTTTTTTAATGTATATAAAATGGCACACCCTGTATTTCCCAAATCCAAATGCTAAAAACCTTTTGTCTGAGTTTACAAAAGACTAACAAATTCTAGGGGAGATGGGTAGTGCCACACCTCCCATGATAACTTTCTTAGCTAAGAAAAATTTCACACCAGATTGCCTAGGCTCATTAACCTTCAGTTCCTGTCATGTGTGAGCTAGGGAGATGAATATGAAGGCATTTACAGAAACTGAGAGCCTCATTGAGAAAGATCTGTTTTTTAGGAAAGAGACGTCTTATGACCTAGAAACCAGGCCGCTTATTCAATGGTTTTTGTCTGTGTGTTGCATTCATTGTGTTTCTGTTCCCAGAGATGAATTCACATCTCCTTCTGCAGCTTCACAGTTTGAGTTTTTTGTTGTTGTTTTTTTCTAAGTTACTTAGCATTCTGTGGGGCAACTTTTAAAATTAACATTCACCTTGTCATTCACTAGACTGTTACCTCGGTGTTTTGGGCATGTCCCTGAAATGATCAGATGTATTTTCCAAAAAAGCCTGATGCCTTAGGCCCAGTCTAGGATAGGGGGATGGGGGGAGAGGCAGGCACTGACCTTGGATTCTCAAAGCCTCAATCACTGAAGGAAAGGCAGGAAATGTTTTAAGTCAAGGACAGACTCGGTTTTGCTGCCCAAAGAGCAGAGAGGCTGATTACCCCCAGGATGACCAATAGGTGATGGATTCTTTGCCCAGGCAAGATACTAAAAAGATAAAAATATAAGATGGCCTTCAGAACTGTGGATACCCTTTCTCCTTCTACAAAAATGGTGTTCAAGTATAGGAAAAAGGGCCAGAAGGTGCTATGTGTGCTACACAATTCTTTTCTTTGTTACATCAAATACACGTCATTTAATTTAATATGAAGATTTAAATGATAAAATATTAATGCCTTCAAAATATATGATAAACAATAAATTAAAACCCAATAGCCCACCAGAAAAAAACTGATATGAAATGTTCCTAAAAAGTTATTTTAGACATTTTTAATGTATAAAATAGTAAAGGTGTCTCACAGAATAAAATGAAAAATTACAAATTCCTTTAATTGCTTGCTATGTTCACAGAGCCCTGCACTGACTGCAAAATTAAAATATCTTTAAATACTTCCATATTTAAGTGAACCCGCCATCTAATTCAATAGATATGACCACGTATCTCTCTATTATCACCAGACCAGTTTAGCTAAGTAAGAAATTCCTCACCAGATGATTGACCATCAAATTATGTTTTTCCTTCGCAATCACAGCAATTCATGACTCTATGGAGATCCCTACTTCTACTTCATATCCAACTTTGGGCTGATTCTTCCATCTAAGCTCATCATGCTCTATGACTGTTACTGTGGCTGTAACAGTATTTGGAGATTTTTGTGTTACACAATTCTACCCCTGCAAGAGGAGATGACTAATGTCCCATGAGCTTCTTGACAGCAGAGAAAGGCTTTTCTATTTGTATCCCCATTGTTTGACATAGTTCTTTGTACTTAGTAAGTGTTTAATAAATGCCTTTTCATTAATTGATTGATTTATTCATTCATGGAACCTCCCAATTCAAGGCAGCAGTATTGTATAGTACAAAAAGCCCTTGAGAGCACAGACTGGCTTTTCTATTGTATCCCTGGGCTTAGTGTTTTGCACATAGTAAGAGCTTAATAAATGCTTTTTCATTCATTCCTTCATTCATAGAGCCTCCCCAGTTCAGGTCAGTGGCATTGTGCAATACAAAGAGCTTTAGTACTGAACTCAGAGCATCCATGTTCAAATCTTAGCTCCAGTGCTTACTATGCTGGCTGTTAGGTGGTGCAGTAGATAGAATTCTGGGCCAGGAGTTAGGAAAATCTGAATACAAATCAGCCTTAGACACTTCATAACTATATGACTCTGGACAAGTCACTTAACCTCCCTCTGTCTCAATTTCCTCAACTGTAACTGGGGGATAATTATAGCACCTACTACCCAAGGTGGTTGTGAGGATCAGATGAGATATTTGTAAAGTGCCAAGTACAATGCCTGGGGGCAGCTAGGTGTTGAAGTAGATAGAGCACTGGTCCTGGAATCAGGAGGACCTGAGTTCGCATCTGGTCTCATACTAGACACTTGACACTTAGTAGCTGTGTGACCCTGGGCAAGTCACTAAACCCCAATTGCCTAACCAAAAAAAAAAAAAAAAACCAAACCAAGTACAATGCCTGACACATAGTAGGCACTTAACAGTCAATAGATATTTATTAAGTGCCTACTATGTGCCAGTCACAGAGGTAAGCTCTGGGGACACAAAATGAAAAAGAGACAGTAAACCCTAAGGATCTTACAATCTTGTGGGAGAAAGACAAAACATAAAAAGAAGCTGAAAGGGAGTGGACAGAAAAGGAAGAGAGGGTAGCTGATACAGGGGCATAGTGAAAAAGTTAAAGTGCCAAAGTGGTACAGCCAGGTGAGAAAGGAGGAGACGTTCTGGCCTGGGCTCTCTCTTTAAATGAGGGTTTGGAGTTTGTGACTCCACCATCCAGTCAGAGGAACAGACAGTGGTGATGATTTGGAGTCCTGAGGTAAATGGGATCTTTTTTTTTTTTTGGAAGCAATCAGGGTTAAATGACTTGGAAGGCCACACAGCTAGTAAGTATCCGAGACCAGATGTGAACTCAGGTCCTCCTGACTCCAGAGCCAGTGCTCTATCCATTGTGCCATTTGGCTGCCTGGCAGATGGGATCTTAAAGCTTCCTGGGGAATGGTGGAAAAGTAAAGTCAGTGCAGTGCAACTGTGCAGGAAATGAGATATTCTGACTGGGCTCCCTTCTCATATGTTTGTCCCTTTTACCTCCTTCCCTATGTGCCGTGATCTTCATTTCCTCATTTGCAAAATTAAAGGGATTGGACTAGATGGTCTCTAAAGTTCCTTTTAGCTCTGATCATGATCTTTTATTCCTCAAAGATATTTGGGAAAGGGGGTACCTGGAAACTGGCTACCAAATAGTCTATTTCTAGCAAAGACCAAGCCAAGCCAAGCTCACTCACAGAAGGAAGGATGGGTTATGGAACATGTGGAGAAACTAATGAGGAAGTAGGGCACACAGTCCTTCTAACAACCCTGGTGTCAGTTGAGACATGGGTCCGAGACATGGGATAGCAATAGAGCCTGATTAGGACCCCCCCTACACACAGGTTATCTTCAGAGGATAATATTCACTTTTCTGAATAGGGGTGTGCAAATAAGGTGAATTTTAGTATGTGTAAAGTGGCGCTTTTGTTATTCTTTCTTGAGTTTTCTTCCCAGGATCCATAGTCATAACAATCTCTATTTCCCAGGTGTTAGATTTGAGTTCTCATGATCATGGTTCAAAACATCTTTACCAGGCTTGCACAGTAGATATAAGGATGAAGTGATGTAAAATTGTGAGGCTATTGCTGGCAATGTGCCTTCTTTGTCTGTTGCCCTATAAAGTAAATGGGCACTGGTCAGTAACTGGGGACTCCCTTGGGGTGAATGTGCAGGCTGAATGCTGTGCATGCCTTGATTGGCCCCCATCAAGGCTTGGGAGGGGAATCTGTGTGTTTGCCTCAACTGGCCCCCATTGAGGCTTGAGGGGATTTAGAGGATTGCACAAGTGGTGCTGGTCTCGATTGACCCCATTGAGATGGAGCAGTAATTGCCCCCCCTTCACGCTGGCTCCTGCAAGGAGGGTTGCTGGGGAATGCTGTAGGAGTTGGTGCTCCCATTATCAGCTAACTCCCTTTGAGAAGACTAGACTAGAATAAAGTAAGCTTATTTAACCCCTTATCATGACTCCCTTTCTGTCTGACTGGATCAAAAGCGAACCTGTTAGTGAGAGAGGTGCTAGAAGTCCTCCTGTGTCTCCTAAGAAATGGCATAGTCAATATGTTTACTTGTCCAACAGGGTGCTAAAGAGGTCCTGCAAAAGTAGTTAAGTGATTGATGGAGAGAAACACAGGTGCTTATTGGAAATCCTCCATCATACCTTTGATATCTTATGCACCTGGAAAACAGACTTGGCTACAGTACTCAAATGTTAGCAAGTGCTAACAGGAACACAGAACGCAGAAGTAGAGTATCACTGCTTATGCTGCCTTCCTCCTCTTCCTCAAGTTATCATACATATTTTTTTTTATCTGATTTCATGCTGTATTCCCCCAGTAGAATGTAAGTTTCTTGAGGGCAGGGATTGTTTTTCATTTTGTCTTCGTATCCCGAGGACATAGTATGTAAGTTGGACTCTAATAAATGCTTATTGGAATGGGGGGGGGGGGTGGAAGAATGCAGAGGTAGAAAAAGATCTCCAACTTTGTGCAAAAATTGAAGGAACCATTGCAGAGAGCGCTTATTGAAAACTGTGGGACCCATTAACCATGCCACAATGGTTCTCAATGCTCAAGGAATTGTAAATTATATTTCTTCCAGAATCACCTATAAGCCATCCTTGTGTCCTTTCTAATTTCATTAGAAAGACTGCTTGGGCCAATATGCACATTTAAACAAAAATAGGTTTTTAAATATATTTTCCTCAATGATTTATTTACAAAAACTGATAATCATTTCAACTTTTTCACTTTCAGGTAAGACTATCTTGCAAGTATTCATATAAATCTCCTTGAGAAATTTTCCATAAAAGATGTATATTTAGTCTTTATGAATATTGGAAGTTTGAGACTTTTTACCACAGTTGATTACTATGCAGTATACAGTTATACCTTCCACATCACAACTTTCCCCACCACAGTTTCAATACATTGTGGTTTGGCGTAAGATATTAAATGGGAAATTTTGGGGAGTTTTGCAGAAGCCACAGATGACATATGAAGGCCAGCATAAAACAGAAAAATTAAGAAACTCAAAAACACATTAAATTTATTTGTATAATATCAACTTATTCTATCTTTTAATGCGATAATAATTCAGATTTCTTCTCTGGTACAAAGGGATAGCCAAAAAGTTTCATGTAGATTTTCCAGATTGTGGGGTGCCACACCCTTAATCCCCTAGATGTGGGATAACTGTAATCCCTTCTAATTTATGTAGTACCTGAGGCACTCTCCTCTCATATGTATCCTCTAACCCCCCAAAATTACCCCAGATTCAAGGTATTCTACAGATCAAAACCATAACTCACAAGCCCCTACCAAGGGGTTTATTTTCACTTGACAGTCAGAAGACACAACTAGTTCAAAGGAAAGACTTTTCATAAAACAGTACTACAAGAAAAGTAGGAACAAAATCCTTAAGATCACTCTCCTATTAATAGAAACACTGTCAGTGAGAAGAGGGAACATGCACAGGGATCATACATGTGGAGAACATACATGACCAGGACAAAAATATAAAGGGGCTACTGATACTACAAGGCCTCTAGTATCTTCTGGTAATGTCACCACACTTGCTTTTTTCTGGGCCTTTTGCCTTATGATTGTTGCTGTCAGCTAACATTTAGTTTGCTTTTTAAACTCCCTTACTCCTATGTAATTAATAAAGAGATGGCCTTGGGGCCAGGAAGATCTGAGTTCAAATACTGTATCTAACACATATTGACTGTGTTACCCTGGGCAAGTCATTTATCTTCTCAGTGATTTGTTGTTTGTCCTTCATTCTCCAAGAGGACCATGACATCAGGAAGGTGATGCCACAACTTGCAAGTGAATTGGATTTAAGTGAAGGAGGGCTGTGTAAAGTCTCCAGCCTCACTCTATCCTCCAGAGCCATCTGGGTCCAGTGGCAAGATATAGATCAGGATGACTGGAGATGGCCACAGATGCAGTGGGAGACCTTGGCCTTTTTGAGTTAAGGTCTTTCCCAGGTATCAGTCTGACTCAGTTTGACTCAGGGTGACAGTGTCCATTCAGTGATTAAGGCTAAGTAAGAAATGAGTCAAAGAATAGCCTCTTTTACCTAGTTAAAAAAAATGTGTTCACTGAAACTTCACAAGATATCTTGGGGTTTATGGGCTAGATTTCTTTCTGTTTTTATTAATTAATTTATTTTTAGTTTTCAACACTTTCATAAGATTTGGAGTTTTAAATTGACTCCCTGTCGCCAAGACTTGTGTGCAATCTGATTAGATTTCTTTCTTAACTGATGCCTTAAATCCAAATCACTCTGGCATCTCATTGATTGGCCAATAATAAGTCCCAACCCAAGCCTCACTTGGTCATTGTTTGGGCCCTGATGGCTAAGAATGAGTAATAAATAGCAATTGTTTCTGTTTTGGCCAGAAACCCTGAGGGTCTTCCCCTCTTAGATCTCAATGATCCGTCACAACCCACAGTTTAAGAAGCAGTGAAGGGGTCAGGAGTGGGAAAAGTTTGAGAAACCCTGATCTAGGCAACTCTCTAAGATCATACATTGTAGATAATGCTGGCCTGCATTTAGAGAGAGAGTTTTCTAATTCCAGTGTTTCCTATGCCAACGAAATCACAAGTTTAGGCCCTATTCTCTACTCATCCTCCTTGTATTATGATTGTCATTTCAGTCTTGGTAGAAAAGTCTTTGTAGTTCTTATTTAAACTTTTTCAGGGATAATGTAACCCCAAAACTCATTTCAGGGGGTTCTGACAATGAAATTCCAGAGAAGGTATGATGGGTCTAAGGCACAGATTTCCTCTGCCCACTCCCCACCTCCACCCAAATACTTGGGTCTTAGCATCCATATGAACAGGTTAGAGAAGGCAAGAGCAAAAAAAAAGACCACCCAGGGCCTGATGGGTTATAAAATCCTCCGCAAGTATCATAGGAGCAAACTTCCCAAACTATATCTAAATCACATACAGTCTGACAGTGCGGGAAGGAGTATTAGATCTGAAGTCAGAGAAATTGGGTATGGATCATGGCTCTGTTATCTGTAATAACCTGAAATAACTTGGGAATGTCATCCAACTTCTCTGAGCCTCCATTTCCTCCTCCATAAAATGATAGGTTTGGCCCAGATGACCTCTGAGGTCCCTTCTAGTGCTAAATTTATGATCTTATGATTCTATATGATTCTTCTCTGTCATTATCCACCCAGGAGGTTTGTGGATGAACAGTTGTCCTCACCAAATCACAAGCTGTACATATGAGACTATTGTGGCTTTGGACTCACTGTTTCCTTTGTGACTCACAACAACCACTTGCTTACTGATGTCCGTTTGTCCATCCCAATCACAGATGGATATCTGTCATCTCTCCATGGTTGCCCTGACCTTGTAACTGACAGGGCTGGACATTGACAAGCCAGTCTCTTCCGTCCTTAGAGCCCATAAGATGGGGAGCATTGAAGTGAGGAAGGGGTAGGAGGAGAGGCAGCCAGCCAGAGAAGCCAGGAAGCAAACCTTGCACAGGGGTAGAAAGGGCAGCTAGAGGCAGTATGCTGAGGTGAGATAGATATCACTAGTGGACTCCAAGACCAGAATTGTGCAGATGAACCATCAGGAGATCCATTGGCACAGATACTGTGTGGCTGAGGCCCTCCCCTCCCTGTAAACTCCATAGAAATTCTCCATTTCTTTTTTTTTTTAAACTTCAGGCTTCTTTTCTCTGATGCACATGAGTAATTACACACATAGACCAGCAATGCAGTGGTTAACCACTTTGATCACAATTGCTGGCTGAAGACACAAAGAGAGATGGAAACAAACTTTTAATAAACAAAGATATGCCATAATTTGTTCAGCCATTCCCCAGTTGTTGGGTACCCCTAAGTTTCCAGTTCTTCACCACCACAAAAAGAGAGCTGCTATAAATATTTTTGTATTATATGGGTCGTTTTCCTGTTGTTTTGAGCTACACGTTTTTGCAAATGGCCAATGTGGGGATTTGCTTTGTTTGACTATACATATTCATTTGGTTTTTCTTTTTTTCCTTTTCGACGAGGGAGGGAAGAAAGGGGAGGGAGGGAGAGAAAAGAAATGCTGTTAATTGAAAAAATAATTGGAAAAAATAAAGAATCAAAGATATGCCTCCATACTGGGAAGAGCAAGAGAGCTAAGAGAGAAAGGAAATGAAGAATCACTGCTTTGGTGTTTATTAGGGAGAAGAGGTCAGCAGCAGCATTGAGAGTCCTCCTACATAATTCTCCCACGCAAATCTCTCCATCTACTCCCTCCCCTTTCCCCCACCTAGTTTTGGATTCTGGCATCGACAATCTCTTGGCCCTGCATCTGGCTCCTGCTTCCCTGTGCTGGCAGAGCTGCTCCGGTCCCTAGGACACCTCTTGCTCCCTTCCTGCTTTTTCCCATAAACCTCCCTTGAGATCAAGAAGGAGGAACACTGGAGTGATTTCTGTCTGAAACCAGCAGGCATCCATCTATAGCATCCTGATATCCTTAGTAACACCAAGACAGATTCTGTGTCTGTGTGTATGCACATTTATATCATATAATACAAACATTAATTCACTAATCACTTTGGCTTTATATATGGTGCTTCTCAAGCTCTACCTTGATGCTTATTGAATATTTATAGGTAATCGTTTACTTCTCCTCCAGAGGTTTTATACTCATTTAATCACTGGTTTCTCTTACTTCTTGTGGACTGGAGGTACTGTTACACTCACCCTAAAAACTTTACAAAGTTTTGAACTTTTGTTTTCAAAATTTCCACAGAACTTGAGATCAAATTCTTTAAAATTCCACAAAGGCAGTCCTTGACCTATTTGTGACGCAGAGGGTTATACTATGTCAGTGAGAAACACAATGCATATTTCCTGTCAGAGTAAGAAAATAGAATCTTGCTTGTTTTGTAAGCTTGTTTTTTCAAAGATCCAGACAGTTTGCCTTTGCCTTGAGGCAAACACCTGATGGGACTAGAATTGGACTTTGCCTGATAGGGGTATTTTAGATGAGAAATGGGAGGGCAATTCCAGAGACCACAATCCTTCATGGAAAATATTCTTCTCTTAGAAGCTAGTAACAGAAACTCTCTTGCACAATTCAGTTGGTGTAACTGATAGGTGTTCCATAAGGGCATAGCTCTATGTGTTTGGTCCACATACAAATTGAAACTTGATCCTATGAAAAATTATAAAAAAACAAGGAAAGTCTGAAACATTGTTCATTACATTTTTACATAAGGCTCAGATTGTTTACTTTTCAATAGGTCACATTATTATGCTCATTGTGGGGAGCATAGATCTAGAAGTGGAAAGGACCTTAGAGTTCATGCAGTTAAACCCCTTCATTTTTTATGGATGAAGAAACAGAGGCACAGAGAGAGTAAGTGATTTGACTAGGGTCACAAAACTAATAAATGTTTGAGGTGACATTTGAACCCAGATCTTCCGGACTCCAAGTCCAGTGCCCTGTCCACTATATAATACAGAGAACTTTTTAACAGAATAGAAACTTCTGTAACAAAAAAAAAAAAATTGTACTAGTAACTCCAGTCTAGCCATGAGAATAATTTCCAATCATACCCTCAAATGCAAATCCTTTAGAAATTGCTTTTCACTTTTGTCTTAAAATCTGTGGGACCGAAGATATCGCCCTGCATGTAGAAAGCATTTAATGAATGTTTGTTGGATTGTTTAATTGGATGTAGTTGACTAAGTCTTTACCAAGTGACAGGTTCACAGAATCACAGAATTTTTTAGTTTGTTACAGTAAGTTAACAAGTATTTATTAATCTCTTACTACGTGCCAGGCACTGTTTAACTAGAAATATAAATAAGAAAGAGAGAAAGAGAGAAAGAGAGAAAGAAAGAAAGAAAGAAAGAAAGAAAGAAAGAAAGAAAGAAAGAATCCCTGCCCTCAAGGAGCTTATATTCTAATGGTGGAAAACAATACATAAAAGGAAGGTGGAAAAGGGAAGAGGGGAGCAAGGACTTGGTAGAGAAAGTCCTGAATGAAGACTGGAGAACAATGAGATATGCTGGCCTTCATTCCCTCTTTAAATGAAGGTTCTGCAGGGCAGCTAGCTGTTGCAGTGGATAGAGCACCGGCCCTGAAGTCAGGAGGAGTTCAAATCGGGCCTCAGACCAAACACTTGACACATACTAGCTGTGTGACCTTCGGCAGGTCACTTAACCCCAACTGCCTTGCCAAAAATAAAGAAATAAAGAAATAAAGAAAATGAAGGTTCTGGGAGGAACCATCCAATCCAAAGGGGAGCCTTCAGGGAAAGAGGGTACTTCCAGTGTGTGAATTTCAGGGATGTAAAGAGCTTCCAGGCTGAAGAAATTTCAGGGATACAGTCAAGGAAGCCTGAAGTACAACAGTAGAGGCAGTGTATTCTAATGTTGTCACTTACAGATAATGAAACTGAGGCTCACACAGATTAAATTATATAAATGGGGTATCGTGGAAAAAAGATACTGTCTCTGGAGCTAAAGAAACTTGTTCAGATCTCTCTATTGATAGCTATTACTTGTGTGATCTTGGTTTTTAGCTTTTGTTTTTTAGGCAATTGGGGTTAAGTGACTTGCCCAGGGTTACACAGCTAGTACGTGTCAAGTGTTTAGTCTGAGGCCGAATTTGAACTCGGGTCCTCCTGACTTCAGGGCCGGTGGTCTATCCACTGCGCCACCTCGCTGCCCCACTTGTGTGATCTTGGTCCAATCACTCAACACCTTTGGTCTTAATTCTTCATCTGTAAAATGCAAATTTTGGATGGCACGGCTTCTGAGACCCTTCCCAGATCTTGCTCTATGACCTGACGATCCAAATTCACAGAGTTTATTAGTGCCAGAACTAGTGCACCGATTTCTTAACTCCAGGACTCTTTCCTTTGGGTTGTACAGAATATCACTAATCCAGGTGACTCTCAATTCTGTAAAGTAATGTTAGCAATATCAATCAGAAATAATGAAGTACCTACTATATTCCAGGTAGGGTAGCTAGGTGGCACAGTCGAGTCAGGAAGATTCATCTTTGTGAGTTCAAATGTGACCTCAGACACTATCTGTGTGACCCTGAGCAAGTCACTTAACCCTGTTTGCCTCCGTTTCCTCACCTGACAAATAAGCTGGAGAAGGAAATGGCAAACTACTCCAGTATCTTTGCCAAGAAAACCCCAAATGGGGTCATGAAGATCTGGATAAAAATACAAAAATGAACCAGTCCCAGGCCCCAATGAGCTTACATTGTATCAGAGGAGACAACATGTCCACAAAGTAAACATGTAGGACTGTTTTAGTTACTTCCAACTTTAAATCTGTAACCCTACTTTTAAGAGTCAGAGATTGGATTCAGATCTGGGTTTCTCTTGAATCCAAGTCCAACACTCCTTCCACTACCCAATGACACCTCCCCACAGCTGCAGCTATAAAAAATTTCAAAGAATTGGACAGCATTTATTTGGAGATCTTCTCGTGTTTTCTCCTAGGACTTACGGCAACTCCTATTTTAACCTATGTCCTGCTGAAGCAAGCACAGGCAACTCCTATTTAGCCACTTGAAGTATTCAGGCCCTAATAGATCACTAGATTTATGGCAAATACATGGCAGTCACTGATAGTAAGATGGTGGTCTTACTCCATTTGTTAGGACAGAAACCAGAGTTCTTCTTTTGCAAGATAAGGGTATCATTCTATCCCCCCTCCCCCCACTACTAAGTTTTCCCACAGAGCAAAGGCTAAATAAATGGCCAAACTGTAAAAATAAATAAATTTTTAAAAGTATTTAGAGAGTGGTGGGGCTAAAGGGTATTCTGATTGACCTTTAACCCTTATGTACCACCTGCAAATGTAAAAATGCCGATAGCAATTTTCACTTCACTGTGAGAGGTTGAAGAAAACAAAGAATAGTATTAATAGTACTATACCAGAAAATTTAATGAGGAAACCCAGGCTTGTTGTTTTTTTTTTAATAATTGACAGCTTGGGAACAAAGGTCCAGTTCTACAAATAAGGATTTTTAAAAATTAAATATCTTCCAACTACCTTTCACCCGAACTTTGGGGTCAAGATAACCTTGTTGATTCGGATTTTCTAACTAAAATAGCCAAAAAAGTCTGATTTCCAACACACACTTGAGCGTTTTGAAAATGTAAGGAAGTACTAATTTTTCCCTACCCTCCCTCTGATTTATGTTCAAGCAAAAGCTGAATGATTCCTTTCAGAGATATGAGAGTGGTCATTCTAGTCCTGTGTTTTATCATTCTACAGACAATCTTTCTGACTCGATAAGACCACTGGCCTGACTTTCACAAAGCTTGATTTATTGGTATAAATGTTCCCTGGTCCTATACAACTATGTTTAAAGTTTGTAACTTAAGAAATTATGCTTTATATTCACTGCTTCCTTTTTTTGAAAGAGAGTCTCAAGGGTAATGCTCAAGGAATCTATGTGTGGCCCTGTCCTGGTTAGCATTTTTATAATAATTTCGATAAAACTATAGTTTCATTCAATAAGTGTTTATTGAGCATCTTCTATATGCCAATCACTGGGCTAGGTTCAGGGGGTCCCAAAAGGGCAATAGTCCTCAAGGACCTTACATTCTTTTGAAAGGAAACAACATGAACAAACTATATTCAAAGTAATTTCTGATGAATGGGTGGAGGGCTCTATCAACTGAAGGGGATCAGGGTAAGGAAGGAAACAAGCATTTATTAAGCACCTACTATGTGCCAGGCACTGTGCTAAGTACTTTACAAATATTATTTCATTTGATCCTCACAACAACCATGGGTGACAGAGAGGTACCATTTTTAACCCTAATTTTCAATTAAGGAAACTGTAGGGAGGGAGGCTGTGATTTGCCCAGGGTCGCATAGCAAGTAAGTGTTTGAACCCAGATTTGAACTCAGGTCTTTCTCACTCCAGATGGGTCACTTAGCTGCCACAGTGAGGATGCCCCTGATGTGAGTCTTGAAAGAAAGTAAGGATTCTTTTGTAAGTGTGAGGTACATCTATACTCCGCAATTAATCAATGGATCAAACTCAAGGCAAATAAATCCTTAATCAATTTTAGAGGAACAAAGTGCTTTGATCATTGGATAAAGACAAATGACATCATGCAAGAAATATTTTGTGATTGCCTGAAGGCTTATATAGAACTCAGAAAGTCAGAGGACAATCATGAGTAGCATTACAATCCTGCCATGTAAAGATCAATGGAAGAAACCAAGGACAGTTAGATGGAGGCTAAGAGAAGGCAATGTGGTGTATAGTTGGTAGAGTGCTTGTGTTGCTTGTGTAGCTACTCTCATTTTCTTTCTCATTTGTTAAATGTAGATAGTAATAGTAGTCCAGCTAGGTGGTGCAGTGGATAGAGTGTCGGGCCTAGAGTCAGGAAGACTCATCTTCCTGAGTTCAAATCTAGCCTCAGTCACTAGCTGTGTGACCCTGGGTAAGTCACTTAACCTTGTTGGCCTCAGTTCCCTTATCTGTAAAATGAGCTAGAGAAGGAAATTACAAATATATTTTTGCTAAGAAAACCCCAAATGAGGCAGCTAGATGGCACAGTGGATAGAGCTCCAGCCTTGGAGTCAGGAAGACCTAAGCTCAAATTCGGCCTCAAACACTTGACACTTACTAGCTGTGTGACCCTGGGCTAGTCAGTTAAGACTGACTCACCAAAAAAAAAAAGAAGAAAGAAAAGAAAACCCCAAATGGGGTCAGGAAGAGACTGAAACAATTGAACAACAGGGTCGTTGTAAGGATGAAATGAGGTAATACTTGCGATTTGCAAACATTAGAATGCTACAAAAGTGCTATTAATATGATTATTTTTAAGTATTTAGAAGGAATGGTGAAGAAGGATTAGACTTGCTCTGCTTAGTCCCAAAGGAAACTTGGGACTAAGTAAGTAGACATTGCAAAATGGCGGATTTAGGCTTGATGTCAGGAAAAACAACAGAACCATTCTAAAGTGGAAGGGGCTGCCACAGGAGGTAACTTTGCTAGCCGTCTTCAGTCGGTGGCTGGATGCTCACTTACTGGGGACATTATAGCTAATTTTCAGTAAGGTATGGGTCCGACCAGATGATCTCAGTCAACTCTTCCAGCTGAGGGACCATGAAAAATCTCTGTGAAGTTCATTTGTCAAAATAATAAAATAGTAGCAGAAAGAGCGTTGCATCTTGTTCTTTTGAAAGATTTCTGAATTAATGTCCAATAGATAAAGAGAAAGTGATTAAAAAGATGTATAGATTAGTTTTCATTTTATGCAAGTTTTGGTGGCTGGCACTTATGTGCTGTTTGCATTAGGTAAGTGCTAACTAGGATTAAAATAGAGAAGTAGGTAGAGTTACAGTTCATGACTTCACTGAGGAAGAAATTAGAGACTGGCACAGTGTCCTGCTGGGTATGCAAACCAGGTCACCTCAATGGGCAGGCACTTAACAGTTTACAAATGATTTACTGGCAGCAGAGTCAGTGATCCTGAAATTTCTACCTCTATCTGAGAGGCAGAAGTAGAAGGAAGTCTTTACCTGCACTGGGGAGACCTAGGTTTGAGTGCTAGTTTGTAATTCACTAGCTCTGTGAGTGTTGGTTAATTCACTGAATTTCTCTGAGCCTAAATTTCATACAATCATTGAAAGAAAGATTTAGAGCTAGAACAGACCTTAGACACCACTGAATCCAACTACCTCATTTTACAGATGAGGATACTGAGGCTAAGAGTCCAGAATTGCCCAGAGCCATACTAGAGGGCAAGCATCTGAGAAAGAATTTGAACCCAGGTCTTCTGACTCGAAATCCAGTGCCTTATCTATTATACTAAACTGTCTCTTTCCTCGATTCTGAAATAGGTATAATATTTGTACTAGTAACCTGAGATAGTTGTTGAACAGATTCACTCATTTATTTAGCAGGCATTTATTAAATGTTTACTATGTGAAGATCAGTAAGGTAGATATGTACAAAGTTTAGGTAAGGCATGTTCTCTGCCCTAATGGAGTCAACATTCTAATAGCAGAATATGACATGCAGATGACATGGATACCCAGTATTACATAATAACAAATTACTCCAAGAGGTCCATCATTCTCAACAGAAAAGCCTTCTTGACAGAGGTGGCATTTGAGTGAGGTTTGAAAGAATAGATGAAGATGGAACAGGTAAAAGGGGGAAGAGTATAAGCAAAGGCAAGGAAGGAAGGAAAGAAGCACAGAGCATGGGTGAAGAAAAGAGGAGTCCAATATGGCTGGAGCATAGCTACACAGAAGAGAATAATGTGATAAAGCTAGAAAGAAACAGTGGCCCAAAATGTGAATGGATGACTTTGAAAGCCTGGCAAAAGGAGTTTAAAATTTACTAGATAGATAATAGGGAGATACTGAAATTTTTTAAGTGAAAATCTGATGGACATATCCATCAGATGCATGCTTTGGGGTGGGGAGGGAAAACAGTCCAGTACTGTGACTTTAGGGCTCTTCCGCCACCATTACAGATCAGTAACTCCTCGGTAACTTTTAGTCTTAGAGTTGCCTGAGGCCCTGAAAGGTCAAGCAACTTGCCAGTGGTCACATAGCTGGTACATAGTAGAGACAGACTTGAACCCAGGTTTTGCCACCTCCCAGGTTGGCCTCTTATCTACTATGCTATGATTTCTCTCATTGTTATTTTTTATTTTTATCTTTAAGGCATTCTACACACCTTAATTCATGTAAATAACATTCCTAGGTAAAGCCAAAAAGTATTATCCATATTTTATACAGATTAGCTCCTTGCCTAAAGCCCCTCAAAAAGATGCTGGCTCTTAAACTGCTTGCATCTGCTAGTATACACTACTTGCTTCCAAGATTAACTCTAATACATTTTTGTTGTTCAATCCATCTCTGAGTCTCCATGACCCCATTTTGGGGTTTTTGTGGCAAAGATACTGAAGTGGTTTGCCATTTCCTTCTCCAGTTCATTTTACAAATGAGAAACTGAGGCATACAGGATTAAGTAACTTACCCAGGGTCACACAGCTAATAAGTATCTGAGGCCAGATTTGAACTTATAAAGTTGAGTCATCCTGATTCCAAGCCCAATGCTCTATCCACTCTGTCACCTAGCTGCCCAACTCTAATGTATAGAGTCTGCCTATTTGGCACTTGAAGGGATAGAAAATGGAAGTATTAAAGAAAATTTTCTATGCAATATTTTCAAAAAGTTTTATTTGCAAATAAATACAATTTCTTCCTTGGGTAAGAGTTTGCCTCAAAAGTCCCCTCTAATCCTGAAATTCTATGATACCAACATAATTCATTTAAAAAATTTTATTGTCTAGTCTTATAAAGAGTTATTTTACTTTGTTCTTTACTAATATATCAATCTCATTTTTCATTATTATACCCTAGAATAAAAATTTTATTGGCAAATTTTATTATTTACATATTTCTGAGAAATACATTTTTCCAACTCTTTTCTCTACTTATTTGTAAGCTAAATGTATAGTTATCTGAGCACCAAATAAAAACAATAAAATTTCAGAACTGATAGAAGAAAAATTCTAATCAACCCCCAATTTTTACAAATGAAGGAACTCAGGTCCTGAGAGTGATTATATGAGGCCACATAGTGAAAGAGCCACTGTAGGACCCAGGTTCCCAGAATCTGAAATTTTAAAATTCACTCTATAAAGTGGGAATAAGAGTTATAAAACCTAAACCTTAAGGATCAACTTTTGTCATATCCTCTGTGACAAATATAAGTAAAACTATTATAAATATCCTCTCATAGTTTCCATTGACTACAACATACATCAAAGATATATTACTACTTTTTCCCTAAGGCACCTCAGAATTTATGAGGGGAGGGAAATGTGTACAGACTAAAATGGAGACAGGTTCCATGAAAAATGAGTTCTATTCTCTGAAATTAAAAAAAAAAAGTTCTGTCATACACACACACAAAGATAATGGAAAAATTCCTATACAAACAAGAGTTCAATTGTGAAAACCAGCATGAATGGAAAGAAGGACTTAGGGAAACTTGAAAGTAGAATTTGTTTTAACCCAAGACCGAGAACTAGTTTCAGGTTTGCATGAACTGGGTTCAATCTTATTGGATTCTCAATGATCATTTTATATGAATTTTGTATGAATTCATGTCATGTGAGGAACTCAGAATTTTTAGCTCAGGAAGAGAACACATCTCTATAAAAGTCTTCAGACAGACATGGTTTGTGACTACAAAAGACTGGAAACAATATATGTATCCAATGATTGAGGAATGGCTCTTTTTTAATTGTGGTATATGAATGGAATAGAATGCCATTAGAAATGTAAACATGAAGAAGAAATATGGGATAACATGAACTAATGCAGAGTGAAGAAAGCTGAACCAAAACAACATATACTCTGACTGTAAGTGTATCAGTAATAATAACAACAAAGAAGTGAAGGAAGATACAAGGAAGAAAATTTCAGAAGAGAATGAACAGGACCTCTAAAATTACCTTATTAATGTTAATATACACTTTGAAAAACAAAATAATGGAAATTTACTGATTATATACAATCTTGATCACTTTTTTTGTATTTAAGTATCTTATGGATGTTTGCTACATTTATAATTTAAAAAAAAATAATTCTCCCTGTCTCACCGTCCCCCTTCTTCCTCCCAAAACAAGAAACAAAAAAGGACTCTAATCTAACAAGGTGCTTTTTATTCACACATAAAAATCATATAAGATTTCTTGATTGATACAACTGCAGAGACAAAACTTTGTACAGTCGTTCTCAGAGTATTACTATCATTCAAGGTACAAACTAGAGAGTTAAGGAGAAAATAAGTAAGAATAAAACATGCAAACAATGGTCAAAGCATTTTTTTTCATATTAATCCTTGGTATATATTTGTTTTCTTCAAGAATACAAGCTCATTAAGTGTATAGAACATTTTTCATTTTTATCTTTATGTCCCCAGCATCCCTTGTATCTGGTGCTTAATAAATGTTTGTTGAATTGTATTTTCAGACTGCGTAAGACATACACATAATAAATATGAGAGATGAAAAAAAGGTAGTATTTTAGATCCAAGAAAACAGGATCTTTACTGATTAGGGGAGATTAGACAAAGCTTTATTGAAGGGTCAGCATCTGAGCTAGACCACAATAGACAATGGTGGGGAGGAAATCCAGACGTGAATTGGGGGGTGGAAGAAAGTGAGGTAACCAAATGAGCTCCCCTGATCAACCAACCTTCTTTGTAGCGGGACTTGTATATTGCTTAAATAATATTATACCAGAATTTAGCACTAGAGTGGAGCAGTTGGATTTCTTGGCAGCATCAGCTTTGAGTTTGCCTCTATGATAACGTTAAAATCAATAGATCAGAGATCTGACCTGCTAGAGCAAGAGTTCTTAGCCTTTTTTGAGTCATGGAACCCTTTGGCAATTTGGTGAAGCCTTTGGACTCCTCAGAATAAAATGCATAAAACGAAATGCATGGGATTACAAAGGAAACTAATTGTATTGATATACAGTTATCAAAATGGAAAATTAACAACAACCACAGCAAAAAACAAGTTCACAGGCCTCAGGTTAAGAAAAAAAAAACAAACCCTCATACACATGACCTCATTACTGGCAAAGCAGGAAGGGGATTTCTCCCTCTCCTCTCCTCAATTCAGGAGTTTTTTTGTGGTGACGTGGGGCAAAGGCACGTTCAATTGAATTCACTAAACATTTATTAAGTGCCTGCTATGTGCCGGGCATTGTGCTAAGCACTGGGGTTACGAATAAGAAAATGAAAGACAGTCCCTACCCTCCAGGAACTAACAATCTAATGGGCGAAGGCAACAAACAACAGGAAGCTGAAAAGCTGGGGGTAGGGGGCTAAAAAGGGGGATCAGGGGGTACTTGGGATGGGGACCTGATGTTCTGTGGTGTCCACTAGAAACCAAGCACAGCTGCTGGTGAAAAAAGGGGAAGAACCACATGCCACAGCTAGACATGTGCTTAACCACACAGCCCAAGAGGAGTGTTGTAAGCGTGGATATATTCTCAGCCCAAAGGATGATAGCAATTGCAGGAGGGGCAGGGTAAGGAGGGGGATGGGAGTGGAGAAGCTACCAAGAGTTCCTCAAAAAGCAATACATGGATCTTGGCTGCCTAGGAAATCAAGATCCATGTATTTCTTTTTGAGGAACTCAGTACTCCTCCCAGATGCTGCCATCCCTTGGGATGACATTATATACTATATGTGACATATATATTATACATACACATATATAATACATGTATAGCCTTCTAACCAGAGAAAGATTTCTTGGGCAAAACAAAAATAGCAAATATAATTTTAGGCTAACTTAGGCGAGGCATAGTGTCCAGAACTTAGGAAGTTTATAGTCTTTTTGCATTCTGCCCTGTTTGGATCACATCCAGAAGATTCTGCTCAGTTCTAGGTACTATATTTTAGGAAGATCACTGAAAAGCTAGAAGGGGTCCAGAGAAGAAGAATCAGTATAGTAGCAATCATGCCATGTGATGACTAGTTGAAGGGACAAGAAATATTCGGCTCGAAGAAAGGAATTTATCAGATTGTAAATTTAGACCCAGAAGGTACTTTGGAGATCATCTAATCCAACCCTTCATTTTGCAGGTGAGAAAAGCAAGACCCAGCAAGGATAAATGAATTAACCAATAATCACACAATCAAAAAGTATCAGAGCCAGGATCTGAATCCAGTTCCTCTGATTCCAAATCCATCACTTTTTCTTCTGTACTCCATGAAGAACTGACATGTGGAAAAGAGGTCGAGTGTGTCTTGTTTGGGTCAAGAACACAGTACTAAGAACAATGTCTGAAGGTTGCAAAAATACAGGTGTAGACTCAACGTAAGGAAAAAGAACAATTAAAGCTATCTACAAGTGGAATGGGCCTCAAGAGGTAGTGAGTTCCCTCTCTCTAGAAGTCTTAAAACAAAAGCTAGACAATCATTTGTTCAGCATTCTGTAGAAAGGCTCTTTAAAGAAAAGTCTTTGTTAATATAAACAACATGAACATTTTAATATACAAACAACAGAAAAAGAGGACTACACATAAAACTGTGAACTTCTGTTCATTTTTAAAATGTTAAATTGAACATGATAGTAACAAAATTGTCCTATTTGTCTTTGTCCCCTTTTCATCTTCCGTCTGCTATCTTCTGTATATTTTTCAAATATTTCACTAATACTTTCCTTTTTTCCCCTTTTTTGTATCACTTTTACTAGCTATCCATTTTGTACTTCTACAACTATCTCTCACCTAAATAAAAGTCATCCCCTGTAACAAATAAGTGTAGTCAAACAAAACAGTTTCACACTTCCAAACATATGAACAATTCTTCACCTTTAATCCATCATTTCCCTGACAAGAGATGGGAAGCATGCTTTATCATCAGTCTTAAGTCATAAATTCTCATTGCGTTGATCTGAGCTCTGAAGTCTTTCAAGGTTGTTTTCCTTTATATTACTGTAGTCATTATGTAAAATTTTCTCTTAGTTCTGCTCAATTGACTCTGCATCAGTTCCTGAAAGTCTTTTCTAAGTTCTTCTGAACCTGCATATTAGTTAACTCTTAGGCTCAATAGTACTCCATTATATTCATATGCTATAAATTTACTCAGTCATTTGCTAATTGATGAGTATCCAGTTTGTTTCCTGTTCTTTAGTACAACATCTAATATTGCTACATTTATACATACTCTTTTCCTCTGTCTTTGACATCTGCTGCTTCTTTCTTCACTCAACCCAAACCTACAGGTTGTTTTTTATATTTTCTTTCCCTTCTTTTACTCCCTCCCTTTATCATCTGCCTTCTAAAACTGAAGTTTCTTTTGCTTGTGATTATTCTATCTCCAACTCTTACCTAGGAAGAGTCCATTCTCAATAGTAACTACAATTTCAAACAAGTCCATGAAAATTATGGAAGCCAACTTCCCATGCATGTTCACCATTCCAAAATTTTTCTCTTTATTGCTTCCTACAATGAAGTGTCCTCTTTGTTTGTGCCTCCTAAAGATTATCTGGTACCAATTCAGTAAGTCCCTTACATAAATACAATGTCACTTAGCCTCTGTTCACCTCAGTTTCCTCATATATAAAATGAGGATAAAAATAGCACCTTCCTCTCAAAGTTGTTATGAGGATAAAATAAGATAATATTTGTGAATCAATTTGCAAACCTTAAAGTGCCACATAAATGCTAGCAATTAATATTATTATCATTATTAGATAAGCACCAGCACTTTAGAAGCACAAAAGTCAAACTTCCCATATTAGCCTCAATATCAATTTTTGTAAAAGATTCAGTAGTAGATTAGTGTGGATCAGTACCTTAACATTCAACTATGTAAAAATCATCTCAAAAGGAATTTATCTGTCTTGTAAAGGAAACCCAATGGAAAAACTGACTCTACAATTATATCGTAAAACAATAGAAAGAAAAATAAATTGCCAATTCAATCCCTAAAACTATAGTAGCCAATAACAAAAGGCTCAAATATAGAATCTCTCCAGAGGATCCCATATATGCAAAGGGTCCAATATTTATCCTGGATAAGCCTCTAAAATAGCAAAGACCTCTGAACCTGCATGAACAATAGGAATTAATGCAAAGCCAAAACAATAGCAATAACAATAATAATGATGATGATGATTTTTAAAATTTAAGAAGCCAGACCTAGAGGAATAGAATATACCTTATGATGATATGATGAAAAAATGAGAATGAACAAAGAATTCTAATGGAGACTTTGAGGAAATGACTGAAATAGTGTTATAATACTTTATTTAAAATTAATTAATGCATATATTCCTATGCAAGAGGCATTTCCCTAATGAGACTTCACCAAAAGCTGGAGTCTGGGGGCTCAGAAAGAGACATCAAAATGTAAAGAGGAGAGGAAAGCAGGGACTAGAAGTAGAGGCCACTTTCTTAGGTCACCACTGCTGCCACCATCAGAAGCATTTCTCCCCTGTTCAGCTCTCAACTCTGAAATCAGTGTTTCCGTCTTCCTCTTGCCACTCCTTGAAATTCTGCCACACCAGCTCATCTGCCCCAGTTTTCCTAGAGCTTATTTAGATATCCCCTTCCCCTGACCCAGCTATGGGAGAGAATGATGTGGACAACAAACTCCTGGATTATAAAAATGATGAAGTGGAGATAGCAGCTGAGAGGGAGGGAGCTGAGGCCCATTCAAAGGATAGTGTGGAAGGTTTCTACATCTTCCTCCAGAAGTCTGGCTTCCATGACTTCCCACTTAAGCCAGAGCTATTCTAGGCTATCCTAGATTGTGGCTTTGAGCATCTGAAGTTCAGCATGAGTGTATCCCTCAGGCCATCCTGGAAATAGATGTCTCATACTAGACCAAATCAGGCATAGGAAAGACAGCTGTGTTTGTGCTAGCCATGCTACAGTAATCTCTGCCAGTCACTGGTCAGATTTCTCTGCTAGTGATATATCACACTCAGGAACTGACCTTTCAGATTAGCAAGGAATATGAGCATTTCTCCAAATACATGCCCAATGTCAAGGTGGTATTGGTTTTTAGTAATCTATCAATAATGAAGGATGAGAGAGGTGGTGCTGAGGAAGAACTGCCCATATATTGTTATGGAGTTATTGTTGTTGTATCCAACTCTTTGTGACCCCATTTGGTGTTTTCTTGGCAAAGATACTAGAGTGCTTTGCCATTTCATTCTCCAGTTCATCTTACAGATGAGGAACTGAGGCAAACAGGGTTAAATGACTTGCCTGGGGTCACACAGCTAGTAAGTGTCTGAGACCAGATTTGAACTCAGGAAGACGAGTCTTCCTGACTCCAGGCCTGGAGCTCTATCCACAGAACCAGCAAGCTGCACTTCATTGTCATGGGGACCCCGGCCCAAAATAAAAATCTCATTCTCAAAAAAGATTTTATCCTGAATAAGTATAACAAAATGTTCAACCATTGTGAAATGTATAAGAGTATCCGGGAAATTTTCCACATAACCTAACAAGAAAAGTTTTTCATGATATTGAATGCCACCCAGAACAAAAAGATCTGCCATGAGTTCATGAAAGATTCAATGGAGATCTTCATAAATGATGAGACAGAGTAGAACCTACGTGGGCTGCAACAGTATTATGTAAACTGAAGGATGATGAGAAGAATTAAAAACTCTTCGACTTTCTGGATATTCTTAAGTTCAACCAGGTAGAGCTCTCTGTGAAATTTGTACAGCACTGCATCCAACTGGCCCAGCTTCCAGTAAAACAGAACTTCCCAGCCATTATTACCCATTGTAGGATGTCCCAAAGGGAGAGGTTGTCCCAGTATCAGCAGCTCAAGGATTTCCAGGGCCATATTCTTATGGTCGCTATCCTGTTTGACCAGAGCATAGATAATGAGTGAGTGAACAATGGCCTCAACTATACCATGCCAGCGTGATGAGGGCAGATTGGTTTAGTACAAAGGGTTTGGCCATGATATTTGTGTTAGATGAAAATGATGCCAAAATCCTCAAAGATATCTAGGATCATTTCAAGGTCAACATCAGTGAATTATTGTTGTTGTTGTTGTTGTTGTTGGTCCTCAGAGAGGACCAATGACATCAGAAGGATGATGTCTTGATTTGCAAGTGAATTTCTTCAGTGAACTGTCTGACGAAATGGACATTTCTTCCTACATCGAGGACTTTCTTTGGAGTATGATATACCCTTTCCCTCCCCAGGAGCTAAACACCTTGGCACTAAAGTACAGGAGATACTATTGCTACCTACCCCAGGCTCCCAACCTCAAAGACCTCGTTCATGTCATCCTCAAAACTCCTTTCTTGATTTGCCCTGTTGGATTTGTTTTTAATAAAACTAAAAATGAAACAACAAAACGGAAACATAAAGCAGAAGACTGGCAGATATAAAATAAATATCCCTACCCTGGAAAGAGTCTGAGGCTTGAATAGCTAAATTACATATGAAGAGGCCAACCAGAAAATAATTTGTCTCTAGCCGACAGATTACATTTATACTTTTGTCCCTAGACACTTACATATGATCCCCAGAGGAGTAGGGAGGTGGTCCTAACTAAATTGAAAGTAATCGCCTTAAGGCAAGTGCAGTGCCTTACTGAGAAAAGGAACATTTGATGCTGAAGGATTGTCTTGCTGGAGAAACTAGATCTCTCCCATATCCTGCCTGGAGAAGACAAATATCAGAGCTGAGGATCTCTGGGAATTAAAGACTTATGCTGTTTCTAAGCTAAAAGTTGTTGCCCTAGCAGAAAGAACTTTTTAGCTAAAAGCGGCATCCTGGCTGAAGAGATTGGTAGTAGTACCACCCAGCCAAACCAGTAGAAAAGACTTCACGGAGCTACGTACCTAAGAGCAAGCTGGAATAGTTCACACAGTTGCCACATCCAGCAGAGACACCATGCCCTCAGAAGAGCCTAGAAGCTGAGCAACCTGTTTGACCCAGGCAGGCAGCAATAGAAGAGCAGTGGAACCTCCTGGCTGGCAGCCTTTTCCCGGTCCAGAAGCAGCTAATCCTGCTTGACCACCACAGGGGCTGAATGATCTGCTTGACACAGCCCAGCCGTGGACTTGCTCACCAACCTAAGCCACCACACCTTGCAAAAGAGGCAACACAGCTGTATCACCAGTGCTGCAACCTACAATGAACATTATGAGGACTTTTTGGAGAAAGAAAGAGTAGCAAGGCTCATAGTTGTAGGGTTGTGAGTTGCCTGAGTGATGTGTGTCCCTTACACATGTACCCCACTACCGCTGCAGTCTAAGATTATGCCTCTTGTTCCCCTCATGAACTCTGTGTGAATTTGTGGCACGATGTACCCATGTTGTTGGGGGGAGGGGTGTGAGAAATACTTTGTAATTATTGTTCTTGCTATATTGTTATTTTTTTAAAAGTATTTTCTAAAGAACTATCTGGCTCTACTGGTTAATTGATAATAGGAAACACATTCGTGTGGCCCCCATGAACTATTGTTCAAGAGGATATTCATTCACCCTCAAGATTATCCTTAGAATCCTGAAAGTACTAGCAATCACCCTTTTAGGGACCAAACCTGCTAGTGCCTTTGAAAGTTAAGCAAAGTGAGACTTGAGGGAGGTATTGCATATACAAAAGCATTCTAATTCATAAATAAATGAATGTTATTATCAACAATGATAATGAGAATAGATCATTAAAATAAGGAAGTCCACTTAATATAGATATATAGAGATATTTTTTAAATCTAGATAGAGTAGGCTGGCTCTTTAATTAGTTTTATCATTATCAACCCATTCTGCTTTTGATTTTCTAAGTTAGTTTGTCAGTGAGATTAAATTCATTGTGATAACCAAAATAGATGTCAGGATGGTTATCTGAGCCATAGCTAGAGTTGGAATAGAATGACTATTAAGTTAGTATAGAAAATAATAAAGGCATCTGCCCTTCTTTACTTGTAATCAAGTTCAATCTTTATTATCTAGATACTGAAAATACAGAAAAGAGCATGCCTCAGAGGACTGAGTCAGAAATTGCAATAAGGCATGACCTCTATTAGTGAGAGCATTATTTTATTAGTCTGCATGACAACAGCTGCATCTGCAGAGGTAGAAAAATGAGGTACTAGGAAAGAATCACAAGTAGTGTAGTGGAATGGAAAATCTTTAGTTGAGATTCTGTCTGGATATAGAATGCTAGTTTTTCATTTAATTCTATCTTAGAAGGAATGTATTCAAAGAGATCAAAAAAAGAAAGAAAAAGTTCATATATATAAAAATATTTACAGCAGCTCTTTTTGCTCTAGCAAAGAACTGGAAATGAAGAGAATGTCCATCAATTGTGGAATGAATGGTATATGTATGTCATGAAATATAGCTGTGCTCTAAGAAATGATGCTAGGGATGAGTTCAGTGAAACCTGAATGAACTGATGTATGAACTGATGGAGACTGAAGTGAGCAAGAACCAAAAACACAATTTATATAATAACAACATTGTAAAGACAAACAGTCTTTAAAGACTTAAGAACTCTAATCAATCAAATGACCAACCATGATACCGCAGGACTGATAAAGAATGCCAACCACCTTGCAAAAGGTGATAGACTCAAGATGCAGATATAATTTTGTAGACCAAGATACATTTTTGAAGATGGCAAATGTAAGATTTTTTCTTGCTTGATCTGTTTCTCTTTTTTTTTCCAGTCGGAGTAGGGGAAAGGTGAGAAGGAGAGAAAATACAATTACTTTTAATTGAAAAGAAGGAATTTTTTTTAAAATAAAGGTCTTCTTCATATTGAATTGAAAGCTGCCTCCGCAGACCTTCCACCTACTCTCATCCTCCTTCTGCACTCTAGAATCAAGAAGAATAAGTTTAAATCCTTTCAGAAGAAAATCCTTCAAGACTGTAAAAAGAGTGATCAAATACCTCCTTAGTGCTATCTTCTTCAGGCTAAATATCACCAGTTCTTTCAACAACTGGTCCAAACGTGTTGTAATTTTAAATCCCTCTACAATTCTAGTACCTTTCTTATGTGTACACTCCTGACAAGAGATTTTGGCAGAAATGACAGAATCAGTCAGGAAGAATAATTCTAACCTTTCTAGGCTAAGCCTGAGGTGGAAAGTGTTAATGGAAGCAGCTGTGGGATTCTTAAGGCCAGTACTAAGGAAAAGTGGATCTTCAGGCTGACCAATTGATTCTAGCAGAATTTAAATTAAATTAAATTTAAATTTAATTAAATCCAGAAATTAAAAGATAATATAGACCTCTCTTTAAAGCAAAAGGGGATAATGAGGAGAAATCTTTAAATGCATATGGCTGGGTACCACTAGCTATAAACTGTGAAATAAATCTGATAGTACAGAGTTATAAATGAATAATCCTATGAAGGCAGAAAATTGAACCAAACTGATTAAGGAAGTCATTATTGCAGTTCCCTGGCACCACGTCTTACCTGGTGACAATATCATAACATAACATGATGGAAGAGGTAAAAGTTTGAGGTGGCGTCAGTAAAGCCTCTACTAGACTTACCTCAAAATTCTTTAAAACTCTGCCTCCTTGCTTCTCTGGCTTCTTTCAAGTCCCAGATAAAATCCTACCTGTTATAGGAAGTCTTTTCAGGTCCTTCTTAATTCTAGTGTCTTCCTTCTTTTAAGTATTCCCTATTTATCCTATATGTATCTTTTTTATACGTAGTTATTTCCATATTATGTCCTCCATCATATGGTGGACTCCTTGAGGGCAGAGACTGCTACTTTCTGTAACCCTAGTGCTTAGTACAGTGCCTGGCACATAGTAGGTGCTTAATAAATGCTCATTGATTGAGTCACTGACAAAATTTTTTAAAAATAGCAAGAAACAATTACAGTTACTCAAAAAGAATTAGTCCTCTGTGTCAGGCACTTGTTGCTAAATCTCTTGAGTGTGTGAGAGGGTAGATGGCTTAGGCTTTGAGACCTATGTTAAGTGCTACCACTGGTTTCCTATTGATATGGCTCCATTTAGACAACATCCTCTCCTTCCCTGCCTTTATTATTCAGCCATCAGGGCTTGTTTCTTACTTGTGATTATATGAATCTTCTTATTCTTATTCTTTGCACCAGCTTCATTTTTAAAATAGGAACCAGATACTTCTCTTTTGTAGTTAACTCTCCATTGACCACAGAACCCCTTAGCTGCCTCTACTTCAGGTTTATTTACAACAGGCACCCAGAATAATCTCATTACTGATTATCTTGAACTCTGCATTGATCTTTGTAAGAGTAACAGCTGACCTTTGTATATTGCCTTACAGATATTGCTATTTTAACCTCACAACATCCCTGTGAGGTTGGTACTACAGACACTATTATCCACATTTGAAGTGACAGCCATGTTACGTGATTTGTCCATAGTTGCACAGTTTATAAGCATCTAAGGCTAGAGTCAAGTGGCAGTGTTATTGTCCTCGAGTTTAGCACTCTCCACTAGGACACACTCTCCCTAATCGTGCTTAATCTACTAACTTGTTATTTCACATTCTCATTTTATCCTTTTTGACGTTATGGCTGGACAATTTATGAAACGCCAAGATTTTAAAGATTTTTGGAACAAGTTTTCCTCCATGATACAATCTTGAGAGAAGACAAAACAAGGACAAATTAGGGAGGAGAAGCTGAAATCTGAGTCAGGACTTTGCTTAATGCCCTAACCATTTAGAAATGAATTCTCAGATCATCAGAAATATGCATATTCACATGTGAACACACCAAGGAACTGGGCTTTCGGTCATTGAAAGACTATAGTTTATAGTGTAATTTACAGTTGCGTAAGGCTCATCACAAAGCTAGAAAGTGTCAGAGGTGGGATTTAAATCCTGGTCTTCTTTATTCAACTCCAGAATTCTATCAGTAACCTCTTTGCTTGAGCTTATGTAGGAACAAAAACACCTAAGTGAATTTTTAGTTTCCTTGACTCTGTGACACTCTGATTTTTACCTCCTCCATTGATAAAGATAAACAATAGTTGATTCTGTGAATAGAAGGAGTGGAGAACAAATCTGGAATCCTCTTTTATTCAATGATATTCAAATATTGTTGTGACGACAACAGCCTTTTTTTTCCCCCTCAGTTATTTGTGTCCAAAACTGAACTGCAGTTTTCTCTGGAGGTCAAGACAGCCAGGTAGGGAATATTGACTAGTTATCATAATTATTACTAGAAATCATAATTATTAGGGATTTATAGTCAAAATACATATGACAAATGCTATTACGGGTTCTCATAGGTTCACAGAATCTCAGAGTTGGAAGTAATCTCAGACGCCATCTAATCCAACTTCTATTTAGCCAGGAAGCCCTCCTTCAATAGCCTTGACAAGTGGTCATCCTACTTCCAAACAGACTGCATTGAAAGGAATTCCACTAACTACCAAGGCAGATCTTTATACTTTGGGATTCCCTTCATTGTTGCTGTTTTCTTTTGTTTTAAAAAATCATTTTTTTTGACTTGAGACCCAAAATAAAATGCTTTAATATGAGAGTTAGAGTACAAAAAGTATAGGTAAGGTACAGTTATGTTCTATCATATCACCAAACCATCACACACATAAATAATAGAAAACCCATCAAAGCCTTTTCATATACACTTTGACAGTCAATCTGTCTAATCACCAGTAATAAATACTGCTGTATGTTTTTAAAATGTAATCCAGCCTCCAATTGGACTTCAATGAAATTAATCTCCCTCCCTCCCAAGGCAGTTCTTTAGACTTTGGGATACCCTTCATTTTTAGAAAGTGTTTCCTTGCATTAAATGGGAATCTGCCTCTCTGCTTCTATTCCTGCCATACAGGACCAAGGTGAATAAATTCTAGGAGAATACTTCAAATACTCTAAAATAGTTATCATGCCCTTTCACCTCCCCCACAACACATCCCCAAACTTTCTCTTCTTTCGGCAATATTGTCCTAGTTTCTTAAACTGATTCTCATGTAGCACGGTCTCCAGTACCCTCAACATTCCGGTCACCCTCAAAGCATTTCTGTTTGTCTGTCCTTAGTAAAATACGATGACTAAAATTGAAAACAGTAGGCAAGATGTCACTGCACTGTATAGTAGTATTATCATTCTTCTTGTTCTACACTCCATTCCCCTCTGAATGTGACCAAAAGTTATTTTAGCTTTTTTATCTGCGTGCAGTGTTAAACTACTGACTCATGTTGAGCTTGTGATCCATTAAATCCCCCAACTCCTAGGAGTTCACCTGAACTGTTATCTAGATAAGCAGTTCCTTCTCAGTATTTGTGTATTTGGTTCCTTGAACACAAGTAGAGGAATTTACATTTATTCCAATTAAATTTCATTTTATTAGATTCAGTCTATCTTTCTAGCCTATTACGATCTCTCTTCAATTGTCCTAAAAGAAGTAACATCCTTTACACCATTTCTACATGGTACTTTCTTGTTTGTAATACGTTGTAAACTATTTATACCACATATCTCCACTGCCCTTTGGGTGACCATCAATTTCAGTTCTCTAGAGAATGTAATATCCTGTGACTTCTAGCGATACTGCAGATAAATGTAAAAGTAACATCATATGGTATTTATCCAGTGGGGTTTTTTAAAGAATTTTTTGTCATAAGGCAGAAGAAAGGAAGGATGTGACGATGAGAACAAGTGCTGGTTGAATCTTCCTTTGCATATGTTGTACAAACAATAACAACGGCTTCCCCCATGAAGAACAGTGATTCATCTAAGCAAAGGAAGTTCAGGGACTGGGTGCAACACCCTTAGGTAAGCACTTTTTAGAAGTTCAGAATCATTGTCACAACTGGTCAGAGAGAATGAGGATTGGGACTAGCAGAGGAAGGTGCTATTTAAATTAACAATGCTCTCCTGGAAATTTCTTTGTCATTTTTCTCATGGAAGATTAATCCAAAAAGAAAGTGGAAATAGCCTCTAGGGCAAAGGTTCTTAATCAGGGGTCCATGAATTTGGTTTTGGTTTTTGATATTTTGATAAGTATATTTCAATAAAATTGATTTCCTTCATAGTTCTATATGTTTTGTTTTATGCATGTAAAACATAATGTTGAGAAAGGATCCGTAGGTTTTCACTAGACTGCCAAAAGAGTTCATGACACAGAAAAGGTTAATTCTAGGGTAACAGAAGCAGCTACATGGCTTAGTGGATAGAATGCTAAGCCTGGAGTCAGGAAGACCTGCCTTAGGTACTTACTAACTAGGTGAAGCTGGGCAAGTCACTTAACCTCTGTTTGCCTCAGTTTTCTCCAAATGGGGATAACATTATCACTTACTTCCAAGGATTGTTGAGATAACATTTGTAAAGCACTGAGCACAGAGCCTGGGACATAGTAGGCATGTAATAAATACTTCTTTCCTTTCTTCATAACAGCTTGTCATTTGACAAGCGTAAATCGTACCATAAAAACAGTGGGCCTAAGACCTAAAGGCCAATTGTATTTCAGGGGGATCAAACAAGTATAAATGACACCCCCTTTTTAGCCTCAGTATTGGCAGCAGCAGTTTCTGTCTCAGGCTTAGCCTAAACACAGCACTCACCTCATCATAAATCACCTATCAGTGTTTCTAGTGCAAAAATCAAGTTGCACTATTGGGTTATGTTCTTAGCCCAGCTCAGTGGGTTCACACCAGTTTTCAAAGCTCTGCCAATCATCTGACTGCCCTTCCAGTAAAGACCACTCGAAAGTAACTAATAACATTATATACTATAGCTGAAGGATTGACAGGAGGGCAGGACCTAGGGTAGGGAAGTTGTATCTGTGTACTAATCTCAGAACACAGTTCATAGGCACCATTAGATTAGTTCCACCTATTCCTGGTTATTATTTCTGCTTTGGTTCATTGAGATCACCTAGTCTACTGACAATGAACCTGGGCAAACCCTAAATTACAGTAGTATTCTCTGGCAGGACCATAGAACATTACTTCTACAACATGGGAGACCTACCCTTTCCCACCTTGATGAGTATTTCATCATCCTGCTCATAATCAGAAGTTTCCATCACTGGCTTAGGACAGGGTTGTCTCATTATCCGTGCTCTATGGAGGGCAAAATCCCTTTGTGGGATCTTACTAGCTCTCCTGATAAGCCTATGTTAGTTGAGGTGCTGACATATCAGATATCTGTGATGAGATTTGGCTCAGACTCAAGGCTTCCCATATGATGTATGTTGTCTGTGTTGTGAAGCCTTGCCTGATCAGTGAATACCAGCAGATGGCTTTTGCCATGCCATCAGTCAGCTAACCAAGAAGATGGCCCACCCTTTCCAATTCCCTCAAGTCCCAACTGCGTACAAATTCTCAAACAAGCAAAAGTTATAATTTAAACTAATGTAGTGATAGGAGAGAAAGAAAATAGGCCCTACATGTATAGTGAGGTCTGCTGTGATCCTGGCTCGAAGGGAGGCAGAATAGACATCTCTAGCCTCTTCTCCACCACCACCACCCCCACCTTCTCAGAGGAAAACTCAATCCTGCCAGAAGAGAGAAGCAAGAGGTTGGTGCCAATGGCCATGAATCTGCTCTCTTCAGAGAGAGGGCCTACTACATCTATCTGTTCCTTTAAATATTGTTTATCTAGGGGATATGGTCAGGTTCCATCTAACTTTGTCATTTCTGCCGGTAAGAGGGAATCCAAGCTCTCTATTCAAGGCTTGACTCATCTCCCGTCTAATACCAGTTCCATAATGAACGCACATAACAAATAGCAAATTGCAGCAAAACAGAAGTCAGAGAGGGTATACAGAGGACAATATATACCAGACAATACAGAGTGAAGGAGCTCTGCCATTGGGAGGAAGATAACTCAGCTCAACCAAGAGTGAGGAACCTGGATCTCACCCACAGGAAAATTTCAAAGTCTCTAGAGTAGCAAGCTGAGAATAGGTACATGATGAAGATTGCCAACTCCTCTCGTGTCTCCTCAGAGTCTTTTCCTTCAGCAACCTGAGTAGTGTTGGCCTCTTCCATCTTCTATCTCAAAGCTGAAAGTTGACTCTACACTACACTCAAAGAATACCCTTGCTTGGAAAGTCTGGAAGGGAGACTCCTACTTAAATAGTCCCCAAAGCGGGAGACTCAAAGGAGATTGCCTGAGAACTGGAGTTATCACCTCTCATCAACTCCACTTCACTCTGCCTCTAGAGTTTTCATCTCCACCAATAATGAAAAAGTCTCATACAACGGGCTTTGGGACTGTGGTTACACTAAAAATGCTACCTCCTAGAAATTCTACTCGGCCTCCTTACAATATTTCTCCAACCACCACTCTCACCAAAGGATCTGCCTTACTTTACTAAGAAAAGAGACTGTCTGCCTGAGCTCTCTCTTCTTTCCTATTTCATACTTGAAAAACTCTGCATTGCTAAGGTCCATGCCTTAAGCTCCTGATACCCTCTCTTCCCATCTTCTCAAGGAGTTTTTCTCCTATGTCATTTCTGTGCTCTCTCTCTCCCCCCCTCTTTCTGTCAATCTGTCTCTCTCCCCATATCTTTAGTCTCTCTTTACCAAGTGCTTTCTTTCATGCTATTTAATACATACCCAGGTTTCTTCTGTCCTTAAAAAACAAAACAAGGGAGCAGTTAGGTGGTGCAGGGTATAGAGCTCCAGCCTTAGAGTCAGGAGGACCTGAGTTCAAATCTAGCCTCAGACACTTGACACTTACTAGCTGTGTGACCCTGGGCAAGTCACTTAACCCCAATCGCCTAAGGAAAAATAAAACAAAAAAACCTTGACTTGACCCTGCCCTCCTCTAAATCTTTAATATATAGCCACTCTCCCTTTCACAGCCAAACCCTCAGAAAGAGTTATTAATACTCATCACCATTTCCTCACTTCTCCTTCTTCAACACCTTGTAATCTGACTTTGATTTCAGCCACTAGACTGAAATTATTCTCAGTAAAGGTACCAATCACTTCAGTGCTAAATTCAATAGCTTTTTTCTCAGCCGTCATTCTACTTCACTGACATCTTTTTGGGGTTTGACACTTTTGACCATCCCTTCTTCCAGGCAACTCTCCCTTCATTTTTGTAACACTACCCTGTCTTGGTTTTCCTCCTACCTATCTGTCCATTTCTTCTCTACATACTTTACTGAATCATCCTCAATCTCCCCCCCACTCATGATGAGTACCAACCAATACTGTCCTGGGCTCCCTTCTCTCTTCTCCTTATACTCTCTGTATTGTGAATCTCATTAGCTCCTACAGGATCAATTATCATCTCTATGAAGATGTCTTCCAAATCTAAATATCCAGCCCTAATCTCTCTCCCAACCTGGATGTCCCATGAGTATCTCAAATTCAAACATCCAAGGCGGAATTCATAACCTTGCCCTAAAATCCACCTCTCCTCCAAACTTCCTTATTTCTGTTGAGGGCACCATCACACTTCCTGTTACCCAGATTTGCAATGAAACTGAGATTGCAAACTATTCATTCTCCCACTTTCTACTTCTGATCAATTCCCAAGTCTTATTTCTTCTACCTCTACAGTATTTCTTACAACCATCTCCTTCTTTCCACTCACCTGGCTAACATCCTAGTTCAGGCTCTTATCTTCTTCCACCTTGACTATTGCTATAATCCCTTTATTATCTCTACCTCTAATCTACCCTCTATACAGTTGTCAGTGATTTTCTTTTAAAAAAAATTATTATGAACCTAAACATCAACAAATATGAACTGCTCCACATACAAAGAAAGACCAGAAAGAGTATTATGTGTGGAATTATAAACTTCTATTACATATGTTTTAATATATAGATTTAACATGAGAGTAACAAAATTTTACTGCCTCATTGTGTCCCCTTCTGAACTTCTTTCTGCTCCCTTTGGTGAGAGCAGAACTCTTCCTCTAACAGCTCCCTCCTCTCTCCCTAGAAACTATCTCTTGAAGAAAATAAGAATAGTCAAGCAAAACAAATCTGTGCATTGTTCATGCCTGAAAATGTATGCCTCATTTTTGTAGTCCATCATCACTCTGCCAAGAGGTAGGAAATATGCTTCATGAGCAGTCTCCTGAAATCATGATTGTCCATTGCATTGATTAGAGTTCTTAAATTTCAAATTTGTTTACCTTTACATTATTGTAGACATCACATAAATTGTTCTTCTGGTTCTATTCACTTTATTTTAATTCATACAAGTCATCCCAGATTTCTCTAAAGTCACCAATTTATCTTGTCTTGCATTCATATTTTAGTGATTTGGGAATCAATAGGAACCTCCTTTTTTGCTACTTCTTTGATACAATGAAAAAAATGCTGCTAGAAATATTTTTGAATATGGGAGACCTTTCTCTCTGTCTTTGATATGTTTGGGGAATATGTTTGTAACGTGTGTGTGGTGCCCATGTGTGTTTATTCTAAATGAGGCTCCTGGGAAGACTCTAATAGATATTTCAGGAATCTTGCCCAACACACTCCAAGGGAGACTGACTCTTACCTGAAGGAGAGTAAAGGAGTAACATGAGGCTAAAAGGCAAAAAAACAGTCACTGCTCAAGGAATTTAGAATCTAATGGAGGAGACAACATGTAAACAATTAGGTATAGTTTGTATCTAGTTGTACAACTATACCTGATTGATCATATGTTGAGTCTCCCTGATATCATCAGTTCATCTGACTAGCAGTACATTGATCAGAGTTCTTTAGCTTTTCAAGATTGTTTGTTTTTATAATGTTGTTAAGGTATATAGTATTTCCCTGGTTCTTCTCACTTCAGTCTGCATCAATGTTCATACAAGTCATTCAAGGTTTCTCTGAAACCATTCCTTTCCTCATTTCTTACAGCACAACAGTATTCCATAACATTCGTATATCATAATTTGTTCAACCATTACTCAATTGATGGGCACACACCTCCTTAGTTTCCAGTTCTTTTCCACTACAAAAAAAGAATCTGCTGTAAATATTTTTGCACATATTGGCCCATATCTTCTTTATTTGATTTCTCTGGTGTATATGCTGAGGAGTAGTATGACTGGGACAAAGGAAGCATATATAGTTAGTGATTTGGGGGGCATGATGCAAAATTACTTTCCAGAATAACTGGACCAATTCACATGCTTATCAATAATGCATTAACATGCCTGTTTTCTCAGTCCCTCTAGTATTTGTCATTTTCTTTTTTGTCAGCTTTGCCAATCTGATAGGTATGAGGTGGCACCTCAAACTTGCTTTAATTTTCATTTCTCTAATTATTAGTGAATTAGAGAATTTTTTTCTGTGCTTCTTGATAGTTTGGATGTTTTCTCTTGAGAAATACTTATTCATATCCTTTGACCACTTATAAACTGAGGAAGTGACTCTTATTCTTATAAATTTAAATCAATTAAAAGTGAGCCCTTTATCACAGAAATTTGCAACAAAGACTTTCTCATGTGTGACAAATTAATCAAGGAATCAGGGGAATGGATCTTCACACTTGGGTTGGGTTGACGGAAATTTTAACTAAGGTCGACAAGCCAAACCTAGGGAATATCAAGCCCCAACTATTTTCCAACTTTGTGGCTGCTCCTAAAATGAATGAATCACAAAGACTTTACTTCCTCAGGCTTTACAACCCAGGAGCATTTTTAATCCAATATTATTTCTCTTGTATAATGTTGCCTCTTGTGATTCAAATTAATTCAGTTCAAATTATTAAATTCTACTAAAAGCTCAGGGCATTCAGATAAATAGGCCTAATATACTTACTTTGTATAGATATTTCCATATTAATCTATCAGTCAATAAGTATTTATTTTTTTCTTTATTTAGCATTTTATTTTTCCCCAGTTACATGTCAAAATAATTTTTAACATTTGTTTTTAAAACTTTGAATTCCAAATTCTCTCCCTTCCTACCTCCCCACCCCCTCCCCATTAAGAAGACAAGCAATTCGATATAGGTTATAATGTGCAGTAATGCAAAATACATCCCTAATGGTCATGCTGTTAAAGAAAACATGGACAAAAAAAAAATCAAGAAAAATAAAGTAAAAAAGGTATGCTTCAATCTGTATTCAAACACCATCAGTTCTTCCTCTGGGGACAGACAGCATTTTTCATCACAAGTCCTTCAGAGTTGTCTTGGATCGTTGTATTGCTGAGAATAGCTAAGTCATTAACAGACAACAAGCATTTATTAAATGCTTACTATGTACCCAGCATTGTGTTAAGTGCTGGGGAGACAAAAATAAATTAAAAAGTTAATAAATAAATAAATGATTAAATGAATAAATGAAACCAGGCAAACAACAACAACAACAACAAAAAAGGTTAAAAAAAAAGAATCCCTGCTTTCAAGAACACCTCAAAGTGACACTACACACAGGAATCTCAAACTGAATTGAAATGAATTAAAACTGAATTCCCATCTTTTAGTCTTAATCTAGACAGCAGCTAGGTGGTGCAGTGGATAGAGTTCCAGTCAGGAAGACTCTTCTTCCTGAGTTCAAATCCAGCTTCAGACACTTACTAGCTGTGTGACCATGGGCAGGACACTTACCCTTGTTAACCTTTGGTTCCTCATCTGTAAAATGAGCTGGAGAAGGAAATGGCAAACTACTCCAGTCCCTTTACCAAGAAAACCCCAAATGGGGTCATGAACAGTTAGACATGACAAAAAAACAACTAAACAACAATAAAAAAAACCCCAAATCCTAGTTGTTGTGTACATAATAAATTCAAACATTTTTCAGAAAAAGAACAAAAAAAAAAGCATTTTCAGTAGTAATTAAAGGACAACATAATCACCTGCTATAATACAATCACACAGTTACTTCTTGAAGTCACTCAAATTATGTTAAACTATTATTTCAGGTCAAGCAGAAAGATTTTCACGTTTCATAGCAGGTGGACAAGCTGTGTGACCTTTCCCAGGAAGAGTCTAAATGATCAATTCTTCCCTACCTCTGAATTCTGTAACTTAGTGAAAAGCGCTGTGCTTGATACCTCTCTGGCTCCCACAAAATGAGAGTCAACACACAAGCTCTCATGTCCTAGCTTTACTTTAATTTAGTAACATGTCCAGCACACCCATTCATCAAAGCTGATCCTTAATTAAGATAAAACATGGCTGCTTCCAACTCCTGCCCCCCAACTCACGCTTATCTTTCGTTTCCCTGGGGACACATTTCTCAACCTGGTGTCATCCGAGCCAAGTACAAAGCAGGAAGCATCTCAGGATGAACTAGTGGGTGTGATGGCTCTTTATTTGTGCAGTTATAACCTAGGGGGCCTGCTTCTGAGTTGGCTCTATGCAGTTCCTTGCTTCTTAATCTCTGCTTCAGGTTGGTCAGTATTTTAATAGCTGAGGAAACAAGATGCTCTTTTTGCCTCTGCTAAAACTAAATTTCAAAATATGTGGGCATTATAATGAGGGTTAGGGGAAGGAGGAACAAGAAAGGAGAAATGATTTGTAGTTCATTTTGTGTTTAGCAAATAGGAATTATTTCATTTATTTTATCTCCCAATGCCTGGCACTGTGCTTAATAAATACTTGTGAATTTATTGTGAATAAATACTTGTGAATTTCCTTGGCTCTGCATAAATATACCTACATAAATATAACTATGTATAGAGAAGAAGTCTGTCACACAGAGGCTCCCTTATAAAGTCCAGGAATACAACATGAAAGCAAAACTGTCACAATAAAGATATTGATTCATATGTGTATGTGTTATTTAAAGTCAGCAAGAAAAAATAAATCACAAAATTTATCAATCTCTCTATCCATTTATTTATCTATCTATCTATCTGGGGAATAGGGTGTGTTCAGGGAAGACTAGTACCTTTGGTGTAAGGGCTGCTTTCCACCTTTGGGGTCCACCTGATCTACCTCACTCTCACCTATGGCTCCAAGAAGCTGTAGCATGCACAGTGGCCACACCCTGGTAAACCATTTTGACAGGTGGGCTAACTATATTGAGGGTAACTATGGGGTCTCAAACTCATTGGTGAGTTAGGGGGGTTTATCCCAAGCATACGAAGACTTCCCCTGATGGAATGGGCAGCTGAGAACAATTTATTCCAACAGCCATGAAGGCAGTTGAAGCTGACACTGTGGAGTGCTTAGAGCTTGGTTAGACATCAAAGATATCAAGGTCATTCACTCCATCTAAAGTCATCACTAGTCCTCCTGACTCTGTCCTGACACTGGACTGTGTGACTTTTGGACTTCCTTTTCCATTTGGCCAATTCTGCTTCTTAAGGCATTCTTCTCCTCATTGGCTTTTTGGACCTCTTTTGCCACTTGATTTAGTCTATTTTTTAAGGTGTTATTTTCCTCAGTATTTTTTGGAGGTCTCCTTTAGAAAACTGTTGACTTGTTTTTCCTGATTTTTTTGCATCACTCTCATTTCTCTTCCCAGTTTTTCCTCTACTTCTGTTACTTGCTTCTCAAAATCCTTTTTGATCTCTTCCATGGCCTAGAACCAATTCATATTTTTCTTGGAGGCTTTGGATGTAGGAGCTTTGACTTTGTTGTCTTCTTCTACGTGTGTTTTGATCTTCTTTGTCACCAAAGTGAGATTCTATGGTCTGACTATTTTTGTGCTGTTTGCTCATGTTCCCAGCCAATTACTTGACTATTAAACTCTTTTTTAAGGTAGGGGTCTGCTTCCAGTGTGAAGAATGTACTGTCCCACGCTTCAGGGGTTTTGTGCAGCTGTTTTCAGAGATACTTCTAGGGACCTATAAATTTTCAGTTCTTCCAAGGTGGTATGATAAGGGGCGAGGTATTTACTTCTTTCCTGGCCTATGCTCTGGTCTATGAGTTACCACAAGCACTCTTTTCTGCCTTGGAACTGGGAGGAGAATTCCCTCTCCATCACCACTACAAGCTTCACCATGCCAGGGCTCCTCCTCACCCCAGGACTGCCACCCAGGACTGTAACTCAGATCCAAGCATGAGCAAAGCAAGAGAATCCTTCCTCAGGGCCAGCAAAGAGATCCCTGTAATCCCCCTCTGATCAGCCACTCTATCCCCCTCTGTCTGTGGGCTGAGAGCTCCAGAAGCAGCCATCCAGCCCCACCCCCTCAGGGCTGTGACAGGACTGGGGCTGGACCAAGCTCCTCTCTCACTGAGTTCTGACAGACCTTTCCTACTGACCTTCTAAGTTGTCTTTGCTGTTTGGTTGAGAAGTCTGGAAACCACCACAGTTGTCTTTGATTCACTCCCCTGAGGTCTGCTCCAGGTTCACTGAGGCCTGGTCTTTGCCTTCAGGTTCACTGAGGTCCAGTCTTTGCCTTCACTCTGAACCGTGCTCCTCTCCTAGCCTGGCGCAATAGACCTTTCCCATCAACCATCCAGGTTGTCTTTGGCTGGAAATTTGTTTCACTCTGTCTTTTTGTGGGTTCTGCTGCTCTAGAATTTGTTTAGAGCCATTTTTACAGGGATTTGGAGGGGCTTGGGGGAGACCTCAAGAAAGTCACTGCTTTCACTCTGCTTCCATTGTCCGTTTCCATAAAAGTAAAGGAAATAGATTGTCCTGTGACAATCACAGGGGGGTCTCTCTCTTAGTCATTGCTGTTAATATTCCTGCCAGAGTCCTCCTTAATAGGCTGATCCTTCACCTGGAAGATGGTCATCTACCTGAGAGCCAGTATGGCTTCAGAAAGGGCTGAGGAATAGTTGATATGGTGTTTGCTGCCCACCAACTCCAGGAGAAATACCAGGAGCAGAACAGAAGTCTGTACACAATATTTGTAGATCTGACCAAGGCCTTTGATACTGTCAGTCATGAGGGTTTATGGAAAACTATGTCAAAATTTGATTGCCCAAAGAAGTTCATCAATATTGCACATCAATTTTATGTCAGCGTGCTTGCTCGGGTTCTGTCTGACGGACAATGCTCTTGTGCTTTCCCAGTCACCAATGGAATGAAACAAGGCTGTATGCTTGCTCTAGTGCCTTTTAGCATGATATTTTCAGCCATGTTGTCAAATTCCTTCAACAAAGATGAAAATGGCATCAAGGTCAGCTACTGCACTGATGATAAAGTCAACTTGAAAAAGGCTACAAACCAAGACCAAAATGGAGGGAGTGTTGGTGCATGATTTTCTGTTTGCAGATGATTGTGCACTCAATGCAGCCTCTGAAGCTGAGATGCAACAAAGTATGGATCAATTCTCTGCTGCCTGTGCTAATTTTAGCCTAACACCACCAAGAAAACACAGGTGCTCCATCAGCCAGCACCACACTGTCCATATGTGGAACCATTAGTTACAGCAAATGGAGAAGTTTTGAATATTGTGGATAAGTTCACTTACCTCAGCAGTATACTTCCCAGGTATGTACACATTGATAATGAGGTTTGGCACATACATTGCCAGAGCTAGCTCAATGTTTGAGAGTCTCTGAAAGAAAGTGTGGGAGAGAAGAGGTATTAGACTGACTACCAAACTGAAAGTCTACAGAGCCATTGTACTGACTTCATTGTTGTATGTCTGAGAAACATGGACTGTATGCTAGTGCCATGCCAGGACACTGAATCACTCCATTTGAATTGTCTTAAGAGTATTCTGAAGATCATCTGGCAAGATAAGATACCAGACACTGAGGTCCTTTCTCAAACTAAACTGCCAAGCATTCAAACTCTGCTGCAGAGAGTGCAGCTATGATGGTCTGGCCATGTTGTTTGAATGCCAAACATATGCTTGCCAAAAAGACTATTTTGTGGAGAGCTCACACAGGGCAAGCACTCACAAAGTCATCGGAAAAAGTAACACAAGAACACTCTCAAGGTCTCTGTTAAGAACTTTGGGATTGATTGTGTGATATGGGAGACACCAGCACAGGACCGTTCAGTATGGCATGCTCACATCAGAGAAGCTGCTGTGCTCTATGAGCAAAGCAGAACTGAAGTAGCTCAAAAGGAAAGTGAGATGAGCAAATTTAGAGAATCCACCTCAAATGTTTACATGGACTACTTGTGCCCAACCTGTGGTAGAACATTCCAAGTTCCTATCGGTCTGCTTAGCCACAGTCAGACACTCTGTAAATTGACTATAACATAATGATGTCATTTTGGTCCTCTTTGAGAACAAAAAATGACCAGCCTATCTATTTATCTATCTGTCTGTCTGTCTGTCTGTCTCTGTCTATCTGTGCTATTTAACATGAACATCTCTTTCTTTAGTTGAAATCTCCTATATATGTGAAAGCTTTTGCAGTGGCATTCTATGTTATATAATGTGAGTTTATTTATCATAGAATCATGGTTCTAGAGTCAGAAGGGACCTCTGTAGCCATCTAATCCAAATCTTCCATTTTACAAATGAAGAAATTGAGATCCAGGGAGGTCATGTGATTTATCCAAGGTCACATTAGTAATTTGGATATGAACTTGGGTCTTCCAACTCCAAGGTCAGCATTCTGTCCATTAAACCACACTATTTGGAAGGAAATAAAGAAAAAGAAGGAAGGGAGGGAGGAAAGAAGGAAGGAAGGAAGGAAGCAATGTGTCAGGCACTATGCTAAGCATTTTACAAATATTTCATTTGATCCTCACAACAACTCTGGGAGGTAGGTGCCATTATTATTCCCATTTTACAGTTGAGGAAACTGAGGCAGACAGAGGTTAAGTGACTAGTCCAAGGTCACACAGCTGTTAAGTATCTTGAGGCAGGATTAAAACTCAAGTCTTCCTGAAGTCACCTAATTGCCTTAGCAGTCACTCATTGGCTTACAGCTTTGAACATCCCACAGACAGTCTGGCCAGTTCATCTCTGGGGGTTGGGAGGCAACACAGGGCCCATAGAAAGCATAATAGCAATGAGACAGAGTGATAGACCTGGGCTAATTAGGAAGCACAGTATGTATATCAATTAGTCCAGGATGGCAGCACTGTGCTTCTTTCCTTCTTTCCTCCCCCCTTAACCTAACCTAATTAAAACTCTGGCTTTCACATGTAATCACATGCAAATGTGCCTAACTGCAACAGAAAAGTCATTAAAACTCCATTGTAAATTAGTTTTTCAGCTTAGCTTCAGTCACTGGGAGGTCCCTGAAGGAATAGGCATAAAACACTAAGAAAAAGGAAGAGAAAAAATGGGAACATAAATTACTACTGGGAGAAACAGAGTTCAGTCAAGCACCACAATTCAGGGCTTTGGGCAGTCAATGAATAGCTTAATGGTACTGCCAACTGGGAGTACAAGAGCAATGAAGACAGGTTAGAGAAGAACTAAACACCAGTTTCTGTTATTTCACAGCTCTGATTGTACTGTCTGGACTCTGGACCATCACCCTCAGTTTGAGGAAGGAAGGAAGGAGGAAGGAAGGGAGGAAGGGAGGAAGGAAGGAAGGGAGGAAGGAAGGGAGGAAGGAAGGAAGGAAGGAAGGAAGGAAGGAAGGAAGGAAGGAAGGAAGAAAAGTCTGACAGACACTGCAGAGACCATAGGCATATCCCACCTGTGGGTACCATGTTCTATTCCCATAGGCACTGAAACAGATCAAGACCTGAAGATGAGGCTAAATGACAGTGTGATGAACAGAGAAGACAGTAGAGGAACCAGTATATAAACCTGAGGTCTGAAACTGATGGGGTATGGGCCTAAAGTGAGACCTTTGTCCCAATTTAGGTTCCATTTGTCTATGGGCCCTAGAAAACCTTTCGACTGTCCTTGAATTCTCCCACTTGATCAAGGAGATCTCTGGCATTCCCCTGAGGCCATGATTCCCTCAACTGGCCTTTCGGTTTGGCTACACCCAATTCCCCAATTCCCCAATTCTGTTATCCTTGACCTAGCCTGGCTCTCCTTTGTCTTGCCTCCCTACTGCCCCAGGCCACTTCCCACCCTTGGTCCCACCTAGGCTCCATTTCCCTGGAATTCTATTACCTCATAGACTACTTGGCCACTCCTGGATTCCTCCCACAGTTTTTCTGTATATAAGGTCCATCTTGTCTCCATTAAGATGCTCAGATTTTCACAATCTAACCAATAGCCTAGAGATGCTCAGATTCCTTAAGAATATGGCTAATATGGCGAATCTTCAATAAACCTTGTTTTTGGCTGAAAGAAGGCGTGGGTCAAATTCTTTTGGGCAGGACCCACGTGTCATGATTTTGGGATTCCAGGACCCCTAACCTCTAGACCTCATCAAAACCTCTAAAATTCAACAGCTCTTCCAATTGGCCTCCTAAGGTTCCTGGGAAACATTAATGTGATGTTTAAAAAGGTTTGAGAGGCACAGTTTCTGGGTAATTTAATCATTTTATTGATAAGGCCAGCAGGTTATTAATAAAAGGATGGTCACTTGGTTGTCTCTCTTAGACCAAAGACAATCATGGTGGCAGGCTCACAGTTTATATACACTTCCAATAGGGGCTAATGTAACCTCATCATCATGTCACCCCAGGACAGAGAAAATATCTCTATATTAGACCACTCCCAGCTATACCAGACCACTCCTAGTCTTGGGCTATCTAGACAAAAGGATCTATCTCCCACCTAAGCTTGAGTAGATCACAATGGGCTTCCCCACCTTAGATTAATTTCCTTGCAAGGTTGAGTGGTGTCTGACCAATATCAAAGAGAGTCAATGCAATCTCACTATCAGTAATGTCCTACTGAAGAAAAATTGAACTTTTAAAATGAGGAATTTAGAAAAAAGGGAGAGCCTCTGAATCTCCTCCAAGATATTGGTCATTAATAATCATTTCTCACACTAAGCCTGGGCCTTGTGTATCTATCTGGTAACCTGGAACTGCTTCCATCTTCATGGGCCCTGCTGCAAGTGTGAGCAGTAAGGGTAAGTGAAAAACATTTAAAACTAAACAAATATCTTTAAGTAGCTATGTGAAAAGCATCATGGTAGGCACTGATGATATTAAGAGGTAAAATGACAGCCTCTGGCCTCAAGGAGCTTATAATCTAATAGCAAGGCTATTATATGAAAACAGGGTGAAGTAGAGATCTAAACAAAGAGCCACAAGAAAACTCAAAGGGGAAGAAATCTCAACTGGGAGCATCAGAGAAGGTATCAGGAACCAGATGGTACTGGTCAAAGGAAAATATTCACACTAATACTGTACTCTGTTTTATGCTCAAGCCTGCTAAGTCAAGTCACCAAGCATTTATTAAGCACCTGCTATGTGCTAGGCATCGTCCTAAACTTTGGGGATACAAAGAAAGGCAAAAAATATTCTCTGAGGGCAGCTAGGTGACACAGTGGTTACAGAACCGGCCTTAGAGTCAGGATGTCAGATTGAGCTCAGATCTGGTCTCAGACAACAGACACTTGATACTTACTAGCTGTGTGACCGTGGGCAAGTCACTTAACCCCAATTCTCTACTCTCAATGAACTCACAGTTTAATGTAGGAGGTAACATGTAGACAATTGTTAGATACAAACAAGATCTATAAAGAATAAAGTGGAAATAATCTCAGAGGGAAGACACTAAAATTGAGGAGTGGAAAAAGCTCCTTGCAAAAGGTGGTACTTGAACTGAGACTTAAAGGAAACCAGGGAAGGCATTTAATTTAAAATTAATCTATATCCAAGGTATTTCTAGCTTGAAGAGAGAACAAACTAGTCATGCCCTCAGACATGACTCTTTGCTACAAGATTTCAGGCAACATTTTCAGGCACATAGTAGATGCTTAACAAATGTTTTTTGACTGACCAACTAACATCTTAACTAGAAACATAGGATAAAAGTTTTAATTTTATGCATTGTCATTTTTTTTTTTTTGGTTTACCCTCCTAATTAGGTGTTGCAAATTAGCTGGGTGGTTTGAATGCATACAGACCACTTATTCACAAGTGACTCATATCAGTAACCAGTTAGTTCTCATCCATTAATTATACATTAATCCAATTATACATTAATCCAATTGATCTTTGGTTATATCCAGGAACTTGACCTGGGAAAAGGTTATGTTAAAAGTTATAGTTAACATTCTAGAATTGAACAACCAAGTCAAATCCCATTCCTCCCAGAATATCTCCTCGTTCTGCAAGTTAAACAAAGGGATTTCCCCCCTTCCATTGATACCTTAATCATTTTTCTATATGGGTTGTTCAGGGAGGACTGGTGCTTCTGGTATGAGGGCTTGCTGAGCCCTTTTCAGGGCTGTTCATCCACCTTTGGTGTGCACCTTCACCCAACTCTCACCTGTAGCTCCAAGAAACTGTAGCATGTACAGCGGCCACACCCCAGTAAAACCATCTCAGCAGAGAAGCTAAGCCGGGTTGAAGGTAACCAATGAGCCTCAAACTTTTGGCGACCTAGGGGCATGTCTACCCCAAGCATGTGAAGATTTCTCGGGTTGGAATGGGCGGATGACAATTTGTTCCAATGGCCATGAAGGTGGCTGAAGCAGGTGCTGTGGAACACTAAGAGGTTGGTTAGACGTTGAAGACACTGAGGTCATCCACTGCATCTCAGGCCATCCTGAGTCATCCTGATTTTTATCTTGCCACTGGACTTAAATGACTCTGGAAAAGAGAAGAAGTTGATGACTGTGCAATTCTGCCTCACTTAAAACCAATTCATAAGTAAGCCAAGATATCGCCCTGTGATGTCGTTGGTCCTTTTCTAAAACAATGGACAAACAACAACAATCCTTTCTCAATGGAGAAGAGTGGGTGATAGACAACAAATACTACAGGTGGGCCAGTATAAAGGATACTACCCTTAAGTGGGTCAATAACCAAAGAATTTCTGAGAGATGAAGTTAATGATGTATGCAAGGCAAGAATTATTTTTTGTTGAAAGGTTCAGTTCTACCTTTAACCATCTCCCTAAGAAAAACTGCTTTTTTTTTGTCCTGACTAACCTTTCTTAAGGTCTTTTTCCTAGAGTCTGGAAATGTCTCTACAAGAAAATATATTATTTCTTAATATTTCTAAAGAAAATACAAAGGAGGTTTTTAATATGACCTGAGCTAGACTTTGAAGGAAATGAAGGTTTCCAACTGATAAAGATGAATAGGGAGTGTGTTCTAAGCATGGAGAAAATGCAAGCAATTGGGAAAGGACAGGACAAAGTCAATTAGAACACAAGCTCTTTGAGTGTAGAGATTTGTATTTGAATTCCCATCACTGTGATGTGTCTATCACAGTGCCTGATGTACTAGGCACTTAATAATACTTGTTGATTGATTGCTTGATCTAATAGTTTAGTTTGTTTAGATGTATGTCACGAAGGATCTATATTTATTGCCTCAATGTTTAGTGGAGAAGATGATGAGGATGATTTTAGAAATATTCAAGTCATCAAGAATTTAAGTACTTATTATGTTCCAGAAACTCTGTAAGCACTGAAGATACAAAAAAAAAAAAAGGCAAAAAATGAAGTCCCTACCCTCAAGGAGTTTGCATCTTAATACAAGGCAGCTAGGTGGGTAGAGCAGAGTCCTAGAAATGATCTGAGTTCAAATCCAACCTCAGACACTTACTAGCTGTGCAACCCTGGACAAATCACTTAGCCTTAAGTCACAACCATCTATAAAATGGGGATAATAATAGTACCTAACTCCCAAGGTTGTTGTGAGGATCAATCCAATCAATAAATATGTATTAAGCACCTACTATGTGCCCATCAAATGAGATAATTTTAAAGTGCAGAGGGATAAAATTAACAGTGAAGGGAAAGGGGTGGAAATGCCCTTTGAATAAATCAAGACTTGATCTGAGTCTTGAAGGAAGCCTGAAGATGAGGCAGGAGAGCATTCCAGTTACGGGGGAGAGCCAATAAAATGCCTGGAGTGTCATGTATGAGGAACAACCAGAAGGCCGGTGTTACTGGGTCATAGAGTACATGGAGAGGAGTAAAATATGTGAAAGGTAGCATGGGGCCTTGAGGTACAAATAGAATATCCAAGTGGAGATGTCTGTTTGTCAACTGGAGATGCAGCAGAGCAACTCATATAAGAGATTGGAGTTGTATACGTGGATTTGGTTGCCAGTTGGCATGGAGCTAATAACTGAATCCATGAATGACATCACCATGAGAAAGTATAGAGAAAGGAGAAAACAGGGCAAAACACAGAGCTGTAAGAGATACTCACATTTAAGAGATGAGAGGATGATAGTAAAATGACAGTTAGTTGTCTCTGCCTAATCAGTGAAGAACTTCAAAAACCATGTACTTCTTCCAGTCAGAGACAGTCTTTAAATTTACCACTACATCTTATGGCAACAGCAAAGAAGCCACAGTCTGACCCTTTGGAACACCTGATAGTAGAGTTTGGGGCTGTTTCATATCCCAATCTCATTCCCGAGAAGGCCAACTTATACTTGGCTCCTTCTACAACCTACAAACAGATAAATAAAACAGGTCCCCTAAACCCATGGTCTTTGTCTCCCCCAGCACAGGACCAAACTCACCTAGCACTGAATTTCATGGAAGGAAATTCTCTGAATTATCAGAGAATTACAATCACTAACACATAGGAAAAGAGAAGGAAGGATGGAACACTAAGACCATCACTAATGCAGAAGTTCCCTTGAATCTGTCATCTTGTCCAAGTATCTGGCCTAGTTCCCATTGTTCCTTAAATAGCCTTGATCCCATCAGGTAACACAAGGGAATAAATAAAAACCAACCAGTCCATTGTTAGCTAACCATCCCTTGATGCTACTATCTGCCAGTGTGCTGAATCTTAAGATATTTGTGTGAGTGTGTGTGTGTAAGTGAGGGAAGAGAGGAGGAGAAGATGGATATGTCAATTCTGTCTCTAATACTAATCTTTTCATTGTGCTATTACAGAACAGGTAGCAGAGACTACCCCTTATCTTCTACCATCTTTATTGCTGCTGCTATAGCTGCTGCTGCTGCTGGCATAGCTCAGATATTTTGAGTTTGGCTCTAGACCAGTAAAGCAAATATCACAATAAAGAGTTAATATGAATTTTTTTTGTTTACCAGTACATATAAAATTTATATTTATACTATAATCTATTAAGTATGTAATAGCGTATTATATATTTTAAATGTATATACCTTAAGTGAAAATGCTTTGCTGCTAAAAAATGCTAACCATCATCTGAGCCTTCAGCAAGTTGTAATCTGGTGGAGGGTCTTGCTTTGATGTTGATGGCTGCTGAGTGATCAGGGTAGTGGTTGCTGAAGGTGAGGTGGCTGTGACAATTTCTTAAAATAAGACAACAACGAAGCTTGCTGCATCAATTTACTCTTCCTTTCACTTGAACACTTAGAAGTCATTGTAGGGTTATTAATTGGCCTAATTTTAATATCATTGTGTCTCAGGGAATAGGGAAGCTTGAGGAGAGAGAGAGGGAACAGCTGGTCAGTGAAGCAGTCAGAACACGCACAACATTTATCAATTAAGTAATATGGGCATAGTTTATGGCACCCCAAAACAATTACAATAGTAACATCAAAGATCACTGATCACAGATCACCATAAGAGATATAATAATAATAAAGAAGTCTGAAATATTGCAAGAATTACCAAAATGTGACACAGAGACATGATTTAAGCACATGCTGTTGGAAAAAGAGTGCCAATAGACTTGCTCAACGTAGGGTTGCTACAAACCTTCAATTTGTAAAAAAAAAAAAAAATGCAATATCTATGAAGAGCAATAAAACAAGGTATGCTTGTAATGGTTGTTATTTCTTCTGCTATTCTTTTGGAATTGCTCTCTTTTCTGTAACATTTACAGTCTTCCATCTCTTCCTCCTACCGTCATAGATTTTCCCCCTTGCCATCATATAAAACACAGGACAACCTCTCTATCGTTACATATTTCTGATCACTGATATTTACTGAAAGGGTTTGGGGCTGGTACATGGAGGTGAATTTTGTTGCCCTCTTTTTTGATCTTTCTTCTTCCTTTCCTTTAATGTTCAAATGAAATGATTTTAAACCTTTTCAATATTTGGCTGCATTTTGTGGTTCTCTTATAAGATACTTTCCCTTTAAACTTTCTGCCTGAACCAAATTTCCAAAAGAATTAAGTCACTGTGTAACTAAGGGTAACCTGGATGAAGAGCTCTTGTTAATTACTAAGCTCATATTGTACACAGATTAAGCCGCACAGCTTTGGCAAGAATGAAATGGGAGAGGGCTGTTCTGTTCTGCAGTTGAGAGCAAAGTATATGGAAAAATCATAGCATTCATTTCTTAAAGACAAAAGGTTTTACAGTTATCTCATGAAGATAAATTGGCTATTCTTTTTGAACTGAGATATACATATTAATACATTCGTTTGTGAGGCTCTCTAATATGTATATGATTGGTCTGCATGTGACATGAATATATAACTGATCTGAGATTTGATCCACCCTTTCTCCAAGGGTTACTATAATTTCCATCTTGGCAAAGAGTAGGAGAAGGGTCATTCCAGAGCTGCCAGCAACCTAGTGAAGGAAGGGCAGGTAGGATGCAGGATCTTCATGGCCAGGTAACCTCTCCACTCCCCTACCTCCAAGAAGGGTATCTGGCTAGAATTGTTTATGACTACCATACATCAAATATCTTTAGTTAAGCGATATAACAGAAATTAGAATAAAAGCTTCTTCCCTTAATTATTCTCAAGAGGAGGGTACCATTTACCTTTCCCTTGCCAACTTGGCTCCCTTGACTAGATGTTGGTTACATAAACAACAGTCACCAATAACTAGTATAGCTTTTTGTCAAAATAAGCAGTAAGCAGAAATTAAGGAAGCGATATAGATTAGAGTAGGTGAAAATATACAAGAGTAGATGAGATCTTCAGGAATGAGATTAAATCTCAGCTCCTAAGGGGAGAAAAAGATTTCAACTGGGAAAAACTGTTCTTAGCAATCTATAGGGTAGTAGGCACCGGAAGCCAAAGGATGTTGGAGGTTGACCTCCCCACATATCTGCAGCTCCAGAGTGTTATCCAGGTCACCAATCAAAAGTTCATGATTGCCTCTCATAATCTCTTCATGTCTCCCAGAAGACTGTTTCTTTAAGTAAATATATAGTATATAGTAAGTGCTACATAAATGTTACCTATTATTATCATCATTATTATTATTACCTTGAATCCAGAGTAATTTTTCTGGAGGCCTCATATGTGACAGGGGTGCTACACACAAGATGTGGGTGGAGGAGGGAAAATCAGTTGGGATCAGTGCTGATTGAAGAATTGTCCACATCAATGTTGGCATAGATTCAGCAAAGTATACTAGTATATTCATGTGCATGATAAATAGGTATGCACATGAATGAGACGAAAAGGGAAAGGTTTATTTAAGCATTCTAAAGGAAGAGAAAAGCGTGTAGCTGACTAATACAATCCAGTAGAAACAAGTAGATCTCACTTTTTAAATCAGCTAACTCTAGTCATCAAAAGCATTTTCTCTAGCTAGAGAAAGGATTAAAACCAACAGTGGAGGACATATTGTTGTAGAATGTAGGGAAGGTGAAAATAGATGGAAAAGTTAATAACAAGTTTATAGATTTCATTAGATAACTAGATTTCATCTTGTGTTTTTGTGTTTTCCATCCTTGTGGTTTGTCTGGTTCTAACTTCTAAACAAGGTGGGGCTAGAGAGTCTAGACTTCAGAGAAGCAGAGGGAATGTTATAGAGAAGAACAGCAAGGTGAAATGAAGTAAATTTTATTTGCTTGTAGTCTTCTGACTTGAATCAGGAAGAATTTAAACTGAGAGGGTGAGGGGGAAAATTTTTGTTAACATAGCTCTGACAAGCCTGGTACCACATACTCTCTGGTACTATGGAGAGTAGCAAATCATAGTAGTAGCTGACGTAAGACACCATAAGGCTTGTAATTGATTTACTCATATTATACTGGATCCTCACAATGAATGAATGAGGTAACAAAGCATTCATTCAACATTTACTATGGGGGGCGGAGCCAAGATGACGGAGTAAAAGCAGCGACTTGCTTGAGTTCTCCCCCAAACCCCTCCAAATACCTGTAAAAAATGGCTCTAAACAAATTCTAAAGCAGCAGAACCCACAAAAAAACCGTTTACTATGTGCAAAGCATTGTACTAAGCTCTGAGTACAATTGTACTCAGCTCTGAGTATACAGATAGAAAAGTAAGACAGTCCCTGCTTTCAAGGAGCTCATATTCTAATGAACATTGAAAGTTTTAGCTGGGAGTCTGATGGAAAAGTCCCATAATCCTTAGAGTACAGCAGCGAAGCAGATGTTAAAAGTCTCTTCTTTAATATCATTTCCATTGTTAAAATAATATCAGCTTCTGATATTGAACCATTTGACAGTGACAAGGATTTTGGTGGCAAGCACTTTCTTTTCTGGGTCATTGGTACCATGTGACTGTAGCAAGGGCATGTTGGAGCCCACTTGTACTAGTGGGCTAATTTCATGAGAGCCAATTTCAAATTTTCATTGCAAGCATTTATACCTCAGCAATCCACAAAAGCTACAAATCAGGTCTTGATTTATTATTTTGTTGGTAATTCAGATACAATAAAGTGATAAGAAAATTTTAATAATGCAGATTAAACTTAAAAGTGAGTGCCATGTACATTTATATTTCAGAAAGCCAGACAATTACCAGCTCCAGTGCTACCTGCAGGAACAGCTGTCAGGATGCAGCTGTAAAACAACCCTGCGAATTGCTGCTTTTATTATTCCCATTTTAAAGATGAGTAAATTGAGGCTCAGAAAAGTTAAGCAATTTGCTTAGGGTTACACAGCTACTGTGTGAAGCAGGATTCAAATTCAGGTTTGGTGGACTAGAATTAGGCCACAGACAAATACAATGCAGCAGGCAACATCTGATGGAGTTGCCCTCAAGTGGATAATCTGGGGTACAGGCAAGAGCCCTTATGTGGGTTGGCACCTGGAGGGGCAGGGTTCTCTCTGAGGAGTGTTTAGGGGTTGGCTCTTTTTTTGTTTGTTTGTTTGTTTTGCTTTGTTTTTTTTGGTGAGGCAATCGGGGTTAAGTGACTTGCCTAGGGTCACACAGCTGGTGTCATGGCTGAGGCCGGATTTGAACTCAGGTCCTCCTGACTCCAAGGCCAGAGCTCTGTCCACTGTCCACCTAACTGCCCCAGGGGCTGGCTCTTTTAACTTGAATTATTTGACATGCTTTGGAAGACCTTGGAAGAGCCAAGCTCAATAATAAAAGTAACAATTGATTTGAAAGCTATGGCCCCAAGTCTCACATGTATGCTATACCCTCAACTCACCCTCATCAAGACAAAGTAGCATAGTTGAGAAGGTCTGACACCATGGCCAAAAGAAGCCACCCCTGGCCTACAGGCAACAGTACTCTGGACAAAGCTGTGGGAACCAAGTAATGATGCAATGATATGGGTCCCAATAGCTTGGGAATCATGACAGGCAAGAGCAACACAGGTAACAATGCAAATACCCTGAGGGCTTTCAAGGATAAGGAGATAATAAAGGGATCCAGAGTTGGCATCTGTCTTGGTGAGATTGGAGACCAAGGGGGTGGTAGTTGCTAATGACCCCAGCCACCCAGGCCATTCAAAGATTTGGAGGACTGAAGGATTGTAGTAGGCCATAATTAGGCCATTGAAAAACACTGTGCATCTGGAAACATTGATGTAGCTGCCTCAAGTTGGGGATCAGGGTATCAGGCATGGCTGGACACCCAGAGAAGAGAGCATTTAGGGGCTGCCTGGCATCTTCTAAGGGAGCTCTTCAGACCCAACTGAATGAGCATGTAGCTTCCTTCCACCTGGGGTTAACCAACAGGCTCTGGAGAGCCTCGGGTCAGCAGAGATGATAAAAACAACTTCCTCAAGCTCACATATGATCCCAGTGCTTTATTGTGTAGATCAGAAATAACCACCCTTTCTAAAACCTTAATTTTCCTGACCCCAAATCCAGCATTCCAATCACTATGCTATGACATGCAGTCTCTCAACACTAGAGGAAGAATACCAAAAAACAGAACCAGGAATTCCCAGGAAAGAAAGTCAGCAATAAAACTCATTATCTTAGATGTTTGTATTCAAATACAAACACTATTGGTAATAAAAGATGAACTACGGATTCAAACATAAGAAAGCAAATTTAACCTCACAGGCATAGTGAAATGGGATTCATGACTCAAATTTGGTTCTGAACAAAATGAGTAAAGTGGACATAGAATAATACTGCACATTTGAAAATATATAATCTACAGATGAAATTCAGGAACTTGAGGAAAATAATGTGGTGGAGAGCATTAGTGCTGGGATCAACACTGGTAAAAACAATCAATATTATTATAAGGGTATACTACAAACCACCTGGACAGAGGGATGAATTAGATGAGGAGTTTGGAAAACATCAAAAAACTGATCAAAAAGCAAGATTTTTCAGCGACAGGAATCTTTAACTAAATATCTGAGAAAGCTTTTTTTCTCACTCCCCAAAGTATTCAATATTTTCCTAGCCTCTGGCTTTACTTTCCTCTCTTTCCTGTCTTGAACCTATACTAAACCAATTCAACATTATATCATCCTCTACTCTCAAATTCCTTGCCCCCTTATTCTATCATCACTCGTGCTTTGCTCAGCTCCAGCCCTATATTACTCCTACTATCTGCCTCCTCTGCTTCTACTAACGTGCTGTTGAGAATGCTGGTCATACAATGACACTACATGGGTCCAATAAACATTTGTTATCTAATATGACCTCCAATCCTTTTCCAAATCTCATTGTTTCTATCGCCACAACATTGCATATATCTGCTTCTCTGCACTTACAAAGTGATCCCCTTAGTAAGGGTTCTCATCACTGCTCAGGTAGACTATTTCAATTGTCTCTTCATTGATCTCCCTGCTCTACGTCCCTCCTTATTGTCAATCCATCCTCCAAAATAACTGCCCAAGTGATTTTCTTAAAATATGTCTAACCATATCACACATGTCCCCAGATAAACTCCAGTAACTTCTTTTTACCTCCAGAATCAAATGTAAAGTCCCTTGTTCAGGATTTAAAGCCTTTTTAAAATCTGACTCTAACCCACCTTTCCACTCTCATCCAACTCTCATTTCCTGTCTCCCCTTTCGATATTCTCCTCTCCAGGAAAACTGATCTTCTTGCTGTTCCTCATCTTCATACAAAAACACCACTAATATATATAAACATAAGTAGGAAATTAAAGTATGATACCATTCATTGAGCAAAACAACATAAAGTGGAATTGATTTATATTTTTTAAAAAAACTTTTTTGCGGAGCTGAAATTAGAGAAAATTTTCTTTTGTTTGGTTTTGCAGCATGAATGGTAATTATGCACACAGGGAAATATGACTCCTGCTTTAAAAAAAGCTGTTATGCTCACTGATTATTATGGTACGTTATTTGTTTGACTTAATTTGACTATTATACTGTACTTTCCATTTTAAAAAGTATTTAAAAATAAAATCACTTGTTTGGGTAGTTTTGTTGGTCAAATTACCTAAATAAGAACAAACAATTATTTACAAGTTCACTCTATTTCCCTGGGCTTACCTAGGTATTTCAAGAGTTGTTCAGTGCCTCTGCTAACAGAGCAGTTCTCAAAGACCAGAAGTCTCTGTTTGCCAGGACGGGTGAGACCCACAGCCCTCATATTCATGTCCTGAATCACAGTGCCATGTTCATCAAGACAGTGAGGTGGCTGTTGACAGCACCCTCAGTAGAATTTCTCACCAGCCTGGACTTGGAAGGAAACAATGTATGCCAAGTCACTCAGGAACAGACTTATTGGCCCTACACTGACATTTACCAGGGTAGCAGTCAACAGTGGGGTCTAGAGTCAAACTGAAACAGGTCTTTGAGAAGAAGGAGGTGACGTGGGAAAAATCTCTGAAGAGCTTTAGGTAGTAATACAGGGAAGAGTAGAGTTTTCCCAGGGATAACTAGGTGACAGAATGTCTGACTTGAAGTCAGGAAGACTCATTTTTCTGAGTTCAAATCTGGCCTCAGACATTTACTAGCTGTGTGACTCTGGGCAAGTCACTTGACCCTGTTTGCCTCAGTTTTCTTGTCTGTAAAATGAGCTGAAAAAGGACACAGCAAACCACTCCAGTTTCTTTGCCAAGAAAACCCCCAATGGGGTCATGAAGAGTTGGATGTGACTGAAATGACTAAACAACAACAAAAAGAGTTTTCCCTGGAATATAACAAGAATGAAGAACATATACATCTCCCTGGGGTCAAATGTACTACCTCTGCATTGGAAGGAGACAGCAGGGAATTTTTTAAGGCTTTACTGTGGGCGAGGCAAGTCCTGTCAGGCTTAATGGGCCAGGGTAAGGAATCCCAGTGGCTGGTTCTTCGGTTGGTCAGCCCAAGCATTTCCTAACAGGGTTAAAGAGTAGTTGTGTTTTTCTATATTCATTTTCCTGGTCCTCTGTCAGGTGAGTGAGGCACCTTCACTTTGCTGGCCACCAGAGAAGTTTATCACAGCCTCCTAGAAGAGCATAGTGAGGAGTAGGATGTATTCCACTGGCTGCAGGAACAGAAATTCCATTGGCTGCAGGAATAGAAAGTGACTGGGTAAAAGAGAAATTACAAGGGGATCTGAAGGTCGTACACTTTCAGAGCACACTAGTGTCAAAGGATACAGAAGTATTAAATGTGCTACAACAGAGACTCTTTTAAAAAGATGCAGGCAATTCAGTCACATTGCTCTCAAGCAAAAAGGGGTTTTTTGTACCATTAATAAGAATTTTAGAATTATACTATCATTTATCTCATCCTTACCTTATCTTTCTTATTTCTACTTTTGTGTATGTGCATTACAATTAAATGTACGCTATAGTATCAGTACAATAGTGTATGTATATGTTAAAAATATATAAATAAATATATTGGGGTTTATGCAGTAATATAACAATTCATTGGTCATTGGACTAAGTTTACATTTAGTGCACCAAAAATTAAATTAATGTGTATAGATGGTCTAAACACTGCATGATTCTTCGCTGTTTTCTGTTCCCTTTTCTGCTACTGTCACTATGACTATGGAAACATAAAGGGACCATATAGTATTATGAGTCATTTTATATACTTTTTTGTGGGGTGCTTTGATCAAAAAATTATGCCGTTACCTAATGACCATCCTACTGATGATGAGGGCAGCTAGGTGGTGCAATGGATAGAGTGCTAGGCAGGAAGACTCATCTTCCTGAGTTCAAATGTGGCCTCAAAAACTTACTAGCTGTGTAACCCTGGGCAAGTCACTTAATTCTATTTGCCTCAGTTCCTCTTTTATAAAATGAGCTGGAGAAGGAAATGGCAAACCATCCAGCATCTTTGCTAAGAAAACCCCAAATGGGGTCATGAAGAATTGGACACAGGTGAACAACAGCTGATGATGAGCCTCTCCATCCTTGGCTTGGCTTCTCCTTGTTTGAAGTCTTTGCAACTTAGTAGAAATCTCCAGACCTCTACAGTCAAAATCATTTGATTACCCAGAGTCACCTTAATACCACAATGAAGTATAGGAGCATGACTTTTGTGGGGAAAGACAAAACTGAATTGAGGTAAATGGAAGGTTCTGCACTTAAGTTTTTAAAATCAGCAGAAAAAAATATAGGAAGGAAGAGACTGTTCTATCCTGACAAGAGTTCACACAGAAGATAATGTGGGCAGTAACAGTGGCAGGAGATCTCCAGCTGAAAGCAATTTGGGAGGATTGGGTTGGATTTTAAAACATGGCTTAAAAAGTTATATACACCTTAAGAATGCCAGATGCAGCTATAACCTTTCCTCAGCTTGCCTGTTTAGTGAGCGTTGCCAAGGGAACATGAAACCCTGAAAGTGACTATGGCAACCATACACTCTTTTACCTAGAATTCATGAGGACCCATCATGTTTTAATTGAATGTTGGAAGGAAATTCTGGGAAGAAGGAGGATATGGAGAATCCTTCTTGGCCAAGCCACACCAAGGAATCATGGAAGTTTGGAGATCAAAATGATATGAATATCCCTGAGTATCCTGCCCTGATCTTGGGACCCTTGAAGGTTACTATTGCAATGATAGTGTTTGGAGCTGAGAGACTGAGCTAAAGAGACTATTGACAGCTGACTGGCCATGAAACAGGATAAAAGCCATTGAGTCATGCTGGGGTGGGCTGGTAAGCCACATACATGCCAAGTCCCTCGTAGCTTCTTTCCCCCTTCTTCCATCCCTGGAAGACTAGTGGTCCTCCATTAATTATCCAACTATTCATTTCCCAATTCTCTTCCCTCTAAGAGCAGGGAGGAAGTAAGGGAGAGAAATCTATTGTCTTCTTCTAGCTAAAGTCCCAGGCAGTGGGCATTCCAAGCAAAGCATTCCCAATTGTTTACTGTTTTCTCGTTGCTTATAAATATATTCCCCTTGTTATAAAAGTTGGTAGCCACCAAGATTCTGATTGGTATGATCTCATGATGGTGGCTCTGAACAAGATTAAGAAAAGACAAGACACAATTTTTCCCCTAGGCAGAAGCTGAGGAGGAGGAGGGTCCTGAATACCCATAAGAGAGAAGTACATAATTCATCATCATCTTCAAGAGCTAGTAAGAGAAGCCATCATAGAAAGCATAAGCCATAGACGGACCTTCAACAGGGCAATGGCTGGGAAGGTGTTACTTTGGCAGCTTACATGAGTCATTTCACTTTGGATTTTATCAACTAGCTGGAAGGATTTTTAGCATCAAACCCAGTTTCCCATCAAACCTCACAAGTGAGACAAATTACAAGTGGGATTCGGCCCAACCTCTTTTGCATTTGGGGGCTCGTTCTCTACATTCAGGCTCTTTCCTTATAAATAGGAGCTTATACTTCCTCTTCACATGAGAACTTATTTCCAAGGCTATATGTTCTAGTTATATATCTATCTAATTTACACAGCAAATTTAAATATTCCTTGTCACATACTACATTGCTTATCTAATACCAAACCTTTAACTATAGAACCCTGGACTTTGACATGCAATATCCTTGGATTTGTTAATGATCTTGGTTTTGACCTGGTTTATACTTTAGACACCATTGCTAACTCTGGCCCTTACAGTTTCAAGGACCAGAATACCTTACAGTACATTTACTAAACCCCAATCACTGATTTTGTTTGCTCATGGTATGATTCTATCCAGCCCTTGCCATACTGCCTGCTTAGAAATTATCTGGCTTAATTAAATCTTTCCCCAAACTCTCATCACAGGAATTATTTGTTCAACACTTTGATCTGAGTCAACTCCATGAAGGACAGTCAACTTTATCTTTGCCCTGGTCTTATCTCTGAACAGGGCTGGTTGAACAATAAAAAGACAAAAATTAATAGCAGTATAAATAAACAATAAACAAATAAACCTAGGAGTGAAAGAGATGAATAAGTGATTAACAGGAAGAGAAAGAAAGTCACCAAACTAAAGCAGAAATGAAGGAGAGCATGGTCCAAGCACACAACTCCATTCCAAGGCACCAAAGCTAGCAGAGTCACATAGCCAGTATGGAGTACAGGAGGGACTTGAAACTAGAGCTTCATGGTTTTGAGCCCAGCTCACTATATACTAGAGGGAAGCTAGGCAGCACCATGGTGCACAGGGTGCTGGACCTGGAGTCAGGAAGACTCATCTTGAGTTCAAATCTGGCCTCAGATACTTACTAGGTATGGGACCCTGGGCAAGTCACTTAACCCTGTTTGCTTCACTTTCTCATCTGTAAAATGAGCTAGAGAAGAAAATGGCAAACCACGCCAGTATTTTTGTCAAGAAAATCCCAAAGGGGGTCACAAAGAGTTGGATATAACTGAAACGACTGAACAACAATACCACCCACTATGCCAAGCTGCCTTTCATTTGGCACAGTGTAGACATTTAAATGCTTGTTAAATTGAATTGAATGAATTGAATTCAAGCAGAGGCTGCCTGACTATGTGATAGAGATATTATAGAAGATTCATATTTAGGTAGTGGGCTAACCCTGACAGCCTCTAAGATCCTTTTCAACTCGAAAATTCTATGTTGTTACTGTTCAGTCATATCCTATTCTTCATGACCCCATGAGCCATGCTATCCATGAGGTTTTCTTGGCAAAGATACTGGAGTGGTTTGCCATTTCTATCTCTAGTGCAGTAAGGCAAACATAGATTAAGTGATGTGCCCAGGGTCACACAACTAGTAAATGTCTGAAGCCATATTTGAACTCTGGTCTTCCTCACTCTAGGCCCAGCACTGTATCTACTAAGCTATCTAGCTACCTCCATCTATGTTTCTGTGATATTCAGTAATTACTAGGTTTGCAATACTCACATATGCGGCCAAGTAGGTTTTGTTTGTTTGTTTTACAAAACTAGAAAAAAACAAAAACCAAACATGGTTTCCTTATAAATGGTTCTAGTTCTTTCTCTGCATCATTTGCCTCAGGAACCATTCCCTCTTTTCTTTCTTCCTTCTATCTTAGTCCATATTCCTTCATCCTGAATTAAAATGGAAATTAGGTCTCATTTCAGACAAAGTAGTCTATATTTCTTAATTCAAAACCCTCCTCAGTGACCAGGAAAAAAAAGTGGGAGGAACACACAAAACCAATTGCTTGTATTTCATAGTTTACATTCTAAGAATGCCAAACATTTGAGAAAACCTTGGAAATAACCCCTCAGCTGGGGTGTGAACTGTACAATCAATAAGTAGGAAAACACTGATGATTGTAATGTTAATGGCCATGGAGAAGTGGGGCAGAGGACTTTCTTTAAAATTTCTCCACAAAACTTAAATATGTCCCCCCAAAAATGAAGATTTGCGTGAAAATTTCATGTTTGAGATAATGAGATTTTCTTATAGTTTGCAATAGAGTTTTATAGAGAGAATTGGTGATATTAAGTAACATTTCTTAGTAAAAAGACCACATTCCATAAAGGTTGTGTCCTCAAAGTACATAGGAACTGCATAGAGACCATTCTCCAAACTTTTATCTAATATAATTTTAACACAGAAGAGAACATTTATAGGTTGAAAAGTTTTCTTTTATGACATTTGCTAAATTAGAGGTTCTTTCTTGTTTGGAGACTGATGGAGCAGTAATTGTGGCCAGAAGAGCATGAGCGGCATTTGAGTATATGGAAATATAGTGTGTCTAAAGGAGGAAAGGAGCAAAACACTGAAATGTTTTCTTTGAAAAGTAAATCAGCCACAACATATAAGGAGAGAAAGGTAGGTTGGAACTGGACAATGCTGATCTTAGCTTTATAGCGGAAAGGGGAGGAAGTGGTATAAGTATTGCTTAATACCCCTGCAAAGAGCAGCAAGAACAAAGACTACTTCAAAAGTATGTACTGTACATTACCAACCGATTTCGTTTTTGCTGTTCAGTTGTGTCTGACTCTTCATGACCCATTTTTGGGGTTCTCTTGGCAAAGTTACTGGAATGGTTTGCCATTTCCCTCCAGCTCATTTTACAGATGAGGACTCTGAGGCAGATAAGGTTAAGTGACTTGACCAGGGTCATCTAGCTACTAAGTGTCTGAGGCTGGATTTGAATTCATGAACGTGAGTCTTCCTGATTCCAAGCCCAGTGCTCTATCTCCTGGACTACCTAGCTGCTCACTTTTGCTTCCACCTTTCATTCGAAGATTTCAAAATGAGGATAATGCTTTGTATTCCTTCTTTGTGCTTCAAAGCAGTTTTAAACCAGGCATGGGACTCAGATGTGGTCACCTATTCATTTTCTTGAGATCCAACTAGGTGGAAAACTCAACTCAGAATAAGATATAACATGACTACGTGGATGGAGCACTGGATTTGACTCTAAGAAAACATTTTGGGTTTTTTTTCTGACACTAATGGCGCTTCCGTGGGCAAATCTCTATACTCTTGAGTCTCAGTTTCTTTATCTAAATAGTGGAGATAATAATACCTGTAGCATTATTACTTATATTACAAGGTGGTTGTACAAATATAATGAGACAATGTATATGAACTGCTTTATAAACCTTGAAACCTTGAAATACTATGTCAACATGAGTTATAATTATATGTGGCCATCACCTTTTTTACTATAACTTTGTCCTTAGCTGGGTGGCAGTTCCCTGAAAGTTAGCCCTGTGATGCTCCATATGGCACATATATGAGAGATGTGATTCTGGATTGATTGGGAGACTTCTGAGAAAAAGCAAAGAAAGGGACAATGAAGAACCAGGGAAGAAAAAAAGAAACAAACTCTGATTGGCTAACAAGTCCTTAGAACCATAGGCATGTGAAGAACATGGAACCCTAACAAGTCCTTTACACAGCCCCTGTACCCAGAGATACTTTTAAGAGTGGATTTCGAGCACTGGCTCTGGAGTCAGGAGGACCTGAGTTCAAATCCCATCTCAGACCATACATTTGACATTTATTAACCCCAATTGCCTCACATTGAAAAAAAAAATGTATTTCTCAGGTGAGATTGTTCTCTCCTTGACTAAACTGAGATTTTATTTCACTCCTGAGTTACAGAGCCACTTTACTTAATGTAATTGATTGCCAAAATTAATCTATATGACTGCCCCCAAATTTCTGTTCTACTACTTGCTTCCTTCAATATCTTTGCTTTGCTATCCATGACTATTTTTTGTGTAATAAGTATCTGGTGGGAGGAAAGCTAAGAGACCAATGTTAAGCTGTTACCTATTTGGCCTGGGAAGAGACTACTTCCCATCTAGAGCAATAAAAATGGCTTATTCTGAACCCCCAAAAAAACATTATAACTCTTGTTTGAAAATTCCTGATATATTGGGTTCTAGCCCAATACCCTCTTGAAGATGAGATTGATTGCCAATTCTCCTGTAGAATGGGTAAGACATTCCATCTAAATTCCATATAAATCCCTGAAATATGGGACCCCAAAGCCCAGTTTAACCTGCTACACATAGAAGTTTGTCCAGGAGAATTATTTCACACTATTTCCTAGTCATTCCAGGTGGAAAGTAATCCCATCAAAATGGCATAAGATGTAGGTTTCAAGAAACTCCAAATGAAAACCTCCCCTTTCTTGTACAATCAGAGGACAATGAAAAGATAGAAAGAACTCACCAATCCCTTCCTAAAAGGAAAAGTCCCAGAAATGACACAACCAAAATCCAGAGTTCCCATGTCAATGAAAAAATACTACAAGCATCAAGAAGGAAGCTGGTCAAATATTAAGAAACCACAATCAGGGGCAGCTAGGTGGTGCAGTGGATAGAGCTCTGGCCTTGGAGTCAGGAGAATCTGAGTTCAAATCCAGCCTCAGACATTTGACGCTTACTAGCTGTGTGATCCTAGGCAAGTTACTTAACCCCGATTGCCTCACCAAAAAGAAAAAAAAAAAAGAAAAGAAACCATAATCAGAATAATATAAAATCTGGAAACTTTAGTAAACAAGAGGAGATTTGTATTCCTGAAAGCAAAAGAGAAGGGCCTATCACCAAGAATAACTTACTCTGCAAATCTATATATAATCATACAGAGATAAAAACGAGCCATTAGTGGAATGAAGGAATTTCAAGCGTTCCTGATGAAAAGACCAGAGTTGAATAAGAACTTTGAAACACAAACATGAGATGCCAGAGAATCTAGAAAGTTAAATTTTTTTGAGCAATTGAAAGGAACTGTAAGATGATGTAATGCTAATCTTTCAATAAAGAGAGAAGAAACAAGTGTCTCTCCAGAACTTTCATGTCTTACAAGATATTGAGGGAGTTAAATAAGAAAAACAGCAGACCTATGAGTGAAATGACTTTTATTCTAAGGTTCTAAAAAGGAGAAAGGAAGGAAGAGGAAGATAAAAGGAATAAACTTACATAGATAGAGGAAAAAGGAGATGAAATGCTGTTTCTCACAAATGGAGTACGTGAGAAGATTATATAAACATAAAGGAAAGGGTAAGAGCAATGAGCATCATTATTATCTGAAACAGACAAAGGAAAGTTGAATATAAACAGTTTGGTATAGAAACTAGATGTCTCATAGACATCTTAAACTTAACATTTCCAAAACTGAACTCATCATCTTTTCCTCAAAACCCTCCAGTCTTCCTAACTTTTCTATTATTGTAAAGGGTGCCATTATCTTGCTATTCATTGAGGTTCCCAACTTTGATGTCATCCTCAACTCCTCACTCTCTTTCACTCCCCATATCCAGTCTACTGCAAATCCTGTTGTTTCTACACTCAAAATATTTCTCATATTTATCCTTTTCTCTCCTGCTGCCACTCTTGTGAAGACCCTCATTGCCTCATATATGGACTACTGCTGTAGCATGATGGTTGATCTCCCTACCTTGAGTATCCCAACTCCAGTCCATTCTTCTTTCAGCTGTTATATTTATCTCCCTAAAGCATGGTTTGACCACGTAATCCCTCTATTCAATAAACTGTAATCCCTCTCTGTCTCCTCCAGGCTCAAATATAAAATCTTCTGTACGGCTTTTAAAGCCCTCCATAACCTTTTCTCCCCCACCCCCTCCATTATTTTTACACCTTACATCCTTGGTCCTTACCCCAGGTGCTCTTCAATGCAGCGATGCTGGCCTCTCCAGTTCCTTCCTAAAGACATTCCATCTCCAAACTCTGGGCATTTTCATTGGCTGTTTCCCATTCCTAGAACTCCCTCCCTCCTCATCTCTACTACTTAGCTTCCTTGGCTTCTTCAAGTGTCAGCTAAAGTCTATCATCCTACATTTTTGGACTTGGCCACTATATAGACTCATTTTGCTTCATTATTTTTTTGTTATAAGTAATGATGCCCCAAAAAGGTAGGCCATTAAAACATTTTTGAGTTATTTAATATTTTGTTTTTCCCCAATTACATGTCAAAATAATTTTTAACATTCGTTTCTTAAAACTCTGAGTTCCAAATGCTCTCCCTCCACCCCCTCTACCCTGATTGAGAAGGGTATTTTACATGTTATTCATGTGCAAAACATATGCAAAACATATTTCCATATTAGTCATGTTGTGAAAGAAAACACAGACCAAAAAAACCAAGAAAATGAAGTTTTAAAAAAAGTTATGTTTTGATTTGTATTCAGATTCCATCAGTTTTTCTCTAGAGATGGGTCAGCATTTTTTATCGTAATTCCTTCAGAACTTTCTTGGATCATTGTATTGCTGAGAATAGCTAAGTCATTCACAGTTGATCATCATACAATATTGATATTACTGTGTACGATGTTCTCCTGGTTCTGCCCACTTCACTTTGCATCATTATTGTATGTCTTTCTAGGTTTTTCTGAAATCATCTTGCTTATCATTTCTTACAGCACAATACTATTCCATCACAATCAAATACCACAATTTGTTCAGCCATTCTCCAATTGATGGGCATCCCCTCAATTTCTGATTCTTTGCTACCACAAAAAGAGCTGCTATAAATATTTTTGTACATATAGATCCTTTTCCTTTTTTGTTTTTTATCTCTTTGGGATACAGACCTAGTAGTGGTATTGTTGGATCAAAGGGTATGCACAGTTTTATAGGCCTTTGGGTATAGTTCCAAATTGTTCTCCAGAATGGTTGAAACAGTTCACAACTCTACCAACAGTGCATTAATGTCTCAATTTTCCCACATCCCCTCCAACATTTGTCATTTTCCTTTTTCGGTCATATTAACCAATCTGATAGGTGTGAGGTGGTACTCAGAGTTGTTTTAATTTGGATTTCTCTAATGGATAGTGATTTAGAGCATTTTTTTTCATACGACTATAGATAGGTTTGATTACTTTGTCTGAAAACTGCCTGTTCATATCCTTTGACAATTTAGGGAATGGCTCTTATTTTTAGAAATTTGACTCAGTTCTCTATATATTTGAGAAATGAGGCCTTTAGTAGAGATACTTGATGTAATTTTTTTCACAGTTATGACTACTAACTATATTTCCCTCCATCCTGTTTCCCCCCACCCCATTCATTCTACTCTCTCTATCCTTTCACCCTGTCCATCCTCAAAAGTGTTTTGCTTCTGACTACTGACTCCCCTAATCTGCCTTCCCTTCTATTGGTGCCCCCCTTCTCTTATCCTCTTTCTCTCCTACTTTCCTGTAAGGTAAAATAGATATCTATACCCAACTCAATATGCTATTCCCTCTTTGAGACAATTCTGATGAGAGTATGGTTCAAGTGTTCCTGTCTACCTCTCCTCTCCTCCCCTCCAACTTTAAAAATTCTTTTATGCCTGTTTTAGGTGAGATAATTTACCCCATTCTACCTCTTCCTTCCCCCTTCTCCCAATGCATTCCTCTTTCTCACTCCTTAATTGTATTTTTTAATATATCAACCCATCATATTCAACTCACACCCATGCCCTTTTTATATCTACTCCTTATAACTGCCCTAATAATGAGAAAGTTCTTAGGAGTTACAAGCATTGTCTTTCCATGAAGGAATGTAAACAGTTTAACCTTATTGAATTCCTTGTGATTTCTCTTTTCTGTTTACCTTTTCATGCTTCTCTGAAGTCTTGTATTTGGAAATCAAATTTTGTATTCAGCTCTGGTCTTTTCATCAGGAATGCTTAAAAATTCTCTGTTTCATGAAATACTAATTTTTCCCCTAAAGAATTATACTCAATTTTTGGGTAGGTGATTTTTGGTTGTAATCCTAACTTCTTTGCTCTCCAGAATGTCATATCACAAGCCCTCCATTTTTTAACATAGAAACTTCTAAATCTTGGGTTATCCTGACTGTGGTTCCACAATATTTTAATTGTTTCTTTCTGGCTGCTTGCATTATTTTCTCCTTGACCTTGGAGCTCTGGAATATGGCTATAATATTCCTGGAAGTTTTCATTTTGCAATCATCTCTTTTAGGAAGGGATTAGTAGATTTTTAAAATTCTATCTTACCTTCTGGTTCTAGAATATCAGGGTACTTTTACTCGATAATTTTTAAAAAGATGATATCTAGGCTCTTTTTTTTTTTCAATCATGGCTTTTGGGTAGTCCAATAATTCTTAAATTATCTCTCCTTGATCTATTTTCCAGGTCAGTTGATTAGTTATTTCATATTTTCTTCTATTTCTTTAATTCTTTTGATTTTGTTTTATTGCTTCTTGACATCTCATAGAGTCATTAGCTTCCATTCGCCCAATTCTAATTTTTAAAGAATTATTTTCTTCATTAAGCTTTTTACCTCCTTTTCCATTTGGCCAATTCTAGTTGGGGTTATTTTTAATTTTGATGGCTCAAAAATTGTGATATTCCATGAATTATAGCCATATAGTATCAAGAAGAGAATATTGGTCTTAAAGAGAAGAGAATATCGGCTTTTTAGCCTTTGGTGGATAGGGGAGGGTAAGCAATTTAGGAACAATTTGAAAGCATCATACAATTTTCTAAAGGCAATTCAGTGCCAGTCATATTATTTTGGATAACAAAAAATTGAAAGCAGAATATATACCAATAGGAAATGGACCAGCAAATTATGGAATAAGAATGTCAGGGAATGTTACTTTAATGCTCCTCAGTCGATCATTGAGCATTAATTAAGTATTTACTATGTTATAAGGACTCCTGATGAATGTGAGGAATTCAGAGAAACATGGGGAGACTCATGAAATGATACAGAGTGAAGATAATAGAGCCAAAAGAATGATATGCATAATGTCTATAATCATGTAGATAAAGTAAACATGAAAAAGCAACAAAAATCTAGTCAAAAACAGCCATTGATGCTAGTACCATACAGCAAAGATAAAGATAAATCCAACAAATATACTTTGTTTAAAAAAAAAAAGTTTGTTGGGAAGAATCTTTTGTGCCCAACAAAATGTATCAACAAATGAAAAAAACAATCTTGTTATAATAGGTCTAAAACTGAACTCATCCAGCATCCTCCAAAGCCAGTTTCTCTTTCTGACTTAACTATTTCTTTAGGTTACCCAGGCTCAGAACTTTGGTCACATTTGACACCTTTCTCTTCTTTGCTCCAAATATCGAGTCTTCCTTACAGATTTCTTTCATAGTGTTCTGGCAGCAATCCTTTCCTTTCAGTTCTCATTATTACTCTCACTCAGACCCTTATCAGCTCATACACAGATTATAGTTAAGAGACTTCTAACTGATTTCCATGCCTCCAGTCTTGCTCTTTCCCAATTTATCCACAATTTGGTTCCAATCTACTTTTCTATTCTTATTTCCCACTTCCCTACATGAATCTTTTTCTCTATCCAAATTGATTTACTCACTGTTTCCTGGACTTACCTAACACCTCTTTATTTTTGCTCACTTTTTCTCCCACTTTGATGTCTCTCCTGATTTCCTCTTTGTCAATGCTAGAGAGTACTGGAATTGGAATTAGGATAGGCCTAGATTTGAATCCCTCCTCAGACTTGTACTATCTCGGTGACATGAGTGAGTCATGTAATGTCTCTCAGCCTTCATTTATTTATTCTTAAAATGATGATAATGATACCTATGTAATCTACCCCCACAGGTTTGTTGTAAAGATCAGACAAGGTAATGTGTTAATCACTTTGCAAACCATGAAATGCTATATAACTGTCATTTATTATTATAGTTCTATTTCCAATTCCATTTTATCCACAAAGATTTGCCGGAGGATGTCATCCAATGGTAAACTCTCTTTCCTCTGAATGCTTATAACAATCATTATCTATAGCATTTATTTGGTACTTGTTATTTATCAATTAATCAATTAAAAAGTATTCATTAAGTCTCTACTATGTGCCAGTTACTGTGTTAGACACTGAGGATAAAAAAGACAAAAGTGAGATAATCTCTTCATTAAAAAAGCTTATATTGCCTTGTATTAGTTATTAACTAGCTTCCCTGTAATCAATTCGCCATGAAGATGTCTCTTTATAATGAGCTGACCTTGGACAAAATAGACCGAAGGAGAAATAGGTCATCATGAGGGTGGACTTTAATTTTGCTATGAAGAACAAAGAAATAACTAACAGAGAATCAAGGTTACTCTCTCTACCATCTGCAACTATGTGGATAATGGAGCCAAGTCAGTTGCTCTGATAAGCCACTTAGGCGAGTCTGATGGTATCCTCACACCTGACAAATATTCCTTAGAGTCCATGGCTGTGGAACTCAATTTTTTTTTAAGGAGAGAATTCCCTTTTTTTTTTTTTTGTGAGGCAATGAGGGGTAAGTGATTTGCCCAGATTCATACTGCTAGTAAGTGTCAAGTGTCTAAGGCTGGATTTGAACTCAGGTCCTCCTGACTCCAGGGTCAGTGCTCTATCCACTTGCCATATAACTGCCCCGAACTTAAATCTTTGATGGGAAAAGATATTCTGTTCCTGAAAGATTATGTGGGACCAAAAGTGGAGAAAGACTATGCTAACCCAGCTACCGGTTCTATCCTCCTGCTGGAAATCCTCTGTTTCCATGTACAAAAAGAAGGTAAAGGTAAAAATACAAGCAGGATTATTACATAAAGCTAAGTCAGCCAAACTAGAAGCCTTCCAATTGCCCTTTTCCAAGCAGGAAATGTCTTCATGATGATGTTTTTGGTTACTCATGGTGCCCAGAGTTTCACAGTGGGGGTGAATCTGCCCCAGAAAGTATGTGGTTCCCTAATAAAAAGAGGAGCTGACTTACTTTGCCAAGGACCTGGAGGACCCAGAATGGCCCATCCTGGCCATCTTGGGCAAAGCTAGAGTTGTGGACAAGATTCAGCTAATGAACAACATAATAAATAAAGTCAATGAGATGATCATTGGTGGTAGGATGGTTTTCACCTTCCTTAAGGTGCACAACAACATGGAAATCGGATTTTTTTTTTTTAATGTATGGAGTGCCAAGACAGTCAAAGACCTGAAGGCCAAGGCTGAAAAGAATAGTGTGAAGAACCCTTTCCCTCTTTACTGCATCAAAGTGAAAAAAATTGATAATACCAAGACTGGTCAAATCACCTTGGCCTCTGGTACACCTCCTGGAACAATGGATTTGGGCTGTGGTCCTGCGAGCATCAAGAAGTATGCTGAATCTGTTGCATGGGCCAAGCAGATTGTGTGGAATGGACCCATTTGGGTATTCAAGTAGGAAATATTTTTATGGGGAACTAATGAGCAATGTGGTAGAGGCCACTAGCAGGAGTTATATCACTATCATAAGAAGCGGGGTTACTGATATTTGCTGCGTCAATGAAATATTGAAGATAGTCAGACATGTGAGCACTAGGGGTAGTGCCAATCTAGAGCTGCTAGAGGGCAATTCTCCCTGGAATTGCTGCCTTGAGCCATGCCAAATGGATGGAACTTTCCTGCTTGCTAGTTCTGGTGCAAAACATTCAAAATTTGACATGGCAACATTTCTGTTACTGTTTCTTGACATTAGGAAAAATCTTCTCCTCAGGACTCAGTACAGAAGATGAGGCAATGAGACCCTGTGAAGCAGCTATCCTACTCCCTCCTCTGATAGGTCCTCTGTCAGATCTCTCTTGAATTTATTTCCTATGTCTAAACCATCGTTGTGATCTGTACCGTATACATTGCCTTTAGAAAGAAAAATAAAGTTGAAGAAACTATTAACCATGTTCTCTATTGAAAGTTTGTTCCATTTAGCTTTGTTAGCAAATATTTTTGTTACTACCCATAGTACAGAAACAAGAAGAAACTCCAATTTGGGAAAAGGGGGAAGGTTGATCCATTAAATAAACATTTAATAAAAGTGCTAGCTCAAAAAAATAACACTACTGTTAATATTTTTGTACATAGCGGTTTTTTCTTGATATCAACACCTCCTTAAAATGTATTCCTGCTAATGAAATCTCTAGATTAAAGAATATCAACAATTTAGTAGTGGGTTTTTTTGCATAATTCCAAATAGCTGCCTCAGAATGGGTGAACAAATTTACAGCTCCACCAGTAGTAAATTTGTATTTCTATCTTCCTACAATTTTGCCAACAAAAAGTTTCTGTTTTTAGCAACCTTTGCAGCTTGATAGGTGTGAAGGATTTTAACGTGTAATTCTTTGATGTTTAATGATTTCAAATAATTTTCAGGTATTTATTAACAGATTGTCTTTTTTCAGTTATATTGATCTGTTTTTTTTTTAATGCCACAGTAATTTTCTGATATATCCCACACCCATAAGCACCCTCATAGAACTTTCCTTTGTTTAAAAAAAATGTAATGGGGTTATGGAAGATGCTCAGAGTTGCCTTTCTTGGTGGGTTGTACAGAGACTGTGCAAAGGACAACAACACACATACAAAACAATTAAACAAAACCATCTAACATAGCAACTACATGACAATATATGCAGCACTATATACTCCTCATCATAGTCTGCTTCCCCTTCCCTTCTAACAAGAAGAGGAAAACATATTTCATCATCTCATTTTTAGGGACTCTGATTGGTCACTGTATTTCAGCTGAGTTCAGTTGCCTTTTGGTATTTTCATTTATATTACTGTAGTCATTATATGCATTATCCTGGTTCCAGTTGTTTACTCTGAAGAGTTTCATAAATCTTCCTGTGTTTCTATCAATTCCTAGTATTTGTTATTTCTTTTTAGCCCTCATCATCTCTGAGTAACTTTATCCCAACTCCCACTCTCAATAATGAGGTGGGCCCTCAGAGAGCAGCTAGCTAAATCACCTGCAAATAGTTCTAGGGGTACCATGGATGGGTTACAGGGTTCTTCTAAAACTATTGGCTAAAGACTCCATTCCTGTGTATTCTCCCCAATACCAATCAACAGTTACAGTTTATATTTCCTTTATATCATTGAAACCCTCTAGTGATTAGCATCCCAGTATCCTTTAATCAATTAACATCAATTAGCTTTTACAAGGGCCAGCTGGGTGGTGAAGTGGATAGAGTGTTGGTCCTAAAGTCAGGAAGTTCATCTTCCTGAGTTCAGATCTGACCTCAGATACTTACCAGCTGTGTGACCTTGGGCAAGTCACTTAACCCTGTTTGTCTCAGTACCTCATCTGTAAAATGAGCTGGAGAAGGAAATGGCAAACCACTCCAGCATCTCTGCCAAGACCTCAGATGGGGTCATGAAGAGTTGGACATGACTGAACAAGCTTTTATAAAGCTTTTTAAAAAGATTTCCTAAGAAGATATATCAAGAACAGAAGTCCAAACCATGACCCCAAACTAGGGACACAATCTCCCCTATAACATATCAATCCTCAGAGAGGGTTCAAATTAAAGTGAATGCTCCACCAAGTTCACATCTGAAGGTGGCTTAGAAGAGGGGGACAGCCACTCTTTTGTTTGCAGAAATCAATGTCTGAGTGTCAAATCACTATTGATATAAGTCAAGCAAGTTGATCAGTGCTTTGCTAATTACTGGGCTTAGCTGCTCACAAATTCTTATATGGACCCAATTTCCTAGATCTCTCCCTGTTTCTCCACATCTCTTAAAGCTCTCGGGTATCTTAGCCTAGTACTGGTCTAGTACTCTACACGAAGCAACAAGGACAGAAGCAACAGTTTCCATTGTTTAGAACACTATTATTTAGTTTCCACTAGTGGATAAAGAACTAGTCTTAGAGCAAGGAAGATACAGATTCAAGTCCCATTTTTGACACATACTGGCTGTGTGACCCTGGGCAAGTCATTTAATCTCTTAGTGTTCTAGGCAGCTCTCTAACATTATAAGTAGCAAAGAATGTGCCAATTTGCATTGATAGAGGGAGTTTCCTCATCTGGGAGTTCCATATACTAATGAAATCATAGATTCAGTTCCTATCACCATCTCTTAATTCTACAACTTTTATGATCTTTTTTTTATGTCTGTCTGAATTTGTTTATGAGTCCTTTCTGTCCTAGCATATATTCAATTAAAAAAATTTCTTTTTATTTTTTGGAGGCAATTGGGGTTAAGTGATTTGCCCAGAGTCACGCAGCTAGTAGATGTCTGAGGCCAGATTTGAACTTCAGGGCCAGTGCTCTATCCACTTCAATACCTAGCTGCCCCACATATTCAATTTTTGTAAAAGTATAACATCATGTTGAAAAAAAAAAGGTATGCTCCTTATGATTACCATTAGTTATTTGTGAGATCCCCGCTTCCATGTTTGAATGATCTCCTCATGTATCAAACTGATTGTAAAAAATATAAATTTACTCCCACTTCTCATTTTCTTCCCTAGGATTTTTTGTTTTGTTTTGTTGAGGTTTGGTTTGATTTTTTTATGCAGAGGAGATTTTTTTTTTTCCCAAGCACAGAGTTTATCTCCCATTGTTCTCAATGACCTTAAGAAAGGATAAGACTCCAAAGAGAAAAACCATCTTTTCTCCTCCCTTCAGAGGATAAGTGTTGGTTCATTATTTATTTCAAGTATTTAAAATTCTTACCTTACTTAAGTTTCTTTTGTCTACTTGTTTTACAATTTGCAAATTTTCCCAGCTCTAGTTTTCCCAACAGGAATGCTGGGAAGTCACCGAACTTTTATTACATTTTCCTATACATACTTTCCTATATATTATTTTTAAGGCTATTATTATTGGATACAAATAATTTTCTTTTGCTCTTCAGGATATGCTGATGTGTAATCTTGTATCATTCTGATATCAATTCCTTGGCATGGGAGCTGGTTTTTTCCTAGCCAATTTCAGTATTTTCTCTTTGATCTATAAGCCCTGAAACTTGACAATTATATTTCTGGCCAAATTAAACCAAGGGTTTGTCCATGATTGTGTCCTATACATTCTATCAAGCTACATTTTGCACTCTATTCCTATTCTTCCAAGGAATTTTCTTATATGATTTCTTAAAATACAATGTTCAGGACTTCTGTTTCATCATGTTCTTTTGGGAAGCATCTTTCATGTACCCCATTTTCTAGTAGTTGTTTGATAACAGATATGTGTGGTCACATATTCCTTGAATTTTGCTGGCTTTTGACTTTGTACTAATACTCTCCTTTTCCTTCATTCCTTTTTCCAAGGTATCCATCACTTTGCTAAGGTTTTCTAGCTTTATTCTAAGCCATCAATTCTCCTTTCAAGTTTTTCATTAAGAGCTGTAATTTAACTTTTAATTTTCTCCTTCACTCTTTTAATTAGGCCTTTTAATAATTATGGGAGTTCTTGTCATTTCATTCTCTTTGCTGGGGTTTTAGTTATTGCAGATTTGTTACCTTCTGGAGTTTTCTCCTGGGATTCTTTAACCCCATTGTATTTCATCATTATATGATAAATTTTTCTTTGCTTTCTCATTTTACATTCTTTTTGCTATCTCCAACCCCATCCCCAGGCCCCCACATATATACCTCCATCCCTAGAGCCTTAATCTTTTAATCTCTATCTTCAGTTCCCTATAAAGCATGATGTTGTCTTATATCTCTTGCATTTTATCAACCTGTATGTCCCTAAAGCAATTGGTTCTTATCTCTATGTCTAATTTCTTCATAAAGTTACTTATATTCTCCAAACAGTGATCCGGTACCTTTACACCAAACTTACTAAACAAGATCTCTTAAATTTTAAAGCAAGTTATTTTATAGATTCCTAGGGTTTAAAGGAGTCCTGAGAAGTCATCTAGCTCATGGTTTCTTATCCTGTTTCAATCTGTGACACATGTAGGATTTATTTGGACCCACAAAATGGATGGGATCCATCAACTTCAATCTGGAAATTTGTCAGTCTTTTTTTCCAAACCCTGCTTTTACACTGGTCAGCTATCTTGTCTCCTCTTTGCACAATGTCTTCACCTCTTCCACTCTTCACTTCCCATCCTATCAAGACATTGTCAGAGTGATGTGAACAAAATGAGGACAATATGAAATAGGAAAAATAGAAGGAAAGGGGAAGGGAATGAAAACTAGGACAATATGAAATAGGATGAAGGGAAGGAAAGGGGAAGAGAATAAGCATTTGTATATCATCTCCAATGTGTCAGGGACTGTGCTAAGTGCTTTACAAATATTATCTCACTTGAACCTCACAACAACCCTGAAGGATAAGTGCTATTATTATCCCCCACTTTACAATTGAGGAAAATGAGGTTGAAAGAGATTAAGTGACTTGCCCACAGTCACACAGCTAGTAACTATCTAAGGTAAGATATAAACCCAGGTCTTCCTGACTTCCTGTTTCTAAGTCTAACACTCTATCTACTGCACCACCTAGTCTTTGGGCTATTCTATACCCCCTCCAAAGAAAATGTCATAAAATACATTATATTCTGGTTGGGGATGAATGAACAGATCTTTCCTGCTGTGCCAAGGCAGTATCATTTCATGCCAAGTTAATGAAATGTTTTCCTGTTCTGTAAGATTCTATGTTCATCCAGAGCAATGACTGTTGTTTTATATATTTGGCTTTCTAGTGCCTGGCACAGCATGATAGAGAAGAAAATGTTCTAGATCTGGAAACAGAGAAGCTAAGCTTGGATCTTGCTTCTTAAATGTATTACTTTTCTGACTTTGGACAAGTCACTTAACCTCTCTAAGCCTCAATTTCTTAATCTTTAAAATGGCAACAGTGGTTTACATAACCTGTAAAGTTCTTTCTGGATCTAAGAGCCTATGAACTTCTACCACCTAAGAGGGAGGAGGGTGGAGAAAGAGAGAGAGAGAAAGAGAGCAGTTTTATTGAATCACTAGTGAGAGGGGCCTCATCAAGGCAACAGTAGATGCTGGGGTGGCTATTGAAAGCCTATTTAGTGGAAGTCCTCCAATCTGCTAATAGCCCCAGAAACTGGTTTTTACTTGTAGCTGCTGCGGTCATCACCATACAAAGCCTGAAGCCTGAAGCCTTAAGTTAGAAGTGATTAGAGGGTCATATAAGGCATAAAGCAGACTAGGGAGCCAATAACAAAGATAGACTGTGGAGTAACTGGTAAAGATTTTCAGTAGAATTCTCTACCACCACCGATAATGACAGCATCTTCTATGCCTGTAGTTTTTAAGATATGGAACCTAAAGTAGGGAGTGGGGAATAGGAAGTGGAAAACCCAGGGCACAGAGTAGGTCAGATCCTCAGCTGTTGTTGGATTTTTCCCCTTGTGGAGATTACCTTGTAAGAATTACTTTTCTGTATCCTCTTTTTATTGTTGTACTTTTACTTCCTTTGTTACATTTCTTATGGTTTTGAGGGACTGAAGCTAAAATGATTTAGGTATAATGTTTGATGCAGCCATCTTTCTAGAAATCTTTTCCTTGTTCTAACAAATCAGTGGTTAAACCCAATTGGAAAACTGCATCAGGTAGTCAGACATAGAACTAGAGGGTTGGAAATAAAAACTGAAGAGTCTGCATAGTAGTAATAGTCAAAATCATGAAAATGGATGACATTTCAAAATATAAGTGTTGAGAGAAATGATTAGTGAACTGAGACTTGAGCTTTAGGCAATATTTTATGGTCAGGAAGATAAAGAAGAGTTACTGAATGAGATAAAGAAGTGGTACTATAGTAAAGGTCTTTTCTGGACCTCTCTGAAGTGTTGACAATATTGACCACCACCTTCTTCTCCCAGACTCAATCTTTAACTGTGATATACTGTGAACCCAGAAGTTCTAGTCAGTCATCAAGTGAATAAGTATGTGCTGGGGATACAAAAAAAAAAGTTAAAAATATAATTTGTCTCCTCAAGGAGCTCACATTCTATTGACGGAGACAGTATACCAAAAAAATTGCACATACAAGATATATATTGTGTAAATAGAAGGCAGGCTTAGAAGGGAGCCATAGTTTGGGGTGGGAAGGAGAGAGGGGATTGGGAAAGAAGCCAGGGAAGCCAGATGAGAATAGAGAGCTTAGTATAGAGTCAGGAAATGGAGTTTCATATGGGATTAATAGTAAGGCCAGTGTAGCTATATTGTCAATATGTAGAAAGAAAGAAAGTGTAAGAAAACTGGATATGTAGAAAGGGACCAGTTGGTAAAATGCCAAATAGAATTTAGTGGAACCATGGGGTATAGTTTTAGGACAGGCCAGACATTGAACACAACTCTCTTTGCATTAAGCACTTCTCTGTCCTTCTATGATCTTCAACTTGCCTGTATTTCCTTGTGCTTAAATTCTTTGGTGGCCAAAAATTAGGCCACTTCCCTCTTTGAATCTTTTAATCCACAGTTGAATTTAGCATTTCCTTTATTCTCCACTCCCCCATAGTCATAACATGAGGAATCATTGTTCTATTATAGGATTTTTTTAAATAATCACTAGATGAAATATCCAATGATGCTTTTTCTTTCTTTTATCTTATTTTCTTGCTCTTCAAAATGTCTTTATAAGATATTAATGTATACATATTTATAATTATTACTTTAAATGATTCTTATCAATTCTAAAAGTGGTCACAATTTCTATAAAAAGTACTAGCTTTTGAGACTTTTTTACAATTTGTTTTAAAATAATGTGAAAGTTGATGAAATAAAAAATTTAAGCATTTATCATATTTTAAAATCTACTATATATGATGGAATTTAACCTACATAAGGGAAAACTGGTCTCCATATAGTATTTTATCAATATTTTGAGATAAGTATAATTGTTCTCCAGTTTTAAGAAAATTCATGTAAAAGTAGGAAAATAGGATATAATTATTCACATTTCAAATAAGTTTTCCCCTTTGCACAAGAATTACTTTAAGTGGTGAGCTCCTATAGCTCATTAACATTTTTGTTTACAGGTCAGAATAGGATGTAGTAGCCTATGATATGAAAGAAGGGAGTAAAAAAATGTTAATTGTATTTTTCTGCTTACAAAAACACTACAGTTTTTTTAACGTATTTTCCTAGCTGCCAAAATTAACATGTTTACTTTATGTTTATTATTACTCCCCACCTCACCCCTTTACCCCATCTATTAAGTTTTTAAATAAAAGAGTTGCATGGCCCTTAGGGGGGAAAAAGATATCACCATTTAAGAAAATAAGCTCTCTCTCAGATCTGATCTTGGAATCATAGAGTTTTAGAGTTAAGGGACCTTTGAAATCATTTAGGCCAACTTTCTCAGGTTAAATTGAGGGAAATGAGTTCCAGAGAGGTTTAAGTCACACAGTTAGTTCATGAAAGAGCTGGCACTTACTGGCCAGGCTTCCAGATTTTCAGGCTAGTTCTCTTTCCACAACACTACTACAGTCTCCCAGTAATTAAACTGGTTTAGAATTCTACCAGTTTACTCTCCAACTACTTACAAGCTCCTTAAAGAAAACAACTTCATAAATGTCTCTGTCTTTCACACTAGATCATTCAAACCCCACTTTTACACTTAACATTTTGCATGGATTGCTACAAAAACTACTGTAATGTTATCTTGAAAAAAATTAGTATACTTTTAGGGATGCTATATGTCCATGGATCATGGATGCCATCTCAGAAAAATAAAACTGCACATGACCCAAGAGGTGATGGAAAGATGCACAGTGGGCAAGATTAGACTGCACTGTATTACCAATAATGACATGCACTCAAGAAAAGATGTAAAATTCATCATCAAGGATCCATATAACCAGAAAAAGAGGTCAAATGGTCATAGATCAAGGGATCAAGATCAACCTAAGTCTGGCATTTTGAATTGACAAAATATTAAAAGACTCAGAGGACAGCTGCCCATATGCTAGATAAATTCTCTACACGAGATTTATGATGTGGGCAAAAATTTCATGGGATGAGAAGACATAGATGGACTTGGGGTTGCACCATTTCCTAATGCCCACATTCACAGATAGGATCAAATGGTAGGATAAGGAAGGAAGGGAAGAAAGAAGAGAGAAAGAAAGGGAGAAAGAGATTAGATTTGCTAAGAAACTTTCAAAAAGGCAATTTTTAAAAAAGTAAATATTGTAATAGTACTGGAGTAGTTATTTTATATTTAAGAACCTATGGGCAACTCATTTCTTGCCACCAAGTGCTCAATGAATTCTGCTTTTTTGTTGCCCTGTTCTGGACACATTCAAATAGACAACCAAGTTTCATCATCCTTGCAGCATTTTCACTAATCCTCTCAAGGACTGGTGCATCCTTTCATCAGGAATCCAGGCTTACTCTGCTCCAAGTGACTGCTTTTCTCTAGCCACCTTGTCATATTTACAGCTGCTTTTCCCTCCCAAAGGAAATAACCCTTATTTAGCCAGGGTCCCAGAGTCTTCTTCCCATCCCATATAAGATCAAACAGAGGATCACAGATTTAGAACTGAAAGGAACCTCAGAGGTTATCTAACCCAATACCTCTTTTACTGAAGCCCAGAGAGGTCAAGTAACCTACCTAAGGTCTCACAGGTAATAGGCAGGAGCCAAGATTCAAGACCAGGTTACAGGACTTGGGTTTGAGATTAGACTAGATCCTCTAAGATCCCTTCTAGATCAAAATCTATGATACTGTAACTCTAAATCTAGCTCTTCTCACTATACTATAAATCCTCAACCTATCAGGTATGGAATGTTGTACTCAGCACTAAAGGGTTATGGAAAAGAAGAGAAGAAATAGCTTCTTCAAGAAGTGAATAATCAGGGGCAGCTAGGTGGCACAGTGGATAGAGTTCCAGCCTTGGATTTAGCATGACCTGAGTTCAAATCCAGCCTCAGACACATAGCACTTACTAGCTGTGTGACCCTGGACAAGTCACTTTAACCCCCATTGCCTAACAAAAAAAGAAAAAAAAAAAGAAGTTCATAATCTGATTGGGGGTTATAGAATCATAGATCTAGAATTTTCAGCCAAGAGCAGGAAAGGAAAAGAAATGATATTTTCTTCATTTTGATCTCTTTTGATCTTTTAAACTTCATTCTGGATCTCCTCTCAAAATCTTTGTTTGCCCACCATCCAGGACATGGTAAAAAAGAATTTCCTACATTCCTTTTAATTCTCATGACGTGGGTTCTCCAACATAGACTGGCTCCATCTTGAGAACAGAAAATAGAAAGAGAAAAAAACTCATTTTGGCCTTTTGAAGGACCCTCAGTTATGGCTTCCACAGTCAATCAAAAGTATACCTCTTAATCACACAGTTAACAACCTAGAGCCGGGGTATGGAAGATATTCAGGGAGGCACAGCACCTCTGATGCGAAGGCTTACCGAGACCTTTTCAGAGGTGCTTATCCACCTTTGGTGTCCAATCAGTCACCCAACTTTCACCAGTGGCTCCAAGAAGCTGTAGCATGTGCCACAGCCACGCCCTAGTAAGACCATCTCAGCAGATGGGCTAAACCAGGTTGAGAGTAACCAAAGATGCCAAAGTCATCCACAGCGTCCCAAGCCATTGCCAGTAGTCCTGACTTTTGTCTTGCCACTGGATTTCAATGATTCTGAAAGACAGAGTGAGGCTAATGACTGCAACTCTGACTCACTTAAATCCAACCCACTGGCAAGTCAAGGTATCACTCTATGATGTCATTGGTCCTCCTCTAAAATTGAAGGGTGAACAACAGAAGGGTGGCACAGTGGATTGCTGGGCCTGAAGTCAGGAAGAGTCATCTTCCTGAGTTCAGATCTGATCTCAGACACTTACTAGCTGTGTGACCCTGGACAAATCACTTAACCCTGTTTGCCTCCATTCCTCATTTGTAAAATGAGCTGGAGAAGGAAATAATAAACCACTTCAGTATCTTTTCCAAGAAAGCTTCAAATGGGGTCACAAAGAGTCAGACACAACTGAAATGATTGAACAACAACCACAAAAGTGGTTAGAACAAATGAATGAAAAGCAACTATGTGCCAAGCATTGTGCCAAGTACTGGAAATACAAATAGAAAAGTAACACAGTCCCTGCACTCAAGGCATTCACATTATAATAGGGGGATTTCAAATGGGAGTTTTTTAATTTGTTGATTTTCTAATCTTTTTAGCTGCATTCCCAATTCCTGATCTGTTCCTTCTCTTTTTTGTCAACAAAATTATTTAAAGATATATATTTTCCCCTAAGGAATGTTTTGGCTGCATTCTTAAATTTTTGGTATATTGTCTTATTGTTGCAATGTGTGTAATGAAGTTATCTCTCATTTCTGTGATTTGTTTCTTTAACTCACTAATTCTTTAGGATTAAGTATTTATTATCCAGTTGATTTTTGACACTTTTTAGAAACCCTTTATTTAATATATGTTATTGCATTGCGGTTAGTAAAGGATTTGTATAATATTTCTGCTTTTCTGCATTTGTTTGTAGGTTTTTATGTCCTAAGAAAATTAATTTTTGTAAAGGTACTATACATAGCCAAGAAATATGAGTACTCCTTTCAATTTCCTTTCAATAAATGCCAGAAGTCTATAATATTTAATTTTTCTAAAATCCTTACACAACACTAACTTCTTTCTTTTTATCATTGTTTTTAGATTTATCTAGGTCTGGTAGGCTTCCTTTAAGTTCCAACTAAAATCTCTCCTTCTGCTGGAATACTTTTCCAATTCCTTTTAATTCCAGTGCCTTCCCTCTGTTAATTAACTCCTATTTATCCTGAACATATCTTGTTTTGTATATATTTGCTTGCATGTTGTCTTTCCCATTAGGTTGTAAGCTCCTTGAGGGTAGGGACTGTCTTGCCTCTTTTTGTATCCCTAATACTTAGCACAGTGCCTGACACATAGTAGGAATTTAATAAATGTTTATTTATGGATTGATATACATTATAGGCAGTTTGGTGTCTCAATGTATAAAGCATTGGACCTGGATTCAGGAAGATTTGAGCTCAAATCCAGCCTCATTGCTGTCATGACCCTGGGCAAGTCATTTAACTTCTTCAATCACCTCATTTGTAAAATAGTGAAAATAATAGCACTTACCTACCAGGGGTGTTGTGAATGTAAAATGAGATAATATTTGTAAAGCACTTTGCAAACCTTAAAAGACTATGTAAATGCAATATTATATTACTATAACAATAGTAATTTTAGAAGTATATAATATTAGTATAGTAATAGTAATATATAGTGATATTTTATTGTTATAATAATATAACATCATATTATATTATTATGTTCCAAGTATATAAATTCAGAGTAAGTGGAAGGAACCTTAGAGGGGGTAACAGTAGCAACTGGAGTGGGGAGAACTTGAATTTAATCTTAAGGAAATCTGGGATTTTAAGAGTTGGAGGTTGGGAGGGAGAGCATTCCATGCATGGGGACAGCCAGTGCAAAGGCACACAGATGTGAGATGTAATGTCATATGTAAGGAATGCCAGTATGGCTGAATTGTAGCATATGTGGAGTAGAATGTAAGAAGATTAGAAAGGTAGGAAAGGGTTGGCTTGTGAAGAGCTTTAAATGCTATATAAAGAGCTTTATAGTTGATTCTGAATATAATAGGGAGCCACTAGACCTCCTTAAGGTTGTTGTTGGTGGAGTGGGGTGACATAGTAGGATACTATCAAGTTTTCAGATAAGATAAGACTGTAAAGGATAGTTAACATATTGGATGACAGAAAGGGAATCCAAAAAGATTTTAATATCTGTAAAGACAGCGCTGACTATAATAAGGTCAAACTGAACTAAAATAAATGTAAATTTGTATACCTGTGTAAAAAAAATTCAGTGGCACAACTAAAGAATAGGGCAAACGTGACCAGAATAAAGGAAAAGAAACTAGGAGTATAAATGCACTGCATTGTGAATCAGCAGTGTTACGTGACATCTGAAACAGCTAATGTGATCGTAGGCTTCATTAACAGAAGCTTAGACTTCAGGGTGAAGGAGATGGTAAGTCCTATAGCACAATGCTCTGGTCAGCATCTGTCTGGAGTATTGTGTTAAGTTCTGGCCTCTGCATTTCCAAAAGGACACCGGAAACCAAAGCGTGCTCAAAGGAAGGTGACCAGGATGGTAAGGAGAACAGAGATCATGCCACAGTATAATTGCTTGGAGAAACTGCAGATGTTTAGCCTGGAAAGAAGAGTTAGGCCAAGGACATGATAGCTTTTTTAAAAGTATTTGAATGATTGTCGTGCAAAAGAGGGATTTTACCTTGTCCACTTTGACCCTAGAAATCAAAACTAGGGGCAGCCTGCTATTGTGGATCATAGGATCAACGATTTAGAGCTGGAAGGGGCAAAAGTACTGGATTTATAGTTAGATAAATTGTCCCAATCCCATCTCTGTCGCCTATTACCTTTGTGACAATGCGCAAGTCACATTCACCTTCTGGGCCTCAGTTTCTTCATCTGTAAAATGAAAGGATTGAATTAAATGGCCTTTAACATTCAATCCTTCAAGTTCTAAATCCAGAATTCTATAATACATTATTAGATAGGCAGACTTTTAAAAATTTATTGATTTATTTAGCAAAAATCTATTTTCTTTCCCTTCTATGCCTCCTTTCTCTCCCATTTGGGGAAAAAAAATAAAGAAAAATAAAACCTTTGTTACAAATATAAAAAGTTAAGCAAAATAAATTCCTGCATGGGCAATATCCTCCCTAAGTCCATCACTTCACTGTATAGACGTGGACAGTAAGCTTCGTCATCCATCCTCCGGAATGATGGTTGACCATTGTGTTGACCAAAAGTTGTTTTTCTTCTACAACATTGTTGTTATTGTATAAATTGTTTTCCTGGTTCTCTTCACTTTACTCTGAATCAGTTCATGCAAGTCTTTCCAGTTTTCTCTGAAACTGTCCCTTTCATCATTTCGTATAGCCAAATAGTATTCTACATTACATTCATGTACCATAATTTGCTTAGCTATCCACAACTACTGAGCACCCTCTTGGTTTCCAGTTCTTTGTCACCAGAAAAAGAGTTTCTACAAATATTTTATACATATGGATCCTTTTCCACTTTTTTTTTTCATCTCTTTGGGACATGGGTCTAGTAGTAGTATTGCTCAGTCAAAGGATACATAGTTTAGTAACTTTTTGGGCATAGTTCAAAATTGCTCTCAAGAATGCCTGAACTAATTTTCAGCTCCAACAACAATGCACTAAAGTTCCTGTTTACCTGCAGCCCCTCCAATAGCTGTCATTTCCTTCTCTTTTCATTTTTGTCAATCTGATGAATATAAGGTAGAACCTCAAAGTTGCTTTCATTTATATTTCTCTAATTATTAATGATTCAGAGCATTTTTCGTATAGCTCTTGGTGCTTGGATTTTTCCCTTAGAAAACTGCCTGTTCATATACATTGGCCATTTATTAATCGGAGAGTAGCTCTTATTCTTATAAATTTGAATCAATTCATTAACTATATTATCAAGGAAACTCAATGCAAAGATTTTCTCCCAGTTACCTGTTGCCCTTCTAATTTTTGCTGCATTCGTTTGTAGAAAACATTTTCAATTTTATATAATTATATCTATCCATTTTATTTTCTGTGATCCTCTCTGTCCCTCATTGGATCATAAACTATTTCCCTATCAATCTCCCTCCCAGTTCTGCTTCTGACTTTCTAGACTTTTTCAGCATACCTTAGCTGTTTTTCTTCAATTTTCTTCAATTCCTATGACCTTCACACCCTGGAACAATCTATCTCTCTGCTATGCCAACCCTCTTCTCCTACCAGGGAGGTCCTCCACGGTCCTCCATTTTGGTGAGGGTCCCAGGCTAGCCAAACTTCATCCTCCCTCTGGCTTTGATTCAGACTTTCTGGACTTTAACATTATGCTTCCCACATAGGTACCTCCCTCCTCCATTTTTTTCTTCTTTTTTTGGCAATCAGGTTAAGCAACTTGCCTAAGGTCACACAGTTAGCAAGTGTCTAAGGTCAAATTTGAACTCAGGTCCTCCTGACTCCAGGGCCAGTGCTCCGTTGACTCCTTCTCTATTTTTCAACTCTCTTTTGTACTTGTCTTCCCCCATCAGAACATAAGTTCCTTGAGAGTAGGGACTGACTTTTTGCTTGTATCTGTATCCCTAGCAGTTATAACAGTGCGTAACACACGATGTGTGTTACTAAATGCTTGCTGCCTTACCTATCCATAATTCTGAAAGATAATTTCTTTGTTGCTCCTCTAATTTTTTATGATGTTATCTTTTATGTCTAAGTCATAGAAGAAATACCAGTTCCGAATCAATACAAGGAAAAATTTCTATCAATTTGTTGTTGCTGTTCAGTTGTTTCTGACTCTTCAATAACTTGAACTCTATTCCCCTGGATCATCTTCCCTGCCTTTTAGGGAAAAAGGGCAGGAACGCTAGTTGAATAAACTTCTACCACAGCTACCTTAGTAGAGTACTGGATTCTCTAAAGGTGAAGGTCTTCATTCAGAGGCTGATTACCAGGGTTTTTTCAATCGACATCATCCTGTCTGAATCCTGCTTATGTTGTCTGCTCACCCTAGGTTATTCTCCCTCTTTTCTCAAGGAATTCAGAACCTAAAGCAATTTTCTTCTCTGCTCTAATCCTTGAAAAAATTAAAGACACACATGTTTACACACACATATATGTATATACACATATAATGTATGTATGTGTATACATACGGAAACATATGCATGTATATATAACTCTAAATGTATATATGTGTGTATGTGCATATGTATGTGTGTGTGTCCTCAAAAGGCCTGGCTTTCTAGTTTGTCAGCTTCTTCAATTTACACATTCTGTATCTTCACACCACATCATACACATACAGGAATGGTCATACTCTTCATTTCACCATTACTCAACTTTGGAATCATTCTCCATTCTTCATTTTTCCTCACTTCCCTAATTCTCCAATTCATGTTGATTCTTTAAAAATTTTAAAAAAAAAGACTTATTGATGGTGAATCACCTTCATGATTCAGAACTCTGAAATTTTCTCATCCTTAAAAAATGTTCAAATTTCTTAAAAAAAAAGCAGTCTATATTCTTTACCTCAAATTCTTCACATTCCAACCATTTCTTGATCTGGGTTGTAACTGCACCATTCAACTGAACTTTCTCTAAGTTAGGGGTCCTGGAATCCCAAAATCATGACATGAGGGTCCTGCCCGAAAGAATTAGACCCAAGTCTTCTTTCAGCCAAAAACAAGGTTTATTGAAGATTCACCATATTAGCTAGACTCTTAAGGAATCTGAGCATCTGTGGGCTATCAGTTAGATTGTGAAAATCTGGGCAGCGGCTAGATTATAAGAATCAGAGCATCTTAATGGAGACAAGATGGACCTTATATACAGGATCTAGGAGTGGCCAAGTAGTCTATGAGGCAATAAAACTCAAGGGGTGGCCAAGGGAGAATGGAGCCTATCTAGGATTAAGGGTGGGAAGTAGCGGGGGTGACATAGGGCAGTCTAGGCTAGGTTAAGGGTAACAGAATTGGGAGATTGGGTGTAGCCACAATGAAAGGCCAGTTGATGGGATTATAGCCTCAGGGGAATGCCAGAGATTAGGCCATGTGGTCCAGGGTTTTTCCTTTTTAGGGTCTAGCTCCCATCCTCATCAGTTCCAGTCTGTCTTTCTAGATATTTCACGTTAGCCTCCTCATGCCAGTCAAACTGGCCCACTTGTTATTCTTTAGATGTAACATTCCATCTCCAACCCCTAGGCTTTTGCATAGACTCTCCTCTAGCCTTGTAAATCCTCAGTCACCTCACTGGCTCCTTTCAAAGCCCAGCTCAGGACCTTATATACAGAAAGACTGTGGGAGAGATCTAGGGAGTATCTTGTTGGGGATGGGCAGTAGGCTGGGGTGACTAGAGGAGGAGTCTAGGGAGGATTTTGATGGGAGTGACTGTGAAGTTGAGAATGGGGTCAAGATAGGGTCAAGGGTGGGAAGGTGGGGGGGCATCTAAGGTAACAGACAATAGAGGGCTAGGCTCAATTAAGGGTAACAAAGAATTGGGACATTGGGCATAAACAATAAGGAAAGGCTAGTTGATAGTATTATAGCCTCAGGCAAATGTCAGAGATTTGAACTTGTGGGAAAGTCTAGGGCTTTTCCCACTGGGGTCCAGATCCCACCATGGTCTTTTCCTTTTAGAGGTTCAGAGCCCATCCTCATCATAACCACATCCCAGAGAAACTTGATCAAGTTTTTGTCCTGTAATTACCCCTACCTTTGTAACCCCACCCATCAATCACTTTTCAAAGAAACTTTAATAACCTAAAAGGTCAAGTCTCAGCAATTTAAACTACTGTGGCAACTCTCATTTCAGGATAACTTTTGTCTTGTGACTCAAATCACAAATCTTGGCTGTGGTTAAGGGGCCAGTTAGGTGGGCAGGAGCAGGAAGACATCTTCCGGAGTTCAGTTCTGGCCTCAGGCACTTACTGTCTGTGTGACCTTGGACATCACTTAATCCTGTTTGCCTCAGTTTGCTTATTTGTAAAATGAACTAGAGAAGGAAATGGCAAACCACTGCAGTATCTTGCAAAGAAAATCTCAAATGGGATCATAAAGAGTCAAATACAACTGAATAACAACAAAGGGGTTTCAAAAGGAGAGGAACAAATAATATAATCTTAGTTCTGACTATGTCATCAATTGCCAATCAGAAGACACACCTATGTTGCTCAAGATTTTGCTTTGTCATCTTACTAATTGTTATAAAAGACCCCGTCAGTCCTCACTCAAGGTCTTTGGTTACTGACAGGCCAGAGACCCAATTTATTATTTACTGTTAGCCTAACTAATGATGATGCTTGGAGCTTTGTCTCTTAGTTAACCTTAATTTTCAAATGTAACAAGTTGAACCAAATGACTTCTGAAGTCTATTCCAACTCTGGGATTTTATAATTCTATTGATTAAAGTTGGACTTGAAGCTAGAAAAGCTTCAAGAATAGGTCCTGTGATGGGCTCTATAGCTGTTGTCAGAGGACCAGCTTATCTAATTTTAGAGAGGTCTATTATCTGGTTGGCCAAAGAGTGAGGAATTTTTGGCCATGGCAACTCTGAAATACCATTTATTAAATTATGGAGGTGTGGTGCTTTACAGCGGAGGATATACACACACTGATGAAATTATAGATCTCTGAGGTATTGAAGTATGGATTGACTTAAATAGAACCTCCCATGATTCACATCACCTTGGAGTTGGAGTAGGAAAACCTGGGTGCAAATCTTGATACTGACACTTATTAATTATGTGACCTTGGCAGCCAATTCATTTCAGCCTCCTTTTTTTAGTTTGTTAAATGGGGATAATGATATATATATATGACTACACTCACGATTAAATATTTACAAAGCAACACACCAATTAAGATACAAATAGAGTTGTGGCAAAGAGCAAAAGAGATAATATACACAAAATACTTTACAAACTGAAGTGCCATAAAAATGCCAGTTATAATAATTATAGCACCTACCTCAGAGTTGTTGTGAGGGTCAAGTGAGATAATATATGTGAAGCATTTTGTGAACCTTAAGCACTATGTATTGGCTAATTTCGTTATAATTATAATTATAGCAACTGTGCCTAAATGGGTTTGCATGGTCCCCTAAAACTAAGACAGTACTGTGAAAATGTGTATATGCAAGGAGATATGACCCCAAAATGGCTGAAAGATTTCTGGGAGAGGGAAATCCATGAGAGCCCAGTCTCAGAGGCTCAGACTTTTAATGGTAAACAGGAAGCTCTCAGAGTCATAGGCATGTGCAAGGAAGCTGGCACCCTAACACATACTTTGATTCCTAGCACCTCCCAGGGGACCTGAGATTTTATCTCTGTCCAGGATCACAGAGACCCCTTACTCTTAAATTTTTTATCACAGACATTAACATGTTTGCAATTTTCTTTCGTGTAATAGGGGTTAGAAGGAGAACTAAACTAGCCGATATTAAGCTTATTGTTATCCTCTAGGTTGGGGTGGTAATACTTCTCAAGTACCTTGTCTTCCTCCTCTCTCCCCTAACAATCCTGATCCCCAACAAATGTCATGTCCCTAGACTGTGAATACATTGAAGGGCACCAACAGTGTTCTGTTCTCCACAAAAATGGAACTCCATTCTCCCTGAGATGCATGCCAGAGCTATCTAGAAATCCCTGTTACATAACTGCAGTCTGGGCCCATGTTGTAGAACATAGTGTAGCAGTCACCATAAAATCATTGTTTGATTTGGTCACTATTGATGCTTCTGTTAGCTGTATGAGCCCCCCCCCCCAAAAGTCCTTTAACTTTGGGCCTCAGTTCCCTTATTTCTAAAATAAGTGGAGTGGCCTAGGTCGCCTAAATTCCTTTCCATCTCCAAGTCCTTGAATCTAACTAAAGTAGCCCTTATTGTTAAAGCAGCCCAAACCAGTGATAGTATCACACGGAACTTTTGTAATAGCAGGCCTGCTGGGAGAAACGCTTTTTTTTCATCGTGTAAAGGTAGGGGTGGGGTATGGAACAGTTTTAACTTCCTCAAGTATCTGCAAAAGGTACGTTTTTTTCGACTTGCCAATGAAAAACGAGAGCGTCCTGTGAAGTTATTCCTTTAAAGTCAACGTTGCAGGTTGCTGTCAAGTGAGGCCAAGTGCTATTGACTTAGGCCTGCTCGGCTCCCAGGTTGCGCTGCCTCCTGGGGGTTTGCTGGTGGAGGGTATGATCCAGAAGAGGTTTCAGACACAGTCCTTCTCCCAGGGCCTTGTGTCACATGGCTCACTCGTTTCCGTCCAAGAACATTTTCCTTTTCTGCAGCTACGCTGTGCATCAGATTTCTCCAACTCAAGCCAGCATTTTGGCTGACAAACTTGTAAGTCAGAGCCTCGACTTTCTCCCGCTCCCTTTCCCAAGTCTCTGCAGTAACTCCGCCCCTTCTCAGGTTCAGTCCCCTTCTCACCTCTCCCTACCGTCTCCTCTTCCCCCTCCCCTCCCACCCTCCGGACTGCTGGGAAGAACCGGACTAGTTAAAGCTTTAAATCAGAGCCGTGCCCTGGTGGACGCTACTGCGCATGCTCGGAGAGCCGGCTTCTGGGGCAGTCCGCATTTCTCCGCTGTGGCCGTGGCTGCGCTGTGCGCGCTCCCGGACACAACGCGCGCGCGCGAGGGGAGACTCTGAGCGCGCTCCCGAGGGTAGTGGCGTGGGGGAAGTGGATGTGGCGGTGCTGCGTGTTCCCGGGCGTAGTGACGGGGGGCGGGGGCGCGCGCTCGGGGCGCGACGCCGCGGACGAGGGGACGGTCGGAGCTCGCTCCCGCGGACGGAGGTGTGGGGTTGGACTCAGGCGGCGTGCGGTTTGGGGCTGAGGGTTGGGGTGGGGGGGGAAGGGGGCCCCGGAGTCTGCGGTCTCCCCTGCTCGTGGGTCCGTGCGGCTGCAGGCGGCCTGCACCGCTCGGGGGCCGACGCCGGGGCGGCTGCCTCTGGGAGATGGCCATCCTTGGCTCCGAGGGGTGAGGAGACCTGCCGCCGGCTGCTGAAGGAAGAGAAGGAGGCGCCGCCGCCGCCGCCGCCACCTCCTCGGCAGGCGGGCGGGCGGGCAGGCGGGCGAGCCTGGGTAAGCACGCCGCGCATCGCGGGGCTCGGGCGGCCGGGCTGGGTTTCGGGGCTCGGGCCCTCCCCCTCCCCCGGCCAGGCTGGGAGGGGGCGGGAAGGCGGGCTGAGGGCGAAGGGGAGGGCGGCGCTCGGCCTCTTTCTCGGGTGGGTTCGTGGGTCTTGTCCTGAGGGAGATCCGCCGGAGGCCCGTGTTAGTGTCCCGGAACGGGGAGAGTGTTTTGGTGACCCTGGGAGTCCCGGGCTGCCTGCCGGCTTCTCTCCCCTCCGCCTCTCCGCTCCAGTCGCCTATTTAATAATCCCTTCTAACAGTCCTTTCGCCCAGGAGGGCGAGCACCCACCCGAGCACAGCCTTTTTCCGCGGCTTCTTCGTATTGCTCCGTGTGCCTCACCCCGCAGTTACCCTAGCGCACCCCCTTTCTGTGACCCTGCAGTTCCCCATGACCTTGTAGTTTTTTTTCAGTTATTATTCTTCGTCTCATCCACAATTTATCTTCGCTCTTCCCTCCCCCTCCCAATTTTTCGTCGTTGTCGTTTCTCCATTACTTTTTTTTTTTACCTTTATGCTATCATTCTTTCCGTCAGCCCTTTGGTATTGGAGCACTCTTTGGGGGTGTCTTTGCTTTGGGTTATCTTCATTTGTAAAGAAACATTGTCCGTTGCTTTGGCATTTCTGCTTCTCTCGACTTTTAGTAATCTGGCTTTGATTTCTCCTTTTAAAATGTTTTGTGTTGTGTAGACAAACATGAATAAAGCGTGAAGTGATTTCTGTTTCCACATAAAGTACATTAGAAGTAGGTGTGAAGAAGACTAGTGTTAGGAAGAAATTATTTGGACTGCTGTAATCTTGAACCATCTAGTGTATACTCCATGTATAGGTTTATATTAGTCTGTACCTTCTTGAAAAACTGGCATACGTTGGAAACTATGAATTTAGGTTCATGCTGTCTCACTAAGTCCGTGTTTAAACTAAGTAGGGAAATCAGAAGCACAATGTATCAAACATTCAAAAGAAAGTGACTTTGAAAAAGGCCTTCTTTGATTTGGGTGATTTTAAGTAGCAAATTAATTTTGTTAGAAATGACCTTTATAATCCTAGCTAGTTAACTTTTTAAAAAATTAAACTTAATAGTGAACTGATAGGGACTGCTCACTGGACTCCTTTAGTCATCTAATAAAGCATACAGACCCCTTCTCAGAATGTTTCTAAATGCATAAAATAAATACATATGACAGAAAAGAGAGGAACAAGCATTTTGGGGAGTGGGGAGAACAATCATTTATTAAGATCCAACTATATGCTAGGCAATAAGTGCTAATTGCTTTACAAATGTTTTTCACATTTGATCTTCAGAACAACCCTCTGAGATAGGTACATTTATTGTCCTAATTTTACAGTTGAGGAAACTGAGCCAGAAAGAAATTAAGTCATTCGTCCAGGGTCACACTTGAATTCAGGACTTCCTGACTCCCAGTACAGTGCTCTATCCACTGCACCACTTACTGCCTAAGTCAGAAAACTAATTATATTGAAATATAGTTATGTAAATTTTTTTAAAAGTTCATGTACCTTAGAAGAGATATGAAATAAGGCATAAAATTTATTGCTTTATTTTTTAACATTAATAGTGTGATTATAATGTACTATTTATATAACTCAATATAAAAAAGGTTTTACTTGTCTTCCAAAACCCTAATTTTGAGTTACAGTAAATCAGTCAATCAGCAAGTATTTATTAAGGATCAGTCATGTTCCAGCCATTGTGCTAGGTGTTGAGGAAGAAAAGACAAAAATGAAAGTCCGTGCCCTTAGTCTGTCAACTAGTATTTATTATGCACTTGCTATGTACCGGGCACATATTTATTTATTTATTTAGAAGATGGTACTTTAGCTGATAACTTGAAGGAAGCCAGGGAAGCTAGGAGGTGTAGTTGAGGAGGAAGAATTAAGGTTGTGGGAGACAGCCATTGAAAAAACTTGGAATCCAGAAATGAAGTGTCAGTTTCAGGAGGGGAGGGAAACCCAGCAAGGGGGGGGCAGGGGGGGTACCCAGTGTCATTGGATCCTTGGAGTGTATGTGTGTGGGGGGTGGGGGGGTGGTAAGGTATAAAAAGAATGGAAAGGCAGGAAGGGGTCAGGTCATGGAGGGCTTTCTAAGCCAAAAAGGATTTTTTTGATTCTTGGGTTGTTAGGGAGCCATTGGAGTTGATTAAAGGGGATGTTGATGTGGTCAAACTTTTGTTTTAGGAAAGTCGCTGAGTGGAGGGTAGATTGGAGTTGGGAAAGACTTGAAGCAGGGAGAGCAATCAGCAGGGTATTGCAATAGTAGGTGTATGAAGTAATGACGACATGAACCGGGGTGGTGGTAGTGTAGGAGAACAGGAGCTGCTATGTAGGAGATGTTATGAAGGTAGAAACAGAACTGTGCAGTGAGTTGGATATGGGTGAGAGACGAATCCAGGATGATGCTTGGGTTGCAAGGTTGCAAGCCTGGTAACTGGATGATGGTACCTTGGAAAATATTAGGAAGGTTTAGAGATAAAGATGAGTTCAGCTTTGGATATGTTGAGCTTAAGATGTTTACAAAACATGCAGTTTGACATGTTCAATAAAGTTATCCATGTACATGTAAGCATGTCAATAAGCATAGATGTGAGAACTTGATAAATAAATTTGAGAATCTCTACATAGTTTATAATTGAATACATGGGAGCTTAGATCACTAAGTGAAATTGAGAAGAGAAGAGGGTCTAGAGCCTTGGGGGACACTCAGTATGATCAGGATGAAGATCTAGCAAGGGAGACTGAAGAAGGGGCAAGCAGCCAGGTAGGAGAATCAAGAGACAGCTATGTCATGAAATCTTGGAGAAGAGTATCTAGGAGAAGAGTAATTGACAGTGTCAGGATGCAGAAAGGTTCAGAAGAACAAGGATTGAGGCAGGGACACTAGATTTGGTAATTAAGAGATCACTCTGAAGAAAGCATTTTCAGTTGAATGATGAGATTGAAAGCCAGACTTCAGAGAGTGAAAAAGAGAGTGAAAGGAAAGAAGTGGAGGAATCTCTTGTGACCCATCTTTTCAATGAGTTGAGTCATACACAAATGGGAGAAGAGATAGCTGAAGGATGAGAGTTATCAGGTACAGAAGGATTAAGTAAGGGGTTTTTTTGTTGTTGTCATTTATTTATTTATTTATTTATTTTTTGAGGATGGGGGGAACATGAGTGTATTTATGGTTAGTAGAGAAGCAGCCAGTTGGCCCGGGGAGAGGCTGAAGATAGATGAGAGCTTGGGGGTGATAGAGGAGGCAGTCTGCAGGAGAAGACAAGAAGGAATGAGGTCATTTGTGCATGTAGAGGTTTGCCTTGGCAAAGAGAAAGGTCAGCTCTTTGTGTGAGGCTGGGGTGAAGGAAGAGGAAAGTAGTAGAAGGCATCTTAGTGATGTGAATTGAGGAGAGCAGAAGAGGGAGCTCTTGATAAATAACCCCAGTTTTTTCAGTGAAATATGAAGCAAGGTTTTCAGCTGAGAGGGTGGAGGGCTGGTGAGCCAAGGAAGGCTTGAGGAGAGATGAAAAGGTTTGGAAGAGCTGCTGTGTTGAGTGGGATAGTGAGCCAATTAGGGAGGTGTAAAAGGATTGCCTTTAATAAAGTGCGGTCTCTTTTGAGATTATGTAACTATAAATTTGGGATGGACTCAGACAACATAGTTTTTAGAAAGCTTACATTTCTTTATGTTAGACAACATGTAAATATGTAAGAATATATAGAATAAATACAAGATAATGAAGGGCTGGGCGCTAGTGGGAAAGAGAAGGGGCAGGGTCATATGGTAAATGGCAATTGAACTGAACTTTGATAGAAACCAAAGATTCCAGGAGATAGAGATGAAGAACTGCATTTCAAGCATGGAAAACACTGAACAAAGACAGAGAGATGGGAGATGGAGTGTCATGTGCATAAAGGGGAATAATTATAATAATGCTCCAAGATTAGGCTGGAGCAACATTGTAAACAGCTTTAACTGCCAAACAGGAGTTTGTACTTGATTGTAGAAGCAATAGTAACCACTAGAATTGTTTGGTTTATTTTTGTAAACTGGTGGAGTAATGTGGTCAGGCCTGTGTTGTTGGTTCACTTGGCATTGTGTGCAGAATAGATTGGAAAGGGGAGAGACTAAAATTTTTTTGTTTTATTTTGAACTTAAACACCAAATGAAACGGACATTTCCATGCATCTAGTAGAACAGAAGATAATTGAATGTGATACTACGAATCTCTTTGAATATATTATCAATTCAACATATAACTTTCAAAGTTGCCCTGCTTGTCTATGATTCTTTCTACCCTGCCCTTTTTTCTCATTTGTGCATTAAAAAGTTTCCAATGACCCTCTTTTTCATTTTCTTTCCTTTTTTTTTTGGAGGGGGTTGCTATAAACCTTTAACCTACCTTCTTTTCCCTACTCTTCATTTGAAAAGAAAGAAAGAAAGAAAGCACTTGTAAGAAATATGCATGGTCCAGCAAAAGAGATTCCCGTATTGGTCATTACTTCTCTTTTGGGAGGTGGGTAGCATGCTTATGTCCTCTGGAATCATGGTTCATTATTGCAGTGATTAGAATTCTAAAGTTTTTCAAAGTTGTATTTCTTTGAAATGTTGTTAGTGTATAAATTGTTTTCCTGGTTCATTTCACTTCACTGCATTTAGATCTTCAAGACGGGAGAGGTTGAGGCAGAGAGACCAATTAGGGGGTTATTGCAATTGTCTGGACCAGAATTGAAGGCCTGGAATGCTGCTAGTGTGAGTAGAGAGAAGGGAAGAGATGCAAGGGATGTGGAAGGCAGACTTGGCAATTAAATTATCTTCATTTGTCAGTTTCTAAATGTTCACATTGGGTGATCAAACCTTCATTAGACCTAACAGTGATTTTGAATATGCCCCTACTTTCAAATCCTATGCTATTGATCTTATTTAAATTTTTTTGCATATATGTATGCATGCATGGATTCATTCAGTAAACATTTAGAGTGTCTCTTATAATAACAAGTCACATAATTATAATATAGAGCTTTAATGTTTGCAAAGTACTGCACTTGTTATCACATGTGATTCTTACAACCACCCTGTGAGATAGGTACCATTATCCCCATTTTACAAATGAAGAAACTAAGATTCAGAGAGATTAGTTGACTTTCCCAGGGTTGCATAGCTAGTAACTATCTGAAGCAAAATTTGAAACTAGGTCTTCCTGTCAGCATTCATCACTCATAGCTGACATAACTGGTACTAATAGCAGATCCAAGAGGTAGGTGGTACAAATATTCCCATCTTAGAATAGGGTTGGATATATAGATATGGGAGCCATCTTTGGTGGCAAAGAGATGATTGAAAAGATAGAAACTGATGAGATTTTGGAGGAGAGAGTTAAGAGAGAAAAGGAGAGTCTAAGAGTTGTATACTCTTAATGGGAAAATTATGATAATGATCTTGTAAAAGAGACTTGAGAATCAGAAAGGTAGAAGACAAATTGAGAGAGCAATGTCATAGGAGAGAGTATCTAGGAGGAAGAGGAGGCCAGTAGGGTCAGAACTTGTAGAGAGGTCAAGTAGAATGAGGACTGAGAAAAGGCCAGTGTATGTAAGAGTTTTGAGATTGTTGGCAAACTTGGAATACATAATTTCATTTGAGTGGGGAGTCAGAAATCAGATTGTAAAGGAGTAAGAAGTGAGAGAAAGGTGAGGAAATGAGGTAGTAAATACAATTCTCTTTCTAGGAGGTTAGGCAAACCTTACTAAGAATCTCATGGAGAATATTACTTGTTGCCAAATTATCAAAATTATTTGACACTGAAGGAATCTTCAGACATGCATGTTATACTGCTTCCAATTTAGGGACTTGATAGTTCGCAGCCATACTTTACAACTCTGTTATCACCCCCTTAGAGGACGTAACATCTTCATTCAATTTACCAGTGGTGCCATTTGTGTAACTTGAGACTAACTCAGTATGTTAATCGTTTGAACTTATAAGTTAAGACTATATTTAAATATTTTGAAGGGAAATTAAAAAAAAAAGATGTTTTCATCACTTCATTATTCTTTTTTTTTTGGCTAGGCAATGGGGTTAAGTGACTTGCCCAGGGTCACACAGCTAGTAAGTGTTATGTGTCTGAGGCTGTATTTGAACACAGGTCTTCCTGACTTCAGGGCCGGTGCACTGTCCACTGCACCACCTAGCTGCCCCTGTCACTTCATTATTCTTATTTGATCACATTTTACCTCTGTCCCAATAATCTTCAAAGCGTCATTATGGAAACTACAAAGTTGGTTGGGGGGAGAGGTAAGTGCCAGAAAAGTATTCTTGGTTTAAGAAATGTTAAAAGGGAAATGTTAAGCATTGTTAGGAATATAAGGATATGACAAAATTCCTGCTTTCAAGTATTTACCCCTCAAATATGTTTGTTATTAAATGGCTATGTAAAATGCCCTTATAATGTAGAGGAGAGAGGATAATAGCTAACATAGTTGGAAATTGATTTACTAAGGATACATTATCTAACATGATTGTCACACCAGTGAAGTAGATGAGAAAATTCAACTTCCAGTTATTTTCTCCAAGGTCACATTGTAGGTGATATGGGACTAGAACACAGGTTTTCTGATTCCAAGTTCAATTCTTTCCCAACTGTACCATTAAGATAAGTATACAAATATAACTGTGGTAAAAGGTAGAATGTGTAAGTGCTATGAGATAGCTTCAAGAAAGTGCTTTTGGGGTTGAGCAAAAAAAGGACCCTTTTTTGGGGTGATTAAGAAAGGCTTCATGGAAAAAATAGTATTTGAGCTGAACCGTGAGGGATAGGATTGTATGCTAGGGTTCAACTCAAACATTTGTTGAAGGTTTAGTGTGTAGAGCACTGTGTTAAGGGAAATAAAAAGTTTAGATAAGATAGTCTTCATAAAACTTAATACATTTTAATAGGGGAATATAGCACAAACATAACTAATACAAAGGGATAAATTTGAATGTCAGAGGTAATCCCTGTCACTTGTCCCATAGCCTCCTACTCCCTCAAAAAAAAAAAGGCAGAATTTGAGGGAAAGATCATTGACAACTTGTGAAAAAGAGTATACTGGAGTTGGAGTCAGAAGACCTAAGTTTGAATCTCTGGGCTTCCATTTCATAGTTACAGGACCTTGGGTAAGTCACCTATGTAAAATGAGGATAATAATTATCCTGCTTACCTCACAGTCTTGTAAGAATCAAATAAGATGATGAATATAGAGTAACATGTATTTGTGAGCTGTAATTATGGTCAGAATTTAAGAAGGGTAAGATAGTAGGAAGGAAATTCCAGCCTGAAGGTACAGCTTGAGTAACAGTGTGGAGGCTGACAAAGGGAGATATGTAAGCAGAAAAATAGGAGATGTGTCTGGTTGGTTAATGGTAGAAGGGCATTTTAGACGGAGATAACAAAGCATTGGAAGTGGGAAAGTGGATGGTGTTTTGAGGCCACTAGGTATAGGCCAGAAAAGGGAAATGAGGTTGGAAAGGTGGTTTTAGATGAGTATGAGAACCTGGAATGCTAGACCAGGGATTTTAGAAAATAATAGGCAGTGAGGAACCCCTGAATGTTTTGTTTTGTTTTGTTTTGTTTTGTTTTTAAATAGTAAACTTCAGTGGTTCTCTGTTACTTTCAGGGTTAAATATAAAACCCTATGTTGGCTTTTAAAGCGTTTTATAACCTGCTCCCTTCCTACATTTCAGTCCTCTTACACCTTACTCCATTCCATGTACTTTGTAACCAACACGGGTCTCTTTGCTATTCCTTGCATATGACCCTCTATTTCCTAACTCTGGACCTTTTCACTGGCTATCCCCCTCATGCCTGGAACTCTGTCCTTCCTTATCTCCACCTTCTGGCTTTCTTTGATGCCTTCAAATCTCAGCTAAAGTCCCACCAATATTATGGTGAAACGCAATAAGCGTTTCTCAGCCCTCCTTAATCTTAGTGCCATCTAGCTGAGATTTATCTCCAATTTATAAGTTTGTATATTGTCTCCCCCATAGACTATGAGCTCCTTGAGATTAGGGACTAGTCGTTTTTTTTCCTTCTTTGTATCCCCAGCCCTTAGTGAAGTACTTAGGGCATGATAGGTGTTCAATAAATGCTTTTTGCTTGTAGGGAAATAACATGATCTGAATTGTGTTTTAAGAAGATTGCCCTTGGAGTGGTGGGCCAGATGATTTGGGATAGATAGAGATTGGAATCTAGGAGAGTAGTTAAAATGAGGGGGCAGGAGATGGCCTCTGTGTTCCTTCCAGCTTTAAATTTATGACCTTATTGTAGTAGTCCAAGTGAATGGTAAGGATGGACTTAACACAACAATAAAAATGGGAGTTACTCTAGCCACTCCAGTGTCTTTGTCAAGAAAACCCCATGGACAAGTACATAGGGTCTCAAAGAGTCAGACATGACTGAAAGACTGAACAACAACAAATGTAGTTTAAAGGTTTACAGATACAGTGCTGGTATTGGTATTGGACCGTGTCTTACTTAAGTTCATTATCAGGTTGGTACAAAAAGGTGAATTTTTTTAGCCTCCACAACTTTTAAAGACAATTTGCCAAGTTATCGCATGGTAGGTCCTTGAAATATTCAAGTAAAGATTGCACAGCACTGTCTTATCGATACCCATAGATAACATTGCAACTGTTGTCTTTCTTTTCCAGTTAAAGTGACTGAGGATCAGAAGGGCATAAAATGACTTGCCAATGATAGTATCTAATAAATATCAGTCTGATTTGGAAACCAGACTGAACTATACCAATTTCTGATTTATTCCTCTCATTTCCTGTTGGTTTACTGGTGGTGGCAGTGGAAATGGAAAGAAGGGTATGGAGGTTTTGGAGGTAAAATTGTCAGAACTTAGGGGTAATTACTGGCTATCTGTAAGTCAAATGATTGAGGTTTGAAGCCATGGTACTTAGGAAAATAATGGTGTCATAACAAATAATAAAGTCAGCAAAAGAGCAGGGAGAGAAAACATGAGTCCTTTTTTGTATATGTCGGGTTTGGGGTTCCAATTGATATACCTAAATGAAGCTAGCTATTGGCAATTGGAAATGTGGTCCTGGATATGAAGCAGCTACTGTTATTGGAATACAGTATTAGGACCACATAGAAGTGATGGTTGAAGCCATGGTAATGGATGAGATTTCAATTTTAATTGAGAGTGATCTGGTGAAACTTCATACTTTAAGAATAATGGGAGAGAAAAATATGAATCAGTCCCAGGCCATGGAAGAGCTCAAAAAGGAGTTTGAGAAACAAGTAAGAGAAGTAGAGGAAAAACTGGGAAGAAAAATGAGAGTGATACAAGAAAATCATGAAAAACAAGTCAACAGCTTGCTAAAGGAGACCCAAAAAAATACTGAAGAAAAAACACCTTAAAAAACAGACTAACTCAAATGGCAAAAGAGGTCTAAAAAGCCAATGAGGAGGAGAATGCCTTAAAAAGCAAAATTGGCCAAATGGAAAAGGAAGTCCAAAAGCTTACTGAAGAAAATACTTCCTTAAAAATTAGAATAGAGCAATTGGAAGCCAGTGACTTTATGAGAAATCAAGATGCTGTAAAACAAATCCAAAAGAATGAAAAAATAGAAAACAATGTGAAATATCTAATTTGAAAAATAACTGACCTGGATAGATCCAGGAGAGAAAATTTAAAAATTATTGGACTATCTGAAAGTCATGATCAAAAAAAGAGCCTAGACATCATCTTTCAAGAAATTATCAAGGAAAACTGCCCTGATGTTTTAGAACCAGAGGGCAAAATAGAAATTGAAAGTATCTACTGATCACCTTCTGAAAGAGATCCCTAAAGGAAAACTAGGAATATTGAAGCCAAATTCCAGAGTTCCCAGGTCAGGGAGAAAATATTGCAAGCAGCTAGAAAGAAACAATTCAAGTATTGTGGAAACACAATCAGGATAACACAAGATTTAGCTGCTTCTACATTAAGGGACCGCAGGGCATGGAATATAATATTCCGGAGGGCAAAGGAGATAGGATTACAACCAAGAATCACCTGCCCAGCATAATTCTTCAGGGGAAAAAATGGTCATTCAGTGAAATAGAGGACTTTCAAGTATTCTTGATGAAAAGCCCTGAGCTGAAAAGAAAATTTGACTTTCAAATACAAGACTCAAGGGAAACATGAAGAGGTAAACAGGGAAGAGAAATCATAAGAGATTTATTAAGGTTGAATTTTTTACGTTCCTGCATGGAAAGATGATATTTGTGACTCATGAGTCCTTTGTCAGTATTAGGGTAGTTGGAGGGAAAAAATTATATGTATGTATAGATAGATAGATAGAGGGCACAAGATGAGTTGAAGATAAAGGGGTGATATCAGGAGAATAAAATTAAGGGGTGAGAGGATTATACTGGGAGAAGGAGAAAGGGAGAGGTAGAATGGGGTAAATTATCTCACATGAAATAGACTGGAAGAGCCTTTTACAGTGGAGGGGAAATGGGGGAAGGTGAGAGGGAATGAGTAAATCTTATTCTCATAGGATTTGGCTTAAGGAGGGAATAACATACACACTCAATTGGGTATGGAAATCTATCTTACCCTACAGGAGATAAGGGGGAAAGGGGACAAGAGAGCAGGGAGATGATAGAGGGGAGGGCAGATTGGGGGAGGGAGTAATAAGAAGCAAACACTTCTGAGGAGGGACAGGGTCAAAAGAGAGGATAGAATAAATGGAGGGCAGGATAGGATGAAGGGCAATATACTTAGTTTTTCACAACATGACTACTATGGAAGTTTTTTGCATGACTACATATGTATGACCTGTATCGAGTTGCTTGCCTTCTCAATGAGGAGGGTGGGTGGGGAGGAATTTGGAACCCAGAGTTTTAAAAATACATATTAAAAAAATTGTTTTCACATGAAACTGGGAAATAAGAAATACAGGAAATGGGGTATAGAAATCTATCCTGCCCTATAGGAAAATAGAAGGGGAAAGGGATAAGAGAAGGGGAGGAGAGGTAGAAGGGAGGGCAGATTAGGGGAAGGGGTATACAGAATGCATGCCATCTTGGGGTGTGGGGAGGGACAAGATGGGGAGAAAATTTGAAACTCAAAATCTTGTGGAAGTGAATGTTGAAAACTAATAAATAAATTAAAACAAAACAAAACAGAAAAAGGGTAATGGGAAGAAAGATCCATTTTATAGTGTGTTCAATAGCTTGTATTATTGCAACAGGTTGGGTCTCCCTGCCTCAAGTTTCTCCTCATTCCAATCTATTTTTCATTGTCAATAGTGATTTTCCTAAAATAAAGATCCAACCATGTCAAACCCCTGCTCTGTAAACTGTCTTGGCTCCTTATTGCTTCTAGGATTAAATACCAAATCCTCTGTTTAGTATTCAAATCTTTTTATAACCTAGCCCTTTCCTACCTCTAAAAAATGTTATTATTGATGTTTTCTGTTTCTTCTATCACTGTGATATCCCAAGTATCCTTATTTTCTCCCTCGGAGAGCCATCCCATTTTGACAAATAGTATTTTTTCTAGAGAGGAAAAAACATGTCTGCACAATTAATCAGTACATTGAAAGAGTTTGAAAAAATATGCAGTGTGTGACAGCTGTGGACTCCCTGCCTCCAGGAAGGGGAAGGTTGGGAGTGTCTTCTCCTATTTCTTCCTGTGAGTCCCAATTGATCTTTATAATTTTGTTACATTTTTAATTTTTTGGTGTGGTGTTCTTTCTATTTAAATTATTGTAGTTACTATGTATATTGTTTTCTTGCCTCTTCACTTTGCATCAGTTAATACACATCTTTTCATGCTTCTCTGTATTCATCATAAATCATTTAAAATCATTTTAGTAGTATTCCATTACATTCATATGCCACAATGTGTTTGGCCATTCCCCAATTGATGGGCATTTACTTTGTTTCTAATTCTTAGCTATCACAAAAAGTGCTGCTATAAATATTTTGGAATATATGGGGACCTTTTTTTCTTATCAGTGGCTTTCTTGAGGTGTAAGCCCAGTAATGGGCTCTCTGGTTCAGTGAGTATGGGCAGTTTAGTCACTTTATTTTGCATAATTCCAAATTACTTTACAAAATGGTTGCACCATTTCACAGCTCCACCAACAATGAATTAATGTACCTAATCTTCTTACACCCTTACCAACTTTAACTATTACTAAATGAGTTCCTAAGTTGCTTCGAGCATTAAGTCTGTGATCCTGTGATCTCTGTCAGACTATCCTTTCAGGTCGGGATCTCTCCCAGTGTATAAATGGGTCAAATTGATGTTCTGTGGCAATGGAAACACAAAGGAGCAGATGGAAATGACCAGTCAGTTCAGATCATTGACACTGAAAACCCTCATTTGGGGAAGTAGAGGATTAAAATTAATTTTAATTGTTTTAAAATTATATGTATGTTTCACTTTAAAAATAGAGGATGTATATTTGTGGTATAGTAAATAGAGTGCTGGGCAGCTAGGTGGGAAGTAGATAGAGTGCTGGTCCTAGAGACAGAAAGACCTGAGTTTAAATCTAGACTCAGACACTTACTACCTTTGTGACCCTGAGCAAGTCACTTAACCCCATTTGCCTAAAAAAGCCCCTTCTGGATCACTACCTTGTTGTGGCAGAGGGGCTTGCTTAGTTCAATGAAACCATGAGCAATACATGCAGGGTTACCCATGACTAAGATCATAGTGGAGAGCTCTGACCCCAAAAAAGCCCCCCAAAACAGTGATCCATTGGAGAAAGAAATGACAAACTGCTTCAGTATCTTTGCCAAGAAAATCTTATGGGAAAAATAGTCCATGGGGGTCACAGAAGAGTTGGACACTGCTGAATGACTGAACAACAAAGATGGAATGCTAGACTTGGAGTCAGGAAGATAGGAGTTCATATCTTGCCTCATACACAATTAATGACTGTGTGGCCTTGAGGCAATTCCCTTAACCTCTTCCTCAGTTTCCTTATCTCTAAAATGGGGATGATAATAATAGCACCCAAAATTGTTAGGATTAAGTGAGATAACAGGTAAAATACTTGCAAACCTTAAAGATCTATATTAAATACTGGCTATTATCTATTTTCAAAGTACTCATAGGATTATTTTAATTATCCCTAGGACATGTGAAAGATGTTGTTTTTTCAAATGTTTTATTTATAATTTTAAAAGAATGAGTAGGTCCTTTAAATCAAGGGGTCGGAGCAGAGTTTTTGATTATAACTTTTAAAAATGTGTGTGTGTGTGTGTGTGTGTGTGTATTATATATATGAGTGTAAATTAAGCACAGAATAGTATTGGGAGGCAATTGAGAGCTCACTTCAGAGTCAAGAAGACCTAGATTAAAATCCAGTCTTAAGACTCTGGCAAGGCAACTCTTGATCTGAACACATAAAGGGAATTTCAGATTCCTTTGAAATCACAGGTCTGGTTGTTGTTGTTGTTGTTGTTGTTTTAAGTATTTACAATAGTTTGCAGTACAACAGAAAATAAAATTTTTTAAAGTTTTTTTTTAATAATTTTCTTTGTTTCTTTGTTCAGCAATTGAAAAAAGAGACCATTAATCTTTATTATGTATAGTTTGTTTTTTCAGGTACATAGTACATTTAACAGTGTAGTACCAGTACTGGCCTATATGCTTGCATCCCCTTTTGAACTTTCTTCTCTCTTATTAAAATTTTTCATATTTCATTGACATACTTTTTTTTGTATCACTGTCAGTTTTTGCACCACTCTCAACCTTCTCCCTCAAAAATAAAAATTCGCCTTTGTAACAGAAAGTAAAATTCATGCATTGGTCATATCTGAAAATGTATTTTTCATTCTGTACTTCTAGTCCAACATCATGCTGCCAAATGGTAGGAAATATTTTTCATTAGTCTTCTGGAATTATAATTGGTCATTGTTTTCAATGGTTTTAGAGTTCATGTCTTTCAAAGTTGTTTTCCCTTTATAGTACCAAAGTCATTATATAAATTATTCTCCTAGTTCTGTTCATTTCACTTTGTAGCAGTTCATAAAAGTTTTCTCAGGTTTCTCTGAATCACTCATATTTATCATTTTTCGAGTATAATAATATTCTAATATATGCATATACTTTAATTTTTTCACTCATTCCCCAATTAACGGGTACCCATTTTGTTTCCAGTTCTTTCCTACAAGAAGTGCTGTTACTATAAATATTTTATACACATAGGTTATTTTTCTCATTTGGAGGGTTATATGCCTGGCAATGGTATTGCTAGATTATAGGATTATGCACTGTTTAGTGACTTTTTGGACATAGTTCCATATTGCTTTCCAGAATGGTTGTCTTAGTGTTTTTTCAAGTGACTGGTTAGTTATTAGTTTGTATGACTTTGGTCCAGTTACTTAAACTCTCTATCCAGCCTGTTCTTCATTCAAAAAATAGGATCAGTAATACTTGTATTATCTGTATGAAAGGCTGGTTGTAAAGAAAGCATTTTGTAAACATTAAAGTGTTATAGGAATTGCTACTATTATTCAATAAACATTTACTTAGAACTTTAGGGGCAGCTAGGTGGCGCAGTGGATAGAGCTCTGGCCTTGAAGTCAGGAGGACATGAGTTCAAATCCAGTTTCAGACACATGACACTTACTAGCTGTGTGACCCTGGGCAAGTCACTTAACCCCGACTGCCTCACCAAAAAAGCAAAAAAAAAAAGAAAAAGGAACTTCAAGAGATCTGCGATTTTATTTTTAAGTTTACTTCTTCTATCAGTGTAATTTACACCCACTTCATACTTCAACAGGCAGTTTTCATTAGTTGTTTGATCCCCCACCCCCATCCCTCATGATCATTAGTTACTGGCTAGCCTTTTAACCCAAGAGTTAGAAGGGACTTCAGAGGTCATGTATTCCAGTACACAAATAAGAATTGTCTCTAAAACATTCTCAAGGAGTAGTCTTCCAGCCCTTCATGAAATAGTATTTGTAAAGTACTTAGCATAGTACCTGGCACATTGTAGGTGCTTAATAGATGTTTATTCCCTTCCTCCTCTTCCCTTCAATGAAGATCCTCATTTATACATGGATTCACTACCTCCTGATGCTGCCCCTTTCACTTTCACCTTACATCTACTGTGAGGTTTAGATTGGAAATAGTAGATTCTTGAGGGTGTTGAATGTCAGGGTCAAGATTTTATACTTTATTCAGCAGGCAGTAGGACATCACCAAAGTTTTTGAGTAGAGGAATAGTGTGATCAGAAGAGTGCTTTTGCACTGAGGGTAGCAGTATGAAGGATGGATTGAGAGGAAATAGACTAGAAGTGGGAAGACCATATAGGAAACTGTAATAACAACCTAGGAAAGAAGAAGTAAGATCCTTAAATAAGAGTGATTGTAGGAGGAGTTGAATTACTAGTTTTGTGTTCTATAGTCCCAGGACGACCATAGTGAAAGTTGTATGGAGGCAAATTTTAGGTCATTATAAAGAAAAACTATAAATCTTAGAGTTGTCCAAAAAATGGTATGGGCTACTTATTCATAAGTTAGTGATTTGCTCATCACTAAAGATGTTCAGATAGAGACTGGATAACTATGTTTTAGTGTACTGCAGGAATGCATTAGCCAGGTGGCTAAAGTAGATAACCTTTGAGGTGTCTTCTGATTCTGAAATCGTGGAATTCTAAGGAAAGATTTCAAATATTAAATGCAGACAGCTCTGTATTTTTTGAAACTTCAGAATTTACAACATAAACTGTGATGTAGTACTTTTATACATGTGTTATCTCATTTAATCCTCAGGAAATTATCATGATGTAGGCCAGCAGCTATTATCTCCAAGGTCAGTCAAATAGAATATGTGCACATTGTAGCCCTTTGGCTCCTGGTTCACTGCTCTTTGCACTCATGTACTTTTCATGTTTCATGGAGGCAGTTTAATAAATTTGGAAAGGACCTTAGGGGAGGCCATCAGTATAATCTGTAACCGAACAGTAGTCTCTACTTGTTTATGTCTATAGTGCTAACTCAAAGCTTTTCATTAACATAACCTTTACCTTATTAAAATAACCTATACAGCAAGATCTTGGGATTTCTGTTGTATTGATAAGGAAACTTTCTGCCTGCTTGTTCAGTAACATTATTTTATTTTGCAATAAATAGTCGTGAATGTTTTATCTTTTAGGGAAGAAGAAACTGCTGTTTTTGGAGAAGACTTGGGTTTAAATACCAGCTCTGCCCCTTAATTCGTTTATCCTTGAGTAAGTCACATCATCTTTCTGGACCTCCTTTACTTGTATCCTACTACCTCTGCTTTCCTAATCTCTCCACACTACCTGATTCCTTATTTCAATCCCCCTTAGCCCACCTACCCCCAAAAGTTCTGCAGGCAACAAACTTGCTTGCATTTTAAATCTTTTCCTTTTCCCACTCCTTCCATCTTCTGGCTTTCTCTGAGACCTGACTTCTTCCTGGTTACACAGCCTCCCTGACAACCCTTTCTAGTACTGGCTTCACTTGCACTGATTCCCGTGGCTCACTGTTCAAGGTGGGGAAGTTGGAATACTCCTTGTTCCCCATTGCCACTTTGAAGTTTTCCCTTTACCACCATCACTCAGTGACCTCTCCTCTTTTTAAGTTCATGGAATCCACATCTACCACCCAATCAAAATCCTGATCACTGTTTTCTATAGACCTTCAGAACACTTTTCTTGCTTCCCCACTGAGTTCAGTATCTTTCCTCCAAACTCCTGCCCTCATACTAAAAACACCCTAACCTTTCAGTTCCTTAAACTGTTTATTTCCCCTAACCTTACTTTTCCATCCCACCTTATCCCCACACAAAGACCATCATTCCTTTGATCTTGCTGTCACCCCACAGATGTACCACCTCCATGTTCATGAACTCTGAAATTCTCTTGTTTGATCACACTCTATTGGCTTTCCACCCCTTCCTCTGCCTTCCAGTACCAAACTCTACTCTTTGTCCACACTGTGGACAATTCCTCAGCCTCTCAATTTTCTTTCAGGCCATCACCCCTAAACTAGGCACACTCTCCTTTGCCCATCTTGACTTCTTGGTGAACCAGTTCAACTCCACCTTGTCCCCTTCTTGAGTCCCTGGCTGCCTTATCCTATTGTCAGATATGCAATGCCAAGCCTCAGCCTTGTATCGCTTTCACTTTCTGCTGCCTGAATGCACGTAGAGAAAATCATACAACCATTCTGACTGGGTCCAATAAAGATTTATGTTACATAGCCTGAACTGAACCTTCTTGGCAGCTAAATGATTGTTTTACACCACTCTAATTAAATCATTATCACTCAACACAGTGACTCTTCCAAAATTTTTCATTCTTCCACAAACCTCTCAAGATTCCCTTTCCATCTAACTTCTGTGCTGAGAACTTTGCCTCATTTCTTAACAGAAAAAATTAAGCCCATTCCCTGAGAGTTACCTCTTTTCCTCTCCTCCCCATCTCATATCACTCTGATGCTTCTGCTACTGTCTTCCCCTTTACTTCTGTTTCACATGAAGAGGTGGTCCTTTTTCTTGCCAAGGCAAACCTCTCCATGCACAAGTGACCCCATTCCATCATGTCCTTTCTAGCAGGTTGTGCCCCTTATCATTTCCACTGTCTTCAGTCTGTCCCTTTGTAATGTCAAAGACCCATGTCTCCCTATCCTTAGACCTTCACTGGATCCTTCTTTCCTTGCTAACTGTTGTCCGATATCTCTTCTGCCTTTTGTGCCTAAACTTGAGAAAGCTCTCTCTATGATAGATGCCGCCAGTTTCTCTCCTCTTGCTCTCTTCTTCATTCTACATTTGGGCTTCAGACTTCATTGTTCAAGCAAAGCTCTCTCAGAACTTAGCAGTGATTTCTTAATTGTCAAATCTAATGGCCTTTTCTCAGTCCTCATCCTTTTTGACCTTTATATAGCCTTTGATGCTGCTGAACATCTTCTCCTCCATACTCTCTAGGTTTTCGGGGCACTAATCACTTCTAGTTCTTTTCCTACCTGTTTGACCACCCCCTTCTTAGTCACCTCTACTTGATCTTCATCTAGGTCATGCCTGCCAGCCATGAGTGTCCTATTCTAGCCTAAGCCTTCTTTTCTTTTCCCTCTGTACTATGTCACTTGATGATCTCATCAGCTCCCACAGATTCAGTTATCTCTGTATTGATGATTCTCAAATCAGCTAACCTATCTGCTGACTTCCAGTCTTGCATCTGCAACTGTCTTATTAGGCATCTTGAACTGGATGTTCCATAGACATCTTAAACTCAGCATGTCCCAAACTGAACCCAAACCCTCTCCTCTTCCAGACTTCTTTGTTACTATTAAGGGCACCACCATCCTCTTACTTCCTCAGGCTCACAACCTGAGTGTCATCCTTGATTCCTCACTATCTCTCACCCTCCATATTCAATCTGTTGCCTGTTTTCACCATTTTAATATCTCTGAAATATACATTCCTTCTCTTCTCTTATAGTGCTCCCATCCTGGAATGGTCCTCATCTCCTCAGGCAGTAGCTTACTGGTTGGTCTGCCTGCTACAAGTATCTCCCCACTCCAGTCTATCCTCCATTCAGCCTTCAAAGTAATTTCCCTAAAGCACATGTCTAACCATGTCATTCCGCTACTCAGTAAACTCCAGTAGCTCCCTATCACCCCCAGGATTAAATATAAAATGCTCTGTTTAGCATTTTAAAACCCTTAATAACTAGTTCCCCTCCTTCACCTTTCCCCCCACCTTTTTTTTAGGCCTTACACACCCCACAAACTCTTTGTTCCAGTCATACTGGCCTTCTTGCCTGCTCCTTGAACAGTACACTCCACCTCAGTTTCAAGTATTTTCACTGACTGTCCCCCATGGTTGGAATGCCCTCCCTCCTCGTTTCTATCTCCTGATTTCTCTGGTTTCCTTCAAGTCTTCTTCTACAGGAAGTCTTTCCCAATCCCTCTTAATTCTAGTGCTTTCCTTCTCTTGATTATTTCCTGTTTATCCTGTGTGTTTTTAGTAGGTTGTTCTTCATTAGACTGTGAGCTTCTTGAAGGCTGGGGCTATCATTTTTTTGTAGCATCAGCATTGAAACACAGTGCCTGGCGCATAGTAATTCCTTAATAAATGCTTATTGACTGACTTAAGTGATAGTATTGAACTCTAGATCATCTTCAAAGTCCTTGTGTAGCGATGAATCAATTAACAAGCTTTAGTTAACAACTTAATATGTGCCTGGCATTGTGTTAGGTGCTAAGGATACAAATATAAAAATGAAATAATCTCTGCACTAAATGAGTATATATTCTAATGGGATGTGTAACACGAAATGAGGAATAGTGTCCAGACAAGGGAGTTTTTGGTTTAGACAGACATCCGTAGCAGTGGAGGTAGAGGGCAGTAGGTAGTCATGTCCTTTCCAGTAGCAATTGGGGGGTGGGTGTGGGTGTGTTCATTCGTGTTCCTCAAGCCAGTGGTGGAAAGTGGGTAGGGTTGATTGAAAGTCAGCAGGTTTAATGGCAATATATTTATGCTGGATGGGCCCTAGCGACCTGGTGGGTGGCTTGAAGGAACTGCAAAGCATAGCCTAGGGGTTTTTAACCTTTTTTGTGTTATCAGTTGGCATTCTCATGAAACCTATGAACCTTTTCTCAGAATAATGTTCTATAATGCTTAAGCTATAATACATAGGATTACAAAGGAAACCAATTCTATGGGGTTATGTAAAAAAAAATTTTAAAGGTCACAATCCCCAGGTATAGAGCCTCTGGCATAAGGCATACATACATACACAGAATTAAGTGAGTTTTTACCCACCCACCATCCCAGACAATTCAGCTCTAGGGAGGGATCTAAAACTCAGATGATTAACTGTCCTGGGTAGGATAGACCTAGACAGTCTGGGGGTTAGATCCTAGAGGAGAGATCTGTCCCTGGTGGGGAGGAAGCAGGGATTATTGCAAGGTATCTGTGAGTCCTGTTGGTCTGCTAAATGGGATGTCAAACATGGTTTGGGCCTGACTAATTTTAATGAGTTTCAGTGAGATTTTCCTGTTTCAACTGAATGTATATGATCTCTTGAGAAAAAATTTAGAGGATGAATTTTTTTTTGTGGAGGTATGTTGGCTCTGGATAAGACTCAATATGGAAATAATTTAATTATCCCTTGATATTTCTGAATTTTGGCAGACTTATATTTGTAATGCATTTCCATAAGAGGTGTATTATACATAAAGAAAACTATTATGAAGTATCTAAATTAGAGGGATAATTATTCACCTTTTTACAGAGCTTTAATTTGCATAAAAATTCATCCTAGAATTGCTTTAGTTAGCTTTCCCAGTACATTTACAAAATAATTCCATTTAGGGATAGTAAACAATAGACGACAGAAATTTGAAAGTTAGAAAAGATTGTCATTTAAATCAACTTTTTTTTTTTTTTAAAGAAAAGAATAGGCTTGAACATCTTCTTTGCCTCATAGGATCCCTCTCTTCCTTTGAGATCCAGCTCAGGGACCACCTTCTTCATGAGACCTTTCTTGATTCACCCTGCTATCAGTTACCTCCCTCCCAAACTGCCTTGTATTTAGCTTGTTGTTGTTCAGTTCTTTACTTGTGTCTGCCAATAACTGTCCGTGAGGTTTTCTTGGCAGAGATACTAGAGTGGTTTGCCGTTTCCTTCTCCAATGAGATTAAATTAACAGTGTTAAGTGAGTTGCCCAGAGTCACCCAACTAGTAAGTGTTAAAAGTCTAGATTTTGAACTCACGTCTTCTTGACTGCAGTCCTAGTGCTGTATCCACTGGGCCACCTAGCTTGCCTTGCACTCAGTAGGTTCCAATAATTCTTTTTATTTCTTATTGTTTTGTTGTGTTTTCACCTTTGTTTTCTGTTTTGGCAATTTGATTTTCTGCCTTTTTAATTAAATTAGGTGATGTTTCATCAGTTTTATTAGTATTTTTAAAGAACTAGCTGTTAGTTTTTTGTTGTTTTTTTTTTCATTTCTGGTTTCCAACTTATTTATTCCCTTCAATAGTTTTTACTATATTTTCTTTTATAAAGGAAAACAGTTGTATGGAAAGTTATGTAAAAAAAATTTTTTTAAGGTCACGATCCCCAGGTATAGAGCTTTTTTTTTTTTTTTTTGGCTTTCAATTAAAAAAAAGCATGTTTCATTCATTAATTTCCGTCTTTTCTTGTTATTGTGTTTTTAGAGAATGTATTTTCCCCCTCATGATTACTTTAACTGAAATTTTGATGTTTTATTTCATCATTATCATATGCTTTTACACAATTATTGTTTTTCTGGTTTGTTCTTTTATCTACTTGTTTAAGATTTCTGTCAGGTCTCTATGTGGGGTCTTTTGTTTCTGCTTCCTTACTTGATTACTGTTTTTACTGTAAAGCATACGTTTACTCGTTTTGTATTTACAATAACCACTATGATTTAATAAAAGATCAGTTTTTATAAAAGCTCTATGTTTAGCAAAGAAATATGTATGTACTTTAGCAGACCCATGTAGAACATTATAAATCTTTTTAGCTGTAATTTTTCCATCAGTTTGTTCAGATCTCCTTTTTTGCTTTTGTATGTCTTTCTGTTAGATTTGGGATTTGGGACTGAGATTGGGACATTAAAATCTCCTCTGGCACCGTGGTCACTATCTGTGACTTCTTGTAATACGGTAAATTTTTGGAATTCAGATGCTAGTAGCATATAAATGTAATTTTGATATTAGTTTATTATCTCTGGTTCTTTTCAGCATAATAGAATTTCCTTGTGAATTTTTTTTTAAATTTATCTAATAGGATGATGACAACTCTGGCTTGGATTCATCTGACATGTAAATTTTTTTCTGTCTCATTTTTATTCTGTGTATATCTTTGTTTTAAATGTATTTCTTGTAAGCAACACATGGAGTTCTGTTTCTTGTCTGATCTGTTACTCTTTTTCATTTTATTGAATTGTTTAATCCATTCACATTTAAAGTCATGAAAGTTAGGTTTATATTTCCCTCCATTTTTCTTTAATATTATTTTTTCCCCAAAATTAGAACTCTGCCCCTACCTCCCTCTTGTAAAGACAGTACGTTGTTTCTTCACTTAATTTTGCTTAATCTGCTTTAAGCTAGCTCTATTCCCACCAACTTTCTTCCCTTCACTCTTAGGCCCCTCTTATCTCTTGTATGTCACCTTTTCCCCTAGTTTTAGAATTTTGCTTAACTTACTCTTTTTTCTTTGTTTTCTCTGGTTATGTAATTCTTTACCTTTTTTTCTTCTCACTTTAGTAGTCAAGTAAAATGTCCCTCTCCTTCACTTTATTTTTTTTTATTTGTTTCTGTACTTTTTTCTAAATAGATTTCTTTCCTTTATCTTTTCCTTTTTTATCTTTCCTTTCTGTCTGCTCTGGACTTTTATTCTTTATTCATAATTTAGTCTTTTAAAGTATCTATTCCTCATGAATTAAAACTTCTAGGTGTTCCTCATGTTAGGCATTTTCCTACTTCCCTAATAGTGTACTTCATTACAACCCTTTTCCTTCTTCCATGACCATTTCCCTACATTTGTCATTAAATCTGTTTCCTCCTGGTTTTTTGCGTATTACTTGCCCCCAGGAAGGAAGAAAACAAATACTTACAAAGTGCCGACTTCATTTCAGGCACTGTGCTAAGCATGATAATGATAGCAGCTAACATTTATGTAGTGCTTACTATATGCCAGGCACTGTGCTAAGTGCTTTACAATTATTATCTCATTTGATCTTCACAACAACTGTAAGAGGTAGGTACTATTAGTATCCCCATTTTACAGATGAGGAAACAAGGTTACACAGCTAGTAAGTTTTTGAAAAAAGATTAGAACTCAGGTCTTCCTATCTCTAAGCCTAGCACTTAATACTGTGTTACCCAGGAGCTTTGATTCTCCTAGGGCAAGAGTGGGGAACCTGTGGCTCAAGCCCACATGTGGCCTTCCAGGTCCTCAAGTGTGGCCCTTTGACTGAATCCAAACTTCACGGAACAAACCCCCTTAATAAAAGGATTTGTTCTATAAAACTTGGACTCAGTCAAAAGGCCACACTCAAAGACCTAAAAGGCCGTATGTGGCCTTGAGGCCACAGGTTCCCCACCCCTGTCCTAAGGTGACATAGGTGACCCCTCAAAGCCCCTTATCCCTTCAGATTATATCCATTGTAAGGTCCTTATCCCATGGTGCCCCAAATGTCTTAGTGCAATCTTCTGCTACACATAGGAACATCTCTTGTAAAATATCTCTCTCCCACCATGGAAATGTTCTTCAATCTTCCCAACACTGCAAGGAGATTTTCCACTTTTTTTCCTCTTGTTTCAGTTCTTCGTTTTGTTGCCTTCTCACCCATTTTCTCCTGTAGGCTCTCTTCTTTCTGAAGTTATTTTCCCTTAATTGTTGACCTTTCATTTATTTTGGGTATTCTCATCTGTCTTGTTCCCTCTTCCTTTTTATGTACTTGCCCATTCTGCAATGTAGTCCCACAAAAGACACTTAATTCGTATATGGGATACTGTGATGTTTAGTCCTTGAGGTTTAGTTTCAGGCTTATTCAACAGCAGTCAGTCTATTTGACTTTCACTTTCATCTTTATCTCCTTGTGTATTCTTAGAAAGAAACCTCTGGACTCTATTTTGTCATATTCTTGTTATTAACTGCATAGATATCTTTCTCTTTTTATCTCCCTCCTCCCTTTTTTTAAATGGTTTATTTCATTACCTGTGCCTTCCTTGGTGTCTGTATTTGTCTTTTTATTTGTATTTCTGTTGTCTGAAGTGTTCTAAAGTAGTAAATCTGCTCAAGTTCAGTTTTATTTACTAGAATGCTTCAAATCCCTATTTTTATGGAATGTCTGTGTTTTTCATTAATGGTTAAAATACAAGTTTGCAGGATATGCCACCTTAGGCTGCATCTTGCTCTTTGGAACACATATTCCACTTTATTTTATGGTTTCTGGTGAGTGCCAAATCAGGTTGTTCAAATTTCTTTTACTTTATCTTTAAAGGTCTTTCTCCTGGTCACTTGGAGAATTTGTCATTTGTCATTGAAACTGTTAAATTTACTGTGTGTCTTGGAGTATGCAGCATAAGGGTTTTTTCTGTGTCTTAGAGTATTCATGGAGACTGTAGATCTTTCAGTTGGTAAGTTCATAAGTTCTGCACATTTTTCTTGTATTGTGTCTTGCATTATGGTATTCGAGTTTTTTAACTTGTGTTAAGGCAAGAGTGGGGAACCTATGGCTCAAGCCCACATGTGGCCTTCCAGGTCCTCAAGTGTGGCCCTTTGACTGAATCCAAACTTCACGGAACAAACCCCCTTAATAAAAGGGGGGTTTTAAAGATCTGTGAGATCTATAATCCTTGACTCTTCATGTTGTCTTTGACATCAACTTAATTTGCTTATTGAGATCATATTTTCTTTTAACATAATTGTGTTTTGCTTTTCCTCTTTTAGATTGTCCTTCACATCTATGTTTTTGTATTCCCAGTCATTTGTTTTCTTTTGTTTCTTCCGTGAGATGTGCTATTGTGGATTCAAATTTTTCTGTTCTGCTGATTATTTCTCTTTTGATAGCCACAAATTCTGCTGTCATAGTTCTTACTTCTCTCTTAAGTCATTCAGGAACATCCTGCTATGCATCTTTTCCCTCATGGGAATCCACCAGGCCTTCTGGCTCAGCAGGTGTTGATTCATTTTCCTTTGTATTGCAATATTTATTCATATATGGCTGTATTCGTTAGATGATTAGAAGCCATATTCCATTCTGTTATTAATGTCTTCTCTGTTGGCTTATCTTCTTGTGCTCGAGGTCTTTAACTGGGTTTTCTTCCTCCTGATAGCTCGTCATTTCAGTATTTTTAGCTCACTTCTGACTCCTTGTCTTTTGATGGAAGTTTCCTCAGGGGCTGGACCTCATAGCTGGCTCAGTCTCCTTCCACCCAGGGGAATTCACTTTTTACTAGCTTTAGTCTCTGTCCAGGTAACTTCTCAGGGGACAGAGTGTGCCACAACTGGATACCAGTCTCCCTTTTTTTCAGGCCTCATTTAATCATACATACATGCTAGCATGTGCCTCAGTTCTCTGGCTGAGCATTGTTACAGCACAAAGCACTGCCACACTGATCTCCCAAGGAGAACAGACTTCTGGCTTTTGGCCTTCTCTGATAGAGTTGGGTTTAAGGCAGAGTTGAGTTCTTTTGTAAGTCCTTATGTCTGTTTGTATAGCGCTGTTAGAACATGGTTTCTGGGGTTGAGAGGGGATGCTGAGTTAGCAAGTTAGGCATTAACTTTCTCTGCTGTTGGTTAATAGGGACAGCTAGGTGGTGCAGTGGATAGAATGATGGGCCTGAAGTCAAGAAGACTCATCCCTTCCTGAGTTTAAAATGACCTCTGATACTTACTAGCTGTGTAACCCTGGGCAAGTCTCTTAGCCGTGTTTCACTCAGTTCCTTGTCTGTAAAATGAGCTGGAGAAGGAAATGGCCAACCACTCCAGTATCTTTGCCTAGAAAACCCCAGATGGGGTCACGAAGACTTGGACATGCCTGAAACGACTGAACAACAGCAATAACGACAACTGTTCATTGAGTTTCTACCTCCTTAGGTTTCTTGGGGTTTTAGACCTGAGAGACAGCCTTATCTCTTGCTTGTGATTCTTGATTTGGAGAGATTTGAGATGGCATGAATATCAGAAAAGTATCTAGTCCTCCACTTTGTTGTTCTGGTTACCTGGAAATCTATCCTTTGTTTTTCAAAAATACATCGAAATGCTTCACAAGAGAGACCCTTTATACATCACTGTTCATATTTTAAAGCTTTTATAGTTTTAAAATTGCTGGCTTTCTTTTCCTATGGCATTTACTATTTTTTTTTCCCACATAAAGGAGAAGCATTTTAAAGCTTGCTTCCTTAAAAACATGTGGCCATAAAAACAATTAGCTAATGGTAGCTTTTATTTTAAAAATTAAATTTTTTATTCTGAATTTAAACATCTCCCCACATGAGTATTTCCATATACCAAAGCAGAACACAGAAAGGTTTGCATATGAAATTGAATGTATATTTCATACTACTTGCTTTTTTAAAAAGTGTATAGTTAATTTGACATGTTGCTTTTAAAACTATCCTGCTTGTTTGTATTCTTTCTGAATTTCCTTCTGTTCTCTTCTGAACATTTAAAAAAAGTTTGATGACCCTCTTATTTTGACATCTTTATTGCTCACTCCACCTCTCGCCCCATCCCCTAATTTTAAAAAAGTAGGAATAAAAGCTTTGTGCAAATAAACATAAAGGGGGAAAAAATCTGTACAGTGGCCATGTTCGAAAACATATATATCTTCATCTTAGATCATCAAGTCTCTGTTAAAAAGTACATACTTTATCATAGGTCCTATGGAAATGTGATATATCATTACTTTGATCAGCATTCTTTGGTCTGTCAAAGATTTTTTTTTCTTTTCCATGTTGTTCTTTTAAGAAATTTTTTCTCCTGTTCTCACATCACTGTATCTATTCATATATCTCAGGATTCTCTGAAATTCTCTTTTGTCATTTCTTCTGCCTCAATAATCTTCCATTACATTCATCTATGACGGTTTGTGCAGCCATTCCCCAAATGATGGGAACACTATTAGTTTCTAATTGTTTGCTTTTTTTTTCTTTTAATCTTTCCTTAAGGGTCAAGAAGAAAAAATTATTATTATTATTTTTTCCTCTTATTCCTTCCTTGTATCATCCATCCTCTTAACCCCATCTGCCATTTCCACCAGTTTCCATGTTGAATTAATGTATTTCTACACCAACCTGTTGTGGGGGATGGGTGTGTGTCTGTATCCATTTTCGGCCCTCATTTGTCCAGGTCAGGTAAGAATGAAGTTAATTGGATTCTTCCTCCCTGAATCCATTGCTCCATGAATACTCTTCTCATATACCCAATTGTGAGAAACAAGCTCTTTACTTAAAAAAAAAACAAAAAAAACAAAAAACCTTTGCTAAGAATCCATCCACACTTGGGTCTTCTATATTTCTCATTTAGCTGTCTCATTCCCTTTGAAGACATAAAGTTGTTAAGGAACTAAGGTTCTCAAGGAACACTTTCTTCTCTCCATGTTAGAATGTTAGCATTCCATATTGTGTAGCCCCTTCCAATTGCTCAAATAAATTTACCTTTCTAGGATTTTGTTGATTCTTATATTTACATTTCCGAATTCCTATGAAGTTCTGGTCTTTTCATCAAAAATGCTTGAAAGAGAAACTTCTCTCCATTATAGGTCCAATTTTTCCTCTTGTAGGATGGTACTCAGCTTTGTAGCTCTCAGCCTTTATCTTTTGCCTTTTAGAATATTACATTCTAAGATCTCTTTTGGTTATGATAGAAGCTACCAACTTGTGTTTGATTCTGACCTTAATTTCTTGGTACTAAACTCTGAGTGTTTGCACCATTTTTTTTCTTTTATGTGGGAATTCTGGATTTTGACTGAAATTTCTGGGACTTTTGGGGGTTTCTTTCAGGAAGTGATTGATGGTTTCTTGCTATTGTTACTTTGTCCTCAGATTCTAACAGAATCAGTTTTCATTTCTGATTTCTTGAAATATGGGTTACTGGCTCTTTATTATCATGGTTTTCAGGTAGTCCAACCAACTAGCTCTTTTCGACTTGTTGTCCAAGTCACTTTCTTTTTGTTTTTTCTATTAGATATCTTACATTTTCTCCTTTTTTCTCTGTACTGTTTTTTGCTTTCTCTTGGAGTCATTAATTTGTTTGGTCTATTATGATTATTAGGGAAGCTATTACTTAAGTTTACTACTTTATGTTCTGAGCTGCTTAGTTTCTTCTCACTTCCTCAACCTTTATTCAATTTTTTAAACTTCTTATTTCATTTCTTTGAGATATTCATGTAGTTCTTGTGGAAAATTCATTTTTTTCCTTTCAGTCTCTTTGCTTATAGAGTTATTCCTTCTGGTTGAATTTTGGGGTATGTCTCCATTTGTTGTAATTATTTGGTTTTCTCTTCTTTCCAGACTTAGTTGGGGAAATTGGGGCTTTATGCCGGGGCCAGGCTTTACTTCCTGATATATATATATATATATATTTTTTTTTTAATATATATTTTATTTTTTTTATTTTTAGTTTTCAACATTAACTTCCATAAGATTTTGAGTTCCAAATTTTCACCCCGTCTTGCCCCTCCCCCCACCCCAAGATGGCATGCATTCTGAATACCCCTTCCCCTAGTCTGCTGTCCCTGCTATCTCTCCCCCCCTTCCCCTTCTGTTTTCCTGTAGGGGAGGATAGATTTCTGTACCCCATTTCCTGTATTTCTTATTTCCCAGTTGCATGTGAAAACATTTTTTTTTAAACATGTGTTTTTTAAACTTTGGGTTCCAAATTTTCTCCCTTCCTCCCTCCCCCCCACCCTCATTGAAAAGGCAAGCAACTCAATATAGGCTATACATGTGCAGTTATGCAAAACACTTCCATAGTAGACATACTGTGAAAAACTAACTCTATTTCCCTTAATCCTATCCCACCGCTCCATTTATTCTGTTCTTTCTTTTGACCCTGTCCCTCCTCAGAAGCATTTGCTTCTGATTACCCCCTTTCCCAATCTGCCCTCCTCTCTATCATCCCCCTACTCTCTTGTCCCCTTCCCCTCCTGTTTTCCTGTAGGGTAAGACAGATTTCCATACCCAATTGAGTGTGTATGTTATACCCTCCTTAAGTCAAATCCTATGCGAATAAGATTCACTCATTCCCTCTCACCTTCCCCCGGTTCCCCTCCACTGTAAGAGCCTTTTCTTTTCTGTTTTTTTGTGAGTTAATTTACCCTGTTCTACCTTTCCCTTTCTCCTTCTCCTAGTATAATCCTCTCTCACCCCTTAATTTTATTCTCCAGATATGATCCCTTCATCTTCAACTCACCCTGTGCCCTCTATCTATCTATCTATCTATCTATACATACATATAATTTTTTCCCTCCAACTACCCTAATACTGACAAAGGTCTCATGAGTTACAAATATCATCTTTCCATGCAGGAATGTAAACAGTTCAACCTTAATAAGTCTCTTATGATTTCTCTTTCCTGTTTACCTCTTCATGTTCCACTTGAGTCTTGTATTGGAAAGTCAGATTTTCTATTCAGCTCTGGTCTTTTCATCAGGAATGCTTGAAAGATCTCTATTTCACTGAATGACTATTTTTGCCCCTGAAGAATTATACTCAGTTTTGCTGGGTAGGTGATTCTTGGTTGTAATCCTATCTTTTTTGCCCTCCGGAATATTTTATTCCATGCCCTGAGGTCCCTTAATGTAGAAGTAACTAAATCTTGTGTTATCCTGATTGTGTTTCCACAATACTTGAATTGTTTCTTTCTGGCTGCTTGTAGTATTTTCTCCTTGACCTGTGAACTCTGGAATTTGGCTACAATATTCCTAGGAGTTTTCCTTTGCGGATCTCTTTCAGGAGGAGCTGATATATTTTTGAATAGAGTAGTTGGGCCCTACTTGATCTCAGTCTGGGTCACCCTGTGCTAATCTCCACCTACTAGAGTTGGGACCCCCTAGATCTTTCAGGTTCAAAGTACTGAATCTTTAGTTCCTTCTATGACATCTCAGAACAGAATGCTAGGGAATTTGGAGTCCATAGTCCTAGACTGCCTTGGACCGGTTGTTGTTCGTGGTAGCTTCCAGTGTCCATACTCTGTTGGTTTCTGACCACTGTGGGAAGTTCCCTTTGTCTCTGAGTGCCTTTCATCTCTGGCTGGGGTCTTTAGGAGACTACTAGATTGTTTACCTATCCTGTTTCTTATTTTGGGTTTCTTAGAGACCATTATTTGTTCTGATGAAATTTCTAGGTTTTTCAGGATTGGGCATGTGGGAGCTGGGCAGTCTGCCTGCTTTCTGTGAACTATCTTGGCAAGAAGTTCCCTATGGTAGCTTTTAGATCATAAGATAGCTATCAATTTAAAGGATACATTCTACTACATATAGTTAAGTATTTTCTATTTATACGTAATTTGTTTTTTTTCCCTCACAGCTTGGATTCTATTGTCTATTTTTGGTAACATCTCAGATAGTTAACTTGTTGCTGCAAAAGTAAATAGAGCCTTTTGGGGGGGGGGGAGGCTATATAGACTTCCCATGCTAATTATTCCCATTGCTAATTTTCTTTTGAGGGTCACTGACAGAAAAAATATCAGTCAGGGATCACATTGGTAAAATAACTTCATTCAGTTTTGTTTTTGTTGTTGTTTTTAATAGAGAAATGCTCTTTAAGTCCAAATCTAAGCTTCTGTCATGTTTTACAAGTGAGCTTGTATTCCAAACCAGTGTTTCACTTTCAGGAAGGTGAAGGGCCAACTGACTAAAGAAATTTGGGGGCTCTTTCATCTTGCTGATTATGGTAACTGTTTTGCGCTAGTTAGATTTTTTTTAAGAAGTAAGAGTTAATGCATATGCTTTTGACATTTCTTATTCTTAGAAGGTGACTCCTTGCCACTGTTCTCATTTGGTAGTGATGTTGACCTTTTACTCTCCTTTACTTTTGACCCTGCCTCTTGCCTTACTAACAAAATTAGTCATCTGTTATAAGCTCCCTTATCTCCTCTCCTCCACACTTTAAATCCTCTCTACATCTCTTCTTTAGAGAGGCAGCGTGGTGTAGTGGAAAGAGAACTGGATTTGGAGTCAGGAGAGACCTGGGTTTGAATTCTACCTCCGGTACTTACTGTGTGACCATGGGTAAGTCACTTAACCTTTCGGGGTATAAATTTCCTCATCTATTAAATGGGGGTAGCTGTTTTTATTTCATAGTATTATTGTGAAGATCAAATAAGATAAAGTATGTAAAGTTCTTGCAAACCTTAACATTAGAAGATCCAGGCATGTCAACTGCCATAAAAATTTTTATTTTGAAATAAAAATTTTCATTCTACTATCTCTATTTTCTTTATGGTTAAAAAACATAGGGGCAGCTAGGTGGCGCAGTGGATAGAGCACCGGCCCTGGATTCAGGAGGACCTGAGTTCAAATGTGACCTCAGACACATAACACTTAGCTGTATGACCCTGGGCAAGTCACTTAATCCCATTGCCTAGCCCCCCCCCCAAATATATTTATATATTTAAAATGTATCAATTGACATAGCCTAGTCCTTTGAGATATTCTCAAATTCCTGTTCTTCTAGTGTTGGAGTGGTGGTGATGGTAATGGTAATAATAGTAAGAGTTGCAGTATTTTGTTCTCAGAGGATGAGGTGGCCCTTCTTGCTAAGTCTATTCTGCCCATTTTTGCCTTAGCACAAGTTTAAGTCCCTTAAAGAAATAGGAGACCCTCACCTCATTCTGCTGTTCATTGCATTTTTAAAATCAGCAACAGTATTCAGTCCTCTGTCACCAGAGTGGTAGAAACCACTATTGCTGAGCAGAGAAGAGATACCACTCTTACCACCACTCTGGCCCTAATTCTGTTTGCTGATGGTGACTGAGATTAGAGGGTTCCTTGATAACTGGCCTTCTTGGCTCTTCAGCTTTTTGAGTCCTTATACAACCCTTTTTAGAATTATAATAAAGAATGAAATGGCTGCACCTATCCTATACTACTCAGAATTAGTGGGCAGAGTTTTGTATTATAGTATTATTTTCCCCTTCCCATATTGCCACTTTAAAATGAAAATTTTGTCCATGTGGTTGGATTTCCTGACATGAATCTCATCCTAGTCTCCTCTCAGAAATTCTGCTCACCTCAATCCCCACCCCTCTGCCCTATTGCCTTGTCCTATTCCATACACCTTGAAATTACTTGTATTTTTACATTCTTTCTCTTTATTTTGGGGGTTTAAAACAAATTTCTCCATTTTCCAGCCCAGATAAAAGTATACCAGATCCTCTATCCTTCCATTCCTTTAGTTTAAATATATTCACTTGGGACATCTTGTTCCTAGTAGTTCTTTTAAAAAAATTCTTATCTCTTTTCTTATCTTAAAGAATATTCCAAAATTTAGTCTTCATGGGTTTTGCTCTTACACATTTATTCTGTCACCCTCATACATAGTATGGCTTCTGACACACTTAAAGCTTTTCTTCCTACCCTAGTCTGTTTTCTTTTGTTATAGGGTTTAACTTCAGGGTCATAAACTTGTTTTTAAAAAATATTTTGATAATTGGTTTCCTTTGTAATCCTATGTATTTCATTTTTACATTTAAAAACATTTTTCTGAGAAGTCTGGCTTTACCAGACTACTAAAGGGGAAAAGGAGCAAAGGTAAAAAGATTAAGAATCCCTGTTTAAGTGCAGTTTCCTTCATACTGCTTTTCTCTCCATCTATCATTACGGCTATCTTGTTCTTCTTGTCCTTTTTTGATAGGTTCAGACAAACTGTCCAAGGAAAAGTTGTTATCCTGATATTATTCTTTTATATTTAATGGTTGGTAGATATTGTGCAGGTGAATATAACAAATAGTTTTGCAATTGAATGAGTATTGGGATATAAACTTATTTTCTGTAGATTCACTGTATAATCAGGAATAATTCAGTAATATATAGGATAACAAGGATTAGATCAAATAAGAATATATGTAGAGCACTTTCAAACCTTAAAACATAATGTAAAAGGTAGCTATTATTATCCAGTCTCTCAAGGCACAATGTATACTGGGTAAGTGGATGCAAATCTATATTTCAAATCTTTATAATTTCAATTTTTGCCTAATCTTATTGGATCTGATTAGGTTGTCATTATTTATACCTTATAATGTGACTAATGAATTGCTCATAGTAGGAGTAGAAGTGTTTTGGGTTTTTTTTTTCAAAGTTCATTTGTGCTTTCTTCATAAGAATTTTCTCTTTGTAGAAATCTTTTTAGGGCACTTGTCCATTTTGTTGGGCTTAGTTTAGTTAAAACTAGGTAATAATTGCGGCTGAGGTGGTGGTGGGGGAGAAGGGAAATTACAGAGGCTTCGCCTCAGCCAGGACGGTTCTTCTGCCACTGCTGTTTGGCCAAGATCTCCCTGAGGCTGCTGGATTATATCTGCCCAAGGTGTGAGTCTGGATTTATTGAAAAGCTTCTGGAAGAGACCAGAAATACTGAAAATAGTTCCAACTCTGCTACAGCCCCCATGGATCAGAACAGACAACCATTTGAGAATGTGGATCCGTATTTATTCACCTTGCCACAAAGCTATGGGTAATTTGCCTTTGGGATTTTTGATGACAGCTTTGAATTTCCACCATTCGGCTCTGGGGTGCAGTCTGAGAAGGCGAGAGAGAGAGAATACCAGTCCCGCTTCTGCAGGCATGAAGGCAGCATGAAGGCGGCCCAACGTTAGAAGGGATTATTCAGCAATTGGTCAAGGGAGTTATTGCACTTGCAACAATACCAAACCTGGGATTGGGGCCTTGGGGTGTTTTTCATTCAAATCCAATCAACTATTCCTGGGGTGCTAATGGCCTGGATGCGATGGTTACACAGCTCCTTACTCGGTTTGAAGACACCCGCTTTCCCTCCCACCCCCCCTCCCCATTACCAAAGAGAAAATACTAGCCCTTCCCACTATACAAGTCACAGAGGAACATGTAGGTTCAGGGTTAGAATGTCCTGTATGCAAAGATGATTGAAGGCTGGGTGAGGATGTTTGGCAGTTACCTGGCCAGGAATAAGTTACACTCATTCCAAGACAGCTGCATTTGTTCATGTGGCTGGAACAGCATGATACCTGCCCAGAGTGTTGAAAAAGCTTAAGTGGACAAAACACTGCTACAAATCCCCTGGGGCTGACAGGAAGGGATTTTTCTTCCTCCTCCTCTTCCAGTTCACAAAGTAATGAAAACTCAACAAACAACTGGTGAGTCTCACCACCAGCTAGTCCAACCAACCACCCCCGACCTTCTTCCCTCTTTCCCCCTTGCCCCCAACCCTATGCTGTCCATTGCCCATCTGCTTCCTGGTCAGAAGGAGCAGCTAATCTTCCCCCACCCCACACTGAACCCAGGAGACAGAGTGGGGGCAAGGGGATGGGGTGGGAGAGACCCCAAGACCCCTCTTTTTCTTTTCTTTTTTTTTTTTAAACAAGCTTTGGAAACACCAGAGGCCTTTAGACCTTTTCCATCCTCTCTACCTGCCAGTCTCCAACTCATCTGACAGTTTCAGGGAAACTCTGTCTCTCCTGCCAATTGATGGCTACCACTGAGCGGCTTACAAAGCCCCCAGGTCACATTAACTGTTTCATCAGTCTGGATCCTAGCAGCTGTACCAGGTTGTTTGAAATGAAGGATGGATATGCCTAGGCCGTAACTATGGTTGTGGATTTGAGATACTTTTCATTTTCCTCTTTCTCCTCAACAGCCCTCCTAATCTTTGTAACACCCTCAGAGGGAACATAGACATTTCTCTCAGGTGGGAAGGCCGGTGGATTGTGACTGTTTCATTGCCATCCAACATGTACACTGTGCACTCCCCCTTCAGCTGTCCTCTTCCCCCATCATCCTGTCTGTCTTTATAACCTTACCCTTTAATGCTCAACAAAGGAAAGGGTTTTTATACTGTCAAAATATTGCTGCTATCGAATAAATGGACATTTTAGCTAAAAAAAAAAACCAAACAGACAACTAGGTAATACTTGCAAATCCACTCAGGTAGGCACACATAAATTGTAATACATCTCAGTAAGCTGGAAACAAAAGAATGAGGGCTCTGTTTCTCTGTGATGTGGAACTCACTCTTTATCTCATAATTGAGTGAAGCTGCTAGTGTTAATCTTATGTTAAATACTAGTAAGGTTTAATTTTTCTCTTTTTTAAATTAAAAACAGAAGTTGTAATATTTTTTTCTAGGATCCCAGTAGATTGGGGTCATATATTTCGCTTTAGAGAATATATGAAGATTAGTTGAAAAAACTGGGGATGCTTTTTTCTTTCTTTCTTTCTTTTTTTTTCCTTCCAGGATGTATATAATTATATATTTGTACTAAAAGGAAAAATATCGGAAGGACATTTTATGAGAAAAATTTAGTAACTTTGAGGACTTTTTAATTCTAAAAGTATTTAGTCAGGAGTTTAAAAACGCAGATACCTTCTCACAACAGTTCCATTTGTCTCCTAAATTAGTTACAAACAAAGCATTGGCTAAATTGCTAACAACTACAGCGGCCAGGTATGGAACAACAGGGCCACTTATACAAAGACACGTATAACACACAACGTTGATATTCACATGGATATGCCTTTATATGTGTATGTCTCTCAGAAAAAAAAAGTCCATCTGAATTTTTTAAATGAAATCCAACCCTGCTGTGCTTTTACTTCACATTTCTAACAAGTCAGGTGGATCTGTGTGAACTCAGGAGCCTTAAAAAGTCAAAACACAAAATGAATCAAAACAGTACTTTGATCTTATTTTATTAAATATAACAGTGCTTAGTCACATAAATTAAAAAAAAATCAGTCCTCTAATGTACCATATTCAAGTTTTAAGATAAAACTGAACAGTCCAGAATTATGGTTACTATGTTAAAATGACTGTTCTTATATATGAAAAACCATTGTAGTTATCTTGAGTTTACAAATAGAAAAGTTGTTTTAGTACATATCCAGGTTTATGTCGTAAATATACTTTAAAAAAAATTTAACTTGTTTTAATGTTTCTCCACAAATGGTGAAAAATATTGAAGTACAGACAAGTAATAATCATTATAAAACATTATAATGATAAGCATTATAAAACATAATGATAAGCATTATAAAACATTATAATGATAAGCATTATAAAACATTATAAATGAGGAATTAAAATTTTAAAATATTTTCTATGGGGAGTTTTGCTTCTATTAGGGCCAGTCTCTGTGCTTCAGACAGTGCTTGCCTCTATCCGTTTTTTTCCATGAGAGGTCCAACAGAACTTCAAGTCCTTTTCTTCTCTTCCTCTACCAAAGCCTCCTCAATTTATTCCTCCCACCACTTCTCATGTCTCCCATGATCCTCCTTGCCCTGGTTATCAGGGCCATTCAAGCTCTGTTTTTTTCCTGGTCCAGAAAAGCCTCCAGACTCTTATCCATATATATATCCTTGCCACTTGGATGGTCCTGCCAGAATGCACTCTGTTGCTCATAGATGCTGCTCTTTTGGCTATATTGATCTAGGGTCTGGCTGTAGGACCCGTTTTGGTGGTGGTGGGGGTGGGGATAACTAGCGGAGGGCAGCTACTCTGTTAACCATAGCTATTCTGCTATCCATAGGAACTCCGCTATTCATAGGTGTTCTGCTGGGAATAACTGCTGTGATCCTAACTAGTTAGCTGGGTAGAGGAATAGCTGGTTGGAGAATTGTTGTTATTATTATTCAGCCTTCATTTTTGAAGAGGACCAATGACAGCGTGGGGTGATGTCTCAACTTGCTTGTGAATTAGATTTAAGTGAGGCAGTTTCCCTAATTCATCAGCCTAGTGTCACTGAAGTCCAGTGGCAGGACAAAAGTCAAGATGTGGTACAGTGGATAGAGCACTGGCCCTAAAGTCAGGAGAACCTGAGTTCAAATCTGGCCTCAGACACATAACACTCACTAGCTGTGTGAATCTGGGCAAGTCACTTAACCCCAATTGCCTTGCAAAAAAAAAAAGAAAAGAAAAGGTCAAGATGACTGGTAATGGCCCAGGATGCAGTAGATGACCTTGATGTCTTCAATCTGACCAAGCTCTAAGTGCTTCACAGCGCCTGCTTTAGCCACCTTCATGGCCACTGGAACAAATTGTTCTCTTCCACTTATTTTCATGGAGGGTAGGAAGGAAGTGTGGTGACTGCCTTTATGGGTTAGCTGTCAGGCACCTGTGGGTAACTGTTGTTGCCCTATCTGTATCCTAGGCTGGCCTGTTGTACTAGATTGAGGCTGACTAGGCTTTGCGGGCTTGCTACCATCCTGGAGTTTTGCAGGTGCAGTAACTGCTAGCTGGTTGTAAAAACCAGTTGTAAAAACCAGGCTGGATTCCATATGTTAACTGTGTTGCATGGTGCCTGAGTGGTTGTAATTGTAGCAGTGGTGGTATCCATATGTTTGGACAGGCTGATTGTAAGCCTGAGGTATGGTTGGTGTAGTATAACCTATTGGAGGCTGTCCATAAGAGGTTACACATTCAGTCTGCCCGTATGTTGCCCATATGTTGTCTGAGCCAGTGTACAGCTGACATCAGTGGGCTGCCCATAAGTTCCATGACTTTGTTGCCCATACATCTGGGTGGTCTGTGCAAATCCTCGAGCTGGCTGGACTGTTCTAAGCACCGTAGCCCTGTTGAGCTGCGGTTTGACTTGTAGGTACTATAATTCTAACCTCCTCATTTTAGAGATAAGGAAAAGGTATTCCAGGTTCACCTGGGTCCAGTCAGGCTCCAAATGCAGCATCTCCGCCACAGCTCCCTTCCTTTGAAGCTCAGGTCTCCTTTGACCACCTTCACTGCTAGGGCAGCTGATCGACCATTAGGGAGACCCATCCTGACTTCCCCCATGTAATTCTTTGAAGCCAGAGACTATTACATTTATCACCCAGAAGTTCAAAGGCAGCCTAGCCTGAAGTCTAGAAGACCTGGGCTGAAATCTGCCCTCAGGCTCCTGCTAGCTGAGTGACTCCTGGCAGGCCATTGCAACAGCCTGCTTCAGTTTCTTCTATTGTAAAAGGGAGGATCCAATATGACAATAATAACCCAGTGGAGAGGCACCACTGGCCCTGGGCTGGGGTGGGGTGTGTCTTGTGTGATCACTCTGGGCCACGACTGCTGAGCGGGGGTAATAGTTTCTTGGCTGGGTACTGGATAAATCAGCTAATGAATCCAACCCAGTGCTGCCCTTGTGGAATTACAGTTCATGAGGGGAGGGAGGTACATATCTTCCTGAATTGAAACCAGAGTCAGGGCCCTCCAAGGAGGATCAGGATCGCTAGGATGCAGAAGAAGGGCTTTTGGGTATTACTATTGATCCCTCCACATGTATTAATTAGGCACCTGCTGGGCTTTCAGGCCAGGGAGGAGCTTGCATTTTAGGGTCACAGATATGGGGACACTTTTGACCTAATAGTTGCCTCAAAATTAACGGTGCAGAAACTGTTATTTCTCAAAAATTATCTACTTTTAACAAAGAAATTTTGAAAGATAATTTGCTTTATTCTATTTACATGGATCCAAATAGACATCAGAAACAAATTAAACCTACTGCCATTTTGCAAAATTGCAGTATTCGGGAAATTTTGCAAAATTGAAGCATATTATTAGGTTAAGGCCAAGGCTTACTTTGCATTGGGATTAAAAGACAAGACCTCTCTGCAGTTGAAAATTTGTTTAAAGTTAAATATATTAAAGATATTTTTTTAAGTACTGATCATTTTTGCAACTGATTTAATTCCAACTTTTCAGGTCCTGATTCCCCCTATTGAACACAGTACTTTTAATTTCATATTTTATCTTAAAATGTTTGAAGAGATTGTATATTTTCCAGGATAGTAGTTGTGGGATTTTCATCTTAGGTTCTATTTTTAAAACTATCCAAGCATATTCTTAAAAAAATTTTTCTTCAATTACATGTAAAAACAATTTTTAATACTAAATTTTTTTTAACTTTTCAGTTCCAGATTCTATCCCTCCCTCCTTTCCTTCCCCCCTCCCTGAGTTGGTAAACAATCTGATCATTGGATTATATTTTAAAATACTTCTTACAAAAATTATAGACTAATTTAGTATTGACAAGGTTAAAAACGAACTGGATAAATTGCAAAGTAATTACCTTAAGTATGATAGTCTTTTTTGTTAATATAAAATAATTGCTTGTCAGTTACTATTTGGGACCTACAAAAATGTAAAAATATTGATCTGAGCAAGGGTTTCTTAAAGTGGAGAGAACTTTTTTTTAAACACTATTTCAATAGAATTGATCTTCTTTGCAATTCTTATATATTTTATCTTATTCATTTTAAAACATTACTGTGAGAAGAGGTCTATAAGTTCCACCAGAATGATTACCAAAGGCTTCCGTAACAAAAAAAGGCCAAAGCCCTCTGTTCCATAGTATTTTATAAGGAAAAATATTTATACATATATGGATGTGACTTAGTCTCTAAGTTGCTAGCCACTCCTATCAAAAGTATTTCTCCTCATGTTCTTTCATGAGCACTAATTTTACCATTTTTATTTCAAATAATTTGTGGAGTTTTTTTTCTTTTGTTGATAACAGTTGAAAAGGGGAGAATATTCGAACTTACTTTCCATGACTGTATTATCAATATAAGGCAAAACAATTTTACAAAAGCAAAAGTGAAATAAAACCATTTCAAATAAAAGATACCTGTCTGTGGTACCTTAATCCTTATGCAGGATTAGAAAACTGACATATTTTATGTAATTAACTTATCCCAAAATATTTTATTCCAGAATTTTATATTTTAAGTTACTTTCATACCAAAATACATAAATAATGCAAGTATCAACATTGCATATGCCCTGTTAAATTTTCTTTTTAAAAAACTCTGCTAAATTATCCCCAAATTATATACAAAGTACAATCTAGATATATTCAAGCGTAAGAAGTTGGAAAGTTATCTGATATATTTGCAATAGTTTATATTTGCAGAAGAGTGAAACTACTCTGTATAGAATACACTGAAGCGTATAGATTGGAAGATCTATGGCTAGAATGAAGTTTTTGGAGGCTGCCATTATAAATTTTCCACAACTCAGATATCTCTGATCATACTCATTTTTATTTCTAAAATACTTTTATACCCTTAGTCACTATCATCATCTTCATCATTACAAGTATTATTCAAGAGTACCTAAATGTCTAGTTATATTCTGATACAATTATCATATAGCCAAGTTCCCTTGAAGGAAGTGGATCAAAGCAGAGATCACAGATTTACTCAAGCTTGGAGGACTGGCAAGGAAGACTAAGCATTGAGCCTACATACAACAAAGCCATGTTTGTAGCAGTGCTGATGATTAACAAACATAAATTTTGCTTTCTGACAACTTATATGTATATTGTTAAATTGCCTTAGAGTTAGGTACCCAGAGAGTAGTATGTTCATCACTTGCAGTCTTCCCACTCTCAAGAGTAAATCCGTAACACATTTAAGTGATGCATCCATTCTGATTTCTCAATAGCAGTGGCATCTTAAACAGTAAATAATTTATTTGGTAACTTGATAGGCCATCCTATATTCCATAGGTCCCCCTATTCTTGATGGAATCAAGTGACATATTCCTAGGGAATTCTCTTAGTAACTAATGGAAGCATAGTAGAAAAAAATAACATTTAAAAATTATATTTACCTTTTTAAAAAAAAAGGCAATCCATATAAATACAGTATTAATTTAAGGTACGCTGAGGAACTTAAATGACATTGTGGACTCGGGTTAATAACTTCCAGTTACATGACATCTCAGGCTATATAGTCATAACTTCAGTAAATTTTTAAAATAGGTTACACTTGTCTTTGGACTAGATTATAAGGGTAATTTTATGGTGTTGCTTGAAGTTTCTTTTTGGATTATTTAGGAACATTAATGAAAGGACACTTACCAACTGGAAAAGAATGGCTTTAAAACTTGGTAGAAGCAAACAACTATTTCAATTACAGAACAACAACACCAAGCATTTCTATAGCACCAACTATGTGCCGGACACTGCTGAGCACTTTATAAATATTATTTACAAATATCTAATTTGAACATCACAACAGCCCCGAGAGGTGGTGCCATTATTATCATCGCCATTTTACAATTGAAGAAACTGAGGCAACAAGTTAAGTGGCTTGCCCAGGGTCACACAACTAGTAAGTGGCTAAGATTTTTGAACTCAGATTTTCCAGACTCCAGGCCTAACACTCTATCCACGGCACCACCTTTTACGTACCTATAGGCTTTATGATTTTATGGTAATAATGTGATTGTAGATTTTGAATTGAAAAGGACTCTAGAGGCCAGACTTCCCATTATACAGATGAGGAAAAAGGTTCAGAAAGGTTATATGATTTGTCTATATAGATAATGGCTGTTACAGTTTGAACCTTGGTCCTTTGACTCCAGAACCTGCACTCTTTGTACTTCAGCATGCTGCCTCCCATTTTATACCATTACTTTACAAAGATGCAGAGATAAAGATTTTAAAATATTTTAGAAACTCATGTTTAATTATCTTGTACATTTTTCAAATGGTACTTGACCTACCTTCTTTGCCTCTTTTCAATTTTAATGAATGAAAATTTTCGTAGATGAATGGCTTTCCTGTAGATGAATGTATTTCCCAGGCACTGTGATAAGCACCAAGTTATAAACAAAAATGTTGATTACTATCTAACTGAGATGCTGGTGAGAAGGTCTGGTCTTAGAGGATCCTTTTCGAGGTAGAAAAGACAGAATGAGGCAAATGGCAAGATGTTTGGGGGTGGGTAGACGAATGTGATGCTTAGGTACTTGCATGGAACTGAGGCAGGTAAAGGTTAAGTGATTTGCCTAGGGTAACAGCTAGTAAGAGTCTGAGGTTGGATTTGAACTCAGGTCTTCATGATTCCAGGTCCAATACTCTATCCAATGAGGAACAGCAAGTGAAAACTCTGGGACGGAGTGTCATGTACAGAAACAAAACAAAACAGCAAGGAAGTCAGAATCACTGGATTGCAGAGGACATAAAAGAGATTAAGGTATAATATAACTAAAAATGTGGGAAGGGGCCAGGTTATGAAACCTCTTTGGCTTTAAAAGCCAACTAGGATCTTATATTTGATTCTGGAGATAATAGGGAGCCACTGGAGTGTAAGTAAGGGTAATGTGATCGCATTGATGTTTTAGGAAGATCAGTTTCACAGCCGAGAGGGGGATGGTTTGGAATAGGGATAGACTTGTGGTAGGGAAACCAAGTAGCAAGCAGTTGTAATAGGCCCAAGCACAGGTGATGAGGCGAGAAGGGGGCATATAAGAGAGATATTCTAAAGTCATAATGGGCAGGACTTGATCATAAATTCAGTATTTGGGGTGAGAGTGAGGAATTGAAGATGACTCGTGATTTTCAAGCCTGGCTAACTTAGAGGATGGTGGTGTGCTTGGCAGGAATAGGAAAGTTAGAAAAAGTGGAGGTATTGAGGAGAAAAAGTAGTCAGTTCAGTTTTGGATTTGTTATGTTTAAAATGTCTGTAGGTCATCCAGTTTGAGAGGTCTAAAAGGCAGTTGGAAAGTGAAACTGGAGGTTGAGAGAGAGCTTGACAAGTAGATCTGAGATACTACAACTTTTTATATCTTTAAAAACATTTAATATGCAGTATGTTCTTCTTTTGTCACAGTCACTTGTTTTACATAACTTGGCATTAAGTAACAAAATTTTGAAACATTTAAATATTTCTCATCAACAACTGCTTGTCACATTGGATGTTTAACATGCTTTTAATGAACAGTCTATTTTCTAAGTCTAACTTTGATTATAGCCCAAATCCCTTTTCAGTTGGGTTTAAATCATGGAAGTTAGCACATGTTTGTCTTTACCTCTCAGATAAATTTCCTAACCTTATGTGAGATGTGGCATGGTATAGGATTGTTTTGTAGTATTCCCTTTCACTTTGGGAATTTCCTGAATTCAGAAACAGTTCTCCTTCTTAGTGTGTCATTATATTTATCAGAGTCCATCATTACCTCAATGGAGACAAGATATCCAGGCTCACTGGAAGTAAAACATCCCTAAACCATTTTTAAGTTGGTTATTTTACAGTCTGGCGAAGATACTCAGATCTGATGGACACACCTGAACTTTTTCTCTTATCTGTTTTGACATAACTTTGAAAAAATACGTTTCATCAGTAAAAAATTACCTTTTTCTAATCTTTATTACTCTATTATCTTGCTCATGGCACATTTTTTCTTAATAGCAAATTGTGTGTGTGTGTGTGTGTGTGTGTGTGTGTGTGTGTGTGTTTGAGAGAGAGAGAGTGAGAGAGAGAGAGACAGAAATGTCTTCTTGCTTTTCTTTTTAACTTTCTTTTAACTTCAAGAAGCCTGTTCTTGCTATTTTTAATCAGTAACAACAGGCTTGCCAGGCCTCTCTGAAGGGCTTTGTTTGTTTGTTTTAACCAGTTAATTAGGCTATTTTGCAGCAATAGTTCATCAGTTGGCATTGTTTTTATTTTTGACTTCACTTTCCTTTGGGCTTTGGTTATCATTTTCCTGTTCTGTCGTGTTAGCCAATCTGATAGGTGTGATGTTATGGAGGTTGCACTATCAAGGGCTTGATGCCCAGGATTTTATAAAATGATCACGGACACTACAAGAAATCAACAGTGATAGACTTGTACAACATAAAGCTTTCTAAAGTAAAATTATATTGATTAAATAGGGCAATACATCCAATCAGGCAGTCAACAAGCATTTATTAAGAGCTTACTATATGCTAGGCACCATGTTAAATACTAAAGATTCTAGTATCTTATTTTATTAACACTAGCATTATTCTTGACTCTGTCCTCAGTCTTACTTAACCTTGACTATCCATGCAATTATCTGATCTTGCTGTTATACCTTGACAAAAATTTGACCTCTCCATTCACTCACCTAATGTCTACCTTGTTCAGGTCTTCATGACCTCTCGCCTGGATTACTGTAGGCAAGACTACTGATTGGTCTACCAGCTTTGAAGTCTTTCCCAACTTCAGTACATCCTATACACAGCTGCCTAAGTAATTTTCCTTAAACTCGAATCTGACTGTGGGACTTCCTGACCAAACCAACTCCAGTAGATTCCTATTACATCTAGGATTTTAAAACACACACACACACACACACACACACACACACACACACACACACACACCCCCTAAGCTTTTGAAGCCCAGTGTATCTTTATAGTTAGATAAACTATATCTCCTCCTGCCCTTCCTACCCTCATCCCTGGTGATCCAACTAAACTTCCCTGTCCTTTTTTTTTTTTCCCCTTTTTTCCTCACAACAGTATGTCTCCCACTTCTTTAATAGTATTTTTTCCCCAATTACATGTCAAAACCATTTTTAGCATTCATTTTTACAAGATTTTGTGTTCCAAATTTTTCTCCCTCCCTACCCTACCCCTCCGAAAATGGTAGGCAATTTGATATAGGTTTATACATGTGCTATCATGTAAAACATCTTTCCATATTAGTCACAGTTGTGAAAGAATAGATCAAAAGGGAAAAGCGTATGAAAGAATAAAGTAAAAAAAATACGCTTCAATCTGTATTGAGAGTCCATCAGTTCTTTATCTGGATGTGGATAGCATTTTCCTTCATGAGTCCTTTGTGCTTGTCTTAGATCATTGTGATGCTGAAAAGAACTGTGTCATTCATTCTTTATTATCACACAGTGTTGCTGATACTGTGTATAATGTTTTCCTAGTTCTGCTTATTTCACTTTGCATCAGTTTGTACAAGTCTTTCCAGGTTTTTCTGAAACCTGTTCATCATTTCTTATTGCACAATAGTATTTCATTACATTCATATGCCACAGCTTTTTCAGCCATTCCTCAATTGCTGGGGATCCCCTCAATTTCCAATATTTTGCCACCAGGAAAAGGGCTGCTATAAATATTTTTGCACATGTAGGTCCTTTTCCCTTTTTTATGATCTCTTTGGGATACAGACCCAGTATTGGTATTGCTGGATCAGAGGTTATGCAGAGTTTTATAGCCCTTTGGGCATAGTTCCAAATTGCTCTCTAGAATGGTTGGATTAGTTCACAACTTTGCTAGCAGTGCATTAGTGTCCCAGTTTTCCTACACCCTCTTCAAAATTTATCATTTTCCTTTTTTGTAATATTAACCAACAGTACTCAGAGTTGTTTTAATTTGCATTTCTCTAATCAGAAGTGATTTAGAGCTGTTTTTCATATGCCTACAGATAGCTTTGATTTCTTTGTCTGAAAATTGCCTGTTCATCTCCTTTGATCATTTATCAGTTGGGGAATGGCTTGTATTCTTATCAATTTGACTAAGTTCTCTATATATTTGAGAAATGAGGCCTTTATCAGAGATACTGGTTGTAAAGATTTCTGCTTTTCTTCTAATTTTGGTTGCATTGGTTTTGTTTGTATAAAAGCTTTTTAATTTAATGTAATTGGTACAGCATTAAAACAGTAAATTGTCTTTGGTAGTATAGTCATTTTTATTATATTGGCACAGCCTAGCCTTGAGCAATGAATGTTCCTTCGACTGTTTAAGTTCATTATTTCTGTAAGGAACACTTTGTAATTGAATCTGTACAAACTTTTTGAATGCTTTGGTCGGTTATCTCCAGCTATTTTCTGTATTTATAGTTGTTTGCAGTGGAGTTTCCCATTCCATTCTTAATTTGGGTGTTTTGTTATCATTACATACCAATCCTGTTGATTTGTGAGGATTTATTTTATAGCCTGCAATTGTGCATTTATTAAATTGGCATTTATTGTCTCTATTAGTGTCTTTGTTGATTCACTAGGATTTTCCTAGTAAACTATCAAGAGTTTTATCTCCTTTTTACTTATTTTTATGCTTTTAATTTCTATCTCTTACTACATTTCCAGAACTATATAAAATAATAATGGGGTGAGTAGCCATCCTTGCTTTATTCTGAATTTATTGGAAAACATCCTAGTGTATCCTTATTGTATATGATGCTTGCTTATGGTTTTAGATAGATGCTTTCATGACATTTTTAAAAGGTTCCTCTATTTCTATACTCTGTAGAGGTTTTTGTTTTTTGATTAGTGTTATACTTTATCAGAGGCTTTTTCTGTATCTGTAGAGATGACCACATAGTTTGGGATGTTTTGTTTTTTAGTGGGGTTACATGTTTCCTAATGTTGAGCCATCTTCTCTGGAATAAATCAAACTTATTCATAATGAATGATTTATTAGAAAAATTGCTGTAGTCTGTTTGACAGGATTTTGTTTAAAATTTTTTTGAGTCAGTATTCATTAAATGATTTTAGACCTCTAGTTTTCCTTTGTTTTATCCTTCCTTGGTTTAAGTATCAGGACTATATATTGCATAGAAAGATTCTGGTATAGTGCTTTCATTCTCAGTTTTTGAGAATAATTTATGAATCATGGATTCTAACTGTTCTTTAACATTTTGATATAATTATTCTTTTAATTCTTTAGGACTAGGAAGTTTTTTTTTTTAACCTTTTGTGGTTCTTTGCAGCTAGTTCTATATCCTTGCCCGAGATTGGATTAAGATTTCCGTCTTAATCCTCTATTTTTATGTGTGTGTGTTCTCAGTTTTGTAGAACACAATATGTTCTGATTATTTCTTCTGGTTTTGTTATGATTTTACCATGCTAATTTGCCATTTTAGTAATTTGATTTTCTGTTCTTCTATAATCAGGTTAGCTAAAAGTTATCAATTTTAGTAGTCTTTTCAAAGAACCAGCTTTTAGTTTTGTCATTTTGATGTTTTTTTTCTAATCTATTTCTCCTCTAATTTTTAACATCTTTAATTTTGTGCTTATTTTAATTTTTGTTTGTTGGCTTTCTAATTTTAAAAATGCATATTCAGTTCATTAATCCTTAATTTTTTTATTTTGTTAATGTATGTTTGTAGAGATATGATTTCTCCCCTGGGGACTACTTTAGCTGCACCCCAGAAATTTTGGTATGTTATTTCATCATTCTCATTTTTTTTCACATAATAATTGTTCCTATGATTTTTCTTTTACCTCATTATTTAAGATATCATTATTAAGTCTCTACTTAGACTGTGTCCTATTTTTTTTTTAGTAGTCCTTGAACCAATGATTTTTTGTTGTGTTATGGTCTATAAAGGATGTATTAACTATTTCTGCTTTTTTACATTTCTTTTCAGTATCTCTGTGCCCTAGTACATGGTCAGTTTTTTATGAAAGTTCCATGTGGTACTGGTGCGGATAAAAATGTATATTCTCTTGCTATCCCATTTAGAAAACACCATAAGTCTTTTAACCCTAGTTTCTCCTGCAATTTGTTTAGGTCTATATTTTCCTTTTTGTTTATTTTTTGTTGTTCAGTTGTTTCAGTCACGTCCAACTCTTCATGACTCCATTTGGGGTTTTCCTGGCAAAGACACTGGAGTGATGCCATTTCCTTCTCCAGCTTATTTTACAGATGAGGAAACTGAGGCAAACAGTTAAGTGACTTGCCCAGAGTCACATAGCTAGTAAGTGTCTGAAGCCAGATTTGAGCTAAGAAAAATGTGTCGTCTTGACCCTAGATCTAGTACTCTATCCACTGTACCTTCTAGCTCCCCCACCGTTGCAGATAACTGTCTTTCTATTGTCACTATTTTTTTTACCGTGCAGACCATAAAGCCTCCTTAAAATTCTCGTTTCTCTTTTAAACTACTCTGAAACAAAGTGTTATGGCTCCCTGTTCTCCTTGAATCCCACAGGGGACCACAGGGTCTCTTGTCTCATCATGTAATTGGATTATTTTCCTTTATTTTGCAGTACTTATTCATAGATATCTCAACTTGTTTACTACATCTGGAGGGCATATTTTCTTCTACAGCTAATATTTTCCCTGTTGATTTATCTACTTAGGTTTAATTTGAGTTTTCTTCTTCCTCGAGTCTGGTCATTTTAGTCTTTTTTTCCTTATGTTCCTATATTGCTCACTTTCTGTCTCCCATCCCTCCTATAGTCATTTCCTTGGGAGCTGGATCTCAGAAAGGCACAGCTTCTTTCCATGTCGGGCAGTTCATGGTACACTAATCTATATCTGTGCCCCAAGCAACTTTTGTGGGTATAGAACTAGCCTCAAGTGATACTGGGCTCTTTCCCTCAGGCTTAATAGAGTGTAAGCTACATAGCCATGCTCCCACAAAATGCCTTTTCCATTCCTTCCCATTTCTCTGGCCAAGCACCTTAGATTGCTGTCACTTTGGTGCTATGGCAGCTTAGGATGATTTCTGTCATTTGGAGTTTAGATCTCTGAGGCTCTGGGAAATGGGGATGGGATTGAGCTCTATATCAAGCCCAGATACGTGTCCTGTCCTCTCTCCTATGTTCCTCTGCTCTGTTGCAGAAATGTTTATGGCACAAAACCTTTGTGTGGTGATGACCACTCAAACCCCAACAAACTTCTTTGAGTCTAGAGCCCAGATCTTTATGGTACTACAAAGGGGGAGAAGAGGAATCAGGCTGTGGGATTTGGTTTTATTGCAAGCCCATCGGTTGGTTCCTTGGTTTTGTTGTGTGTAGCCTTGTTAATGATATCATGGTAGGTGGTAGGGGAGGGGATGCTCAGTGGGGTCTAGGTAGGTGTCACCTTATTGGGTTTTTTGTTTGTATTTTTAAACTTTCTTTTGGGTTCCTGGTGTTTGTTCCATGAAGACAACTGAAGTTGCTTTATCTTATAATTTCTGTTTTGGAGATATTTAAGAGGCCATGAGGATCTGAAAAAATGTTTAGTACTCCATCTTGGTCATGTGAGGCTCAGAAGTCCCCAGGTACCAAACTTTGAACAGTTCATTACCTTAGTTCAACTTTGCTTCACTGCAAAGTTGGTTTCTGATCCACTGAACAATGTCATAGTCTTTTGTTCAAGATACCATTGCAGGAACCTAGCCCCACCCACAGTACCCTTTGGAAGCCAGGCTGAGGCCTTAGACAGCAACATGACTGACTTGTCTGTTTCCTGCTCCCTTTTTAATATATGCTGTAAAGATTGTGATATTGTGATTATAGAAGAGCCTATAACACCCTTCTCCCTAACCCCCAGCAGATTAATAAGAGCATCAGAAGTAAACACCAGTCAAGATCTAAACAAAAAGCCAGGAGCCAGTGGAGGTGAAAAAAGAGTTAATACTAGGGAAGGTAATGAATGGGGGAAAAAATCAGGAAGAAGAGGGAGAAATTACTATTTTCAATAATTGGGATGCGCAGAAAGAATATACAAAAGTAGAGGAAGGCTTAGGGAAAGTAGGTATCTTATAATGATTTACATTACACAATATGGAGTTGAATACACATGTTTTTGTGTAGACATACATTTAACTCAACAATGAAACAATTTACTACGAAAAGATAAGAGTTTAAGAGAGACTAATAGGAGGCAATTTTCAGACGTACAGCTTCTGACATTTTAAATTTCAAAGGCATGAGAACTAGAGATTAGTATTTAATATTGGTGAAGAGGCAAAGTTGTAGCAACTATTAGTGTTGATCAGTCGCTTTTTTCTGCCTCCTTCTTTGCAGAGAAGGTCTAAGAGCAAAAAAGAGAAAAAAATTAAAGGACATGTTGGAGAACCCAATTAACAGTCTATTCTGTGAATGTGAAAAGGATGAATTCACCCACAAAATAGAAGAGGATAGGAGATTTGAACATGAAATCTAACAATATGTTGTTTACATGAAACACTTGAAACATTTACAAACTTGTTAACATGAGGAGTGGAGCAGAATTATTAGGTAGTATTTTTAAAAGCAGGAATAGCAATTATTTTCTCTGAAAGGGTAGCAATAAAAATAAACATAGAAAAGTAATTATCAGTTTAACTCCAAAGTGCTTAAAGGTACTATAGATAAGGAAATAATATCAGTGCTCAATATAATGTGCCAGTGGATAGAGCACTGCTTTTCTAACCTTGAAAAACCCAGGGGCAGCTCGGTAGCACAGAGAATAGAGCACCAGGCCTGGAGTCAGGAGGGCCTGAGTTCAAATCCAGACTCAGACCAGACACTTGATATTTACTAGCCGTGTGACCCTGGGCAAGTCACTTAACCCCAATTGCCTCACCCCGCCCCCCACAAGAAAAATAAGATTGTAAATTCCAATTTCTTTCCCCTAGAAACAGGTGAAAAATAAACACAGGGAGGCAAAGAGTGGAGACCTGTATGTACTCCAAGGTCCCATATTGGTCTTGGATAGGAACATTCCAAGACTTCTCCCCTTATGGCATTATCTCTCTCTAGAACACTGCCAGGTGTGGAGGAGAGACAAAAAGACAAAAAATAAAAGACAGATTCTTGTTAACTAATGCCTCTTGAATGTACCCTAGTTCTGGCTATGAAGCCAGTGGTTAATAGACCAGAACCATTTATAGAATGTTTGTGTATGCTCTAAGAATTTGATCATTTAAATGTTCTCCAAGTGCTCATACCTACCAGTTTTGATATCTGAGAAATAGACTACAGGTCAGTTAGTGGTTATTTTTCCATTAATTACTAAACAACTCTGGTATTTGGGGTATTCCCATTTTTGAAACCTCAGTGTTCTCTATCCTTTGGCTTGAGGGGAAAAGTAGTGGAGTTAGTTCAGGGGCATGGTCATTGTTACCCAGCCCATTTTCTGACCTTTTTTATATGCATATACAGCCAGTCAAAGCTTCTGAGTGTTTTAAGGTATGCATTTACTGTGTTTTTACTTATCTGTGAATATATATCTTCTCAGAATATGAACTTTCTTGAGGGCAGGGACTTGCTCATTTTAATATTAGTATTCCCAGAGCCTGCTAGGTGGTGCAGTGGGTAGAGCACTGGTCCTGAAGTCAGGAGGACCTGAGTTCAAATCCAGCCTCAGACCAAACACTTAACACATATTAGCTGTGTGACCTTGGGCAAGTCACTTAAACCCTGATTGCCTCACTTAAAAAAAAAAATTAGTATTCCAGTGCCTCGGAACTTAAATGGTGTGATTCATTCGTTGATATGCATAGGCTCATAATTTTTAGCTTTATAAATGGTGCTTTTGAAAGGTATTGTTCATGTTTACTTTTCTCATAAATTTGCTTCCCCCCAAATTCTTCTAATTTTAGTTTTCAAAAAAAAAATGTATCTTTTTTTATACTAGTCCAGTTTTCTTTTATCAAATTCCTTATTTGGCAGAAAAGAAAAATAAGTGGTGATGTCATAATTCCATGGTTTTTTAATAAAGTACTTTTCCTGTAGAAAATTGCAAAATACTTTATTAGAAGATGTAGCTGATTTTACATGCATCACCAGCTCCACTTATGTTCATGGTCAAACATCTGGAATTGTTTTCTTAATGACCTTAGGATTTTTTTTAAGGTTATATATTGAATACAGACATGGAGATAGTGTGGTACAGTGGAAAGTGCTAAATTTTCAATCAGAAGCTAAAGGAACTCACTTAAAATATTGGCTCTGCTACTTATTACCTATGTCACCTCTATAGGCTACTTTAACCTCTTTGAAACATAGTTCCTCATCTGTAAAATAAGAAAATTGGACTAGATGAACTCAGATGCCCCTCTCAGCTCTAAATTTATGGTCTGTTTTGAATTTTTATTTTATCAAGAATGTATATAAATTGCCACGTAAACATATATAAGAGAGATTATCCTCTTAGGATTCTTAGCTCAGTCTTTCTTCAAAGGATTCAAATAACATATCTCAAGTTAAGTGTCACTCAAATACATATTTTATGACAAATGAATACGTTCTCTCTCTTTTAAAAAAAAAATAGGCTAAAACTGAACACTAGGAAATGGCCACAGCTTCACCACGGTCTGATACTAGTAATAACCACAATGGAAGATCACAGCTTCAGGTGACTGGTAAGTTGACTATATTTATAACTATTTGTTTAGACTTTTGTAACTATTGATTCAAATTTGATTCTATTTGAATAATAATATAATGTCTGGAATTTATATGCACTTTTAAGATTTTTACATACCGCAGTTCATTTGTTCTTCACAACACTTTGAGGTTAGTATAGTATCTCAGTCTAAAAGATTTAAAAATTGAGAACTAGAGTTTTAATGACTTGCCAAGGGTCACATAGAGAGTAAGTTTGTCAAGTAGGAATTGAATACAGATTTTCCCAGGTCTAAGTCCAGTGCTCTGTTTATAATACCTGTTTCAATGTACTAGTGTGTACTTGTTGGATATGTTACTATAATCTCAATAATCAGTGCTTGTGTACATATATCTGGGTACCATCATAAGCTATTTATTAAGAACACATCTATATTTAGTACTATGCAAGGTATACTTCAAAATGAGAGCCATTGAATGTGTGATAGAACTTAAACATCTTTGTAGGATCAGCTCAGTGCTTTTGTGTAACCATTTTAAGGGCAAGGGCATGTTCCAACTCTGGCCTACTTTAGAGCCTTCTGGGGCATCAAGTTCTACTTCTTCCTGATGAAAGTGGAGATGCTACCCAAGTACCTGCAGGATTTTTATTCATGCTTAATGATCCATTTTAAAGAGCTCTCCACTATTCTTTGGCATATGTTCAGATCCCTCCTTTGATAATTTAAAGAGTTATACATTGAGGGGCTAAAAACACGGCACCCACAGGGCTTCAAGACTTGGCCATTCTCTAGTGATGGCTGGGCTGAGCCCACTGAGCATTCTGAATTTCTTCTACAAAATATTGGTCCTTGAGAGGCTTCTGCAGCACCTAGAATCAGATTTCTTTGATCTGCCACTTAATAATTTTGTGACCATAGGCATGTCACTTTACCAGGTATTCTTAACCTGAGCTCCTGGAACGTTTTTGTTTTTGTTTTTAAATAACTATTGCATTGTAATTGGTTTTCTTTGTAAAACTAAATATTTTATTTCTTGTGTTCGAAAAAGTCTGAGGAGTCCATACTGTGCAGACTGACAAAGGAATCAAGAACTTCTGCTTTATTATTTATTATCTCTCAATCTCATTTTCCTTGTCTATTAAATGAAAACATTATAGATGACTGTGATTCAATGATTTTTTAAAAAATCAGTGACTTTGGCTCATCTCTTCCCCACCCAAATTACCACCTTTGTCCTTTTGGACAAATTCAGCCTCCTATTTGACTTCCAGATTTTTCACTAAGAATAATCTTTAAACTGGGATGTGTGGAACACTTTTTTCTCCAGCATATTGTCCCCTCCACCATCCCCACTTTCTCACTAATTTTCGATCTTTCCCTATCTTCTGGTTGCTTACCTACTATCTACAAATACACCCATGTCTCCTCACTTCTCAAAAAACCTGTATTTGATCCTTCCATCCCCACTAGCTTTATCTCCCCTTCTTTCCCTGATTAAACTCGAGGAGGCTGTCAGAGGCTGCCAGTGCCTCCATTTCCTTTCTTCTCATTCTCTTATTACCTTTTTTTAGACTGGCTTCCAACCTCATCATTCAACTGAAATTGCTCTCTCCAAAGTTACTAATGATTTCTTAATTGCCAAATCTAATGACCTTTTCTCAGTCCTTGCCCTTCTTGACTTTTTTACCCTTTGGCACTGTCAGGCACCCTCTTCTTTATATTCTTCTCAGTGGGCAGGTTTTCATGACGCTACTCTCCTGGTTATCCTACCTATCTGACTGCTCCTTCTCAATCTCCTTTAGTGGATCTTTGTCCAAATCATGCATACCAACCACAGATGTGCCCTTAAGTTTGTGTTGTGGGCCCTCATTTCTTTTCCTGTCATACTACTTTGCTTGATCTTATCTGCAGGTTAAATTATCATTGCTATGCGGATGATTTTCAGATATATTTATCCAAACTTAATCTCTTTCCTGATCTCTAGGTTTGCCTCTCCAACTTCTGGTTGGACATCTAGAACTGGATGTCCCATTTATATCTTTTAAGTCAACATCTCCAAAATAGAATTCATTCCCTCCCCCCACCTTGACCCTCCAACCAGACCTTCTCCTCTTAGTAACTTCCCTATTACTGTGGAGGGCAACACTCTTCTTCCCATTGCCCAGTCTCACAAACTATGTGTGATCTGGCTCCTTATTATTCCTAACACAAAGTATTCTCTCTCTCCAATTTTTCCTGGCTGTCCCCTATGCCTTGAATTCATTTCCTCCTCGTTTCCACCCCTTGATTCCTTGTTTCCACCTCTTCTCTTCCTTTCGTCTCAGCTAAAATCCCACTTCTGCCAGAAGCCTTTCCCAACTCCCCGTCAAATGCCAGTGCCTTCCCTCTGATATTATCCCCAATTTATGTGTAATACTCATTGTGTATATCTTGTTTGTATATAGTTGTTTTCATGTTGTCTCCACCCATTAAATTGTTAGTTCCTTGAGGGCAGGGGCTATTTTTGCTATTCTTTTTATCCTCAGCACTTAGCACAGTGCTTGGTACATAATAAGTATACCTATTGTTCTCCAGCTTTTTAACCTCAAGACCCCTTTACACTCTCAAAAACAGTTGAGGAATCCGAAGAGATTCGATTATGTGAGTCATTTTTATTAATATCCTACATATTAGAAATTAAAGCTGATAACTTTTATATATATGTTCATTTAAAAATAATAACTTACCCATGTTACATTGTAACATAAATAGCATATTTTAAAATGAAAAACAACTCTTCCAGAACAAAAAAAAAAAACCGCTTAGTGACAAGAGTGGCATTATTTTACATATTTTTGCAAATCTTTTTAATGTCTAGCTTAATTGAAGACAGCTGGATTTTCAGATCTGTTTCTGTATTCAGTCTGTGTGATATGTTGTTTTGGTTGAAGTATGTGAAGAAAATCTGCCTTCACATGGACAGATTTGTAGTTGGAAAAGGGAGAAGTATTTTTAATAGGCAAATAATGTCTAAGCATTTTTTGGAAAGAAGTTTTGACCCTCCAGCTTCCCTGAAAAGGTCACAGGGACCTGCCATGGGCCAAAAACCACACTTGAAGAGACACAGTCCTCTGGATAGAGTTTGACAAGGGTAGAGTAAAGGCTATCAAATCTCTTGTTCTGGGCACTATGCGTGTATTAATGTAGCCTAAGGTCAAAGTGACAGCATGGCATAGTGGATAAATGACTGGTCTTGGTGTCAAGAAGACTTGGACTGAAGTTCTGCCTTTGACATTTTAGTTTTGTGACCATGAGTATGTCATGTCACTTAACCTTGGGGGGGGGGTGAGGCAGTTGGGGTTAAGTGACTTACCCAGGATCACACAGCTAGTAAGTGTCAAGTGTATGAGGCTGGATTTGAACTCAGATCTTCCTGACTCCAAGGCTGGAGCTCTATCCACTATGACACCTAACTGCCCTGGAAATTTTTAAACTGTAAGTTACAGATGTGTTGCTGTTCTGCATGGATAGAAAGAGTTAAAGAGGATTGTGTATGAAACCATGACCTTCTGTTAAGTATAGTTTTTTAAAATATATATTAATCTCACTCAACATCCAGTCAGCTAAGAAAGTGGTTTTTTTTTTTTAAATGTGTAAGTCTAACCATGTCAACTCCCACCCCTCTCCCTACCCCCTTCCCAGACACACTCACAAAACTCCCTGTAGAAGAGGTATCCCCCCCAGCAGCCATTATAAAGTGCTTGTTGGGGTTTTAAAAGCTCTTCACAACTTCTCCACTTCCTGCCTTTTCAGTCTTTTTATACTTGATTCTTCTTCACATGCTCTGTAATCCATTTATACTGGTGTACTTGGTATTCCTTACAAGTAGCACTAGAAGTCTTTGTCCCATCTATCCCTGGAATGCTCTTCCTTTTCCTCTTAGTTTTCCTAGCTTCCTTCAAGAATGGGCTTATTAAATCCTGCCTTCTTCAGGAAGCCTTTCTCAGTCCATCAGCTACTAGTACCCTAGTACCTTCCCCTTTGAGATTCTTTCCCATCTACTCTGTATATAGCTTGTGTGTCTCTAGTTATTTACATATTATTTTCCCCATTAGAATGTAAGTTTCTTGAGGTAAAGAGTTTTGTTATTCCATTGCCTGGCCTGTAATAAGTGATTAATAAACACTTTTTGATTGCTTAGTAGTAATTTGGAGCATTCTCCTTCTTCTTCTTCTTCTTCTTTTTTTTTTTTGGTGAGGCAATTCGGGTTAAGTGACTTGCCCAGAGTCACACAGCTAATGAGTATTATGTGTCTGAGGCTGAGTTTGAACTCAGGTCTTCCAGACTTCAGGGCTGGTGCTCTATCCACTGCACCACCTTAGCTACCCCTGGAGCATTCTTTTATACAGTTGATAGCTTACATTTCTTCTTTTTTAAAAATTGCCTGTTCATATCCTTTGATACTTATCTTTCAGGGAATGAATGACTTTTGTTCTTATATACATATATGAATTTCCTATATATTATGAATATTATGCCTTCATCAGAGTATTCTATTACAAAGATTTTCACCAATTAACTGTTTCCCTTCTAATTCTCACACCATTAATTTAGCTTGTTCTGAAGCTTTTCAATTTTATGTAATTGAAAATTTCCATCTTTTTTTTTTAATCTTTTGTTTAGTTAAGTGTGGTGTCGTTTTCCTCTTCCCTTTCCTGCTCCAGCCATAGTTTGAAAGGTATCTCCTTTATAAACCCTTTTTGTTTTTTATTAATGACATATTTGAATCATGTAATACATGTGGAACTTAATGTTATATGATGATTAAGTGAAGAGTTCAGTGACTTTTACCTTCAGACCTCAGACCAATTTCAGATTTCTTTAAGTGGAAATGAGCATCAGAAACTCTGCCCAAGATAGAGTAGGTCAGGATCAGGTATTTAAGCTAATCTTACATTTCCTTAAGTGCTGAAGTGCTGGTATACCTTGATCTGACTATCCCAGCCATTTTACAAGTAGGAAAGTAGTTGTCAGGTAAGACTAAGAATTTTATAGTGTGTTGGTTGTAGTTTCTGTGATTTTTTTTTTCTATCTTCACAGATATCATTGTTGTCACTGTGGGCAGGTAGTCACTCAGGAGTTTGTATGGCAAGTAGGTTTTTTTCTGGTGTTCTTGTATGTGGTTCCTGGCTGGGTCTTACACTGTTTAGAAGCCAGGATGCACAGTATGGCCAAGAGGGTTCTGAGAAATGATGATTGCCCTGTAGATGTAGCATCAGTTACTTTAATTTTTCATCATTGTGTTAGTATCTTTGTAGCAGACAACAACATAGAAAAACCTCAAAAGCAAGAGTAGAGGCCAAGGTTTGAAGATAATTTTTGTTGTTCGTTTGTTTCAGTTGTGTCTAATTCTTTGTGATCCCATTTGAGGTTTTCTTGGCAAAGATACCGGAGTGGTTTGCCATTTCCTTCTCCAGCTCATTTTACAGATGAGGAAACTGAGGCAAACAGGTCACTCAGCCAGTAAGTTTCTGAGTTCAGATTTGAACTCAGGAAGATGAGTCTTCCAGATTCCAGAGAGGGTACTCTGTCCACCTAACTGTTCCTTGAAGAGAATATTGTTTGCAATTCAGTTCACCTGAAAAGAAGCTTGTAATTTTAATGAACTTTGAAGCTCATGCTCAATAGGAGTCAAGAGTGTGATATGACGGCTAAGAAAGCTAGTGTGATTTAAGGCTGTTAGGAGAGTCATCATTTAGGAAGGTGGTAATATCATACCTCAAATACTGTGCTTGTTTATAAAAGAACATTGATAAACTTGATAGTATCTGGAGAAAGGAAGCAGGATGGTAAGATTTCTTAATTCAGCTAGTTGAAGAAGATAAGGATGTTAACTTGGAGAAGAAAAGACATAGGGAGGATATGATAGCTAATTTTAAGTAAAGAAACCAGAAAAGTGAGCCAGGCAGGATTCCCTGGAGGCGGGTAGTGGGAAGTGAGCTAAATATAGTGGACATGGCTAGTGGCTGAAGCAAAGAACTTCTTGGAGTAAGAAGTGGGGATGCTAAGCTGAAATGATCTTGAGGGATCTGCTTGAACATTGGCATTTTGTAATTTGGTATTTGTAAATTGGTATTGATAATTTGTGGACATGGGACACTTTGGAAGAGTACTTTTCTTGGTGAGCTAGTTGTATGCTTTCCTATGTGCAGTAATAGTAAATTAAAATTTACTTAAGTAATTTACTTAAATAATTTAATTTACTTAAGTAATTATTGACAAAGTGTGGTCAAGAATGTATCTTTTAAACAGTGTATTAGGGTGCCTGTCTTCCTTCAGTCCTTCTGACATTGATAAATTTCCCTCTTTTGTCATGTTTGTAAATTTTCTGGATTATGAGGTAAAACCCTATAGTTGTTTTTGATGGTCATTTTTCTTATTAATGATTTGGAGCAGTCTGTCATGGTTGTTAATAGTTTGTGATTCTTCTTTTGAGAAATATTTATCCATAGCTTTTGACCTCTTCTCCATTGGAGGATAGCTTTTGGTCTTAAATATTTGTGTTACTTCTATATGTTTTGGATATGAGATGCTTTTTAGAGATATTTAAGGAAAAGATTTTTTTTCCCATTTGATGACTTCCTTTCTTATCCTACCTGTATTGATTTTGTATCAAATTTTTAAAATTTGGTACAATTAGAATTATCTTTTATTTTTTGTGATCACCTTAATCTCTTATTTCGTTAATAATTCTTTCCCTAACCCATAGCTATGAAATGTACCTAACTTTTTTTTGTTAAAAATAAAATGTTATTGATATCTTCTGTTTTTGCAGCACTTATATTTCCTAAAAATTCCCTCTCCCTTCCCCTCCCAGAAAACTTCTCCCATTACAAAGAATAAAAAGAAGGGAGAAAAGGGAAAAAAAAAATTATTTCTCTAAAGGTAAATGTCTTCTTAAGAGTAAGTTTATGATGCTTAATCAGGGTAGGGGGGAGGTTGGGAGTGGAAAAAGAGACAGGTTTTTATATTCCCTGAAAGAAGTCACAGCAGTCAATCTAATCTGAAAAGCATTGAGCTATATCCTAGAATGTGAAGAGAGAATGGAAAAAATGTTCCTTCCCCAAGGAGCTTACATTTACTTATCTATTAGCTGGCTATGTTGTATAGTGGATAGAGTGTTTGACTTAAGAGCCAAGAAAGATCTGAATTTGAACCCTGTCTCAAACACTTTACAGATGTGTGACTCTTGGCAAGTCTTTTAATCTCACATCCTCAGTTTTCTCATCTGTGAAATGGGGAAATGAAAAGCAGTCACTTAATGGGGTTGGTGTGAGCAAATAAGATAATATAAAAAGTGCTCCTCAAATTTAAAAGCACGATATAGTTCATTAATATACCTCTCTCACTTTATACCTCCCTGTTGAAAAAGAAAGAAAAACAAAACCCTTGTAACAAATATGCATAGTCAAGGAAAACAAAACAAATTCCCTAATTAGCCAAGTCTCAAAACAATGTTTTTCAACCTGTACCCTGATTCTGTTACCCTTTTTTTTTTTTTTTTTTAGGAGATAGTTAGCTTGTTTCATTCAGAGTACTTAAGTCTTTCAAATTTACTTGTCTTTGCAATATTATTGTAAATAATCACTTCATTCTCTACCAGTTCCTATAAGCCTTGCCAGGTTTCTCTGGAACTGCAATCCCCTCCATCATTTCTTAGATCATATTCATCATATTCACATAACATAATTTGTTCAGCCTTTCTCCACATGTGGGTACTCCCTTAGTTTCCAGGGAAATTAAGAATTTCCCAGAAAGGATTGCTTTTAATATTTTTGAGGAGAAAGGCTGAACAATTTGTGACAAAGATAAATAATTTAGCAAAAACATCTGATATAGTGACTGTCTCTGGAAATGTAACATTCTATCCTAGTAGTCCCCTACCTCTCAGCTGTGAAGAGGGAAGATGCTTGGTTTTTTGTTTATTTGGTTTTTGTTTTGTTTTTTTTTGTTTGTTTGTTTTGGTAAGGCAATCAGGGTTAAGTGACTTGCCCAGGGTCACACAGCTAATAAGTGTCAGGTGTCTGAAGCCAAATTTGTATGTTTATTTGTTTTTTAATCTGTTGTTTGGAACTTTTATTGGTTTTTCAATTGCTCTGAGTTTGGTTTGCTTTTACTGATCCTTTCATTTACCTTAAAATCGTTATGTATATTTCTTTGGGTCTGCTTATTGCATTCTATATCAGCTCACATTTTGCTTAATTCTTCATATTCATCATTTCTTTCTTTTTTTAAAAAAATTTTTTTTCTTTAATTTTTAGGCAGTTGGAGTTAAGTGACTTGCCCCAGGGTCACACAGCTAGTAAATGTCAAGTGTTTTGGTCTGAGGGCGGATTTGAACTCAGGTCCTCCTGACTTCAGGGCCAGTGCTGTAATCCACTGCGCCACCTAGCTGCCCCCATCATTTCTTACAGCATGATAATACTTGCTGAAGGTTCTTAAGGAGAGGATTAACCAGCATACTTGTGTTTCTATCAGATTCTGAGACACATAGGACATTGGTTGCTTTAAAACATACAGTATATACATATTTTTTGTAAGATATGCTTTAGTAATTTTCCTGTTTCTATCAGTTTCTAGTGCCAAACTGAAAAGAAAAAAGAACTGGTTTGGAACAGCTATCTATGCAGAATTATCTGTAGATGGAGAAATTAAGAAAACAGCAAAGTCTAGTAGTTCTTCTAATCCAAAGTGGGATGAACAATTAACCGTGTAAGTATTTTGTTTCAGTAACCTGTATGTATGTAACATTATTTCACCATCACATCATACTCTGATACCTCATTATGGCATGGAGGTGACTGTGGGTTCTCAAAAGCTATACAAGTAGTACATAAGCTCAGTTTTGAACTGTAGCTAACAATGATAATAGGTAGCATTTAAATGGTAGCTACTGTGTACCAGGCACTGTGTTAAGTGCTTTACGATTATTATTTCATTTGATGTGCACAGCAAGCCTGGAAGGTAGGTGATATTATTATCCCCATTTTATAGATAAAGAAACTTAGGCAACCAGAGGTAAAGTAAATGACTTTGCCCAGGGTCACACTAGCTAGTAAGTTTCTGAGGCTGAATTTGAACTCGGAGACCTCCTGATTCTAGGCCCAGTACTGTATCCACTGCACCAACCATCTAGCTACCCTACACCATGCCTGGAAAAGCGTAGAATATATTCATTGTTACATACTTGCTACTTTACAAGGACTAGTCTGCCTAAGCACAGAGAGGATCATTGCCAGTAGGCTGACCATTAGGTGATAAATTCTTTGGCATAGTAACCATGAAATAAAGAAAAACACAAGTTGCGTTCAGTCCTGTGGACTGAGTCTTCTTTTATGGACATTGTGGCACTATAGCAGAAAGGGGGGCAGATAGTGCTAAGAACTGCACAGTCTATGTTAAAAGCTATCTTAAATAAAAGATTATTGTCCACCAAGTTGTGGTTCCATGTACTGCTAGGGAAATTGAGTTATATCAGTCTTTGCATTCTCATTGTAAAAGAAACCAGTGCTTACTCATATATTCTCTATGAAGATAGGCAAATAAAGGAGTTACCCATTAGTGAAGTTGATTTCATTGTTATCTCCAAAGAAAACCAGAAATTTAATTTAGGGAAACATTTGCTTATGTTGCCTTACAGTGCTGTTTATAAGCAAAATCATAAAGATCACCGTGAAGATAGTTGGAGTTTATATTGTTGAGGAGATACAGAAATTTTATAAAGGATTTTTTTTTAAAAGACCCTACGATTAAATCATAAATTATATACTTTGATACTCCATGACAGATGTAAAAATCAGCATAGGAGATGTTGGAAAGTATGGCTCATGATTAAGAAATGAAAGAGACCAAAGGTTTAGAATTATAGCATCATAGAGTCAGAGCCAGAGCTGGAAGAGATATTAGAGGCCATTCAGTCCAACCCTCTCATTTTCATGTGACCAAATTGAGACCCAAGAAGGACCTTTTAGTAATTGTTTTGATCACTAAATCATTTTGATTGCTAAAGGCAATTAATTATAGGTACTTACTCACTGTGGCCTCGACTAGGTTGCTTATCATGTAAGTGGGAAAGTACTGGACTTTTAGTCAGAGTACCTCGGGTAAATCCCAGCCCTACTACTCAGTAGTTATGCAACAACACAGAAACCTCATGAATAAACAAGTTATCAAATATTTTTGTCATCATAAATGAATAAATTACACACACACACACACACACACACACACACACACACACACGCAAACATCATCAAATTCCTGGACATTTGAGACCCCATCCAGTCAGGAAGAACTGACAGTAGGAGCATCCTTTCCTTTGCCCATCCCCCAAGGAACCCCAGATGTCTATGCCCTATCTGACTTACTTTGAAAGATATAAACCTTTCCCCCTTGCCTTTCCTTTATCCTTCTTTCAAGCACCCTTGACCCTGAGACCTCACCAGAGAAGAAATGGGGTAGAGCTTCTCTCTTGTTTACTGATCCATCTCTCTGCCATTCTAGACCATCTTTACCCCATGGGGCAGCTAGTTGGGAATAGCAGTGTAGTTGTTCATACTGCTCGGATGAGCTGGGTGTCACCAGTTATAAGCCTTCCTGTGAGATGGAAGATCAGTAGGCCTTAGCATCTATTCTTTCACTGTGTTCCTTTCACTATGTTCTTAAGTCCTCCTGACTTTTCCATCTGCCCTAATGCTATGCCTTCTAGTCTCCTGGACATTATCTGAATATGTGCTTAAAAGGAAAATCACACTGTATGTAATAAATGTTCTCATATACATATTCCCTTCCTCTTCTACTTTGCATGTAGGAATGCTTATTTTATTCAGCCCATAATTTAAAAAAAAAGTGGTGATTGAGCTCTGTCTTGAATGGAGAGAATTTTTTTTGTGAAACAGAGTTGAAGGAGTATTTTCTAGACATGGTTGATAACCAGTGAAAAAGCATGGAGATACAGTTCCCTTTGTGAGGAAGAGAGAGAAGTCCATTTTGGCTATGTCATAGAGTACAGGAAGGGAGGTAATGTATAACAAGACCAGAAAGGTAGGTTGGGGCCAAGTTGTGAAACACACTTTAAAAGCCAAACAAGTTAATATTTTATCCTAAGGTAGTAGGGAACCACTGGAGTTTGTTGAACAGAGTGACATGGTTAGGTCTTCACTTGAGGAAAAGCTAGATTGTTGGAGCATAGATTAGTGTAGGGAGAGATTCAAGGCAAGGAGACCACTTAAAAGACCTTTTCAGTAGTTCAGAGGAGAGATAATGAGTCCCTGACCTCTGGTGATTACTGTACGATTAGAGAGAAGAGTTTGTAGATGTAGAAAAAGTAAGATTTGGCAACTGGCTGGATATCAGTAGGGTATGGAAGCAAAATGAGTGAGGACTTGGGGATAGTGCCAAAGTTATGAACTTTGGGGACTGTAAAAATTATGGTGACCTTGGGAGAGGAGAGAAAGAAGGTAAGTTATATTTTGGACATATTGAGTTTGAGATGTCTGTGAGACTTCATTTGAAATATCCAATATGCTATTGGCAGTGTGGCAGTTGAACTCAGGAGAGAGATGAGCTGGATATACATAGTATAGTATATGTCTTGTATATATATATTTTTGCTCTGTCCATATCCACATCCACAGGGTGTATTTAACCATATAATATATACATATACATACATACATACATACACACATACATACATACATACATATATACACCCACATACACACATATGCATACACATACACACATACATGTAAGTGTGTATAAAACAGGCTACATCTCTTTCCAGAGTTTTGTATCCACATCTCCAACTGCCTATTGAACACTTCAAACTGGTTGTCCTAAAAATATCTCAAACTCAGAATAACTTATTCTCATTGCCCAAAATTCTCCCCTGTTCTAAGGCCACCATCATTTTTACACCTCACTGATATCCTGTCTGTTGCCGCATCTTACTGTTTCTATAGCCACAAGATATCTGACATTTGACCCCTTCTCTCTAATCACATATTCACTGCCATAGATCAGGTGATTAATTTTTGACAAACAAGGACTATCTACAGAAATTTAGAGAGGCTAAATCCAAGGACCAGAAAGTCTGCTTAAGATGAAATCGTTTAGTCCTTGAAGTGACTGAATTGTAGTATTTATCAGCAGGTTGATCTTTGGACCTCTAAGACGAATGAGCCATGACTTCTGGTCTGAGACTTTATCCACTATTCTCTCTCTTTCTCCCTTTTTTCTTTCCCCCATTTCCCAGTACACAGACACAAATACGCACATATCCAGATCTATGATAAATATTTATAGTTAGCTGAGTAACATCATGGTTAGAGTGCTGCACCTGGAGTCAGGAAGACATGAGTTCAAATTTGACCTCAGATTCTTACTAGCTGTGTTACTTTAGGTAAGTCACTTAATCTCTATCTCAGTTGCCTCATCTGCAAAGTGGAGTAATAACAACATATCTCCAGGATTGTTGTGAGGATAAAATGAGATAGTTGTAAAGATCTTTGCAAACCTTAAAGTACTGTGTAATTGCTATTTATATTCTATGTACATATACATACCTGTATCTCCAGATCTCTTTATGTAGATATATAGCTTTATATATGTATTTATACATAGATCTGGATATATACATATGTGAGTGTACTGGTTTATGTGTATATGTTACTCACATATACATATGTGTAAGGGGAGGGGATTGAGAATAGTAGATAAAGCCCTAGACTGGGAATTGGGTCATGTGGCTGAGAGGCCCATAGACTTACCTGATTATCTGTATTATGTTTCAGCTACTTCTAGGATTTGTCATTTCATCTGTGTAGGTACTTGCTCCATTGAATGAGATGATAGCTTCTTTACACCTCTGAAAATAATCTTTGTGAGTTGTTACGACCAAAAAAATTAATTACATGGTGACTAGTCATTCGTGATGAACATCTCTTGATTAAGCTAGGTTATTCCTCAAAACTATAGGCTATTGTTCATGGAAAGTCCTGTCATCTTAGGCATGACTAAATCATTTGTGTGCTAATGTTATTGGGATTTTAATGGAGCTGCATTAATAGAGCTATGTTGTCTACAGTGGGAGAGGCAGTACACAGTAAGCAGCCCTGATCAGACCACATCTAGTGTATCATTCAGTTTGAGGTGACACATTTTAGGAAGTTTATTACCAAGTTCCAAGGTATATAAAGAAAGGAAAGTGTAATTATAAGGAGACTGAAAACTTTGTCATAGTACAATCTATTGAATTAACTGGTGATGGCAAAAAGACTTAGTGGGGAACCTGAGAGATCCTTTCACATGAAAGAGGGACCATACTTGTTCTGCTTTGACATAGTGAGCAGAATGAGGAGCAGTGGGGGGGCGTTTCAAAAAAACATATTGCGGCTTGATCTAAGGGAAAGCTTACTTACAAATATAGATATTTAAAAGTGAAATGGGTTGCCTTGAGAGCTAGTACATTTTTCCTCAGTGAAGATCTTCAAGGAAAAACAAAAAGACTGATATATTAGGGATATTGTAGTATGTATCAGTTCAGATCTGGTTTAGATGGACTCTGAGATTCCTCTGAGATTCTGTGAGTCATCTATACTCTGTAGTATTTTGGAAATATAAGGCACATTAATTTCATTGATTCTGAATGAATAGAATGTAATGTGGCATGAGTCACTAGAATCCCTGCTACTATTAAAAGAACAAGAGGAAGACCACCTAGCACCTTGAGTGTAATGCCCTTTCCTAGATTTATAGAAAGGATGACATGGACAAGAGTCTTATAGGATAGTCAGGCAAGCGTGGATGGCTGTGTTTTAATGTGAAGCATCAGAGGAACAACACTGATATGGTCAAAGGTCCATATGAATATTGGTGTCTTCTCTAGTAGATACTGTAAAACTTCATTAATTCAGACTCTGCTAATTGAAAATTTGTAATCAAGGACAGAGACAAGATAGTGGAGAAAAGGCAGGGGTTTGCCTGAACTCTCTCAAATTCCCCTGCAAACAACTTTAAGTAATGCCTCAAAATGAATTCTAGAGCAGTAGAACTCAGAAAAGGATGTAATGAAACAATTTTCCAGCTCAAGGTAACTTACACGATCAGGAAAAATCTGTCATACTGGGTAAGAGTGGTCCAGTATGGGCTGCTCCAGCACAGGTCTTGCCCTATCAGACCAGTAGCAGGTTTTGGGGGCAAATGAATCAGCAGTGGCAGTGGAGGCTTCCAGAGCTTTCAGCTCACAGATAGTAAGGGGGATTGACAACTGGTCAGAAGACTAAAGGGGTCCCTTTGCTGGCACTGGGTACAAGACTTTGTTGCATTTGCGCATACGTAGATCCAGGTCACAGTCCCAGGATGAATAGGAGCACTAGCATACCAAAGCTTGTGGTCTCAGAGGAGCGGGGATCTTGCTTACAGTTCTAGGGTGGAAAAGAGTGCTTGTGGTTGCTCACAGACCAGAGCACAGACCATGAGAGTAGTAATCACACATCTCCTTAGATTATACCACCTTGGAAGAACTGAAAACTTACAGATTCTCAGAACTAGTTATGAAAACACCTGGACAAAAAACCTGAAGCTTGAGACAGTGCTGTCTCTACCTTAGGAGCAGAGTCCAACTTCAACATCAAGTTAAAAGGCTGGAAAAATGAGCAAAGAACAAAAAAGAACCTGACAATACAAAGTTACTGTGATGATAGGGAAGATGAAAACACAAACTCACAGCTATATCTAAAGCCTCAAAGAAAAATGTAAATTGGTCTCAGGCCCAAAAAAGAATTTCTGGAAGAGCTGAAAAAAGATTTTAAAAATCAAATGAGAAGTAGAGGAAAATTTGGGAAAATAAATGAATGATGCAAGAAAATCATGAAAAAAGTCAACAGCTTGGTAAAGTTAGGCACAAAAAAAAGGAGAAGAAAATAACTTCTTAAAAAACAGAATAGGCCAAATGGTAAAGGAGGCACAAAAATCCACTGAAGAGAACTCCTTAAAAAGGAGAAGTGGCCAAATGGGAAAAGATATACAAAAATTCACTGAAGAGAAAGACTCCGTTAAAAGTAGAATTGGCCAAATAGAAAAGGGGATACACAAGCTCACAGAAGAAAAAACTGTTTAAAAATTAGAATTGGGCAAGTGGAAGGGAATTACTTCATGAGACATCAAGAAGCAATAAAACAAGATCAAAAAATGAAAAATTAGGAGACAATGTGAAATATCTCATTGGAAAAACAACTGACTTGGAAAAATTGATCAAGGAAAGATAATTTAAGAATTATTGGACTACTTGAAAGTCATAATCAAAAAAAGAACCTAGACGTCATTTTTCAAGAAATTATCAAGGGAAACTGCCCTGACGTCCTAGAACCAGAGGATAAAATAGAAATTGAAAATTCACAAGTCACCTCCTGTAAGAAATCCCAAGATGAAAATTCCCAATATTATAGCCAAATTCCAGAGCTCTCAGATCATGGAGAAAATATTGCAAAGCAGCCAGAAGGAAACAAATCAAATATCATGGAGCTAAAGATAATAGCATAACCCACGATTTAGAAGTTTCTCCATTAAAGAATTGGATGGGTTGGAATATGATATTCCAGAGGGCAAAGGAGCTAGGATTACAACCAAGAATCACTTACCCAGCAAACCTGAGTATAATGCTTCATGGAGGGAAAAATGGATATCCAATGAAATAGAGGATTTTCAAGCATTCCTGATGAAAAGACCAGAGCTGAATAGAAAATTTGGCTTTCAAATACGAGACTCAAGAGAAGCATAAAAGGTAAACAGGAAAGAGAAACCATAAGAGATTCAGTAAGGTCAAACTCTTTATATTTCCACGTGGGAAGATAATACTTTTAACTCCTAAGAATTTTCTCATTACTAAGGTAATGAAAAAGAAGGAACATATATATATAGATAGGGCACAGGTGTGAGTTGAATATGATGGGAAATCTTTAAAAGAAAAAATTAAGAGGTGAGAAAGAGACTGGGAGAAGGGGAAAGGGAGAGGTAGAATGAGTTGAATTATCTCACTTAAAAGAAGCGCAAAAGAGCTTTTGTAGTACAGTGGAGAGAAAGATGGAGGAGGTGGGGAGGAACATTTGAACCTTACTCTCACTAGAATTGGTGAAAAATATGGTGAAAAATGCTATCTGCCTCCAGAGAAAGAACTTGATGGGATCTGAATACAGATTGAGGCATACTTTTTAAAATTTTTATTTTTCTTGGTTTTTTTTTTGTTTGTTTGTTTGTTTGTTTTTGGAGGGGGGTAGGTTGTATTTTTTTTTCCACAACATGATTAATGTGGAAATATGTTTTGTATGACTGAACATGTACAACCAGATTGTTTGCCTTCTCAGTGAGGGGGAAAGGAAGGAGGGAAGGAGATGACTTGGAACTCAAAAAAAAATGTTAAAATTTGTTTTACATGTAATTGAGGGAAAATAAAATATTAAATATACCCAAAAAATGATGAGCAAGAAAAACCTAGGAAGACTTACATGAAGTGGTGCAAAGTGAAATGAGCAGAACCAGGAGAACATTATACATATTAGTATTGTACAGTGATCAACTGTGAATGACTTAGCTATTCTCAGCAATATAGTGATCTATTTCAGAAGGTCTTATGATGTTAAAAAGCTTTAATTACATGTAATTAAGAAAAATAAAATAAAAATTAAATGTTAATATAAAGGAAAAGTTACAACCAGAGAAGTGAAGTCAAATTTTTATTTTTGCATTATATAAGTTGCAGAGTTGGAAAGAACATTAGAAATCATATACATGTATATGTGTGTATGCACACGCGCGCGCACACACACACACACACACACACACACACACACACACAACCTCATTTTACAGATAACCAAATTGAGACCCAAATAAACAAAGAGACTTCTAAGGTCACATGGGCTTCATGTCAGGACCATGTCACAAATCCAGGTCTCCATTCTTAATTCACTACTCTATCTTCTATACCAAAAAACGGACTTACTAAGAAATTTAATAGTATAAATAAGACTTTAAGGAAATGTTAACCTGAGATTGCCCTATTTTTTGACATTTTTTTCTCTATTTCTCAGATAAGCTCATAGATCTTAGATAAAGTGCTATATAGTTAAATCTTATGGAACTTATTTAATACAGATTTAAAAACTTGTTTTGACATGTCAACCAGGTACTAGCAACCAATGTCAAGTACTTTATAAGCCCTTATTTATATTAAAATACAGTTGCTATATAAGGAAAATAAACTTTTTAGTCTATACTTTAACATGATAATTACAAATCAATTTTATCTATTCATTAGCTCTATCCTTATTTGTCATGTTTGTCTATTTCAAGTTCCTGTTTGTAGTTAAGTAATAAGGAGCATTTTAAAAATATTCTATATTCTATATTTCAAGTGATTTGTGGATTAAAACTAGGTTTCTCTGACATAGAATTTGTGAGGTTTTACTAGTAGGAAGGGCAGCTAAGTGGCAAAGTGAATAGAGTTCCAGGCCCGGAGTCAAAAAGACTACTCTTTCAGAGTTCAAATCCAGCCTCAGATACTTACTAGCTGTGTGACCCTGGGCAAGTCACTTAACCCTGTTTGCCTCAGTTTCCTCATTTGTAAAATGAGCTGGAGAAAGAAATGGCAAACCACTCCAGTATCTTTGCCAGTAAAACACCAAATTGGGTCATGAAGAGACAGACGCAACTGAATGTGACTGAATAACAACAACAGCCATACTAAGAAATTATTATAAAGGTATTAATAGCATGGAAAGAGCACTGGACTTGAATTCAGGAGGGTCCTAGCTTCGAATCTTTTCTTTGCTGCATACAGCTCCATGCTGTTAGCTGAACTTTAGTTTCATCATTTGTAAAATGGGGAATAGTTATTTTTGCAGTGTTACAGTGTGGTTGTGAGGAAAATGCTTTATAAACATAAAGCACTATATTTATGTAAGCTATTGTCATTCCTCATGTCTTGTATCTTTTTTGTTCTGATTTTTGACTATAGGAATGTGACACCTCAGACCACATTGGAATTTAGAGTGTGGAGTCATCACACTTTAAAAGCAGATGCATTATTAGGAAGAGCAACAGTAGACTTGAGACAAGCCCTTGAAATACACAATAGAAAATGTAAGTCTTTTGTTCTAATTTCTATTTTACTTTATGTTATTATATACATTTTTAAAAATTACATGAGCGAGCAAGAAGTCACTTGGTATGTTTGCTATAAAGTTTTATTATTATGAGGTAATTTCAGTTTTTAAAATGTAAATTTAAAAATCAATTACCTTTATCCGTCTCATGAATTTGCTGAATAAATTCTCTATCAGCGTCCCTCATTTATTGTTTTTAGATGCAGTTGTGAGCAAGGAGGGAAGTGGGGGAAGGGAGGTGGCTAGGTAATGCCAGGTGGATATAGTCCTGGGCCAGGAGTCAGGAAAACCTGAGTTCACATCTCTTCTTAGACACTTACTAGCTTTGTGTCCTCTTGGCAAGTCACTTAACCTCCTTTTGCCTCAAATTCCTCAACTGTAAAATAGGGATCATAATAGCACCTACCTTACAGGGTTGTTGTGGAAACCAAGTGAAATAACATTTGTAAAGTGCTTAGCACAATTTCTGGGGCATAGTAGGCACTTAATAAATGCATATTCCTTTTCCCTTACCTACTCAGTTTTGATGAGTGTTGTTCTTGACTTTGAGCCCTTGCCTTCTGGAATATCGTATTCCAAATTCTCCACTTTATAGTAGTGGCTGCTAAATCATGGGTGATCCTGATTGTGATTCCTTGGTACTTGAATTCTTACCTTCTGGCTACTTGCAGTATTTTTTCTTTGACTTGGAATTTCTGGATTTCTGCTGTGTTGTTCTTAGGCATTTTTATTTTGGGATTTTTTTCAGAGGTGACTGATGGATTCTTTCTACTTTTACTTTGCCTTCTAGTTCAAAGATATCTTGACAGTTTTCTTTTAAGAGTTTTTGAAGTAAGTGTTTAGGTTTTTTGTTTTGTTTTGGTTATTTTTGGTCCTGGCATTCAGATAGTCCAATGATTCATAATTTTTTCTTCCCACTGTTTTCTAGGGCAGCTGTTTTATTTTTTGCTGTGAAATTTCCATTTTCTTTTTTTTTTTTCAGCCTTTTGACTTTGCTTTAATATTTATTTTTTCCTCATAAAGTCATTGGTTTCTGTTTGGTCCATTTAATTTTCAGGGAGTTTGTTGCTTGGGTGATATTTTGTACCTCTTGTGTTAAGCTGTTAATTCCCTTTCCAATTCCTCCTTCCTTAGTTGTCATTTCTGTTCCATTTTTTTCCTCAAACACTCATTGCATTTATTTAAAACATTTTTTAAAATTCTTAAACACTTAGCTTCAACTTTTCCAGAAATTCTAGTTGAGTTTGTGTCCAGACTGTGTTTTTCTCTGCGGCAATGATTATAGATGTTTTGGAGTCATTCTCTTCTGTTTTTGTGTCTTGATTTTCCTTGCTATCATGATGGCTTGTTATGGTGAGATTCCCCCCACCCCCGACCTAGTTCTTCTTGGAACTTAAGGCTTGGCTTTGTACCACTTCTGGAGGGAAGGTCTGTGCTGGTCCTTTTGCAGCTTTCTTGGGTTGTTGAAAGTTGTGCTATTCCGTTATGTCTGGGACTGGCTTGGGACCTGCAAGCTTTCAGCGCTCTGGAAGTGGGCTGATCCAGGGTAAGGTCTGATTGTTGCCCATCCTGGACTGAGCTCTGCAAAATCCTTACCTGGGTTTGAGACTGAGTAAAAGTGGACTGTGGCTGGACTTGACCTCATCATCCTGAAAAGCTCTTTTGGCTTAGATCAGGCAGAATTGTAGGCTTTTCTTCAGCCTGGAATTCTACCCTGGTTGTACTTCTGTAGGCTGTGCTAGACTATGGAAGTGAGACACTGCTTTGCACCTGAGTTCTGAGCCACATCACAGCTGCTGTTGCTGCTAGCTTTTGAACTTCCTTCTTTCTCTGTGCACCACACAGGGCCTCCCTGTTTTGGAATGCCACAACCTTGCACAGGTCCCCATCTTACTCTACTTTGCATCTCTGATCCAGGACTAGGTAATAGGTAACAGAACTGCCAATTGGTACTTTTTCTTATCATATTGTACCTGTGTAGGTCTGGGCATGTCTCAATATGAGTCTTACACCAACTTTTTCCCTGGTATATAGCTTCTGCCTTGTATCTTGAGTGCTCCATGCACCATGTTCCTGGCACAATGCCTGTAATCAGTGCCCTAAGTCTTTCCTAACTGTCTTCCTATACTTAGGTAGGCTGGATAAAGGATTCGCTGTGACTTTTTCTGCATTTCCCCATCAGGTTTCAGGCTGGTAAATTTGCTAGATATGTTAGAAGTTTGTGGAGAGGAACTTGGATATATAGCTTCCTGTCACTCCACCATCTTGGCTCTGCTCCCCATGTTAATTTAATTTAAATTTATTTTTAATGACTAGTCTTATCGACAAGGAGAAAAATTCTGTTTGGTGTTATTTGATGGAGACATTTGCATGACCCAAAATATCTTCCCTATTAGCTTTTCCTTAGGACTAACTCCTTCCTAACCATCCTAACCATTCTTCTGCATACAGTTCTATGTGAGAAATATGTGGATAGTTTTTTCTAGGAGGCCATCTCTAACTGTTCATTAATTTAGTAAAGTAAATTATGCCTTGAGAGGCAGTATGGCAATATAATAAAAAGAAAACTGGACCTAGAAGCAAAAAGCCTGGGTTCAAATGCTGTCTTGTTGAAGAAGCCACCAACAAACTGTTTAATTTCCCTGAGTCTGTTTCCTTGTGTGTAAAATGCAGATAATAATACTTACCTCTTACTAAGTTGTTGTACGACTCAGATGTGGTAATGTAAGTAAAAGAAATTTGTAAATCATATTAGTTATTGTGAGATGTCATTATTCTTTAGAAATCATAATGGAGAAGTGCTGAGTGGCTGTGAACTAGTTCAAACCCAAGATGATGGGTGACTAGGTGAAGAGAGTCTTTGCTGTAGAAGGAGAGAATGCCATCAGTACGAAGAGTTCGTAGTTGTGTTAAGTAATAGTTTATACTAATTAACTATTGTAACTAAAAAAAAAAAAACGTTAAGAACCTCTTATATGTATTTCTCTGGGCTATGCCTTTGTTTTATGTTTCATTATTATATTGATTCAGAGGATTTTCAAACTGGGAAGATGACTTTGAGAGAAAGTTTAAACCTTTCTTGATTTGTAACTGAAAAAGTAAGGTCCTGAGAAGCTCAAACTTACTCAGAGTCATGCAGCTTGTCAACTAAGACCAGAAGCCAAGTCTCTTGACTTCCAGTTTAGCTCTAGAGACAGAGAATGGAAACTAAATTTGGAGTTAGAAAAGACCTGGGTTCAAATTCTACCTCTAACACTGAAGTGATTCACTTATAGGGCTGTTGTAACGGTCAAATGAATTTATATATGTGTATATATATATATATATGTATAGAAAGCCCTTGGCAAACTTTAAAATAAAAATGTAAGCTACTATTATTGTTTTCATGATACCATGCTTCCTTCCATGTGCTATTATTATATGTGGTATAATGTAGTGGAAGCCCTTTCTTTGATATCGTACTATAGCTATTCCCATAATTTAAGAATATGATCTTAGCTCCTTTGGGAAACTAGAACTGCAGAGTTTTCAAGGACTGTTCATAGTAGAGAGTCACTGCAATTCTGAATTTTTAATATTTCTCTACCTCCTTCCTATAGGGTTCTACTTTTAGAAAATGTTTTATTTTCTAAGACTAATGAAAGAAAATAAAGATTCCTTAAGAAAAAAGAAAAAGTTAAAACAGTGATAATAGTTGAAAACAGTGTCTGTTCACTCTCTCACTGGGACAGGGGAACAAGATCTGTAATTGAAGCTACCTGGAGATTTCCATTAGTGAATTGTTGATTTTATTTTGTTTTTGGAAACTAATGGCTTTTACTTAGCACAATAAGACTGGTTCTTGATAACTAAGTAAAATTAAGTTTGCACATTTGATTCCTAGCTCATTGGAGGTAAAGGAAAGGAAGAACTCTATTGGTAACTAGAGTATATACATATTAAACATCAAGTTCATGAACTTAATCACAATCATCAGAACTAGTTGACACTTTCAACAGATTTCACCTTTGCCAGTGCAGAAATTTAAATTCAGGGCAAATATTTCAAAAGAGCCTATGTCCAGTTTATTGGTATCAGAAATATTTGCTATTACATATGCTCTTGGACTTCCACAAGCTGTCTGCTTATTAACCTACTTGTATGCTATAGGGATAAAACTGATGGGGAAAATGGACAGGTTAAAGATAGAAAGATGGAATAATTAAGATGAGATTGAGAGAGGGCTGACCAGTGATTTTTAGCTAGTAACTGTGAAGTTGTATCTTGCTAGGGGGAAAAAGAGAGAGAGAGAGAGACAGAGAGAGAGAGAGACAGAGAGTGTGGTTTGTTTGTTTTTTGGTTTTTTGTTTCCCAAGAGTTGTTAGGAACTGTATTATAATAAGCTTGTTTGGTTTTTTAGAAATCTCTTTTATTTAAAAATGTCATTTCATGTCAAAAGCTTCTGAATTTGAATGTTTCTTTTTTTGTAGTGGAAAGAGTGGAAGAACAATTAAAACTCTCCTTGGAGAACAAGAGTGGAATAGTACAAACTGGTGAACTGACAGTTGTGCTTGATGGATTGGTGGTTGAGCAAGAAACGCTAACAAATTGCCCTTCAGCAACAGCCAGTAAGCGAATTTATATGCCCTTTAAAAATAAATAAATAATATATGCTATTTCATTGAGGGAGAAAAAAAGCCCCATTTTTATTTGTTTCTTATTATTTAGTAGAAGTACAGCAGAATGGTGATGCCATGTATGAAAACAGAGAAACTTCAGCAAGGACTACAACCAGGTTAGAAATACTTAATTTTAATATTTGTGCCAGTGAGAAGAAGTGCATTTCCAATATTTGGAACTTTTCAAATTTAATTTTTATGCTTGTGCAATTAAAGTTTTCTTATCCAAATATAATTCAAAATTGTCTAAGAAAATAGTAACCTTTTTCCTTGTAAAAATAAACAGTTCTCTAGAAAAGATGATCCTTCTCACAAGAATTCTTAACCTTTTTTGTGTCATGGATCCCTTCCCAGGATAATGTTTTTAATTACATAAAATAGCATAAATAGGGATACAAATAAAATCAATTATATTGAAATAGAGTTATCAAAATATTTTAAAAAATAAGTTCCAGGATCCCTGGGTTAAGACCTCTTGCTCTAGTATAATTTTACCAGTATGAAAGACACTAAAAGATAGAAAGACTCTAAAAGATAGAAACTAAGGCCCAGAAATATAAGAACTTACAGATTTTTAATTGACTTGTTTATTGTTTAAAGTAGCCCATGAATGAGTTCTGACATTTGTTGAGTTACATAGTTATTAATAGTTCTAGTATCCTGTATAAAAACCTGAAAAGTTAGTATTAGAGAAATGAGATATTATTTAAAGAAAACATTTACCATATTTATGATGATGCTCAGTATTGAGACTGTGAAACGAGTTATTTGCCATAGGTAACAGTTCATTTTGGTGGTACTATGAATTTTTTTATTTATAATAAACAGAGAGACCTTAAATGTCACTTTGCTGAAATTTGTTATGTTTAGTAGATTTGATATAAGGTAGTTTAGGATCTGAGGGTTTTCTTTGATGAAATATAGAAAATACCTCATAAAGAGGTGGTTTCCCGTGTTAGACAGATATCTAGCATGTACCCTTTCTCAAGGTGTTAATTTGAGCTAACATGTGTGCCATATGTTAACTTTTATAATTCTTTTGTACATTATTTGACCTGTTGTGGAAATCAAAGTTTTTGTTATTTAAGTTTCTACCAGTGTTTTTTAAAACATAGTTCTTGCTCAATATTTGTTGATTTAATTTCTAGCATTTTTTTACTATGGTATTTTAAAAGGATTCCATATTGTTATTTTTCATAAAGATATAGACACTGGTGGAAGTTTATTCATATTCTTTTTTACAACTCATTAAATTGATATGCTTTTGTGAGTTTTGTGAGAAATGCGTGCTCTACATATTATTTTGCATTGTGATATCTAAATGTTAGAATTGCTTATACTCTTGTACTTACTACTTTTCTTCTGGTTGAAAAATTGAATTTGTAATATAGTGAGATATACATTTCTGTTATTTTATGTATGTGTTTTAAGACAAAGAAAGGAATTTTGAATCTAAATATCCTTTTAAGATATTTTATACCTTAATGGTTCTTATGTCAGGTTGTTTTATTTGTGTATTTTTTTTTTTTAAGATCTGCCATTGAAGTTGCTAATGGAATAGATAACCATACACCTGCAAACTCAGTAGTGCAAAATTCATTATGCATACATGTACTTAATGGAAACAGCACACCCTCATCTCCTTCTCATGTTGCTACCAGACCTAAAAATACACCAGCTTCAAAACCACTTACATCTCAGTCTGCCAATAACACTGGTAAGAAAGGAAAAACATTGAAAGATGGTCTTAATGAAAATCTATAAAGTTTGATAAATAATTCAATTTTTACTTTATTTACTGGTTTCTTAACTTTAAAATATTTGCTTAATACTATTTGTATAAGAGTTTGGGGTTTAAAAATACTGAAAGAAAATTGAATTATTTGAGTTTTCTCATGTTACTTACATGTTTTCCTCCCTTTGTAAATCTGTTAGAGAGACTTTGTGCTGTAATGGATAAAAAGCTTGCATATCAGTAAGGAATTCTTCATTTAAGTCCTGTCTCTGATGTATAGAAGCTGTGTGACCCTGGGCCAGTCACTTCAGCTCTTAGTTCCCCCAGACAGCTCTCTAAAATTTTAAGTTGCAGAACAGCTGCTGATCTGTACTGGGAGAGGAAGTTTTTTCACCAGAAGATCCCTACAATGATGAAATCATAGGTCCATACCAAAACACATTGAAAGAAGATTCTTTATATTTGAGGTTTTTCCTGTATTACAAGTATTTACAAGAATGTTTAAGTCTTTTGCTTGTGAGTTCCAAATTTTTTCTCATGAAAAAGTGTTTCAAAACTAAATATCTTGAGAAAGTTAATCCAGAATGTATTTTTGATACTATTATACACTTGAAATGAAAAATAGTGGAGGCCAGGACTGTGTAATGTGAGTAGGTAGGCCAGAAATTCATTCACTTGTTCGTTCGTTCGTTTATTTATTTGTTTATTTGGGTGAGGCAGTCAGGGTTAAGTGACTTGCCCAGGGTCACATAGCTAGTAAGTATCAAATGTCAAATGTCTGAGGCTGGATTTGAACTTACATCCTCCTGATGACAAGATTGGTGCTCTATCCACCGCACCATCTAGCTGACCCTGAAAAAAATTTTTAAATAAAAAGTTATTTTTAAAAATATATCTCAAATGTGAATTAGGAAAAATATGCTTTGGATGAGGATGAAAGTGGTAGAAACTTTTGTGAAAATTCTGAATGGAATTTCTTGGGTGCTACCAAGTGATTTAGAAGTTGATCCTCATCTTAAAAATGAAAGCTCTCAGGGCAGCTAGATGGCACAGTGGATAGAGCACCAGCCCTGGAGTCAAGAGGATCTGAGTTCAAATCCGGGCTCAGATGCATGGCACTCATTAGCTGTGTGACTCTGAGCAAGTCACTTAACCCCAATTACCTAACCAAAAAAAAAAAAAAAGATTACTAAAAATGAAAGCTCAAATTTTACTTGTCTAGCAGTGCTGTGGCCTCTCAGTCTTCCTATAACTTTCATATGTTTGTTTAATTGAGGATCTTGCATGAGTATAATCTTCTTTTCCCACCTCCTTTTACATTTCTCATCATAGTATATACTCCTCCTGTCCTGGGGGGAAAAAAAGGAGAATGAGGCAAAATAAAAACACATAACCTATAGTCTCTCTCAGTGCTGCTGTAACATTTTTCCCATTTCTCCATCTGAGTCTGAGAAGTGCCGACTACACACACCTGTGACCTTTCATGCCTCCAGACCAGGAAAATGCATTAGGGAAACTGGGGTCAATCAGATTTCATGGAGGTAGGAAGCTATCTTGGGGACTTCAAAGAAGTTTTTTCAGGAAACGCTGGTCCTGTCACATAATACCCCTTAACAGCAAAGTTCTAATGATCTTCTAAAGCAGTGCTTCTTAAATTGTGGGTCGCAACCAAAATTTGGCAACAATAAAAGGTTTCTGAACATGCAGCAACCAAAAATTAATTAAAAATAAAATGTATAATGAATCCAAGATGTTTCTGGCAGTGCTTGCCCATGGCAACTTCACTGCAGCCTTGGTTCTGAATACAAAGCATGTGTACTTTGCACCGCTTTAGGCCTTGCACCCTTCTTAGGTCATGCAATGCAAATGTGAAAGGAGGGGGAAAGTTTAAGAAGCCAGTTGTAAAGGACAGTACATTTAAATAACTAGACAACCTTTCTGTCACAAGAGAAAGAACAAAACAAAAAGGTCGCATCTAGATCTTTCCTCCTCCCCTTTGGAAGGACTTAGATTCAAATTCTTATAGTCTAATTCATGTGATGGATTATGCCACATCTTTGAAGTTCACAGAGGGTGTCCTAATGCAAAGTGGTGATGATGAACCAGAGCAGCACCAGGAACATCAGAGCCACAGTACAGATGATTATACTTCAGGGTAGCCACAGATTTTTTTCTCTTGATATGAGATGGTAATGATGAGCAGGAGCAACTTGAGGAATACAAGGGCCTCTGTTTGGATACTTTGGACCCAATTGACAATTGTTTTCTTGCATTGTATCAGAATCATCTGTATTAAAATGGCTAAGAAGTCACAAATTTCTTGCCTGCAACTTATTTTGGGTTCTGAGTTTATACCAAAGCTCTCCCTATGCTGCCACCCACTAAACCTTTCCCTCCCTAAGAGCTGCATTAGGAGAATGACAAAATCTTTGCTCCCGTGGAGGCTTCTGTGGAAGGGCTACCCCATTTAGTGGCTAAATAAAGGCTCTCCCTTACCCTCATCCAGTGACTCAGAATTACCACCAAGTCAACTTAGGGTTCTCCGTTCTTCCTTGTAAAAACACGCTTACCATAATTACATAGCAAGTTTCACCTCTTGCTGTAAGAAAACTAGACACCTCCCAACAATGCTACTCTTTGGTCCTCTAAGCCTTTTCTGGGAAGAGTTCCCTGAATCATCCAAAAGGAAGGGAAGTCTACCAATTTAGGAGGACTTAACCTACTTCTCCAAGGTATAGGAAACCCTCTCAGGGAGTAAGGACCTTAAGGCTAAGGCAGCTCTTTGTTGAGAAAGGAGTAGGGAAGAACCAAAGGGGATTAACCAGAACTATGTCCAAAAACAGTCCATTCTTATGTGCCAAGTGCCCAGTGCTTAGTTTTCTGGTTCAGTTTTATAAGTATATTTGTGGTTGTTGTTCAGTCATTTTTCATTTGTGTCCGACTCTTTGTGACCCTGTTTGGGATTTTCTTGACAAAGATACTGGAGTGGTTTGCCATTATTTTATTATAAACCCATTTTTTTATAGGAGACACATTCCTGGGGATGATATCAACTGGCTTTACCTACTTAGCAAGGTGGCCTGGGGCTCTATAATCTCACTCATTCCCAGAATGTGTATTTACACTGAAAGCAGTATTTGGCCTAAACCACAACTGTCCCAGCATCCTTCTCAAGTTCCAACAGCTGAACAGCCCACATGTATATGTATGATTGTGTGGTGGGGGAGGCCCATAGCTAAGGTCTAAAGCCAATCTGGTGGGGCTTCACCCAGAAGGGAGCCTTTAATTGTCCCTCAGATATGCATGAAATATGACAGGCCTTGTTGGGGAGTGAGACAAAAGAGGAATAAATTCAGTCTATCAAATCCATTTCCTTTAGGAACTCCACCCCTTCTCTTGCAAATCTCTGTCTTTGAGCTGGCTGTAAGGGGAATTCATCTTTATAAAGTGAGTTCAAACAATTCTCCATCTCAGCTGCCTAAAAGCATATCCCTTCTTGATACTCTTAACAAATTTAATTGGCTCTGTAAAAGGAGGTCCTAGGAGAGAACCTGCAGGCCTCCAGTGTACAACAGAGAATTCTTCTGTACTGGCTCCATTTTTTGAAATTCCTTCTTCTTCTAAAAAAATTCCTAAACTTCTGTGTTTACCTCTCACATTTTGAAGTGCCTTTCAGACATTTCTAACTATATGTCCAGTACACGTTTTAAACTGAACATATCCAAAACTGAACTCATCTTTCTGTCTAACCTATTCCCCCCCAGCACACACACACACACCAACTTCCTTATTAATGTGTAGGTCAGGGCTTCTTAAACTTTTTTCATTCATGATCCCTTCAGACCTTATATGAGTCACAACCCACAGTTTTTTGTTTTGTTTTGTTTTGTTTTGTTTGTTTTTGGTTTTTGGTGAGGCAGTTGGGGTTAAGTGACTTGACCAGGGTCAGCGACCCACAGTTTAAGAAGCTCTGGTCTAGGCTACTGACATCCTCCCAGGCCTTTCATGCTTATAGCCTAGTCATTCTTAATTCCTTGCTATCTTTCAGCCACCACTCCCTAACCCCATATCCACTCTCTTGGTCAAGGAAACCCTTTGCCCTTTGCCAAGATTTTACCTTTACAACATCTTTTGAATATGCCCCCTTCTGTCCTTTGTTACTGCCCCACTCTGGTACCGACCCTCATCATCACATGCAATAGCCTGCTGGATGGTCTGCGTTCCATAAGTCTCTCCATGTTCCAGGTCATCTTCCATTCAGCCACCAAAATGATTTTCCTAAAGGACAAGTCTGACCATGTAACCCCTCTACTCATTAAACTCCACTGACTCCCTGTTGCCTCCGGGATCAAATAGAAAATCCTCTGTTTAGCATTCTGAGTCCTTTGACAACCTGAAATAAAGACTACCAAAGTAGCAAAAGCTAAGGTCTTTAATGGAGGCAAGGGAATTGCAATTCAGGGTCACCACACACTAGAGTACTGAGTACTGGAGTGCCCAAGAGGAGCAGAGTAGGGAAGGGTTAAATACATTTCAGTGAGGAGGGAATTTCATGTGAGGTACAACCTGGAGAAGCTGTTATGTAAGTTGTTTTGCATAACAACTGAAAGTCCATAAAGAAGGCCTGGGGAGGCTGGGCAGGGATGGGGTGATATTTGGTAGGATCAGCAGGCTTAGGCTTCTGGTATAGCTGGAGAAACCAGTTTGGACCTGCTCCAGTCTTGAGTCAGTTGGGATCAAAGTCTGGTACCAGTCCCTTCTGATGTCTGCCTTCTACATTCTTTTTTTAACTGGTTTCTATCTCCCTCTGGCAATTCACAGCTCTGAGGTCAACTGCATTCCTCACTTTCATAAACTATTCCCTTCCCCCCCCCCCAGCCTTTCTAGTCTTCTTACATGTTATACTCTCCTCTACCCCTTCTCACCTCCCTGCTGCCCCAACATACTCTTCAATCCAGCGACCCTGTCCCCCTGGCTTTTTCACAGACAACACATTCTCTGTCTAGCTCTGAGCATTTTCAATTGTCCTCAGTGCCTGGGATGCTTTCCTTCCTCATCTCTGACAACCAGCTTTCCTGACTTCCTTCAAGTCTTAGATGAAATCCCACTTTCTACAAGAGGGCTTTCCTATCTTTAATTCTGGTGCCTTTCCTCTTTTAACTATTTCCTATTTATTATGTATACAGTTTATTTGTATAGTACTTGTTTGCTTGTTGTCTCTTCCATTAGATTGAGAGCTCCTTGAGGGCAGGAACTATCTTTAGCCTTTCTCTGTATCTCCCCAGAGGTTAGTATACTACCTGGCACATAATAGATGCTTATTAATGCTTATTGACTTAATGACTGTTCTTGAATACTTTAGGGTTCTGCCTGGACTCTTGTTTCTTTTCTCTCTATTAGCCTATAAATAATTCATCCTTACTTAGGCTCTTCTAACTCATCAAATATCTGTACTTTAGTATATTTTTCTTTACTCCTGCATTTCGAAGTCTGCTCACTTCTGGCCTTTTCACAGTAATGCTTAGAAAAATTAAAATTTTATTAAAGGTCTCCTTTCTTCCTTGTGGTAATTATTGTACTCAATTTTGTCGGGTTATTCCTGATTGTCTTTTTTTTTTAATAATATCATTTTTTTAAACCACAAAAATCTTTTATTATGCGCAGAACCCCAAAGGCTTTAATTACATACTTACACATATATTAATTCATTTGGCAGATCTTATTATTTATTTTTAGAGAAAGCAAAATGTACCTCCAGGATTGGGAATGGCCCACTTACAGCACAACCAGTGCAGATGTAAAAAATAAATAAGCTTGAACATTCAAGTATATGGTAATTACTAATGTTTTGCTTGTTGAATTTTGTGTTTTGTTTTGTTTTTTATTCCTTTTTTTGAAAGCCAGCTTCTGTAGTTTCACTTCTTTTTTGCTTAGGTAGAGCTATGTCCTACTTTGGCCTAGACTATTACTTTTTGTCCTTTGGCCCGTGGAAGAAGGTTCCTTTTCATTCATAGTCTGATAAGTCAGGCCCAGTCTTAGGTTATCACCTGAACCTGTTCTCTTGGGCCCAGGATAGTAGGAGAGGAATGGATTGTCATTCAGCAAACATAGGTTCAAACTCTGTTATAAACTTGCTGTATGACCTTGGGCCATTTTCTTTTAATTCTCCTATTTTGGGGCCTGTCCTATCAATTTCCCAGGGCTTTTGTGGGAATCAAATAACATAATGGTTGTGAAATTGATGGTTTGCCATCTTTATTGTTATGACAGAAGCCCATCTAACTGTTCATCTAGGACCTTGAGACGAAACCAGAAAAGCAAAGACAGATAGTGGACTGTCAGCTTTGTGAAAGAAAGGACTGTGCTTTCCTCTTCTGCCTCATTTTCTCATCTCTCCAAGCTTTGAATAGTAGGACATGGCCTAAGAGATTGAAACCTGGAGGGGTAGGTGTGGGTGGGAGTGGGGTGTAGTGAAGAGAAATATACAGCAAGAGAAATCTTGGCCCTGAGTTCCATCTCCCACAATGGCTCTTATCCAGCTTTCTTATTCCCAGTAGAGAGACCCTATTTCTGGGCCACTGCCCTTCTCAGAAACACATGTCTCAATCACTGGGAAGATTTCTGCAAGTTAGGTGAAGAAAACCCATTCTAGCCTTTTCCAACTGGTCCAGGGCAGCTAGAGCCAGTCAGCTGCTTTTGTAAAAATCCTGTGTGAAAAGAGTATCATTTTAAAAGCTCTCCTTTCCTTAATACTGACAGCTTCCAAATCTTGTGTGATTTCTGTTGGAAGAATACTGGCTTCTTGGTACTGCATCACTTCCTTTTTGGCTGTTTCTGGTATTTTTGCTTTACCTTGGAACCTCTGGAATTTGGCTATGACATTACTGGGAGCTCTTGAGGTTTCTTTCAGTAGGTGACTGGTGGATTCTTTTTTCACTTTGCCCTTAGGTTCTAACAGATTGAGCAATTTTTAATTCTGACTGTTGGACATATAGTATCCAGTTGTTTGGGAGTGACTTTGGTTATGATTTTCAGGTAGTCTCATGATTCTTTGGTTTTCTTTCCACTTGTTTTCCATGTCTTTTTCTTATAGTTTGTGTTTTCTATCTTTTAATCTTTTGATTTTGTTTTAATATTTCGGTTGTCTCATGGAATAACTTTCTGTTTGGCTCATCGTAATTTTCAGAGGTCAGTTCCTGGTTAAAGTTTCCCATTTTCTGTTCTAAGGCATTAATTCTTTTTATCATTCTTTCATACCTTACTATTCCATTTTGTATCTATTTCATTTCTTCCAGGTACAGTTGTATCCAGGACATTCTTTTTTTTCCATCTATTTGAACTTGTTCTCTATTTTCTCTCTTCTTTTGGGTTTACTACTTGGGTTTTTCTTATTCCAAACTGAGAGTTTCTGGATTGTGGACTTTGCTTGCATTATACTTTGCTTTCATGTAAAGAGACTAAGAGGCTAAGACTAGATATCACCTTTTATAAGAGTTTTATGGCCTTGTCTTATTCTGTCATCCAGGCCCAGACTTCCTGGACTCCAGATTGGCCTGTATCTGCTTGGATTCTGGTCTGTCATTGTTTCTTGCTGCTGATGAAGCCCTTAGGTCACCCCATGCTAATTGCTGCTCTCTTCCTGTCTCCCTGCCTGGGAGGGAGCAGAGACTTGTTCTAACACAAATTTCTAATCCATAAATAATAATAGTTAGCATTTATATAGTGCTTTAAGGTTTGTGAAATTCTTTACAAGTATTATCTCATTTTATCCTCACAACAACACTGGAAGGTATGTGTTGTTATTTCCATTTTACACATGAGGAAACTTAGGCAAACAGATTAAGTGACTTGCCCAGAATCACAGAACCAGAAAGGCCTAAGACCAGATTTGAAATCAGGTCTAGCACTCTGTCCATTGTGCCACCTTGGAAAGAAGAAGAAATTTAAGAAAATGTCAAGTATAAGGAAGAAATTCTGTGGATTAAGAGAAGCCCAAGAGGGAAACCCAGAAGAAAGAACATAACTTACAGAGTTTCAGAGAAAAGAGTGACTTGGCCAAAAAGATCCTCAAGAATTGCTAGAAGGAATGAAACAAGTGTTGTTGTTGTTGTTGTTGTTTTAGTGAAATTGGAACTGTTTAAGGAAAAAAATTAGGAGAATAAAATAGCTTAAAACAGAAGTTAGTGAACTCCCAGAAAGCAGAATAGGGGACAGGCTACAAGAAAAGACCCAGGTTCAGCACAAGAAGTGTTGTGTACAAGAAGGCCAGTTATGCTGGATCATAAGAGGGCCTTAAAGGTTAAAGAGCCTGGAAAGCTAATAGCCATATGCTCTGGATCTGCGTTGCTTCCCTTGAGGTCATATCAAGGTTTCCTCTGGATAATGCTATCATGCCCACTTCCCTTGACACTACGTTGAGAAAGCATGGCAATACCATTCCTTTGATATTTACTGTCAGCTATAAAGGAAGAGAGAGGGGAAAACCAGGCTTCATGGGTTATAATCGAGGTGTTTGGTCCCTCCCTCAGATGAAAAACCTTCATATTACTATTTTTTTAAATTGATGCCAGACTTTTCCAGTTTTTTAAATCCTGCTTTCTCAATTTCTGGAAAGTTATATGCACGTAAATGTTCTGATAGTCATTATTTTTCCCCAAGATGTACATCCTTGAAGAGATGATCATTGTTTTATATGTACATGCATTCTTTCTTGTTACTTAGTATAATAATTAGCATGAATTAAGTATTTGATAAGAGGTAGTATTTGACTTAAAGTGCATTTGCATTGTCATTGCTCAATACAGATTTCTTAATTTTTGTTTTGCAGTTAATGGAGAATCGTCTTCATCTGCAGCAATTGATAACACACCTGATCTTCAGACTGTAATAGGATCTGAAGAAGCTCCCCTGTCTACTGATTGCACTAATACTACTATTCCTACAGATCCTATAACTCAAGAAATTCCTGAGTGCTCTGATAATAGTGCATACTTTGCTTCAGCTAGTGCAGAAATGGTACATGAATCTTTAAATACTGTAGACTCTGCTTCTAATTTTAAAAATAGTTCTGCTATTGAAGCCGCCAAACCAAGACAGTCTTCAGATGTACCTGAAGAACCCATAAGGCAACAGCCTGGAAATTCCATTACAGAACCTTTGCCACCAGGGTATGTTGGATATTTTTGATAGTAATGTATGTGATAATGTTTGATATAAGCATCGAGTGTTTATATCACTTTACATATTTAAAACATGGATTCTAAATAATTAGGTCCAGACTTTATTATTCACTTGAGTGATTACTTTTAAAACGAAGAACAGTTGTTTACTCAATTGTACAGTTGAAATATATGATATTAAACAATCAGATTTATCTGGTAGGCCTCTTCATAAAGATGAAGTGCTTTTGAGGGGTAATATTTTGGCAGAGGGAATCTTGAGAATAAAGATACCAAAAAGACTAGTTTATAAACTCTTAAGGACTTTGATAGGTTAATGATAAAAAATAATGGCTAGAAGCAATTTATTCTTGATATGTTAATGTCTCAAACATAGTATTGTAGTACTAGAGATGATGAGCTTTTAGCATGTATAAATCCTCTATTTTACTTTAGTGTAATTCTTTCAATCCTTGTCTATTTAATACCGAAGTATAGTTAGCCAGTTTAGAAGAAAAGTAGCAAAATAGCAATTTGGACTTTTAAGTGGAGTTTTCTAACTATATTAGATATTAAAAGTTAAATCACAACAAAAATAACAATTACTAAGGATTCATTTGAGATGAAAAATTAAAACCTCCAGGAACATTTCTGAGAGTCAATATACTGTCAACCTGTTCTTCTACAACTTTTAGATCTACATTCCCTTATAGTGAAAATTTATGTTCCACATGAGCTAGAATCATGACAGAATTCTCAGTCAGCAAAGAAAGATTCATTCATGTTTGTTATACTCCACTAAATATAGTGGGAAAATACTTTTCAGGAACATATTGTTTTCATCAGAAATTAAAACTTTAATTCTCAATTAAGTCTAAAACTAAACATACTAGTGTTGTTGGAGATTTTACAAAATAGATCATATCTCTTGCTTTATATATGATGGTATGGAATGTGTCCCAAAAGTTGTCTACGAAGTAAATTCTGCTTCCCCATTGACTTCCTTTAAAAATTAGTTGTCCAAAAATTAAAGTATTATCCTTGTGAGTTGTTATATTAGGTGACTATAGTAGCAGTATTTCCAACACCTAATAGTTTTTTCAAGCCTTTATCTTTCATAACTTTTGCTTTCTTATTCATTTTGAGTATATTCTTTGAGTATACAACTAGGTAGGCAATATCTTTTTTATTATAGGTTCTGGCTTCTTATAAAAGCTTCTTGTAGAATATTGGAGTTACAACAGATCGATTTATTTGAGGAGACATTTTAAAAGTGGCACACAGGGCCATAGCTTAGGCTAGTAGACACAGCTTATAAGGGAGGCAGATTTCAGTTGAACAAAGTGGAAAAATTCTAAATAATTGGAAATAAAAAAATGGAATGTTTTAGAAGGTATTAAGTTCTTTGACGTAGGAAGTTTTCAAGGGGAAGCTTGATGACTGACATATCAAGAGTGTTACAGATAAGATTCATGGTATGTTTAAAGATGGGTCCTCTCATGTCCCTTCTTACTCTAAAGTTCTAGGATTCTGGTCCAGCCACTTCATTTATAGATGAGACCCAGAGAGGTGAATGATTTACCTAAAGCCACAACTCTGGTTAGTTCAGAGTTATAATGCAGGTCCCCTGACTTTTGGTATCAGTTGGGTTTTTTTACTATGTCACAGAATCCCAGAGTTTGAGAGTTTAAAGGGACCTCAGTGATCATTTAGTGTAACCCACAATCAGAAGAAAATTCTCACTTTAATATACTCCCAAACCGATCATCTTGCCACCAGAGTAACAGATATTCTACTTCTGGACCAATAGGTAATGTCTTCTATTATAAAAATTGGTTTAATTATGAGTTTCAGGTTATAAAGAATGGATTAGTTTTATGGTATTAATTTACAATTTAAAAGTCTATAAATTATTGGATGGTATGCATGTAGGCACTAGATACTATTTTTCTTCTACTTCATTTTCTACCAAGATTTTTTATATAATGGAATTTCATCTGATTCCAAGTGAAAAATAGCATACCCTGCATAATGTATAATTAACAAATGTTGTTTTGCAGTAATACCATTAATATACTGTTAACAAAGTCCATCTTAGTGTCTTATAACCTGGCTAATCAGCTAAAACCTCTTTAACCTCATCCTATTATAACTAGTTCCTCCTGTTTATAGTTTTCCATTTCTTCCAATTACCTCAGGTTTTCAGGTTTTCCCAAATACTCATCCCACCTTCTCTTCGCATTCCCCCCTCCCTTTTTCTTGTGGCAACCTAAGAGTATTTCTATGGAAGCTATCTCAATCAGTAATAAGGCAGAATGTCATAATATTGTCCCACAAACTGTCATTCTGAATGAAGCATGAATCCTGTCTGCATCTAGGGTAATGAAATTATGAATATAAAATAGTATTAAAAAGAACTAGAATTTTAAAAAAAATATACTTCAATCAAGTCCCACTTCAGTGCCTCATCACAACATGGAGGTAACTTTGAATTCTAAAAGCCTTTGTCAGAAGAGTGCAACTAACTTGGTGAGACTTTAGGAGAAAGCCATATAACTGTTTGGAAGAAGAGAGGGCTTAATTTTTAAGAGAAAATTAGAAAAGGAAATTGGGTATTGCTTGACTCGCATATATTTGAAAATGCAACCAAAGCAAAATATTTAACTAAAGAAATACAAAAGCAGATTGGAAGTGCAGTATTAATAAAAATCTGAGGCTAAACCAGGGGCAGCTAGGTGGCACAGTGGCTAAAGTGCCGGGCCTAGAGTTGGGAAGACCTCAGTTCAAATGTGGTCTCAGGCACTAGCTATGTGATCCTGGGCAAGTCACTTAACCCTGTTTGCCTCAGTTTCCTGATCTGTAAAATGAGCTGGAGGAGGAAATTGCAGACCACTCCAGTATCTTCTCCAAGAAAACTTCAAATGGGGACATGGAAAGTTGAACATGACTAAAACAACTCAGCAACAACTGAATAGGCTAAACCACAGTCTTTGGAAAATGTCAAACTTATTATATCATGAACTTGACTGGACAAAATTTTAGGTGTTTTAAAAATAATAATTGTAACTTTTTATGTCTGTACTCTTGACATATGGAGTGCTTGCATTCCTGAGGAAAATGACTATAAAGAGAAACATCTTTTAAACCTTTTCCATTTATTTTCATTATTTAAATAAGAGCTATTAAAATACTATGGAAATAACTTTTAAGGAATTAATTTTCCTTCTTTGACCCCCATTTTCTGTTGCTCTTAATATAGTCATTGTTTGGCTTAGCACTGACTAAAGTTAATGAACTACTAGCCGTGAGAGAGAATTTGATCCCTCTGTTTCTTTGACTATTATTGCCATCTGCTTGTCTTCTACTAAGCTATTCTTTAGCTTTCTCCTTTGGGCCTTTTTTTCTTTTTCAATTTATAAAATCTAAATGTTCAGAGAACAGTTTATTTATGTACAGTGTGGTAGAAGAAAAAAATGGGAAAAGATACTTTTTAGTGTGATTTTCTTAAAGCAGAAGTCCAATCATGTCAGTACCTCCCCTGTTCCCCCCAAAACTCCATTGGTTCCCTTTGACTCCAGGACCAAAAAAAAAATGCTCTGTATGGCACTCAAAGTCTGTCATAACCTAGCCTCCTCCCACATTTCCAGTCTTCTTATACCTTACTCCCTGACATGTACTCTAATCCAATGACATTAGCCTCCTGGTTGTTATATGAACAAGGCATTACATCTCTTGGCTCTAGGCAATCTCTCTGGCTTTCCCTCATGTGTGGAATGTTGTTCCTCCTGCCCTGTCAGTACTGATCTCCCTGGCTTCCTTTAAGTCCCATCTAACATAACAACTTTATTGCAAACCTTCCCCAATCTCTCTTAATTCTAGTTCCTTCCCTCTGTTAATTTTCACTTGCTTGGTATATATTTGTTTCTATGTTGCCTCCCCTATTACATTTTAATCTCCTTTAAAGCAGAGACTGTCTTTTTACCTCTTTTTTGTATCTCCAGGGCTTAGCATAGTGCCTGGCACACAGTAGGTATTTAATAAATGTTTAGTTATTGATTGTTACCAACATGAAAAAGTGATGTGAGTCATTGTAATATAGCAGAATATAAAGTAGAAAATGCACTAGGCCCAGAATTCAAAGAACCACACTCAAGTCCTGGCTCTGGTGACCATGGCCGAGCCTCATCTCTGGGCCTCTTCCCCTCTTCAGCATGAAGATGATTTCTGTCTATAATAGTTATCTGAGTCTATGATACAATGGGAAGGGAATGGGAGAAAACTCAACATGCAAGTGCAGGCGCTGAATGGAAGGTGCGTAGAGCATGAGAAAGAGTGGTGGTGACAAGCACGCTCCTACGTACTCAGAGAAATGAGCTTTTGTGGAGCAGCACTCCCATCTTGTGACATTTTAGATTATTGCTGCTAAAGGCATTTAAATCAGTGTCAGATTTTTCAGCTCCTGGCTTAAATGACAAAATAATCTCTTGGTATTTAGTGGTTGAAATAAGCCAAATGCTAGATTTGACACAAGGGTTAGAAGCTTTTGATCAAATCTCATCATTTCCATATTATTTTGAATTCTCTTAATGTTCAGTTTTGCATATGCTACTCTTCCCTAACTAGTAAATTTGGGGCATTGAATTTTGAGTCAAAGTTCTGAGTTTAAATACTGACCCCAGTGTGACATTGGGCAAGTCTCATAATCTCATTGAGTATCTATTTCCCTTACTATAAAATGAGGATAATGGTTCTTGCAATACCTACTTCACAAATGAGATGATATATAAACTCTATGAAAAGAAAGGTGACATTATTATTATGAATTTCCTATACCTTTCAACTTAGGCAACAAATATTAGTAGAAAAGCAGTATTTAAGAATGAGCCATAACTGGGAAATTTAGAAGAAAAAATATCTATAAATAAAATGTTTTGTGGCAGATCATTTATATTATTAATTCTTTTAGGTAAATATTTTTAAGGTCAATTATATTACAAGAAGGTGATATTTTCATAATGTCTTTGCTGTTTTCTCTTATTTAAAGGTGGGAACAGAGAAAAGATCCTCATGATAGGACCTATTATGTTGATCATAACACACGAACTACAACATGGGAGAGACCACAGCCTTTACCACCAGGGTAATGTAGATCCTTTACGTATTTTTAATGGTGTTTAATCACAAGATACTCACATTTTGTAGAATCAAAAAAATTTTTACTTTTTACTCTACTTGTAAGGCATCATTAATAAACCAGTGTAGGATGAACTGGTTTAAGTTTTCAGACAAACTCAATCATTTCTGAGCTTTTTCTGAGATTGAACATTAGGGGAAAACATTTTTTTTAACAGAATTTTTCAAATATTTTAAGAGAGTACTGTCCTGATTACTCTAAATTGATGATAGCCCTCTATTTTACGATTATCTCAATTTAAATTCATTTTCAGAGAGAGGCAAATAAACTATATGATTTTACAGCTCACATTTACAAGACCCAGACTGAGTCAAAAAAGTGATTAATTCAGTCAGATATCACAAATGTAATCATAAGCTAACTGACAAAACAATTTCCATGCTTCTCATTGTCCACAGGATGAATTTCAAACTCCTTGATTTGATATTCAAGGCCCTCTACTGTCTGACCCACAGTTTTCCATCTTAACTCCTGCTCTAATTTTACTGTATCTTTACGCCATCCACACCAGTCTGCTCATATTCCAACCTTACCTTGTGCTTTTTTGCCATAGTTTTCATGCTGTGCCTTACACATAGAATTCTTTTCAGTACTCAGCTCAAATGCTACCTCTTCATGGAAGAGCATTGGATTTAAAGTTAGCAAATTTAGGTTCAGATCCTAACTTTGCTACTTAATTCTTCTGTGATATTGAGGAAGTTACTTAGACTTCTCAGAGCTACAGTTTCCTCATTTGTGAAATGATGGGTTGAAGTCCCTTCCATGTCTAAATTGTGCTAACTATATTTCAGTAATTGGTTTCCTTTGAAATCCAATGTATTTAATTTTGTGCATTTAAAAACAAAACTGAGAAAAGTCCCATGAGCTTTATCAGACTATCAAAAGTGGGTTCCATGACATAGAGAGTTTAAGAACCTCTGCCATAATGAAAGTGCTATCTCCTTCTTCTAAATCCTATTATAGGTTGCAGGTCCTACCATAGGATGTATGTTGCATTTGTGATATTTATCATATATTCTCCTGTATTTTCTCTAATTGTATGCCTGTCTTCTCTTCTTCACTCAGTTCATTTTTGTATCTTTCATAGCACCTAGCTAAATTTCTTTCTTGTAGGCATTCAAATATTTGTTTAAAAGAATAATTATGTTACCCTGGCAGATGGCTTATAGAAACAATGCTTTTGCCCATGCTGATTACAGAAAATCCTGTACAGTTATTTTTTTTTCTAGACCACATAATGATTATGCTTTAAGGAAGTCATCTGACTGGTTTTTGTTTACAATATTAATGAAAGAACTGGTCTTTTTTCCTGACCTCAAGTAGCATTTTCCTCAAGTAGGAGCACCCTTCTTATCTAAGACAAAACTGCTTAAGCTTCCAAATAATTACCAGTACAAAACATCACATAGACTAGGAGCTCATAAGAGTTAAGGGATTGGAGAGAGAGATGGGTGAACAATGTATGAATGACGCCTCCCCACTTTCTCTATTAAGTTAATTATTTTTCCTTTAGAATTAGCCTCTTTAGTGAATATTACTACGTCCCCTGATGATTGAGATTGTATTAGATAACTGATGTCACAAGAAGTCATTAAGCAGCAGAGCACTATTAGGTGCTATGGGAACCTAGCACATTCAGGAAAATGGTCTTAGGGTCTTAAATTTAGAGTTGGAGGGCACTTCAGAATCCTTTATCTAGTTCAACCCCCTGACTTTGCAAATGAAGAAATTGAGTCCAGGAGAGGTAAAATGAATTGTCCAAGGTCACACAGAGATGGCATCAGGAAAGACTTGAAATGTGAGCATAGTAATTACTCGATATGATATTTGTCTCAAAAGGTTACTTTTACTTTCTTCTTGGAAACCTACTATCAGTCTGACATCCATGAATTTTCTTCAGCAGTGGTGTCAAACTCAAACAGAAGTGCATTCCTGCCTTGCCATATTGACTTAGCCACAAATTAACATTATACATGTTGTATTTTATTTTTATTTATTTTGTTAAACATTTCTCAATTACTTTTTAATCTGGTTTGAGCCACCTGTGAGATTTATGGGTTGAGAGTTTGACACCTCTATTCTACAGCATTTTTTTAAACATATTTGTATATTTAGCCAGTAATTTCATTCTTTTTTCTTCAGTTTGAGGAGGAAAGAATGTGAGATTAAATTGTTAATGTCTTATTGCTTCTACAGTGTAATGTGGATAGGTTAATCTAAATTTTGATTTGTTGCTGAAATAATTCTGTTAATCAGTTTTTTCTTATAGACACTTTTATTCTGTTGTTTATAATTTTTTGTTTGTTTTATGTCCCCTGTACCTGTTTAGAGTAAATACACTCAAAAGATTATTGAACAAATTTGTCTTGTAACTCTACTTTACTTTTAGCCTAGAACAATTTTCTTTATGGCTGTGGATTTTCAAATATGTGAAATTTACAAAGCATAACTGAACTAAATATTAATTGTTGACTTATTGAAAAATGTATCTCTTTAAGTAAGGTAGAACCTTCTACACATAGCACAATAGTTGCTCAGGACATCTTTATTACCTTCTTTACAGTGTGAAAATAGTGATTAAATCAAAGTGGCACTAGGACTAGTGAGTGTGGTGTCTTAGAAAATCCTGATATATGCTTAGTAAGCAAACCATTGTAATAATAGTAGTAGTATAAGACAAGGTCTCACTATAAATATCAAGTTAATCTCTACTAATTTTTATGAGGGATATATAATTTTGGAAATTTTGTGTTTCATTAATTCTTTAAGACTTTAGCTTGAGTTTAAATGCTTTAAGTGCAACATAAGCCACAAAAATTTTAAGAATAAAGGATTTTGTTTCTCATATTATGGGGGGCTTGGGGCTTTTTTGTTTTGTTTTGGGGGCAAGTTGGGAAAGAAGAGTTGATGATCGTGGAAGAGTTTATTATGTGGACCATAACACCAGAACAACAACATGGCAGCGACCTACTATGGAATCAGTCAGAAACTTTGAACAATGGAAGTCTCAGCGTAACCAACTCCAAGGAGCTATGCAACAATTTAACCAACGATACCTCTATTCGGTAATTAGAATATTATAAAATAACATTTTCCCAGGTGTTTTGTTTCTTCAGATTAATGTATTGCCTCAGTAAGCCTGCTAGATATTTGATGTTTTTAGTGCACAATAAGTAATTGAATAATAATCCTTATTTTAGGTACTTGAATTCTGGTGAATGTGTATACGTGTGTGTGTGTGTGTGTGTGTGTGTGTGTAAGAGAAAGAGAAAGATATGTGTGCATACATAGATTGCTTTTTTAGAATTGTGGGTGGCCTTTATTACTTTTTTTGTTTTCTAACCGTATTTCTTTTGTTTGAACAAATTATGCTCACTGGTAGTTGGGTATTTGGATTATTTCTTTTTTGTAAAAATCAATTCTTTTATCTTGTATCTGTCCTTTACAACACAAAAATGATTTTGTTTCTTCATAGTTAGGGCATATTTTTTTCCTAGTAATGGTAATGCATTGTCACAGGTATGTTAGCTTTAGGTTCAGTAGAATGTTGTTTAGAAAATTATTGCTGTACTGCATAAAATACAGTGAAACTCTTTTATAATATTAGTATGAGGATAAATATTCCCTCTGTTATTAATGTACAAATAGCTAACCCTGTTACATAAGCAGCAAGTAAAAAAAAATGGTCCTACAGGACACAACTTTTAATATTACAGTACTATTTGCAACAGTTAATTTAACACATTTAAAAAAAAAAAATTTAACACATTTAGGGGCAGCTAGGTGGCTCAGTGGATAGAGCACCGGTCCTGAAATCAGGAAGACCTGAGTTCAAATGCAGCCTCAGACCAAACACTTGACACTCACTAGCTGTGTGACCCTGGGCAAGTCCTTAACCCCAATTGCCTTAAAAAAAAAATTTAACACATTTTAAAGAAGCATTAATTTAAAACTTAGTAAACACCAAGGACAAATCATCAAATAAACATATAAAATTAAGAATGAAATCTTAGATAAGTCCCTCAGCAATATAACCAAATTAATAAGCAACCAAAAATTATATTTTCTTTATGACCTTTATGAAGCCACATAAGATTCTGCTATCTTTGACTTTGTTTACTGTTTAAAAATTTTTTTTTCCTTCCATTCAGGTTGACAACTTAGTTTAATATTACTTTAATATCCATTCTAGGTACTAACAGACAACATCTTTGTCTAATGGGGCCTAGATGGACAGGAGCTGGAAACAGTTTTTCTAGGCTTAGATCTTGGTTTCATTTTGCTGAGTGGCCTAGGAAAGCACAGAGATCTGGAACCAAGACTACTCAGGGAGTCACAGATGGCATGGTTTATGAATCATTATAGTAGAACGGATAAAATACTGGAGTGAAGAAGAGTTGAGTTTGAATTCTACCTCTGATGCTTACTCATCAGCTACTTTTAATTCTCCAAAGCCTCAGTTCTTCAGTTGTAAAGTGAGCTTTAATAATTCCTAATATACATGCTTCACAATTCTTTTTGTGAGGTTCATTTGAAAAAATATATGTAAAATATTTTATAAAACTTTTAAAAGCTTTATAGAAATGTCAGGTATTTTGATAAAAGCATGGCTGGACTAAATGCCATTAACCCAGTCTTATTCCGTTTTATCACTTGTTTTGTTGTTTTGGGCAAGACTCTTTACACATCTTGTATCAGTCCTTTTCACTTCACTTACACAGCCACCAGCCAAGTTCAGTTCCTCTTTATTTCTTGCCTGGACTATTATAGTAGCCTCATAATCGGTCTTTCCTCTGATTTCCCCCACAAACCTAGCTACCAAAGTGATTTTTCTACAGTGCAGGTTTGACCATGGTCATCACCATACTCAGCAAACTCTAGTGACTTCCTGTTACCTCTAAGATTAAATATAATCTCTTTTGTTTGGTATGTAAAGTTCTTCACCACCTGGACCCATCTATCTTTCTAGCTTTGTTACACATTACTCCTTTGTATGAACTCTCCTATCTAGCCTTCCTGCTGTTCATCATGCACAACATATTCGGTCTCCATGACTTTGTACTAATTTTCCCCCCATGCCTAGAATGCTTTCACTCCTCACCACCACTTCTTGGAATCCCTTATTTTCTTTCTCTTAGCTCAAGCAGCATTTTATGTATTGACATTTCTTGGTCCCTTGAATCGCTCGTACCATCCCCAACAAGATTACCTTTTATCTGCTTTGCCTTTGTTTTATATATGGATATGTATATGTGTATCTATCTATCTATGTTTAGATATATATCTAAACATAGATAGATAGATATGCATACATTTATACACATATATATACACATATATATGTATATATGTATATGTATCTATAAATCAGTTATAATGTAAACTCCTTGAAGGCAGAGTCTATTTTACTTTGTATTTTTATCCCTGTTGCCTGATTGGTCGTAGACACTTAATACAACCATACTTGTGTGGTTGATTGATCTGTGGAAGGAGGGGATTTAACTGGATAACTTTAAGATCTCTTTCAGAGCTATGATTCTGTGACTGCTGGCAACTGAACCCCAAGAAAACAAAGGAGGAAGATAGCCTGGGTGTGGGAAGTGAATAGAAAAACTACAGGACCTAGGATGGGGAAAGCATTGATTACTAGGACAACTTAATAAGGTGAGGGAAGAAGGAACAGAGAAGGAAAGAAGCTACTTTGAAGGTTCTAGGCAGTTCTGTAGCAGAAAAGATCTAGTGGCCCTGTGTCATAGCAACTGACTTTAACTTGCAGGTGTATTAATGTATTTGTTCAGTTGTTTCAGTCATGTCTGACTCTTCGTGACCCCATTTGGAGTTTTCTTGTTAAAGATATTGGAGTGGTTTGCCATTTCTTTCTCCAGCTTATTTTTATATATGAGGAAACTGAAGCAAACAGTCACTTGGAGACTCAGAATCTCAGGAATTCTTGACTTAATATAGGGCAAATCCTATTCGTGAGAGTTGTATCCACTTATTTAAGAAATAAATAAGGGCCTCAGGTACCAGCTAGGGAGCTTGATAGTGCAGTGGCCTATTATCTTCTTTAGAGGAAAGTCATTCAGTCAGCAAGCATTTATTCAACCTCTGCTATGTGCCAGGCATGCTTGAGTGCTGAGGTTACAAAGAAAGGCCAAAAAACCTTAGTCCCAGCTCTGGAGGAGCTCACATCTAATGAGGGAGACAACATACCAACCACCAGGTAACCAAGAAGTAACAGAGGAAAAATTCCTAGCATTAAGGGAGATTGGGAAAGACTTCTTACAGAAAGGACTGGGTGTCACCAAAAGAAGACTACTTTTCTCTCCTCCTTGGGCTGACTTTATCACATAAGTATAGTTGTGGTTAAACTGAAGGCAATAGAACAGTAGAAATGACACTGAATCTGAAGTTACAATTTGAATTCTGGGTCTGTGTGATCACTTATCATCTCTGGACCTCATTCTCTCACTTATAAAATGAGAGCAGGTTGGACCAGATGTCCTTTTCTCAGGTGATTTCCAGCACTAAATCTATGATCTTGTCTTCCTCTCAGGTTAAACAAAAGGTTCCCTTGCACCCATCTATATCACAAAATACATGAAATTCTAATATAAATTCTTTTACTAATCAATCAGTTTATTAAACACCATGTTTGTGCTAGGTACTGCACTATCCCCCGGGGATTCAAAGACAAAAGTATGGTTAAACAGACCTTTATTTGGAAAGCAAATGTCTATTTAGAGTTATGTCTTTAACACAGTGTTAAAGTTGTGTTACATTCTGTTAGGTAGGTATATACATATACAGTTTAACATGTACATATGTAAATGTATATGGAATATATACAAAATAAATAATAAGTTAGTATTTATTTAATGCTTTAAGATTTGCAAAACACTTTACAAGTATTCTCTCATTTGATCCTCACAATAACACTGTGAGGTTGGTGATGTTATTATCTCCATTTTATAGAAGAGTAAACTGATGCCAAGAGAGGTTAAGTGACT